>NC_080190.1:89462071-90168284 GCF_030028045.1 Hippopotamus amphibius kiboko | reverse complement strand
GGGCCTCCAAGCTGCATGCAAATCCCCTCCCTGGCTGCCCCTCTTGCTTCTTCTCTGCTGCCAAGCCTCTCTCACCACACATGCGTCTCATCGAAAGGAGCAGGCTGCTTGCCATTCTTGGCAAGGACCTCATCCCACAAGCCTCGTTTGCTCAAAGGGGCGTGCAAATTGACCCAGAGCCTGCAGAGGAGCTGCACTCTCTCCAGCCACAACGGCCTGCAGGCGAGTCCATGACAGCCTGCTGCATGGAGGGCTTCTATGGGAGAGGGCCATGCTTCCCTGGTGGGGGCTCTTTCTCACACTGCTTTCCGTGGGGAAACACTGTGTGTGCCAAGTGTCTCCTGGGGGCAGAAAATGTCTCCCCAGTGCCAGAGGAGCAGGGAATCCTCTTTGTACACAGAGCAATGTTCTAGGCACACCTCCCATGCTGGGAGATACCCACTTCCCCAATGGTCCTACTGCCTCAGGAACACACTTTTAGGGAGTGTGGTTCTGACAGGCAGGGCGGCCCGAGTGAGGCATGTGGATTGCAGGCCAAAGCCACTGCACTGAGCATGGCACCTGTAAGTCCTAGCTGAAGGCTCTCTGCAGCAGGCCCAACCTGGAATGAGCCTGCAGCCTGGCCTGCAGTCCCAGGCTTGCCCTGGGCACTGCTAGGTCGGGACCCATCCCAGGCTCAGCCAGGCCTCCCTAGGGCCTGTGCTGGCCTCGGCCTCTGCCAGCCAGCAGCACTTCGATGGTGCACAGTTTTTTCGAGAAGACCCCAGCGTGTGGCTGTGTGTCACTTGCACTGCTCGGAAGCTGCAGGTCCAGAGGCTGTGTGTGCACGTGGCCATTGGGGCCTGAGGACAAAACACTCAGAACTCCACTTTCAAGCAGGACCCCTGCCATCATGTAGCTGCCTGCCACACCCCCTTGCTGCCTGCGCTGTCTTCACTGCTGGCAGGCCTCTGTGTGCACAGGGCAGTCGAAGCCAAGGAAACCGGGTGCTTGGTCTCCCCTAGCTAGGAATTCCTCCTACAGCACTCTGGACCAGGGGACACGTGCCCCTGGACCAGCAGCCTGCAAGGAAGCTGCAGCTTAGCCATCCAGAAAGGCCTGCAGCACTTGGCAGGAAGCCTTCTGCTAAGGAAAGCTTTCCCAATCCAAAGCCTTGGAGGAGTTCATGCATGCTCGGACAAGCAGCGTTTGTCACCACAGAGCATTGGGTGCCTCAAACCTCCCCTGTGGCTTCCGAGCACCGTCCCACCCACATGCCCTTGGCATCCACTCTGTTGCCAGAAGGAGGTCCTAAGCAGGACTCTCTCACTTCTGGAGCCAGAGTGCCCCCTGCTTGGAACGTTCCTCAGGAACTCATTTGAGCGAGGCTTCTCCTCCCATGCTTGTCAGCCAGCAGATGATGCCATCGTTCCGCTGGAAAACTCTCTGCTTTGCCTTCAGCCATGGATCGCCTAGCTGAACTCTCTCTGCCTCCAGGAGAAACTGCAGTGTGCATGCAGCCTACAGAAAGGAGAGTGCCTTTTCCTGAGCACTGCTATGCTGAGGCCACTCCCTGAAGACCTCCAAGGGCCTTCTCTGCCCTAACACACTCGTGCCATTCAGCCAACCCAGGGAGCAAAGATCACCCTTGGCAGGACTCAGGGTGTGGCCTGTGTGTGGTTTCTTGGCTGGAGATGGGCAGGTCCTGAAGCTTAGTGCCCACTTGTGAATGGGATCTGATGGGCATAGCCGGCATTCCCTGGTTGTGCAGCAGGCGATCTGGGGCCTCCAAGCTGCATGCAAATCCCCTCCCTGGCTGCCACTCTTGCTTCTTCTCTGCTGCCAAGCCTCTCTCACCACACATGCGTCTCATCGAAAGGAGCAGGCTGCTTGCCATTCTTGGCAAGGACCTCATCCCACAAGCCTCGTTTGCTCAAAGGGGCGTGCAAATTGACCCAGAGCCTCCAGAGGAGCTGCACTCTCTCCAGCCACAAAGGCCTGCAGGCGAGTCCATGACAGCCTGCTGCATGGAGAGCTTCTATGGGAGAGGGCCATTCTTCCCTGGTGGGGGCTCTTTCTCACACTGCTTTCCGTGGGGAAACACTGTGTGTGCCAAGTGTCTCCTGGGGGCAGAAAATGTCTCCCCAGTGCCAGAGGAGCAGGGAATCCTCTATATACACATAGCAATGTTCTAGGCACACCTCCCATGCTGGGAGATCCCCACTTCCCCAACGGTCCAACTGCCTCAGGAACACACTTTTAGGGAGTGTGGTTCTGACAGGCAGGGCGGCCCGAGTGAGGCATGTGGATTGCAGGCCAAAGCCACTGCACTGAGCATGGCACCTGGAAGTCCTAGCTGAAGGCTCTCTGCAGCAGGCCCAACCTGGAATGAGCCTGCAGCCTGGCCTGCAGTCCCAGGCTTGCCCTGGGCACTGCTAGGTCGGGACCCATCCCAGGCTCAGCCAGGCCTCCCTAGGGCCTGTGCTGGCCTAGGCCTCTGTCAGCCAGCAGCACCTCCATGGAGCACAGTTCTTTCGAGAAGACCCCAGCGTGTGGCTGTGTGTCACTTGCACTGCTCGGAAGCTGCAGGTCCAGAGGCTGTGTGTGCACGTGGCCATTTGGGCCTGAGGACAAAACACTCAGAACCCCACTTTCAAGCAGGACCCCTGCCACCATGTAGCTGCGTGCCACACCCCCTTGCTGCCTGTGCTGTCTTCACTGCTGGCACACCTCTGTGTGCACAGGCCAGTCGAAGCCAAGGAAACCGGGTGCTTGGTCTCCCCTAGCTAGGAATTCCTCCTACAGCACTCTGGACCAGGGGACACGTGCCCCTGGACCAGCAGCCTGCAAGGAAGCTGCAGCTTAGCCATCCAGAAAGGCCTGCAGCACTTGGCAGGAAGCCTTCTGCTAAGGAAAGCTTTCCCAATCCAAAGCCTTGGAGGAGTTCATGCATGCTCGGACAAGCAGCGTTTGTCACCACAGAGCATTGGGTGCCTCAAACCTCCCCTGTGGCTTCCGAGCACCATCCCACCCACATGCCCTTGGCATCCACTCTGTTGCCAGAAGGAGGTCCTAAGCAGGACTCTCTCACTTCTGGAGCCAGAGTGCCCCCTGCTTGGAACGTTCCTCAGGAACTCATTTGAGCGAGGCTTCTCCTCCCATGCTTGTCAGCCAGCAGATGATGCCATCGTTCCGCTGGAAAACTCTCTGCTTTGCCTTCAGCCATGGATCGCCTAGCTGAACTCTCTCTGCCTCCAGGAGAAACTGCAGTGTGCATGCAGCCTACAGAAAGGAGAGTGCCTTTTCCTGAGCACTGCTATGCTGAGGCCACTCCCTGAAGACCTCCTAGGGCCTTCTCTCCCCTAACACACTCGTGCCATTCAGCCAACCCAGGGAGCAAAGATCACTCTTGGCAGGACTCAGGGTGTGGCCTGTGTGTGGTTTCTTGGCTGGAGATGGGCAGGTCCTGAAGCTTAGTGCCCACTTGTGAATGGGATCTGATGGGCATAGCCGGCATTCCCTGGTTGTGCAGCAGGCGATCTGGGGCCTCCAAGCTGCATGCAAATCCCCTCCCTGGCTGCCCCTCTTGCTTCTTCTCTGCTGCCAAGCCTCTCTCACCACACATGCGTCTCATCGAAAGGAGCAGGCTGCTTGCCATTCTTGGCAAGGACCTCATCCCACAAGCCTCGTTTGCTCAAAGGGGCATGCCAATTGACACAGAGCCTCCAGAGGAGCTGCACTCTCTCCAGCCACAAAGGCCTGCAGGCGAGTCCATGACAGCCTGCTGCATGGAGGGCTTCTATGGGAGAGTGCCATTCTTCCCTGGTGGGGGCTCTTTCTCACACTGCTTTCCGTGGGGAAACACTGTGTGTGCCAAGTGTCTCCTGGGGGCAGAAAATGTCTCCCCAGTGCCAGAGGAGCAGGGAATCCTCTTTGTACACAGAGCAATGTTCTAGGCACACCTCCCATGCTGGGAGATCCCCACTTCCCCAATGGTCCTACTGCCTCAGGAACACACTTTTAGGGAGTGTGGCTCTGACAGGCAGGGCGGCCCGAGTGAGGCATGTGGATTGCAGGCCAAAGCCACTGCACTGAGCAGGGCACCTGTAAGTCCTAGCTGAAGGCTCTCTGCAGCAGGCCCAACCTGGAATGAGCCTGCAGCCTGGCCTGCAGTCCCAGGCTTGCCCTGGGCACTGCTAGGTCGGGACCCATCCCAGGCTCAGCCAGGCCTCCCTAGGGCCTGTGCTGGCCTAGGCCTCTGCCAGCCAGCAGCACCTCGATGGAGCACAGTATTTTTGAGAAGACCCCAGCGTGTGGCTGTGTGTCACTTGCACTGCTCAGAAGCTGCAGGTCCAGAGGCTGTGTGTGCACCTGGCCATTGGGGCCTGAGGACAAAACACTCAGAACCCCACTTTCAAGCAGGACCCCTGCCACCATGTAGCTGCCTGCCACACCCCCTTGCTGCCTGCGCTGTCTTCACTGCTGGCAGGCCTCTGTGTGCACAGGTCAGTCGAAGCCAATGAAACCGGGTGCTTGGTCTCCCCTAGCTAGGAATTCCTCCTACAGCACTCTGGACCAGGGGACACGTGCCCCTGGACCAGCAGCCTGCAAGGAAGCTGCAGCTTAGCCATCCAGAAAGGCCTGCAGCACTTGGCAGGAAGCCTTCTGCTAAGGAAAGCTTTCCCAATCCAAAGCCTTGGAGGAGTTCATGCATGCTCGGACAAGCAGCGTTTGTCACCACAGAGCATTGGGTGCCTCAAACCTCCCCTGTGGCTTCCGAGCACCGTCCCACCCACATGCCCTTGGCATCCACTCTGTTGCCAGAAGGAGGTCCTAAGCAGGACTCTCTCACTTCTGGAGCCAGAGTGCCCCCTGCTTGGAACGTTCCTCAGGAACTCATTTGAGCGAGGCTTCTCCTCCCATGCTTGTCAGCCAGCAGATGATGCCATCGTTCCGCTGGAAAACTCTCTGCTTTGCCTTCAGCCATGGATCGCCTAGCTGAACTCTCTCTGCCTCCAGGAGAAACTGCAGTGTGCATGCAGCCTACAGAAAGGAGAGTGCCTTTTCCTGAGCACTGCTATGCTGAGGCCACTCCCTGAAGACCTCCTAGGGCCTTCTCTCCCCTAACACACTCGTGCCATTCAGCCAACCCAGGGAGCAAAGATCACCCTTGGCAGGACTCAGGGTGTGGCCTGTGTGTGGTTTCTTGGCTGGAGATGGGCAGGTCCTGAAGCTTAGTGCCCACTTGTGAATGGGATCTGATGGGCATAGCCGGCATTCCCTGGTTGTGCAGCAGGCGATCTGGGGCCTCCAAGCTGCATGCAAATCCCCTCCCTGGCTGCCCCTCTTGCTTCTTCTCTGCTGCCAAGCCTCTCTCACCACACATGCGTCTCATCGAAAGGAGCAGGCTGCTTGCCATTCTTGGCAAGGGCCTCATCCCACAAGCCTCGTTTGCTCAAAGGGGCGTGCAAATTGACCCACAGCCTCCAGAGGAGCTGCACTCTCTCCAGCCATAAAGGCCTGCAGGCGAGTCCATGACAGCCTGCTGCATGGAGGGCTTCTATGGGAGAGGGCCATGCTTCCCTGGTGGGGGCTCTTTCTCACACTGCTTTCCGTGGGGAAACACTGTGTGTGCCAAGTGTCTCCTGGGGGCAGAAAATGTCTCCCCAGTGCCAGAGGAGCAGGGAATCCTCTATATACACATAGCAATGTTCTAGGCACACCTCCCATGCTGGGAGATCCCCACTTCCCCAACGGTCCAACTGCCTCAGGACAAACTTTTAGGGAGTGTGGTTCTGACAGGCAGGGCGGCCCGAGTGAGGCATGTGGATTGCAGGCCAAAGCCACTGCACTGAGCATGGCACCTGGAAGTCCTAGCTGAAGGCTCTCTGCAGCAGGCCCAACCTGGAATGAGCCTGCAGCCTGGCCTGCAGTCCCAGGCTTGCCCTGGGCACTGCTAGGTCGGGACCCATCCCAGGCTCAGCCAGGCCTCCCTAGGGCCTTTGCTGGCCTAGGCCTCTGTCAGCCAGCAGCACCTCCATGGAGCACAGTTCTTTCGAGAAGACCCCAGCGTGTGGCTGTGTGTCACTTGCACTGCTCGGAAGCTGCAGGTCCAGAGGCTGTGTGTGCACGTGGCCATTGGGGCCTGAGGACAAAACACTCAGAACCCCACTTTCAAGCAGGACCCCTGCCACCATGTAGCTGCGTGCCACACCCCCTTGCTGCCTGTGCTGTCTTCACTGCTGGCATGCCTCTGTGTGCACAGGCCAGTCGAAGCCAAGGAAACCGGGTGCTTGGTCTCCCCTAGCTAGGAATTCCTCCTACAGCACTCTGGACCAGGGGACACGTGCCCCTGGACCAGCAGCCTGCAAGGAAGCTGCAGCTTAGCCATCCAGAAAGGCCTGCAGCACTTGACAGGAAGCCTTCTGCTAAGGAAAGCTTTCCCAATCCAAAGCCTTGGAGGAGTTCATGCATGCTCGGACAAGCAGCGTTTGTCACCACAGAGCATTGGGTGCCTCAAACCTCCCCTGCGGCTTCCGAGCACCATCCCACCCACATGCCCGTGGCATCCACTCTGTTGCCAGAAGGAGGTCCTAAGCAGGACTCTCTCACTTCTGGAGCCAGAGTGCCCCCTGCTTGGAACGTTCCTCAGGAACTCATTTGAGTGAGGCTTCTCCTCCCATGCTTCTCAGCCAGCAGATGATGCCATCGTTCCGCTGGAAAACTCTCTGCTTTGCCTTCAGCCATGGATCGCCTAGCTGAACTCTCTCTGCCTCCAGGAGAAACTGCAGTGTGCATGCAGCCTACAGAAAGGAGAGAGCCTTTTCCTGAGCACTGCTATGGCTGAGGCCACTCCCTGAAGACCTCCTAGGGCCTTCTCTCCCCTAACACACTCGTGCCATTCAGCCAACCCAGGGAGCAAAGATCACCCTTGGCAGGACTCAGGGTGTGGCCTGTGTGTGGTTTCTTGGCTGGAGATGGGCAGGTCCTGAAGCTTAGTGCCCACTTGTGAATGGGATCTGATGGGCATAGCCGGCATTCCCTGGTTGTGCAGCAGGCGATCTGGGGCCTCCAAGCTGCATGCAAATCCCCTCCCTGGCTGCCCCTCTTGCTTCTTCTCTGCTGCCAAGCCTCTCTCACCACACATGCGTCTCATCAAAAGGAGCAGGCTGCTTGCCATTCTTGGCAAGGGCCTCATCCCACAAGCCTCGTTTGCTCAAAGGGGCGTGCAAATTGACCCAGAGCCTGCAGAGGAGCTGCACTCTCTCCAGCCACAAAGGCCTGCAGGCGAGTCCATGACAGCCTGCTGCATGGAGGGCTTCTATGGGAGAGGGCCATGCTTCCCTGGTGGGGGCTCTTTCTCACACTGCTTTCCGTGGGGAAACACTGTGTGTGCCAAGTGTCTCCTGGGGGCAGAAAATGTCTCCCCAGTGCCAGAGGAGCAGGGAATCCTCTTTGTACACAGAGCAATGTTCTAGGCACACCTCCCATGCTGGGAGATCCCCACTTCCCCAATGGTCCTACTGCCTCAGGAACACACTTTTAGGGAGTGTGGTTCTGACAGGCAGGGCGGCCCGAGTGAGGCATGTGGATTGCAGGCCAAAGCCACTGCACTGAGCATGGCACCTGTAAGTCCTAGCTGAAGGCTCTCTGCAGCAGGCCCAACCTGGAATGAGCCTGCAGCCTGGCCTGCAGTCCCAGGCTTGCCCTGGGCACTGCTAGGTCGGGACCCATCCCAGGCTCAGCCAGGCCTCCCTAGGGCCTGTGCTGGCCTCGGCCTCTGCCAGCCAGCAGCACCTCGATGGTGCACAGTTTTTTCGAGAAGACACCAGCGTGTGGCTGTGTGTCACTTGCACTGCTCGGAAGCTGCAGGTCCAGAGGCTGTGTGTGCACGTGGCCATTGGGGCCTGAGGACAAAACACTCAGAACTCCACTTTCAAGCAGGACCGCTGCCACCATGTAGCTGCCTGCCACACCCCCTTGCTGCCTGCGCTGTCTTCACTGCTGGCAGGCCTCTGTGTGCACAGGCCAGTCGAAGCCAAGGAAACCGGGTGCTTGCTCTCCCCTAGCTAGGAATTCCTCCTACAGCACTCTGGACCAGGGGACACGTGCCCCTGGACCAGCAGCCTGCAAGGAAGCTGCAGCTTAGCCATCCAGAAAGGCCTGCAGCACTTGGCAGGAAGCCTTCTGCTAAGGAAAGCTTTCCCAATCCAAAGCCTTGGAGGAGTTCATGCATGCTCGGACAAGCAGCGTTTGTCACCACAGAGCATTGGGTGCCTCAAACCTCCCCTGTGGCTTCCGAGCACCGTCCCACCCACATGCCCTTGGCATCCACTCTGTTGCCAGAAGGAGGTCCTAAGCAGGACTCTCTCACTTCTGGAGCCAGAGTGCCCCCTGCTTGGAACGTTCCTCAGGAACTCATTTGAGTGAGGCTTCTCCTCCCATGCTTGTCAGCCAGCAGATGATGCCATCGTTCCGCTGGAAAACTCTCTGCTTTGCCTTCAGCCATGGATCGCCTAGCTGAACTCTCTCTGCCTCCAGGAGAAACTGCAGTGTGCATGCAGCCTACAGAAAGGAGAGTGCCTTTTCCTGAGCACTGCTATGCTGAGGCCACTCCCTGAAGACCTCCAAGGGCCTTCTCTGCCCTAACACACTCGTGCCATTCAGCCAACCCAGGGAGCAAAGATCACCCTTGGCAGGACTCAGGGTGTGGCCTGTGTGTGGTTTCTTGGCTGGAGATGGGCAGGTCCTGAAGCTTAGTGCCCACTTGTGAATGGGATCTGATGGGCATAGCCGGCATTCCCTGGTTGTGCAGCAGGCGATCTGGGGCCTCCAAGCTGCATGCAAATCCCCTCCCTGGCTGCCCCTCTTGCTTCTTCTCTGCTGCCAAGCCTCTCTCACCACACATGCGTCTCATCGAAAGGAGCAGGCTGCTTGCCATTCTTGGCAAGGACCTCATCCCACAAGCCTCGTTTGCTCAAAGGGGCGTGCAAATTGACCCACAGCCTCCAGAGGAGCTGCACTCTCTCCAGCCATAAAGGCCTGCAGGCGAGTCCATGACAGCCTGCTGCATGGAGGGCTTCTATGGGAGAGGGCCATGCTTCCCTGGTGGGGGCTCTTTCTCACACTGCTTTCCGTGGGGAAACACTGTGTGTGCCAAGTGTCTCCTGGGGGCAGAAAATGTCTCCCCAGTGCCAGAGGAGCAGGGAATCCTCTATATACACATAGCAATGTTCTAGGCACACCTCCCATGCTGGGAGATCCCCACTTCCCCAACGGTCCAACTGCCTCAGGAACACACTTTTAGGGAGTGTGGTTCTGACAGGCAGGGCGGCCCGAGTGAGGCATGTGGATTGCAGGCCAAAGGCACTGCACTGAGCATGGCACCTGGAAGTCCTAGCTGAAGGCTCTCTGCAGCAGGCCCAACCTGGAATGAGCCTGCAGCCTGGCCTGCAGTCCCAGGCTTGCCCTGGGCACTGCTAGGTCGGGACCCATCCCAGGCTCAGCCAGGCCTCCCTAGGGCCTTTGCTGGCCTAGGCCTCTGTCAGCCAGCAGCACCTCCATGGAGCACAGTTCTTTCGAGAAGACCCCAGCGTGTGGCTGTGTGTCACTTGCACTGCTCGGAAGCTGCAGGTCCAGAGGCTGTGTGTGCACGTGGCCATTGGGGCCTGAGGACAAAACACTCAGAACCCCACTTTCAAGCAGGACCCCTGCCACCATGTAGCTGCGTGCCACACCCCCTTGCTGCCTGTGCTGTCTTCACTGCTGGCATGCCTCTGTGTGCACAGGCCAGTCGAAGCCAAGGAAACCGGGTGCTTGGTCTCCCCTAGCTAGGAATTCCTCCTACAGCACTCTGGACCAGGGGACACGTGCCCCTGGACCAGCAGCCTGCAAGGAAGCTGCAGCTTAGCCATCCAGAAAGGCCTGCAGCACTTGACAGGAAGCCTTCTGCTAAGGAAAGCTTTCCCAATCCAAAGCCTTGGAGGAGTTCATGCATGCTCGGACAAGCAGCGTTTGTCACCACAGAGCATTGGGTGCCTCAAACCTCCCCTGCGGCTTCCGAGCACCATCCCACCCACATGCCCGTGGCATCCACTCTGTTGCCAGAAGGAGGTCCTAAGCAGGACTCTCTCACTTCTGGAGCCAGAGTGCCCCCTGCTTGGAACGTTCCTCAGGAACTCATTTGAGTGAGGCTTCTCCTCCCATGCTTGTCAGCCAGCAGATGAATCCATCGTTCCGCTGGAAAACTCTCTGCTTTGCCTTCAGCCATGGATCGCCTAGCTGAACTCTCTCTGCCTCCAGGAGAAACTGCAGTGTGCATGCAGCCTACAGAAAGGAGAGAGCCTTTTCCTGAGCACTGCTATGGCTGAGGCCACTCCCTGAAGACCTCCTAGGGCCTTCTCTCCCCTAACACACTCGTGCCATTCAGCCAACCCAGGGAGCAAAGATCACCCTTGGCAGGACTCAGGGTGTGGCCTGTGTGTGGTTTCTTGGCTGGAGATGGGCAGGTCCTGAAGCTTAGTGCCCACTTGTGAATGGGATCTGATGGGCATAGCCGGCATTCCCTGGTTGTGCAGCAGGCGATCTGGGGCCTCCAAGCTGCATGCAAATCCCCTCCCTGGCTGCCCCTCTTGCTTCTTCTCTGCTGCCAAGCCTCTCTCACCACACATGCGTCTCATCAAAAGGAGCAGGCTGCTTGCCATTCTTGGCAAGGGCCTCATCCCACAAGCCTCGTTTGCTCAAAGGGGCGTGCAAATTGACCCAGAGCCTGCAGAGGAGCTGCACTCTCTCCAGCCACAAAGGCCTGCAGGCGAGTCCATGACAGCCTGCTGCATGGAGGGCTTCTATGGGAGAGGGCCATGCTTCCCTGGTGGGGGCTCTTTCTCACACTGCTTTCCGTGGGGAAACACTGTGTGTGCCAAGTGTCTCCTGGGGGCAGAAAATGTCTCCCCAGTGCCAGAGGAGCAGGGAATCCTCTTTGTACACAGAGCAATGTTCTAGGCACACCTCCCATGCTGGGAGATACCCACTTCCCCAATGGTCCTACTGCCTCAGGAACACACTTTTAGGGAGTGTGGTTCTGACAGGCAGGGCGGCCCGAGTGAGGCATGTGGATTGCAGGCCAAAGCCACTGCACTGAGCATGGCACCTGGAAGTCCTAGCTGAAGGCTCTCTGCAGCAGGCCCAACCTGGAATGAGCCTGCAGCCTGGCCTGCAGTCCCAGGCTTGCCCTGGGCACTGCTAGGTCGGGACCCATCCCAGGCTCAGCCAGGCCTCCCTAGGGCCTGTGCTGGCCTCGGCCTCTGCCAGCCAGCAGCACCTCGATGGTGCACAGTTTTTTCGAGAAGACACCAGCGTGTGGCTGTGTGTCACTTGCACTGCTCGGAAGCTGCAGGTCCAGAGGCTGTGTGTGCACGTGGCCATTGGGGCCTGAGGACAAAACACTCAGAACTCCACTTTCAAGCAGGACCGCTGCCACCATGTAGCTGCCTGCCACACCCCCTTGCTGCCTGCGCTGTCTTCACTGCTGGCAGGCCTCTGTGTGCACAGGCCAGTCGAAGCCAAGGAAACCGGGTGCTTGCTCTCCCCTAGCTAGGAATTCCTCCTACAGCACTCTGGACCAGGGGACACGTGCCCCTGGACCAGCAGCCTGCAAGGAAGCTGCAGCTTAGCCATCCAGAAAGGCCTGCAGCACTTGGCAGGAAGCCTTCTGCTAAGGAAAGCTTTCCCAATCCAAAGCCTTGGAGGAGTTCATGCATGCTCGGACAAGCAGCGTTTGTCACCACAGAGCATTGGGTGCCTCAAACCTCCCCTGTGGCTTCCGAGCACCGTCCCACCCACATGCCCTTGGCATCCACTCTGTTGCCAGAAGGAGGTCCTAAGCAGGACTCTCTCACTTCTGGAGCCAGAGTGCCCCCTGCTTGGAACGTTCCTCAGGAACTCATTTGAGTGAGGCTTCTCCTCCCATGCTTGTCAGCCAGCAGATGATGCCATCGTTCCGCTGGAAAACTCTCTGCTTTGCCTTCAGCCATGGATCGCCTAGCTGAACTCTCTCTGCCTCCAGGAGAAACTGCAGTGTGCATGCAGCCTACAGAAAGGAGAGTGCCTTTTCCTGAGCACTGCTATGCTGAGGCCACTCCCTGAAGACCTCCAAGGGCCTTCTCTGCCCTAACACACTCGTGCCATTCAGCCAACCCAGGGAGCAAAGATCACCCTTGGCAGGACTCAGGGTGTGGCCTGTGTGTGGTTTCTTGGCTGGAGATGGGCAGGTCCTGAAGCTTAGTGCCCACTTGTGAATGGGATCTGATGGGCATAGCCGGCATTCCCTGGTTGTGCAGCAGGCGATCTGGGGCCTCCAAGCTGCATGCAAATCCCCTCCCTGGCTGCCCCTCTTGCTTCTTCTCTGCTGCCAAGCCTCTCTCACCACACATGCGTCTCATCGAAAGGAGCAGGCTGCTTGCCATTCTTGGCAAGGACCTCATCCCACAAGCCTCGTTTGCTCAAAGGGGCGTGCAAATTGACCCACAGCCTCCAGAGGAGCTGCACTCTCTCCAGCCATAAAGGCCTGCAGGCGAGTCCATGACAGCCTGCTGCATGGAGGGCTTCTATGGGAGAGGGCCATGCTTCCCTGGTGGGGGCTCTTTCTCACACTGCTTTCCGTGGGGAAACACTGTGTGTGCCAAGTGTCTCCTGGGGGCAGAAAATGTCTCCCCAGTGCCAGAGGAGCAGGGAATCCTCTATATACACATAGCAATGTTCTAGGCACACCTCCCATGCTGGGAGATCCCCACTTCCCCAACGGTCCAACTGCCTCAGGAACACACTTTTAGGGAGTGTGGTTCTGACAGGCAGGGCGGCCCGAGTGAGGCATGTGGATTGCAGGCCAAAGGCACTGCACTGAGCATGGCACCTGGAAGTCCTAGCTGAAGGCTCTCTGCAGCAGGCCCAACCTGGAATGAGCCTGCAGCCTGGCCTGCAGTCCCAGGCTTGCCCTGGGCACTGCTAGGTCGGGACCCATCCCAGGCTCAGCCAGGCCTCCCTAGGGCCTTTGCTGGCCTAGGCCTCTGTCAGCCAGCAGCACCTCCATGGAGCACAGTTCTTTCGAGAAGACCCCAGCGTGTGGCTGTGTGTCACTTGCACTGCTCGGAAGCTGCAGGTCCAGAGGCTGTGTGTGCACGTGGCCATTGGGGCCTGAGGACAAAACACTCAGAACCCCACTTTCAAGCAGGACCCCTGCCACCATGTAGCTGCGTGCCACACCCCCTTGCTGCCTGTGCTGTCTTCACTGCTGGCATGCCTCTGTGTGCACAGGCCAGTCGAAGCCAAGGAAACCGGGTGCTTGGTCTCCCCTAGCTAGGAATTCCTCCTACAGCACTCTGGACCAGGGGACACGTGCCCCTGGACCAGCAGCCTGCAAGGAAGCTGCAGCTTAGCCATCCAGAAAGGCCTGCAGCACTTGACAGGAAGCCTTCTGCTAAGGAAAGCTTTCCCAATCCAAAGCCTTGGAGGAGTTCATGCATGCTCGGACAAGCAGCGTTTGTCACCACAGAGCATTGGGTGCCTCAAACCTCCCCTGCGGCTTCCGAGCACCATCCCACCCACATGCCCGTGGCATCCACTCTGTTGCCAGAAGGAGGTCCTAAGCAGGACTCTCTCACTTCTGGAGCCAGAGTGCCCCCTGCTTGGAACGTTCCTCAGGAACTCATTTGAGTGAGGCTTCTCCTCCCATGCTTGTCAGCCAGCAGATGAATCCATCGTTCCGCTGGAAAACTCTCTGCTTTGCCTTCAGCCATGGATCGCCTAGCTGAACTCTCTCTGCCTCCAGGAGAAACTGCAGTGTGCATGCAGCCTACAGAAAGGAGAGAGCCTTTTCCTGAGCACTGCTATGGCTGAGGCCACTCCCTGAAGACCTCCTAGGGCCTTCTCTCCCCTAACACACTCGTGCCATTCAGCCAACCCAGGGAGCAAAGATCACCCTTGGCAGGACTCAGGGTGTGGCCTGTGTGTGGTTTCTTGGCTGGAGATGGGCAGGTCCTGAAGCTTAGTGCCCACTTGTGAATGGGATCTGATGGGCATAGCCGGCATTCCCTGGTTGTGCAGCAGGCGATCTGGGGCCTCCAAGCTGCATGCAAATCCCCTCCCTGGCTGCCCCTCTTGCTTCTTCTCTGCTGCCAAGCCTCTCTCACCACACATGCGTCTCATCAAAAGGAGCAGGCTGCTTGCCATTCTTGGCAAGGGCCTCATCCCACAAGCCTCGTTTGCTCAAAGGGGCGTGCAAATTGACCCAGAGCCTGCAGAGGAGCTGCACTCTCTCCAGCCACAAAGGCCTGCAGGCGAGTCCATGACAGCCTGCTGCATGGAGGGCTTCTATGGGAGAGGGCCATGCTTCCCTGGTGGGGGCTCTTTCTCACACTGCTTTCCGTGGGGAAACACTGTGTGTGCCAAGTGTCTCCTGGGGGCAGAAAATGTCTCCCCAGTGCCAGAGGAGCAGGGAATCCTCTTTGTACACAGAGCAATGTTCTAGGCACACCTCCCATGCTGGGAGATCCCCACTTCCCCAATGGTCCTACTGCCTCAGGAACACACTTTTAGGGAGTGTGGTTCTGACAGGCAGGGCGGCCCGAGTGAGGCATGTGGATTGCAGGCCAAAGCCACTGCACTGAGCATGGCACCTGGAAGTCCTAGCTGAAGGCTCTCTGCAGCAGGCCCAACCTGGAATGAGCCTGCAGCCTGGCCTGCAGTCCCAGGCTTGCCCTGGGCACTGCTAGGTCGGGACCCATCCCAGGCTCAGCCAGGCCTCCCTAGGGCCTGTGCTGGCCTCGGCCTCTGCCAGCCAGCAGCACCTCGATGGTGCACAGTTTTTTCGAGAAGACACCAGCGTGTGGCTGTGTGTCACTTGCACTGCTCGGAAGCTGCAGGTCCAGAGGCTGTGTGTGCACGTGGCCATTGGGGCCTGAGGACAAAACACTCAGAACTCCACTTTCAAGCAGGACCGCTGCCACCATGTAGCTGCCTGCCACACCCCCTTGCTGCCTGCGCTGTCTTCACTGCTGGCAGGCCTCTGTGTGCACAGGCCAGTCGAAGCCAAGGAAACCGGGTGCTTGCTCTCCCCTAGCTAGGAATTCCTCCTACAGCACTCTGGACCAGGGGACACGTGCCCCTGGACCAGCAGCCTGCAAGGAAGCTGCAGCTTAGCCATCCAGAAAGGCCTGCAGCACTTGGCAGGAAGCCTTCTGCTAAGGAAAGCTTTCCCAATCCAAAGCCTTGGAGGAGTTCATGCATGCTCGGACAAGCAGCGTTTGTCACCACAGAGCATTGGGTGCCTCAAACCTCCCCTGTGGCTTCCGAGCACCGTCCCACCCACATGCCCTTGGCATCCACTCTGTTGCCAGAAGGAGGTCCTAAGCAGGACTCTCTCACTTCTGGAGCCAGAGTGCCCCCTGCTTGGAACGTTCCTCAGGAACTCATTTGAGCGAGGCTTCTCCTCCCATGCTTGTCAGCCAGCAGATGATGCCATCGTTCCGCTGGAAAACTCTCTGCTTTGCCTTCAGCCATGGATCGCCTAGCTGAACTCTCTCTGCCTCCAGGAGAAACTGCAGTGTGCATGCAGCCTACAGAAAGGAGAGTGCCTTTTCCTGAGCACTGCTATGCTGAGGCCACTCCCTGAAGACCTCCAAGGGCCTTCTCTGCCCTAACACACTCGTGCCATTCAGCCAACCCAGGGAGCAAAGATCACCCTTGGCAGGACTCAGGGTGTGGCCTGTGTGTGGTTTCTTGGCTGGAGATGGGCAGGTCCTGAAGCTTAGTGCCCACTTGTGAATGGGATCTGATGGGCATAGCCGGCATTCCCTGGTTGTGCAGCAGGCGATCTGGGGCCTCCAAGCTGCATGCAAATCCCCTCCCTGGCTGCCCCTCTTGCTTCTTCTCTGCTGCCAAGCCTCTCTCACCACACATGCGTCTCATCGAAAGGAGCAGGCTGCTTGCCATTCTTGGCAAGGACCTCATCCCACAAGCCTCGTTTGCTCAAAGGGGCGTGCAAATTGACCCAGAGCCTCCAGAGGAGCTGCACTCTCTCCAGCCACAAAGGCCTGCAGGCGAGTCCATGACAGCCTGCTGCATGGAGGGCTTCTATGGGAGAGGGCCATGCTTCCCTGGTGGGGGCTCTTTCTCACACTGCTTTCCGTGGGGAAACACTGTGTGTGCCAAGTGTCTCCTGGGGGCAGAAAATGTCTCCCCAGTGCCAGAGGAGCAGGGAATCCTCTATATACACATAGCAATGTTCTAGGCACACCTCCCATGCTGGGAGATCCCCACTTCCCCAACGGTCCAACTGCCTCAGGAACACACTTTTAGGGAGTGTGGTTCTGACAGGCAGGGCGGCCCGAGTGAGGCATGTGGATTGCAGGCCAAAGCCACTGCACTGAGCATGGCACCTGGAAGTCCTAGCTGAAGGCTCTCTGCAGCAGGCCCAACCTGGAATGAGCCTGCAGCCTGGCCTGCAGTCCCAGGCTTGCCCTGGGCACTGCTAGGTCGGGACCCATCCCAGGCTCAGCCAGGCCTCCCTAGGGCCTGTGCTGGCCTAGGCCTCTGTCAGCCAGCAGCACCTCCATGGAGCACAGTTCTTTCGAGAAGACCCCAGCGTGTGGCTGTGTGTCACTTGCACTGCTCGGAAGCTGCAGGTCCAGAGGCTGTGTGTGCACGTGGCCATTGGGGCCTGAGGACAAAACACTCAGAACCCCACTTTCAAGCAGGACCCCTGCCACCATGTAGCTGCCTGCCACACCCCCTTGCTGCCTGTGCTGTCTTCACTGCTGGCACACCTCTGTGTGCACAGGCCAGTCGAAGCCAAGGAAACCGGGTGCTTGGTCTCCCCTAGCTAGGAATTCCTCCTACAGCACTCTGGACCAGGGGACACGTGCCCCTGGACCAGCAGCCTGCAAGGAAGCTGCAGCTTAGCCATCCAGAAAGGCCTGCAGCACTTGGCAGGAAGCCTTCTGCTAAGGAAAGCTTTCCCAATCCAAAGCCTTGGAGGAGTTCATGCATGCTCGGACAAGCAGCGTTTGTCACCACAGAGCATTGGGTGCCTCAAACTTCCCCTGTGGCTTCCGAGCACCATCCCACCCACATGCCCTTGGCATCCACTCTGTTGCCAGAAGGAGGTCCTAAGCAGGACTCTCTCACTTCTGGAGCCAGAGTGCCCCCTGCTTGGAACGTTCCTCAGGAACTCATTTGAGCGAGGCTTCTCCTCCCATGCTTGTCAGCCAGCAGATGATGCCATCGTTCCGCTGGAAAACTCTCTGCTTTGCCTTCAGCCATGGATCGCCTAGCTGAACTCTCTCTGCCTCCAGGAGAAACTGCAGTGTGCATGCAGCCTACAGAAAGGAGAGTGCCTTTTCCTGAGCACTGCTATGCTGAGGCCACTCCCTGAAGACCTCCTAGGGCCTTCTCTCCCCTAACACACTCATGCCATTCAGCCAACCCAGGGAGCAAAGATCACCCTTGGCAGGACTCAGGGTGTGGCCTGTGTGTGGTTTCTTGGCTGGAGATGGGCAGGTCCTGAAGCTTAGTGCCCACTTGTGAATGGGATCTGATGGGCATAGCCGGCATTCCCTGGTTGTGCAGCAGGCGATCTGGGGCCTCCAAGCTGCATGCAAATCCCCTCCCTGGCTGCCCCTCTTGCTTCTTCTCTGCTGCCAAGCCTCTCTCACCACACATGCGTCTCATCAAAAGGCGCAGGCTGCTTGCCATTCTTGGCAAGGGCCTCATCCCACAAGCCTCGTTTGCTCAAAGGGGCGTGCAAATTGACCCAGAGCCTGCAGAGGAGCTGCACTCTCTCCAGCCACAAAGGCCTGCAGGCGAGTCCATGACAGCCTGCTGCATGGAGGGCTTCTATGGGAGAGGGCCATGCTTCCCTGGTGGGGGCTCTTTCTCACACTGCTTTCCGTGGGGAAACACTGTGTGTGCCAAGTGTCTCCTGGGGGCAGAAAATGTCTCCCCAGTGCCAGAGGAGCAGGGAATCCTCTTTGTACACAGAGCAATGTTCTAGGCACACCTCCCATGCTGGGAGATCCCCACTTCCCCAATGGTCCTACTGCCTCAGGAACACACTTTTAGGGAGTGTGGTTCTGACAGGCAGGGCGGCCCGAGTGAGGCATGTGGATTGCAGGCCAAAGCCACTGCACTGAGCATGGCACCTGTAAGTCCTAGCTGAAGGCTCTCTGCAGCAGGCCCAACCTGGAATGAGCCTGCAGCCTGGCCTGCAGTCCCAGGCTTGCCCTGGGCACTGCTAGGTCGGGACCCATCCCAGGCTCAGCCAGGCCTCCCTAGGGCCTGTGCTGGCCTCGGCCTCTGCCAGCCAGCAGCACCTCGATGGTGCACAGTTTTTTCGAGAAGACACCAGCGTGTGGCTGTGTGTCACTTGCACTGCTCGGAAGCTGCAGGTCCAGAGGCTGTGTGTGCACGTGGCCATTGGGGCCTGAGGACAAAACACTCAGAACTCCACTTTCAAGCAGGACCGCTGCCACCATGTAGCTGCCTGCCACACCCCCTTGCTGCCTGCGCTGTCTTCACTGCTGGCAGGCCTCTGTGTGCACAGGCCAGTCGAAGCCAAGGAAACCGGGTGCTTGGTCTCCCCTAGCTAGGAATTCCTCCTACAGCACTCTGGACCAGGGGACACGTGCCCCTGGACCAGCAGCCTGCAAGGAAGCTGCAGCTTAGCCATCCAGAAAGGCCTGCAGCACTTGGCAGGAAGCCTTCTGCTAAGGAAAGCTTTCCCAATCCAAAGCCTTGGAGGAGTTCATGCATGCTCGGACAAGCAGCGTTTGTCACCACAGAGCATTGGGTGCCTCAAACCTCCCCTGTGGCTTCCGAGCACCGTCCCACCCACATGCCCTTGGCATCCACTCTGTTGCCAGAAGGAGGTCCTAAGCAGGACTCTCTCACTTCTGGAGCCAGAGTGCCCCCTGCTTGGAACGTTCCTCAGGAACTCATTTGAGCGAGGCTTCTCCTCCCATGCTTGTCAGCCAGCAGATGATGCCATCGTTCCGCTGGAAAACTCTCTGCTTTGCCTTCAGCCATGGATCGCCTAGCTGAACTCTCTCTGCCTCCAGGAGAAACTGCAGTGTGCATGCAGCCTACAGAAAGGAGAGTGCCTTTTCCTGAGCACTGCTATGCTGAGGCCACTCCCTGAAGACCTCCAAGGGCCTTCTCTGCCCTAACACACTCGTGCCATTCAGCCAACCCAGGGAGCAAAGATCACCCTTGGCAGGACTCAGGGTGTGGCCTGTGTGTGGTTTCTTGGCTGGAGATGGGCAGGTCCTGAAGCTTAGGGCCCACTTGTGAATGGGATCTGATGGGCATAGCCGGCATTCCCTGGTTGTGCAGCAGGCGATCTGGGGCCTCCAAGCTGCATGCAAATCCCCTCCCTGGCTGCCCCTCTTGCTTCTTCTCTGCTGCCAAGCCTCTCTCACCACACATGCGTCTCATCGAAAGGAGCAGGCTGCTTGCCATTCTTGGCAAGGACCTCATCCCACAAGCCTCGTTTGCTCAAAGGGGCGTGCAAATTGACCCAGAGCCTCCAGAGGAGCTGCACTCTCTCCAGCCACAAAGGCCTGCAGGCGAGTCCATGACAGCCTGCTGCATGGAGGGCTTCTATGGGAGAGGGCCATGCTTCCCTGGTGGGGGCTCTTTCTCACACTGCTTTCCGTGGGGAAACACTGTGTGTGCCAAGTGTCTCCTGGGGGCAGAAAATGTCTCCCCAGTGCCAGAGGAGCAGGGAATCCTCTATATACACATAGCAATGTTCTAGGCACACCTCCCATGCTGGGAGATCCCCACTTCCCCAACGGTCCAACTGCCTCAGGAACACACTTTTAGGGAGTGTGGTTCTGACAGGCAGGGCGGCCCGAGTGAGGCATGTGGATTGCAGGCCAAAGCCACTGCACTGAGCATGGCACCTGGAAGTCCTAGCTGAAGGCTCTCTGCAGCAGGCCCAACCTGGAATGAGCCTGCAGCCTGGCCTGCAGTCCCAGGCTTGCCCTGGGCACTGCTAGGTCGGGACCCATCCCAGGCTCAGCCAGGCCTCCCTAGGGCCTGTGCTGGCCTAGGCCTCTGCCAGCCAGCAGCACCTCGATGGAGCACAGTTCTTTCGAGAAGACCCCAGCGTGTGGCTGTGTGTCACTTGCACTGCTCGGAAGCTGCAGGTCCAGAGGCTGTGTGTGCACGTGGCCATTGGGGCCTGAGGACAAAACACTCAGAACCCCACTTTCAAGCAGGACCCCTGCCACCATGTAGCTGCCTGCCACACCCCCTTGCTGCCTGTGCTGTCTTCACTGCTGGCACACCTCTGTGTGCACAGGCCAGTCGAAGCCAAGGAAACCGGGTGCTTGGTCTCCCCTAGCTAGGAATTCCTCCTACAGCACTCTGGACCAGGGGACACGTGCCCCTGGACCAGCAGCCTGCAAGGAAGCTGCAGCTTAGCCATCCAGAAAGGCCTGCAGCACTTGGCAGGAAGCCTTCTGCTAAGGAAAGCTTTCCCAATCCAAAGCCTTGGAGGAGTTCATGCATGCTCGGACAAGCAGCGTTTGTCCCCACAGAGCATTGGGTGCCTCAAACCTCCCCTGTGGCTTCCGAGCACCATCCCACCCACATGCCCTTGGCATCCACTCTGTTGCCAGAAGGAGGTCCTAAGCAGGACTCTCTCACTTCTGGAGCCAGAGTGCCCCCTGCTTGGAACGTTCCTCAGGAACTCATTTGAGCGAGGCTTCTCCTCCCATGCTTGTCAGCCAGCAGATGATGCCATCGTTCCGCTGGAAAACTCTCTGCTTTGCCTTCAGCCATGGATCGCCTAGCTGAACTCTCTCTGCCTCCAGGAGAAACTGCAGTGTGCATGCAGCCTACAGAAAGGAGAGTGCCTTTTCCTGAGCACTGCTATGCTGAGGCCACTCCCTGAAGACCTCCTAGGGCCTTCTCTCCCCTAACACACTCATGCCATTCAGCCAACCCAGGGAGCAAAGATCACCCTTGGCAGGACTCAGGGTGTGGCCTGTGTGTGGTTTCTTGGCTGGAGATGGGCAGGTCCTGAAGCTTAGTGCCCACTTGTGAATGGGATCTGATGGGCATAGCCGGCATTCCCTGGTTGTGCAGCAGGCGATCTGGGGCCTCCAAGCTGCATGCAAATCCCCTCCCTGGCTGCCCCTCTTGCTTCTTCTCTGCTGCCAAGCCTCTCTCACCACACATGCGTCTCATCAAAAGGAGCAGGCTGCTTGCCATTCTTGGCAAGGGCCTCATCCCACAAGCCTCGTTTGCTCAAAGGGGCGTGCAAATTGACCCAGAGCCTGCAGAGGAGCTGCACTCTCTCCAGCCACAAAGGCCTGCAGGCGAGTCCATGACAGCCTGCTGCATGGAGGGCTTCTATGGGAGAGGGCCATGCTTCCCTGGTGGGGGCTCTTTCTCACACTGCTTTCCGTGGGGAAACACTGTGTGTGCCAAGTGTCTCCTGGGGGCAGAAAATGTCTCCCCAGTGCCAGAGGAGCAGGGAATCCTCTTTGTACACAGAGCAATGTTCTAGGCACACCTCCCATGCTGGGAGATCCCCACTTCCCCAATGGTCCTACTGCCTCAGGAACACACTTTTAGGGAGTGTGGTTCTGACAGGCAGGGCGGCCCGAGTGAGGCATGTGGATTGCAGGCCAAAGCCACTGCACTGAGCATGGCACCTGTAAGTCCTAGCTGAAGGCTCTCTGCAGCAGGCCCAACCTGGAATGAGCCTGCAGCCTGGCCTGCAGTCCCAGGCTTACCCTGGGCACTGCTAGGTCGGGACCCATCCCAGGCTCAGCCAGGCCTCCCTAGGGCCTGTGCTGGCCTCGGCCTCTGCCAGCCAGCAGCACCTCGATGGTGCACAGTTTTTTCGAGAAGACACCAGCGTGTGGCTGTGTGTCACTTGCACTGCTCGGAAGCTGCAGGTCCAGAGGCTGTGTGTGCACGTGGCCATTGGGGCCTGAGGACAAAACACTCAAACTCCACTTTCAAGCAGGACCCCTGCCACCATGTAGCTGCCTGCCACACCCCCTTGCTGCCTGTGCTGTCTTCACTGCTGGCAGGCCTCTGTGTGCACAGGCCAGTCGAAGCCAAGGAAACCGGGTGCTTGGTCTCCCCTAGCTAGGAATTCCTCCTACAGCACTCTGGACCAGGGGACACGTGCCCCTGGACCAGCAGCCTGCAAGGAAGCTGCAGCTTAGCCATCCAGAAAGGCCTGCAGCACTTGGCAGGAAGCCTTCTGCTAAGGAAAGCTTTCCCAATCCAAAGCCTTGGAGGAGTTCATGCATGCTCGGACAAGCAGCGTTTGTCACCACAGAGCATTGGGTGCCTCAAACCTCCCCTGTGGCTTCCGAGCACCGTCCCACCCACATGCCCTTGGCATCCACTCTGTTGCCAGAAGGAGGTCCTAAGCAGGACTCTCTCACTTCTGGAGCCAGAGTGCCCCCTGCTTGGAACGTTCCTCAGGAACTCATTTGAGCGAGGCTTCTCCTCCCATGCTTGTCAGCCAGCAGATGATGCCATCGTTCCGCTGGAAAACTCTCTGCTTTGCCTTCAGCCATGGATCGCCTAGCTGAACTCTCTCTGCCTCCAGGAGAAACTGCAGTGTGCATGCAGCCTACAGAAAGGAGAGTGCCTTTTCCTGAGCACTGCTATGCTGAGGCCACTCCCTGAAGACCTCCAAGGGCCTTCTCTGCCCTAACACACTCGTGCCATTCAGCCAACCCAGGGAGCAAAGATCACCCTTGGCAGGACTCAGGGTGTGGCCTGTGTGTGGTTTCTTGGCTGGAGATGGGCAGGTCCTGAAGCTTAGTGCCCACTTGTGAATGGGATCTGATGGGCATAGCCGGCATTCCCTGGTTGTGCAGCAGGCGATCTGGGGCCTCCAAGCTGCATGCAAATCCCCTCCCTGGCTGCCCCTCTTGCTTCTTCTCTGCTGCCAAGCCTCTCTCACCACACATGCGTCTCATCGAAAGGAGCAGGCTGCTTGCCATTCTTGGCAAGGACCTCATCCCACAAGCCTCGTTTGCTCAAAGGGACGTGCAAATTGACCCAGAGCCTCCAGAGGAGCTGCACTCTCTCCAGCCACAAAGGCCTGCAGGCGAGTCCATGACAGCCTGCTGCATGGAGGGCTTCTATGGGAGAGGGCCATGCTTCCCTGGTGGGGGCTCTTTCTCACACTGCTTTCCGTGGGGAAACACTGTGTGTGCCAAGTGTCTCCTGGGGGCAGAAAATGTCTCCCCAGTGCCAGAGGAGCAGGGAATCCTCTATATACACATAGCAATGTTCTAGGCACACCTCCCATGCTGGGAGATCCCCACTTCCCCAACGGTCCAACTGCCTCAGGAACACACTTTTAGGGAGTGTGGTTCTGACAGGCAGGGCGGCCCGAGTGAGGCATGTGGATTGCAGGCCAAAGGCACTGCACTGAGCATGGCACCTGGAAGTCCTAGCTGAAGGCTCTCTGCAGCAGGCCCAACCTGGAATGAGCCTGCAGCCTGGCCTGCAGTCCCAGGCTTGCCCTGGGCACTGCTAGGTCGGGACCCATCCCAGGCTCAGCCAGGCCTCCCTAGGGCCTGTGCTGGCCTAGGCCTCTGCCAGCCAGCAGCACCTCGATGGAGCACAGTTCTTTCGAGAAGACCCCAGCGTGTGGCTGTGTGTCACTTGCACTGCTCGGAAGCTGCAGGTCCAGAGGCTGTGTGTGCACGTGGCCATTGGGGCCTGAGGACAAAACACTCAGAACCCCACTTTCAAGCAGGACCCCTGCCACCATGTAGCTGCCTGCCACACCCCCTTGCTGCCTGTGCTGTCTTCACTGCTGGCACACCTCTGTGTGCACAGGCCAGTCGAAGCCAAGGAAACCGGGTGCTTGGTCTCCCCTAGCTAGGAATTCCTCCTACAGCACTCTGGACCAGGGGACACGTGCCCCTGGACCAGCAGCCTGCAAGGAAGCTGCAGCTTAGCCATCCAGAAAGGCCTGCAGCACTTGGCAGGAAGCCTTCTGCTAAGGAAAGCTTTCCCAATCCAAAGCCTTGGAGGAGTTCATGCATGCTCGGACAAGCAGCGTTTGTCACCACAGAGCATTGGGTGCCTCAAACCTCCCCTGTGGCTTCCGAGCACCATCCCACCCACATGCCCTTGGCATCCACTCTGTTGCCAGAAGGAGGTCCTAAGCAGGACTCTCTCACTTCTGGAGCCAGAGTGCCCCCTGCTTGGAACGTTCCTCAGGAACTCATTTGAGCGAGGCTTCTCCTCCCATGCTTGTCAGCCAGCAGATGATGCCATCGTTCCGCTGGAAAACTCTCTGCTTTGCTTTCAGCCATGGATCGCCTAGCTGAACTCTCTCTGCCTCCAGGAGAAACTGCAGTGTGCATGCAGCCTACAGAAAGGAGAGTGCCTTTTCCTGAGCACTGCTATGCTGAGGCCACTCCCTGAAGACCTCCTAGGGCCTTCTCTCCCCTAACACACTCATGCCATTCAGCCAACCCAGGGAGCAAAGATCACCCTTGGCAGGACTCAGGGTGTGGCCTGTGTGTGGTTTCTTGGCTGGAGATGGGCAGGTCCTGAAGCTTAGTGCCCACTTGTGAATGGGATCTGATGGGCATAGCCGGCATTCCCTGGTTGTGCAGCAGGCGATCTGGGGCCTCCAAGCTGCATGCAAATCCCCTCCCTGGCTGCCCCTCTTGCTTCTTCTCTGCTGCCAAGCCTCTCTCACCACACATGCGTCTCATCAAAAGGAGCAGGCTGCTTGCCATTCTTGGCAAGGGCCTCATCCCACAAGCCTCGTTTGCTCAAAGGGGCGTGCAAATTGACCCAGAGCCTGCAGAGGAGCTGCACTCTCTCCAGCCACAAAGGCCTGCAGGCGAGTCCATGACAGCCTGCTGCATGGAGGGCTTCTATGGGAGAGGGCCATGCTTCCCTGGTGGGGGCTCTTTCTCACACTGCTTTCCGTGGGGAAACACTGTGTGTGCCAAGTGTCTCCTGGGGGCAGAAAATGTCTCCCCAGTGCCAGAGGAGCAGGGAATCCTCTTTGTACACAGAGCAATGTTCTAGGCACACCTCCCATGCTGGGAGATCCCCACTTCCCCAATGGTCCTACTGCCTCAGGAACACACTTTTAGGGAGTGTGGTTCTGACAGGCAGGGCGGCCCGAGTGAGGCATGTGGATTGCAGGCCAAAGCCACTGCACTGAGCATGGCACCTGTAAGTCCTAGCTGAAGGCTCTCTGCAGCAGGCCCAACCTGGAATGAGCCTGCAGCCTGGCCTGCAGTCCCAGGCTTACCCTGGGCACTGCTAGGTCGGGACCCATCCCAGGCTCAGCCAGGCCTCCCTAGGGCCTGTGCTGGCCTCGGCCTCTGCCAGCCAGCAGCACCTCGATGGTGCACAGTTTTTTCGAGAAGACACCAGCGTGTGGCTGTGTGTCACTTGCACTGCTCGGAAGCTGCAGGTCCAGAGGCTGTGTGTGCACGTGGCCATTGGGGCCTGAGGACAAAACACTCAAACTCCACTTTCAAGCAGGACCCCTGCCACCATGTAGCTGCCTGCCACACCCCCTTGCTGCCTGTGCTGTCTTCACTGCTGGCAGGCCTCTGTGTGCACAGGCCAGTCGAAGCCAAGGAAACCGGGTGCTTGGTCTCCCCTAGCTAGGAATTCCTCCTACAGCACTCTGGACCAGGGGACACGTGCCCCTGGACCAGCAGCCTGCAAGGAAGCTGCAGCTTAGCCATCCAGAAAGGCCTGCAGCACTTGGCAGGAAGCCTTCTGCTAAGGAAAGCTTTCCCAATCCAAAGCCTTGGAGGAGTTCATGCATGCTCGGACAAGCAGCGTTTGTCACCACAGAGCATTGGGTGCCTCAAACCTCCCCTGTGGCTTCCGAGCACCGTCCCACCCACATGCCCTTGGCATCCACTCTGTTGCCAGAAGGAGGTCCTAAGCAGGACTCTCTCACTTCTGGAGCCAGAGTGCCCCCTGCTTGGAACGTTCCTCAGGAACTCATTTGAGCGAGGCTTCTCCTCCCATGCTTGTCAGCCAGCAGATGATGCCATCGTTCCGCTGGAAAACTCTCTGCTTTGCCTTCAGCCATGGATCGCCTAGCTGAACTCTCTCTGCCTCCAGGAGAAACTGCAGTGTGCATGCAGCCTACAGAAAGGAGAGTGCCTTTTCCTGAGCACTGCTATGCTGAGGCCACTCCCTGAAGACCTCCAAGGGCCTTCTCTGCCCTAACACACTCGTGCCATTCAGCCAACCCAGGGAGCAAAGATCACCCTTGGCAGGACTCAGGGTGTGGCCTGTGTGTGGTTTCTTGGCTGGAGATGGGCAGGTCCTGAAGCTTAGTGCCCACTTGTGAATGGGATCTGATGGGCATAGCCGGCATTCCCTGGTTGTGCAGCAGGCGATCTGGGGCCTCCAAGCTGCATGCAAATCCCCTCCCTGGCTGCCCCTCTTGCTTCTTCTCTGCTGCCAAGCCTCTCTCACCACACATGCGTCTCATCGAAAGGAGCAGGCTGCTTGCCATTCTTGGCAAGGACCTCATCCCACAAGCCTCGTTTGCTCAAAGGGGCGTGCAAATTGACCCAGAGCCTCCAGAGGAGCTGCACTCTCTCCAGCCACAAAGGCCTGCAGGCGAGTCCATGACAGCCTGCTGCATGGAGGGCTTCTATGGGAGAGTGCCATTCTTCCCTGGTGGGGGCTCTTTCTCACACTGCTTTCCGTGGGGAAACACTGTGTGTGCCAAGTGTCTCCTGGGGGCAGAAAATGTCTCCCCAGTGCCAGAGGAGCAGGGAATCCTCTTTGTACACAGAGCAATGTTCTAGGCACACCTCCCATGCTGGGAGATCCCCACTTCCCCAACGGTCCAACTGCCTCAGGAACACACTTTTAGGGAGTGTGGTTCTGACAGGCAGGGCGGCCCGAGTGAGGCATGTGGATTGCAGGCCAAAGCCACTGCACTGAGCATGGCACCTGGAAGTCCTAGCTGAAGGCTCTCTGCAGCAGGCCCAACCTGGAATGAGCCTGCAGCCTGGCCTGCAGTCCCAGGCTTGCCCTGGGCACTGCTAGGTCGGGACCCATCCCAGGCTCAGCCAGGCCTCCCTAGGGCCTGTGCTGGCCTAGGCCTCTGTCAGCCAGCAGCACCTCCATGGAGCACAGTTCTTTCGAGAAGACCCCAGCGTGTGGCTGTGTGTCACTTGCACTGCTCGGAAGCTGCAGGTCCAGAGGCTGTGTGTGCACGTGGCCATTGGGGTCTGAGGACAAAACACTCAGAACCCCACTTTCAAGCAGGACCCCTGCCACCATGTAGCTGCCTGCCACACCCCCTTGCTGCCTGTGCTGTCTTCACTGCTGGCACACCTCTGTGTGCACAGGCCAGTCGAAGCCAAGGAAACCGGGTGCTTGGTCTCCCCTAGCTAGGAATTCCTCCTACAGCACTCTGGACCAGGGGACACGTGCCCCTGGACCAGCAGCCTGCAAGGAAGCTGCAGCTTAGCCATCCAGAAAGGCCTGCAGCACTTGGCAGGAAGCCTTCTGCTAAGGAAAGCTTTCCCAATCCAAAGCCTTGGAGGAGTTCATGCATGCTCGGACAAGCAGCGTTTGTCACCACAGAGCATTGGGTGCCTCAAACCTCCCCTGTGGCTTCCGAGCACCATCCCACCCACATGCCCTTGGCATCCACTCTGTTGCCAGAAGGAGGTCCTAAGCAGGACTCTCTCACTTCTGGAGCCAGAGTGCCCCCTGCTTGGAACGTTCCTCAGGAACTCATTTGAGCGAGGCTTCTCCTCCCATGCTTGTCAGCCAGCAGATGATGCCATCGTTCCGCTGGAAAACTCTCTGCTTTGCCTTCAGCCATGGATCGCCTAGCTGAACTCTCTCTGCCTCCAGGAGAAACTGCAGTGTGCATGCAGCCTACAGAAAGGAGAGTGCCTTTTCCTGAGCACTGCTATGCTGAGGCCACTCCCTGAAGACCTCCTAGGGCCTTCTCTCCCCTAACACAGTCGTGCCATTCAGCCAACCCAGGGAGCAAAGATCACCCTTGGCAGGACTCAGGGTGTGGCCTGTGTGTGGTTTCTTGGCTGGAGATGGGCAGGTCCTGAAGCTTAGTGCCCACTTGTGAATGGGATCTGATGGGCATAGCCGGCATTCCCTGGTTGTGCAGCAGGCGATCTGGGGCCTCCAAGCTGCATGCAAATCCCCTCCCTGGCTGCCCCTCTTGCTTCTTCTCTGCTGCCAAGCCTCTCTCACCACACATGCGTCTCATCAAAAGGAGCAGGCTGCTTGCCATTCTTGGCAAGGGCCTCATCCCACAAGCCTCGTTTGCTCAAAGGGGCGTGCAAATTGACCCAGAGCCTGCAGAGGAGCTGCACTCTCTCCAGCCACAAAGGCCTGCAGGCGAGTCCATGACAGCCTGCTGCATGGAGGGCTTCTATGGGAGAGGGCCATGCTTCCCTGGTGGGGGCTCTTTCTCACACTGCTTTCCGTGGGGAAACACTGTGTGTGCCAAGTGTCTCCTGGGGGCAGAAAATGTCTCCCCAGTGCCAGAGGAGCAGGGAATCCTCTTTGTACACAGAGCAATGTTCTAGGCACACCTCCCATGCTGGGAGATCCCCACTTCCCCAATGGTCCTACTGCCTCAGTAACACACTTTTAGGGAGTGTGGTTCTGACAGGCAGGGCGGCCCGAGTGAGGCATGTGGATTGCAGGCCAAAGCCACTGCACTGAGCATGGCACCTGGAAGTCCTAGCTGAAGGCTCTCTGCAGCAGGCCCAACCTGGAATGAGCCTGCAGCCTGGCCTGCAGTCCCAGGCTTGCCCTGGGCACTGCTAGGTCGGGACCCATCCCAGGCTCAGCCAGGCCTCCCTAGGGCCTGTGCTGGCCTCGGCCTCTGCCAGCCAGCAGCACCTCGATGGTGCACAGTTTTTTCGAGAAGACCCCAGCGTGTGGCTGTGTGTCACTTGCACTGCTCGGAAGCTGCAGGTCCAGAGGCTGTGTGTGCACGTGGCCATTGGGGCCTGAGGACAAAACACTCAGAACTCCACTTTCAAGCAGGACCCCTGCCACCATGTAGCTGCCTGCCACACCCCCTTGCTGCCTGCGCTGTCTTCACTGCTGGCAGGCCTCTGTGTGCACAGGCCAGTCGAAGCCAAGGAAACCGGGTGCTTGGTCTCCCCTAGCTAGGAATTCCTCCTACAGCACTCTGGACCAGGGGACACGTGCCCCTGGACCAGCAGCCTGCAAGGAAGCTGCAGCTTAGCCATCCAGAAAGGCCTGCAGCACTTGGCAGGAAGCCTTCTGCTAAGGAAAGCTTTCCCAATCCAAAGCCTTGGAGGAGTTCATGCATGCTCGGACAAGCAGCGTTTGTCACCACAGAGCATTGGGTGCCTCAAACCTCCCCTGTGGCTTCCGAGCACCGTCCCACCCACATGCCCTTGGCATCCACTCTGTTGCCAGAAGGAGGTCCTAAGCAGGACTCTCTCACTTCTGGAGCCAGAGTGCCCCCTGCTTGGAACGTTCCTCAGGAACTCATTTGAGCGAGGCTTCTCCTCCCATGCTTGTCAGCCAGCAGATGATGCCATCGTTCCGCTGGAAAACTCTCTGCTTTGCCTTCAGCCATGGATCGCCTAGCTGAACTCTCTCTGCCTCCAGGAGAAACTGCAGTGTGCATGCAGCCTACAGAAAGGAGAGTGCCTTTTCCTGAGCACTGCTATGCTGAGGCCACTCCCTGAAGACCTCCTAGGGCCTTCTCTCCCCTAACACACTCGTGCCATTCAGCCAACCCAGGGAGCAAAGATCACCCTTGGCAGGACTCAGGGTGTGGCCTGTGTGTGGTTTCTTGGCTGGAGATGGGCAGGTCCTGAAGCTTAGTGCCCACTTGTGAATGGGATCTGATGGGCATAGCCGGCATTCCCTGGTTGTGCAGCAGGCGATCTGGGGCCTCCAAGCTGCATGCAAATCCCCTCCCTGGCTGCCCCTCTTGCTTCTTCTCTGCTGCCAAGCCTCTCTCACCACACATGCGTCTCATCGAAAGGAGCAGGCTGCTTGCCATTCTTGGCAAGGACCTCATCCCACAAGCCTCGTTTGCTCAAAGGGGCGTGCAAATTGACCCAGAGCCTCCAGAGGAGCTGCACTCTCTCCAGCCACAAAGGCCTGCAGGCGAGTCCATGACAGCCTGCTGCATGGAGGGCTTCTATGGGAGAGTGCCATTCTTCCCTGGTGGGGGCTCTTTCTCACACTGCTTTCCGTGGGGAAACACTGTGTGTGCCAAGTGTCTCCTGGGGGCAGAAAATGTCTCCCCAGTGCCAGAGGAGCAGGGAATCCTCTTTGTACACAGAGCAATGTTCTAGGCACACCTCTCATGCTGGGAGATCCCCACTTCCCCAATGGTCCTACTGCCTCAGGAACACACTTTTAGGGAGTGTGGCTCTGACAGGCAGGGCGGCCCGAGTGAGGCATGTGGATTGCAGGCCAAAGCCACTGCACTGAGCATGGCACCTGGAAGTCCTAGCTGAAGGCTCTCTGCAGCAGGCCCAACCTGGAATGAGCCTGCAGCCTGGCCTGCAGTCCCAGGCTTGCCCTGGGCACTGCTAGGTCAGGACCCATCCCAGGCTCAGCCAGGCCTCCCTAGGGCCTGTGCTGGCCTAGGCCTCTGCCAGCCAGCAGCACCTCGATGGAGCACAGTTTTTTCGAGAAGACACCAGCGTGTGGTTGTGGTCACTTGCACTGCTCGGAAGCTGCAGGTCCAGAGGCTGTGTGTGCACCTGGCCATTGGGGCCTGAGGACAAAACACTCAGAACCCCACTTTCAAGCAGGACCCCTGCCACCATGTAGCTGCCTGCCACACCCCGTTGCTGCCTGCGCTGTCTTCACTGCTGGCACGCCTCTGTGTGCACAGGCCAGTCGAAGCCAAGGAAACCGGGTGCTTGCTCTCCCCTAGCTAGGAATTCCTCCTACAGCACTCTGGACCAGGGGACACGTGCCCCTGGACCAGCAGCCTGCAAGGAAGCTGCAGCTTAGCCATCCAGAAAGGCCTGCAGCACTTGGCAGGAAGCCTTCTGCTAAGGAAAGCTTTCCCAATCCAAAGCCTTGGAGGAGTTCATGCATGCTCGGACAAGCAGCGTTTGTCACCACAGAGCATTGGGTGCCTCAAACCTCCCCTGTGGCTTCCGAGCACGGTCCCACAAACAAGCCCTTGGCATCCACTCTGTTGCCAGAAGGAGGTCCTAAGCAGGACTCTCTCACTTCTGGAGCCAGAGTGCCCCCTGCTTGGAACGTTCCTCAGGAACTCATTTGAGCGAGGCTTCTCCTCCCGTGCTTGTCAGCCAGCAGATGATGCCATCGTTCCGCTGGAAAACTCTCTGCTTTGCCTTCAGCCATGGATCACCTAGCTGAACTCTCTCTGCCTCCAGGAGAAACTGCAGTGTGCATGCAGCCTACAGAAAGGAGAGTGCCTTTTCCTGAGCACTGCTATGCTGAGGCCACTCCCTGAAGACCTCCAAGGGCCTTCTCTGCCCTAACACACTCGTGCCATTCAGCCAACCCAGGGAGCAAAGATCACCCTTGGCAGGACTCAGGGTGTGGCCTGTGTGTGGTTTCTTGGCTGGAGATGGGCAGGTCCTGAAGCTTAGTGCCCACTTGTGAATGGGATCTGATGGGCATAGCCGGCATTCCCTGGTTGTGCAGCAGGCGATCTGGGGCCTCCAAGCTGCATGCAAATCCCCTCCCTGGCTGCCCCTCTTGCTTCTTCTCTGCTGCCAAGCCTCTCTCACCACACATGCGTCTCATCGAAAGGAGCAGGCTGCTTGCCATTCTTGGCAAGGACCTCATCCCACAAGCCTCGTTTGCTCAAAGGGGCGTGCAAATTGACCCAGAGCCTCCAGAGGAGCTGCACTCTCTCCAGCCACAAAGGCCTGCAGGCGAGTCCATGACAGCCTGCTGCATGGAGGGCTTCTATGGGAGAGGGCCATTCTTCCCTGGTGGGGGCTCTTTCTCACACTGCTTTCCGTGGGGAAACACTGTGTGTGCCAAGTGTCTCCTGGGGGCAGAAAATGTCTCCCCAGTGCCAGAGGAGCAGGGAATCCTCTATATACACAGAGCAATGTTCTAGGCACACCTCCCATGCTGGGAGATCCCCACTTCCCCAACGGTCCAACTGCCTCAGGAACACACTTTTAGGGAGTGTGGTTCTGACAGGCAGGGCGGCCCGAGTGAGGCATGTGGATTGCAGGCCAAAGCCACTGCACTGAGCATGGCACCTGGAAGTCCTAGCTGAAGGCTCTCTGCAGCAGGCCCAACCTGGAATGAGCCTGCAGCCTGGCCTGCAGTCCCAGGCTTGCCCTGGGCACTGCTAGGTCGGGACCCATCCCAGGCTCAGCCAGGCCTCCCTAGGGCCTGTGCTGGCCTAGGCCTCTGTCAGCCAGCAGCACCTCCATGGAGCACAGTTCTTTCGAGAAGACCCCAGCGTGTGGCTGTGTGTCACTTGCACTGCTCGGAAGCTGCAGGTCCAGAGGCTGTGTGTGCACGTGGCCATTTGGGCCTGAGGACAAAACACTCAGAACCCCACTTTCAAGCAGGACCCCTGCCACCATGTAGCTGCGTGCCACACCCCCTTGCTGCCTGTGCTGTCTTCACTGCTGGCACACCTCTGTGTGCACAGGCCAGTCGAAGCCAAGGAAACCGGGTGCTTGGTCTCCCCTAGCTAGGAATTCCTCCTACAGCACTCTGGACCAGGGGACACGTGCCCCTGGACCAGCAGCCTGCAAGGAAGCTGCAGCTTAGCCATCCAGAAAGGCCTGCAGCACTTGGCAGGAAGCCTTCTGCTAAGGAAAGCTTTCCCAATCCAAAGCCTTGGAGGAGTTCATGCATGCTCGGACAAGCAGCGTTTGTCACCACAGAGCATTGGGTGCCTCAAACCTCCCCTGTGGCTTCCGAGCACCATCCCACCCACATGCCCTTGGCATCCACTCTGTTGCCAGAAGGAGGTCCTAAGCAGGACTCTCTCACTTCTGGAGCCAGAGTGCCCGCTGCTTGGAACGTTCCTCAGGAACTCATTTGAGCGAGGCTTCTCCTCCCATGCTTGTCAGCCAGCAGATGATGCCATCGTTCCGCTGGAAAACTCTCTGCTTTGCCTTCAGCCATGGATCGCCTAGCTGAACTCTCTCTGCCTCCAGGAGAAACTGCAGTGTGCATGCAGCCTACAGAAAGGAGAGTGCCTTTTCCTGAGCACTGCTATGCTGAGGCCACTCCCTGAAGACCTCCTAGGGCCTTCTCTCCCCTAACACACTCGTGCCATTCAGCCAACCCAGGGAGCAAAGATCACCCTTGGCAGGACTCAGGGTGTGGCCTGTGTGTGGTTTCTTGGCTGGAGATGGGCAGGTCCTGAAGCTTAGTGCCCACTTGTGAATGGGATCTGATGGGCATAGCCGGCATTCCCTGGTTGTGCAGCAGGCGATCTGGGGCCTCCAAGCTGCATGCAAATCCCCTCCCTGGCTGCCCCTCTTGCTTCTTCTCTGCTGCCAAGCCTCTCTCACCACACATGCGTCTCATCAAAAGGAGCAGGCTGCTTGCCATTCTTGGCAAGGACCTCATCCCACAAGCCTCGTTTGCTCAAAGGGGCGTGCAAATTGACCCAGAGCCTCCAGAGGAGCTGCACTCTCTCCAGCCACAAAGGCCTGCAGGCGAGTCCATGACAGCCTGCTGCATGGAGGGCTTCTATGGGAGAGGGCCATTCTTCCCTGGTGGGGGCTCTTTCTCACACTGCTTTCCGTGGGGAAACACTGTGTGTGCCAAGTGTCTCCTGGGGGCAGAAAATGTCTCCCCAGTGCCAGAGGAGCAGGGAATCCTCTTTGTACTCAGAGCAATGTTCTAGGCACACCTCCCATGCTGGGAGATCCCCACTTCCCCAACGGTCCAACTGCCTCAGGAACACACTTTTAGGGAGTGTGGTTCTGACAGGCAGGGCGGCCCGATTGAGGCATGTGGATTGCAGGCCAAAGCCACTGCACTGGGCATGGCACCTGGAAGTCCTAGCTGAAGGCTCTCTGCAGCAGGCCCAACCTGGAATGAGCCTGCAGCCTGGCCTGCAGTCCCAGGCTTGCCCTGGGCACTGCTAGGTCGGGACCCATCCCAGGCTCAGCCAGGCCTCCCTAGGGCCTGTGCTGGCCTAGGCCTCTGTCAGCCAGCAGCACCTCCATGGAGCACAGTTCTTTCGAGAAGACCCCAGCGTGTGGCTGTGTGTCACTTGCACTGCTCGGAAGCTGCAGGTCCAGAGGCTGTGTGTGCACGTGGCCATTTGGGCCTGAGGACAAAACACTCAGAACCCCACTTTCAAGCAGGACCCCTGCCACCATGTAGCTGCCTGCCACACCCCCTTGCTGCCTGTGCTGTCTTCACTGCTGGCACACCTCTGTGTGCACAGGCCAGTCAAAGCCAAGGAAACCGGGTGCTTGGTCTCCCCTAGCTAGGAATTCCTCCTACAGCACTCTGGACCAGGGGACACGTGCCCCTGGACCAGCAGCCTGCAAGGAAGCTGCAGCTTAGCCATCCAGAAAGGCCTGCAGCACTTGGCAGGAAGCCTTCTGCTAAGGAAAGCTTTCCCAATCCAAAGCCTTGGAGGAGTTCATGCATGCTCGGACAAGCAGCGTTTGTCATCACAGAGCATTGGGTGCCTCAAACCTCCCCTGTGGCTTCCGAGCACCATCCCACCCACATGCCCTTGGCATCCACTCTGTTGCCAGAAGGAGGTCCTAAGCAGGACTCTCTCACTTCTGGAGCCAGAGTGCCCGCTGCTTGGAACGTTCCTCAGGAACTCATTTGAGCGAGGCTTCTCCTCCCATGCTTGTCAGCCAGCAGATGATGCCATCGTTCCGCTGGAAAACTCTCTGCTTTGCCTTCAGCCATGGATCGCCTAGCTGAACTCTCTCTGCCTCCAGGAGAAACTGCAGTGTGCATGCAGCCTACAGAAAGGAGAGTGCCTTTTCCTGAGCACTGCTATGCTGAGGCCACTCCCTGAAGACCTCCTAGGGCCTTCTCTCCCCTAACACACTCGTGCCATTCAGCCAACCCAGGGAGCAAAGATCACCCTTGGCAGGACTCAGGGTGTGGCCTGTGTGTGGTTTCTTGGCTGGAGATGGGCAGGTCCTGAAGCTTAGTGCCCACTTGTGAATGGGATCTGATGGGCATAGCCGGCATTCCCTGGTTGTGCAGCAGGCGATCTGGGGCCTCCAAGCTGCATGCAAATCCCCTCCCTGGCTGCCCCTCTTGCTTCTTCTCTGCTGCCAAGCCTCTCTCACCACACATGCGTCTCATCAAAAGGAGCAGGCTGCTTGCCATTCTTGGCAAGGGCCTCATCCCACAAGCCTCGTTTGCTCAAAGGGGCGTGCAAATTGACCCAGAGCCTGCAGAGGAGCTGCACTCTCTCCAGCCACAAAGGCCTGCAGGCGAGTCCATGACAGCCTGCTGCATGGAGGGCTTCTATGGGAGAGGGCCATGCTTCCCTGGTGGGGGCTCTTTCTCACACTGCTTTCCGTGGGGAAACACTGTGTGTGCCAAGTGTCTCCTGGGGGCAGAAAATGTCTCCCCAGTGCCAGAGGAGCAGGGAATCCTCTTTGTACACAGAGCAATGTTCTAGGCACACCTCCCATGCTGGGAGATCCCCACTTCCCCAATGGTCCTACTGCCTCAGGAACACACTTTTAGGGAGTGTGGTTCTGACAGGCAGGGCGGCCCGAGTGAGGCATGTGGATTGCAGGCCAAAGCCACTGCACTGAGCATGGCACCTGGAAGTCCTAGCTGAAGGCTCTCTGCAGCAGGCCCAACCTGGAATGAGCCTGCAGCCTGGCCTGCAGTCCCAGGCTTGCCCTGGGCACTGCTAGGTCGGGACCCATCCCAGGCTCAGCCAGGCCTCCCTAGGGCCTGTGCTGGCCTCGGCCTCTGCCAGCCAGCAGCACCTCGATGGTGCACAGTTTTTTCGAGAAGACACCAGCGTGTGGCTGTGTGTCACTTGCACTGCTCGGAAGCTGCAGGTCCAGAGGCTGTGTGTGCACGTGGCCATTGGGGCCTGAGGACAAAACACTCAGAACCCCACTTTCAAGCAGGACCCCTGCCACCATGTAGCTGCCTGCCACACCCCCTTGCTGCCTGCGCTGTCTTCACTGCTGGCAGGCCTCTGTGTGCACAGGCCAGTCGAAGCCAAGGAAACCGGGTGCTTGGTCTCCCCTAGCTAGGAATTCCTCCTACAGCACTCTGGACCAGGGGACACGTGCCCCTGGACCAGCAGCCTGCAAGGAAGCTGCAGCTTAGCCATCCAGAAAGGCCTGCAGCACTTGGCAGGAAGCCTTCTGCTAAGGAAAGCTTTCCCAATCCAAAGCCTTGGAGGAGTTCATGCATGCTCGGACAAGCAGCGTTTGTCACCACAGAGCATTGGGTGCCTCAAACCTCCCCTGTGGCTTCCGAGCACCGTCCCACCCACATGCCCTTGGCATCCACTCTGTTGCCAGAAGGAGGTCCTAAGCAGGACTCTCTCACTTCTGGAGCCAGAGTGCCCCCTGCTTGGAACGTTCCTCAGGAACTCATTTGAGCGAGGCTTCTCCTCCCATGCTTGTCAGCCAGCAGATGATGCCATCGTTCCGCTGGAAAACTTTCTGCTTTGCCTTCAGCCATGGATCGCCTAGCTGAACTCTCTCTGCCTCCAGGAGAAACTGCAGTGTGCATGCAGCCTACAGAAAGGAGAGTGCCTTTTCCTGAGCACTGCTATGCTGAGGCCACTCCCTGAAGACCTCCAAGGGCCTTCTCTGCCCTAACACACTCGTGCCATTCAGCCAACCCAGGGAGCAAAGATCACCCTTGGCAGGACTCAGGGTGTGGCCTGTGTGTGGTTTCTTGGCTGGAGATGGGCAGGTCCTGAAGCTTAGTGCCCACTTGTGAATGGGATCTGATGGGCATAGCCGGCATTCCCTGGTTGTGCAGCAGGCGATCTGGGGCCTCCAAGCTGCATGCAAATCCCCTCCCTGGCTGCCCCTCTTGCTTCTTCTCTACTGCCAAGCCTCTCTCACCACACATGCGTCTCATCGAAAGGAGCAGGCTGCTTGCCATTCTTGGCAAGGACCTCATCCCACAAGCCTCGTTTGCTCAAAGGGGCGTGCAAATTGACCCAGAGCCTCCAGAGGAGCTGCACTCTCTCCAGCCACAAAGGCCTGCAGGCGAGTCCATGACAGCCTGCTGCATGGAGGGCTTCTATGGGAGAGTGCCATTCTTCCCTGGTGGGGGCTCTTTCTCACACTGCTTTCCGTGGGGAAACACTGTGTGTGCCAAGTGTCTCCTGGGGGCAGAAAATGTCTCCCCAGTGCCAGAGGAGCAGGGAATCCTCTATATACACAGAGCAATGTTCTAGGCACACCTCCCATGCTGGGAGATCCCCACTTCCCCAACGGTCCAACTGCCTCAGGAACACACTTTTAGGGAGTGTGGTTCTGACAGGCAGGGCGGCCCGAGTGAGGCATGTGGATTGCAGGCCAAAGCCACTGCACTGAGCATGGCACCTGGAAGTCCTAGCTGAAGGCTCTCTGCAGCAGGCCCAACCTGGAATGAGCCTGCAGCCTGGCCTGCAGTCCCAGGCTTGCCCTGGGCACTGCTAGGTCGGGACCCATCCCAGGCTCAGCCAGGCCTCCCTAGGGCCTGTGCTGGCCTAGGCCTCTGTCAGCCAGCAGCACCTCCATGGAGCACAGTTCTTTCGAGGAAACCCCAGCGTGTGGCTGTGTGTCACTTGCACTGCTCGGAAGCTGCAGGTCCAGAGGCTGTGTGTGCACGTGGCCATTGGGGCCTGAGGACAAAACACTCAGAACCCCACTTTCAAGCAGGACCCCTGCCACCATGTAGCTGCCTGCCACACCCCCTTGCTGCCTGTGCTGTCTTCACTGCTGGCACACCTCTGTGTGCACAGGCCAGTCGAAGCCAAGGAAACCGGGTGCTTGGTCTCCCCTAGCTAGGAATTCCTCCTACAGCACTCTGGACCAGGGGACACGTGCCCCTGGACCAGCAGCCTGCAAGGAAGCTGCAGCTTAGCCATCCAGAAAGGCCTGCAGCACTTGGCAGGAAGCCTTCTGCTAAGGAAAGCTTTCCCAATCCAAAGCCTTGGAGGAGTTCATGCATGCTCGGACAAGCAGCGTTTGTCACCACAGAGCATTGGGTGCCTCAAACCTCCCCTGTGGCTTCCGAGCACCGTCCCACCCACATGCCCTTGGCATCCACTCTGTTGCCAGAAGGAGGTCCTAAGCAGGACTCTCTCACTTCTGGAGCCAGAGTGCCCCCTGCTTGGAACGTTCCTCAGGAACTCATTTGAGCGAGGCTTCTCCTCCCATGCTTGTCAGCCAGCAGATGATGCCATCGTTCCGCTGGAAAACTCTCTGCTTTGCCTTCAGCCATGGATCGCCTAGCTGAACTCTCACTGCCTCCAGGAGAAACTTCAGTGTGCATGCAGCCTACAGAAAGGAGAGTGCCTTTTCCTGAGCACTGCTATGCTGAGGCCACTCCCTGAAGACCTCCTAGGGCCTTCTCTCCCCTAACACACTCGTGCCATTCAGCCAACCCAGGGAGCAAAGATCACCCTTGGCAGGACTCAGGGTGTGGCCTGTGTGTGGTTTCTTGGCTGGAGATGGGCAGGTCCTGAAGCTTAGTGCCCACTTGTGAATGGGATCTGATGGGCATAGCCGGCATTCCCTGGTTGTGCAGCAGGCGATCTGGGGCCTCCAAGCTGCATGCAAATCCCCTCCCTGGCTGCCCCTCTTGCTTCTTCTCTGCTGCCAAGCCTCTCTCACCACACATGCGTCTCATCAAAAGGAGCAGGCTGCTTGCCATTCTTGGCAAGGGCCTCATCCCACAAGCCTCGTTTGCTCAAAGGGGCGTGCAAATTGACCCAGAGCCTGCAGAGGAGCTGCACTCTCTCCAGCCACAAAGGCCTGCAGGCGAGTCCATGACAGCCTGCTGCATGGAGGGCTTCTATGGGAGAGGGCCATGCTTCCCTGGTGGGGGCTCTTTCTCACACTGCTTTCCGTGGGGAAACACTGTGTGTGCCAAGTGTCTCCTGGGGGCAGAAAATGTCTCCCCAGTGCCAGAGGAGCAGGGAATCCTCTTTGTACACAGAGCAATGTTCTAGGCACACCTCCCATGCTGGGAGATCCCCACTTCCCCAATGGTCCTACTGCCTCAGGAACACACTTTTAGGGAGTGTGGTTCTGACAGGCAGGGCGGCCCGAGTGAGGCATGTGGATTGCAGGCCAAAGCCACTGCACTGAGCATGGCACCTGTAAGTCCTAGCTGAAGGCTCTCTGCAGCAGGCCCAACCTGGAATGAGCCTGCAGCCTGGCCTGCAGTCCCAGGCTTGCCCTGGGCACTGCTAGGTCGGGACCCATCCCAGGCTCAGCCAGGCCTCCCTAGGGCCTGTGCTGGCCTCGGCCTCTGCCAGCCAGCAGCACCTCGATGGTGCACAGTTTTTTCGAGAAGACACCAGCGTGTGGCTGTGTGTCACTTGCACTGCTCGGAAGCTGCAGGTCCAGAGGCTGTGTGTGCACGTGGCCATTGGGGCCTGAGGACAAAACACTCAGAACTCCACTTTCAAGAAGGAGCCCTGCCACCATGTAGCTGCCTGCCACACCCCCTTGCTGCCTGCGCTGTCTTCACTGCTGGCAGGCCTCTGTGTGCACAGGCCAGTCGAAGCCAAGGAAACCGGGTGCTTGGTCTCCCCTAGCTAGGAATTCCTCCTACAGCACTCTGGACCAGGGGACACGTGCCCCTGGACCAGCAGCCTGCAAGGAAGCTGCAGCTTATCCATCCAGAAAGGCCTGCAGCACTTGGCAGGAAGCCTTCTGCTAAGGAAAGCTTTCCCAATCCAAAGCCTTGGAGGAGTTCATGCATGCTCGGACAAGCAGCGTTTGTCACCACAGAGCATTGGGTGCCTCAAACCTCCCCTGTGGCTTCCGAGCACCGTCCCACCCACATGCCCTTGGCATCCACTCTGTTGCCAGAAGGAGGTCCTAAGCAGGACTCTCTCACTTCTGGAGCCAGAGTGCCCCCTGCTTGGAACGTTCCTCAGGAACTCATTTGAGCGAGGCTTCTCCTCCCATGCTTGTCAGCCAGCAGATGATGCCATCGTTCCGCTGGAAAACTCTCTGCTTTGCCTTCAGCCATGGATCGCCTAGCTGAACTCTCTCTGCCTCCAGGAGAAACTGCAGTGTGCATGCAGCCTACAGAAAGGAGAGTGCCTTTTCCTGAGCACTGCTATGCTGAGGCCACTCCCTGAAGACCTCCAAGGGCCTTCTCTGCCCTAACACACTCGTGCCATTCAGCCAACCCAGGGAGCAAAGATCACCCTTGGCAGGACTCAGGGTGTGCCCTGTGTGTGTTTTCTTGGCTGGAGATGGGCAGGTCCTGAAGCTTAGTGCCCACTTGTGAATGGGATCTGATGGGCATAGCCGGCATTCCCTGGTTGTGCAGCAGGCGATCTGGGGCCTCCAAGCTGCATGCAAATCCCCTCCCTGGCTGCCCCTCTTGCTTCTTCTCTGCTGCCAAGCCTCTCTCACCACACATGCGTCTCATCGAAAGGAGCAGGCTGCTTGCCATTCTTGGCAAGGACCTCATCCCACAAGCCTCGTTTGCTCAAAGGGGCGTGCAAATTGACCCAGAGCCTCCAGAGGAGCTGCACTCTCTCCAGCCACAAAGGCCTGCAGGCGAGTCCATGACAGCCTGCTGCATGGAGGGCTTCTATGGGAGAGTGCCATTCTTCCCTGGTGGGGACTCTTTCTCACACTGCTTTCCGTGGGGAAACACTGTGTGTGCCAAGTGTCTCCTGGGGGCAGAAAATGTCTCCCCAGTGCCAGAGGAGCAGGGAATCCTCTTTGTACACAGAGCAATGTTCTAGGCACACCTCCCATGCTGGGAGATCCCCACTTCCCCAATGGTCCTACTGCCTCAGGAACACACTTTTAGGGAGTGTGGCTCTGACAGGCAGGGCGGCCCGAGTGAGGCATGTGGATTGCAGGCCAAAGCCACTGCACTGAGCATGGCACCTGGAAGTCCTAGCTGAAGGCTCTCTGCAGCAGGCCCAACCTGGAATGAGCCTGCAGCCTGGCCTGCAGTCCCAGGCTTGCCCTGGGCACTGCTAGGTCGGGACCCATCCCAGGCTCAGCCAGGCCTCCCTAGGGCCTGTGCTGGCCTAGGCCTCTGCCAGCCAGCAGCACATCGATGGAGCACATTTTTTTCGAGAAGACACCAGTGTGTGGCTGTGTGTCACTTGCACTGCTCGGAAGCTGCAGGTCCAGAGGCTGTGTGTGCACGTGGCCATTGGGGCCTGAGGACAAAACACTCAGAACCCCACTTTCAAGCAAGACCCCTGCCACCATGTAGCTGCCTGCCACACCCCCTTGCTGCCTGCGCTGTCTTCACTGCTGGCACGCCTCTGTGTGCACAGGCCAGTTGAAGCCAAGGAAACCGGGTGCTTGCTCTCCCCTAGCTAGGAATTCCTCCTACAGCACTCTGGACCAGGGGACACGTGCCCCTGGACCAGCAGCCTGCAAGGAAGCTGCAGCTTAGCCATCCAGAAAGGCCTGCAGCACTTGGCAGGAAGCCTTCTGCTAAGGAAAGCTTTCCCAATCCAAAGCCTTGGGGGAGTTCATGCATGCTCGGACAAGCAGCATTTGTCACCACAGAGCATTGGGTGCCTCAAACCTCCCCTGTGGCTTCCGAGCACCGTCCCACCCACATGCCCTTGGCATCCACTCTGTTGCCAGAAGGAGGTCCTAAGCAGGACTCTCTCACTTCTGGAGCCAGAGTGCCCCCTGCTTGGAACGTTCCTCAGGAACTCATTTGAGCGAGGCTTCTCCTCCCATGCTTGTCAGCCAGCAGATGATGCCATCGTTCCGCTGGAAAACTCTCTGCTTTGCCTTCAGCCATGGATCGCCTAGCTGAACTCTCTCTGCCTCCAGGAGAAACTGCAGTGTGCATGCAGCCTACAGAAAGGAGAGTGCCTTTTCCTGAGCACTGCTATGCTGAGGCCACTCCCTGAAGACCTCCAAGGGCCTTCTCTGCCCTAACACACTCGTGCCATTCAGCCAACCCAGGGAGCAAAGATCACCCTTGGCAGGACTCAGGGTGTGGCCTGTGTGTGGTTTCTTGGCTGGAGATGGGCAGGTCCTGAAGCTTAGTGCCCACTTGTGAATGGGATCTGATGGGCATAGCCGGCATTCCCTGGTTGTGCAGCAGGCGATCTGGGGCCTCCAAGCTGCATGCAAATCCCCTCCCTGGCTGCCCCTCTTGCTTCTTCTCTGCTGCCAAGCCTCTCTCACCACACATGCGTCTCATCGAAAGGAGCAGGCTGCTTGCCATTCTTGGCAAGGACCTCATCCCACAAGCCTCGTTTGCTCAAAGGGGCGTGCAAATTGACCCAGAGCCTGCAGAGGAGCTGCACTCTCTCCAGCCACAAAGGCCTGCAGGCGAGTCCATGACAGCCTGCTGCATGGAGGGCTTCTATGGGAGAGGGCCATGCTTCCCTGGTGGGGGCTCTTTCTCACACTGCTTTCCGTGGGGAAACACTGTGTGTGCCAAGTGTCTCCTGGGGGCAGAAAATGTCTCCCCAGTGCCAGAGGAGCAGGGAATCCTCTTTGTACACAGAGCAATGTTCTAGGCACACCTCCCATGCTGGGAGATCCCCACTTCCCCAATGGTCCTACTGCCTCAGGAACACACTTTTAGGGAGTGTGGTTCTGACAGGCAGGGCGGCCCGAGTGAGGCATGTGGATTGCAGGCCAAAGCCACTGCACTGAGCATGGCACCTGGAAGTCCTAGCTGAAGGCTCTCTGCAGCAGGCCCAACCTGGAATGAGCCTGCAGCCTGGCCTGCAGTCCCAGGCTTGCCCTGGGCACTGCTAGGTCGGGACCCATCCCAGGCTCAGCCAGGCCTCCCTAGGGCCTGTGCTGGCCTCGGCCTCTGCCAGCCAGCAGCACCTCGATGGTGCACAGTTTTTTCGAGAAGACACCAGCGTGTGGCTGTGTGTCACTTGCACTGCTCGGAAGCTGCAGGTCCAGAGGCTGTGTGTGCACGTGGCCATTGGGGCCTGAGGACAAAACACTCAGAACTCCACTTTCAAGAAGGACCCCTGCCACCATGTAGCTGCCTGCCACACCCCCTTGCTGCCTGCGCTGTCTTCACTGCTGGCAGGCCTCTGTGTGCACAGGCCAGTCGAAGCCAAGGAAACCGGGTGCTTGGTCTCCCCTAGCTAGGAATTCCTCCTACAGCACTCTGGACCAGGGGACACGTGCCCCTGGACCAGCAGCCTGCAAGGAAGCTGCAGCTTAGCCATCCAGAAAGGCCTGCAGCACTTGGCAGGAAGCCTTCTGCTAAGGAAAGCTTTCCCAATCCAAAGCCTTGGAGGAGTTCATGCATGCTCGGACAAGCAGCGTTTGTCACCACAGAGCATTGGGTGCCTCAAACCTCCCCTGTGGCTTCCGAGCACCGTCCCACCCACATGCCCTTGGCATCCACTCTGTTGCCAGAAGGAGGTCCTAAGCAGGACTCTCTCACTTCTGGAGCCAGAGTGCCCCCTGCTTGGAACGTTCCTCAGGAACTCATTTGAGCGAGGCTTCTCCTCCCATGCTTGTCAGCCAGCAGATGATGCCATCGTTCCGCTGGAAAACTCTCTGCTTTGCCTTCAGCCATGGATCGCCTAGCTGAACTCTCTCTGCCTCCAGGAGAAACTGCAGTGTGCATGCAGCCTACAGAAAGGAGAGTGCCTTTTCCTGAGCACTGCTATGCTGAGGCCACTCCCTGAAGACCTCCAAGGGCCTTCTCTGCCCTAACACACTCGTGCCATTCAGCCAACCCAGGGAGCAAAGATCACCCTTGGCAGGACTCAGGGTGTGCCCTGTGTGTGTTTTCTTGGCTGGAGATGGGCAGGTCCTGAAGCTTAGTGCCCACTTGTGAATGGGATCTGATGGGCATAGCCGGCATTCCCTGGTTGTGCAGCAGGCGATCTGGGGCCTCCAAGCTGCATGCAAATCCCCTCCCTGGCTGCCCCTCTTGCTTCTTCTCTGCTGCCAAGCCTCTCTCACCACACATGCGTCTCATCGAAAGGAGCAGGCTGCTTGCCATTCTTGGCAAGGACCTCATCCCACAAGCCTCGTTTGCTCAAAGGGGCGTGCAAATTGACCCAGAGCCTCCAGAGGAGCTGCACTCTCTCCAGCCACAAAGGCCTGCAGGCGAGTCCATGACAGCCTGCTGCATGGAGGGCTTCTATGGGAGAGTGCCATTCTTCCCTGGTGGGGACTCTTTCTCACACTGCTTTCCGTGGGGAAACACTGTGTGTGCCAAGTGTCTCCTGGGGGCAGAAAATGTCTCCCCAGTGCCAGAGGAGCAGGGAATCCTCTTTGTACACAGAGCAATGTTCTAGGCACACCTCCCATGCTGGGAGATCCCCACTTCCCCAATGGTCCTACTGCCTCAGGAACACACTTTTAGGGAGTGTGGCTCTGACAGGCAGGGCGGCCCGAGTGAGGCATGTGGATTGCAGGCCAAAGCCACTGCACTGAGCATGGCACCTGGAAGTCCTAGCTGAAGGCTCTCTGCAGCAGGCCCAACCTGGAATGAGCCTGCAGCCTGGCCTGCAGTCCCAGGCTTGCCCTGGGCACTGCTAGGTCGGGACCCATCCCAGGCTCAGCCAGGCCTCCCTAGGGCCTGTGCTGGCCTAGGCCTCTGCCAGCCAGCAGCACATCGATGGAGCACATTTTTTTCGAGAAGACACCAGTGTGTGGCTGTGTGTCACTTGCACTGCTCGGAAGCTGCAGGTCCAGAGGCTGTGTGTGCACGTGGCCATTGGGGCCTGAGGACAAAACACTCAGAACCCCACTTTCAAGCAAGACCCCTGCCACCATGTAGCTGCCTGCCACACCCCCTTGCTGCCTGCGCTGTCTTCACTGCTGGCACGCCTCTGTGTGCACAGGCCAGTTGAAGCCAAGGAAACCGGGTGCTTGCTCTCCCCTAGCTAGGAATTCCTCCTACAGCACTCTGGACCAGGGGACACGTGCCCCTGGACCAGCAGCCTGCAAGGAAGCTGCAGCTTAGCCATCCAGAAAGGCCTGCAGCACTTGGCAGGAAGCCTTCTGCTAAGGAAAGCTTTCCCAATCCAAAGCCTTGGGGGAGTTCATGCATGCTCGGACAAGCAGCATTTGTCACCACAGAGCATTGGGTGCCTCAAACCTCCCCTGTGGCTTCCGAGCACCGTCCCACCCACATGCCCTTGGCATCCACTCTGTTGCCAGAAGGAGGTCCTAAGCAGGACTCTCTCACTTCTGGAGCCAGAGTGCCCCCTGCTTGGAACGTTCCTCAGGAACTCATTTGAGCGAGGCTTCTCCTCCCATGCTTGTCAGCCAGCAGATGATGCCATCGTTCCGCTGGAAAACTCTCTGCTTTGCCTTCAGCCATGGATCGCCTAGCTGAACTCTCTCTGCCTCCAGGAGAAACTGCAGTGTGCATGCAGCCTACAGAAAGGAGAGTGCCTTTTCCTGAGCACTGCTATGCTGAGGCCACTCCCTGAAGACCTCCAAGGGCCTTCTCTCCCCTAACACACTCGTGCCATTCAGCCAACCCAGGGAGCAAAGATCACCCTTGGCAGGACTCAGGGTGTGGCCTGTGTGTGGTTTCTTGGCTGGAGATGGGCAGGTCCTGAAGCTTAGTGCCCACTTGTGAATGGGATCTGATGGGCATAGCCGGCATTCCCTGGTTGTGCAGCAGGCGATCTGGGGCCTCCAAGCTGCATGCAAATCCCCTCCCTGGCTGCCCCTCTTGCTTCTTCTCTGCTGCCAAGCCTCTCTCACCACACATGCGTCTCATCGAAAGGAGCAGGCTGCTTGCCATTCTTGGCAAGGACCTCATCCCACAAGCCTCGTTTGCTCAAAGGGGCGTGCAAATTGACCCAGAGCCTCCAGAGGAGCTGCACTCTCTCCAGCCACAAAGGCCTGCAGGCGAGTCCATGACAGCCTGCTGCATGGAGGGCTTCTATGGGAGAGTGCCATTCTTCCCTGGTGGGGGCTCTTTCTCACACTGCTTTCCGTGGGGAAACACTGTGTGTGCCAAGTGTCTCCTGGGGGCAGAAAATGTCTCCCCAGTGCCAGAGGAGCAGGGAATCCTCTATATACACATAGCAATGTTTTAGGCACACCTCCCATGCTGGGAGATCCCCACTTCCCCAACGGTCCAACTACCTCAGGAACACACTTTTAGGGAGTGTGGTTCTGACAGGCAGGGCGGCCCGAGTGAGGCATGTGGATTGCAGGCCAAAGCCACTGCACTGAGCATGGCACCTGGAAGTCCTAGCTGAAGGCTCTCTGCAGCAGGCCCAACCTGGAATGAGCCTGCAGCCTGGCCTGCAGTCCCAGGCTTGCCCTGGGCACTGCTAGGTCGGGACCCATCCCAGGCTCAGCCAGGCCTCCCTAGGGCCTGTGCTGGCCTAGGCCTCTGCCAGCCAGCAGCACCTCGATGGAGCACAGTTTTTTTGAGAAGACCCCAGCGTGTGGCTGTGTGTCACTTGCACTGCTCGGAAGCTGCAGGTCCAGAGGCTGTGTGTGCACGTGGCCATTGGGGCCTGAGGACAAAACACTCAGAACCCCACTTTCAAGCAGGACCCCTGCCACCATGTAGCTGCCTGCCACACCCCCTTGCTGCCTGCGCTGTCTTCACTGCTGGCACGCCTCTGTGTGCACAGGCCAGTCGAAGCCAAGGAAACCGGGTGCTTGCTCTCCCCTAGCTAGGAATTCCTCCTACAGCACTCTGGACCAGGGGACACGTGCCCCTGGACCAGCAGCCTGCAAGGAAGCTGCAGCTTAGCCATCCAGAAAGGCCTGCAGCACTTGGCAGGAAGCCTTCTGCTAAGGAAAGCTTTCCCAATCCAAAGCCTTGGAGGAGTTCATGCATGCTCGGACAAGCAGCGTTTGTCACCACAGAGCATTGGGTGCCTCAAACCTCCCCTGTGGCTTCCGAGCACCATCCCACCCACATGCCCTTGGCATCCACTCTGTTGCCAGAAGGAGGTCCTAAGCAGGACTCTCTCACTTCTGGAGCCAGAGTGCCCCATGCTTGGAACGTTCCTCAGGAACTCATTTGAGCGAGGCTTCTCCTCCCATGCTTGTCAGCCAGCAGATGATGCCATCGTTCCGCTGGAAAACTCTCCGCTTTGCCTTCAGCCATGGCTTGCCTAGCTGAACTCTCTCTGCCTCCAGGAGAAACTGCAGTGTGCATGCAGCCTACAGAAAGGAGAGTGCCTTTTCCTGAGCACTGCTATGCTGAGGCCTCTCCCTGAAGACCTCCTAGGGCCTTCTCTCCCCTAACACACTCGTGCCATTCAGCCAACCCAGGGAGCAAAGATCACCCTTGGCAGGACTCAGGGTGTGGCCTGTGTGTGGTTTCTTGGCTGGAGATGGGCAGGTCCTGAAGCTTAGTGCCCACTTGTGAATGGGATCTGATGGGCATAGCCGGCATTCCCTGGTTGTGCAGCAGGCGATCTGGGGCCTCCAAGCTGCATGCAAATCCCCTCCCTGGCTGCCCCTCTTGCTTCTTCTCTGCTGCGAAGCCTCTCTCACCACACATGCGTCTCATCGAAAGGAGCAGGCTGCTTGCCATTCTTGGCAAGGACCTCATCCCACAAGCCTCGTTTGCTCAAAGGGGCATGCCAATTGACCCAGAGCCTCCAGAGGAGCTGCACTCTCTCCAGCCACAAAGGCCTGCAGGCGAGTCCATGACAGCCTGCTGCATGGAGGGCTTCTATGGGAGAGTGCCATTCTTCCCTGGTGGGGGCTCTTTCTCACACTGCTTTCCATGGGGAAGCACTGTGTGTGCCAAGTGTCTCCTGGGGGCAGAAAATGTCTCCCCAGTGCCAGAGGAGCAGGGAATCCTCTTTGTACACAGAGCAATGTTCTAGGCACACCTCCCATGCTGGGAGATCCCCACTTCCCCAATGGTCCTACTGCCTCAGGAACACACTTTTAGGGAGTGTGGCTCTGACAGGCAGGGCGGCCCGAGTGAGGCATGTGGATTGCAGGCCAAAGCCACTGCACTGAGCATGGCACCTGTAAGTCCTACCTGAAGGCTCTCTGCAGCAGGCCCAACCTGGAATGAGCCTGCAGCCTGGCCTGCAGTCCCAGGCTTGCCCTGGGCACTGCTAGGTCGGGACCCATCCCAGGCTCAGCCAGGCCTCCCTAGGGCCTGTGCTGGCCTAGGCCTCTGCCAGCCAGCAGCACCTCGATGGAGCACAGTATTTTTGAGAAGACCCCAGCGTGTGGCTGTGTGTCACTTGCACTGCTCGGAAGCTGCAGGTCCAGAGGCTGTGTGTGCACCTGGCCATTGGGGCCTGAGGACAAAACACTCAGAACCCCACTTTCAAGCAGGACCCCTGCCACCATGTAGCTGCCTGCCACACCCCCTTGCTGCCTGCGCTGTCTTCACTGCTGGCAGGCCTCTGTGTGCACAGGCCAGTCGAAGCCAAGGAAACCGGGTGCTTGGTCTCCCCTAGCTAGGAATTCCTCCTACAGCACTCTGGACCAGGGGACACGTGCCCCTGGACCAGCAGCCTGCAAGGAAGCTGCAGCTTAGCCATCCAGAAAGGCCTGCAGCACTTGGCAGGAAGCCTTCTGCTAAGGAAAGCTTTCCCAATCCAAAGCCTTGGAGGAGTTCATGCATGCTCGGACAAGCAGCGTTTGTCACCACAGAGCATTGGGTGCCTCAAACCTCCCCTGTGGCTTCCGAGCACCGTCCCACCCACATGCCCTTGGCATCCACTCTGTTGCCAGAAGGAGGTCCTAAGCAGGACTCTCTCACTTCTGGAGCCAGAGTGCCCCCTGCTTGGAACGTTCCTCAGGAACTCATTTGAGCGAGGCTTCTCCTCCCATGCTTGTCAGCCAGCAGATGATGCCATCGTTCCGCTGGAAAACTCTCTGCTTTGCCTTCAGCCATGGATCGCCTAGCTGAACTCTCTCTGCCTCCAGGAGAAACTGCAGTGTGCATGCAGCCTACAGAAAGGAGAGTGCCTTTTCCTGAGCACTGCTATGCTGAGGCCACTCCCTGAAGACCTCCTAGGGCCTTCTCTCCCCTAACACACTCGTGCCATTCAGCCAACCCAGGGAGCAAAGATCACCCTTGGCAGGACTCAGGGTGTGGCCTGTGTGTGGTTTCTTGGCTGGAGATGGGCAGGTCCTGAAGCTTAGTGCCCACTTGTGAATGGGATCTGATGGGCATAGCCGGCATTCCCTGGTTGTGCAGCAGGCAATCTGGGGCCTCCAAGCTGCATGCAAATCCCCTCCCTGGCTGCCCCTCTTGCTTCTTCTCTGCTGCCAAGCCTCTCTCACCACACATGCGTCTCATCAAAAGGAGCAGGCTGCTTGCCATTCTTGGCAAGGACCTCATCCCACAAGCCTCGTTTGCTCAAAGGGGTGTGCAAATTGACCCAGAGCCTCCAGAGGAGCTGCACTCTCTCCAGCCACAAAGGCCTGCAGGCGAGTCCATGACAGCCTGCTGCATGGAGGGCTTCTATGGGAGAGTGCCATTCTTCCCTGGTGGGGGCTCTTTCTCACACTGCTTTCCGTGGGGAAACACTGTGTGTGCCAAGTGTCTCCTGGGGGCAGAAAATGTCTCCCCAGTGCCAGAGGAGCAGGGAATCCTCTTTGTACACAGAGCAATGTTCTAGGCACAACTCCCATGCTGGGAGATCCCCACTTCCCCAATGGTCCTACTGCCTCAGGAACACACTTTTAGGGAGTGTGGCTCTGACAGGCAGGGCGGCCCGAGTGAGGCATGTGGATTGCAGGCCAAAGCCATTGCACTGAGCATGGCACCTGGAAGTCCTAGCTGAAGGCTCTCTGCAGCAGGCCCAACCTGGAATGAGCCTGCAGCCTGGCCTGCAGTCCCAGGCTTGCCCTGGGCACTGCTAGGTCGGGACCCATCCCAGGCTCAGCCAGGCCTCCCTAGGGCCTGTGCTGGCCTAGGCCTCTGTCAGCCAGCAGCACCTCCATGGAGCACAGTTCTTTCGAGAAGACCCCAGCGTGTGGCTGTGTGTCACTTGCACTGCTCGGAAGCTGCAGGTCCAGAGGCTGTGTGTGCACGTGGCCATTGGGGCCTGAGGACAAAACACTCAGAACCCCACTTTCAAGCAGGACCCCTGCCACCATGTAGCTGCCTGCCACACCCCCTTGCTGCCTGCGCTGTCTTCACTGCTGGCAGGCCTCTGTGTGCACAGGCCAGTCGAAGCCAAGGAAACCGGGTGCTTGCTCTCCCCTAGCTAGAAATTCCTCCTACAGCACTCTGGACCAGGGGACACGTGCCCCTGGACCAGCAGCCTGCAAGGAAGCTGCAGCTTAGCCATCCAGATAGGCCTGCAGCACTTGGCAGGAAGCCTTCTGCTAAGGAAAGCTTTCCCAATCCAAAGCCTTGGAGGAGTTCATGCATGCTCGGACAAGCAGCGTTTGTCACCACAGAGCATTGGGTGCCTCAAACCTCCCCTGTGGCTTCCGAGCACCATCCCACCCACATGCCCGTGGCATCCACTCTGTTGCCAGAAGGAGGTCCTAAGCAGGACTCTCTCACTTCTGGAGCCAGAGTGCCCCCTGCTTGGAACGTTCCTCCGGAACTCATTTGAGCGAGGCTTCTCCTCCCATGCTTGTCAGCCAGCAGATGATGCCATCGTTCTGCTGGAAAACTCTCTGCTTTGCCTTCAGCCATGGATCGCCTAGCTGAACTCTCTCTGCCTCCAGGAGAAACTGCAGTGTGCATGCAGCCTACAGAAAGGAGAGTGCCTTTTCCTGAGCACTGCTATGCTGAGGCCACTCCCTGAAGACCTCCTAGGGCCTTCTCTGCCCTAACACACTCGTGCCATTCAGCCAACCCAGGGAGCAAAGATCACCCTTGGCAGGACTCAGGGTGTGGCCTGTGTGTGGTTTCTTGGCTGGAGATGGGCAGGTCCTGAAGCTTAGTGCCCACTTGTGAATGGGATCTGATGGGCATAGCCGGCATTCCCTGGTTGTGCAGCAGGCGATCTGGGGCCTCCAAGCTGCATGCAAATCCCCTCCCTGGCTGCCCCTCTTGCTTCTTCTCTGCTGCCAAGCCTCTCTCACCACACATGCGTCTCATCGAAAGGAGCAGGCTGCTTGCCATTCTTGGCAAGGACCTCATCCCACAAGCCTCGTTTGCTCAAAGGGGCGTGCAAATTGACCCAGAGCCTCCAGAGGAGCTGCACTCTCTCCAGCCACAAAGGCCTGCAGGCGAGTCCATGACAGCCTGCTGCATGGAGGGCTTCTATGGGAGAGGGCCATTCTTCCCTGGTGGGGGCTCTTTCTCACACTGCTTTCCGTGGGGAAACACTGTGTGTGCCAAGTGTCTCCTGGGGGCAGAAAATGTCTCCCCAGTGCCAGAGGAGCAGGGAATCCTCTTTGTACACATAGCAATGTTCTAGGCACACCTCTCATGCTGGGAGATCCCCACTTCCCCAATGGTCCTACTGCCTCAGAAACACACTTTTAGGGAGTGTGGTTCTGACAGGCAGGGCGGCCCGAGTGAGGCATGTGGATTGCAGGCCAAAGCCACTGCACTGAGCATGGCACCTGGAAGTCCTAGCTGAAGGCTCTCTGCAGCAGGCCCAACCTGGAATGAGCCTGCAGCCTGGCCTGCAGTCCCAGGCTTGCCCTGGGCACTGCTAGGTCGGGACCCATCCCAGGCTCAGCCAGGCCTCCCTAGGGCCTGTGCTGGCCTAGGCCTCTGCCAGCCAGCAGCACATTGATGGAGCACAGTTTTTTAGAGAAGACACCAGCGTGTGGCTGTGTGTCACTTGCACTGCTCGGAAGCTGCAGGTCCAGAGGCTGTGTGTGCACGTGGCCATTGGGGCCTGAGGACAAAACACTCAGAACCCCACTTTCAAGCAGGACCCCTGCCACGATGTAGCTGCCTGCCACACCCCCTTGCTGCCTGCGCTGTCTTCACTGCTGGCAGGCCTCTGTGTGCACAGGCCAGTCGAAGCCAAGGAAACCGGGTGCTTGCTCTCCCCTAGCTAGGAATTCCTCCTACAGCACTCTGGACCAGGGGACACGTGCCCCTGGACCAGCAGCCTGCAAGGAAGCTGCAGCTTAGCCATCCAGAAAGGCCTGCAGCACTTGGCAGGAAGCCTTCTGCTAAGGAAAGCTTTCCCAATCCAAAGCCTTGGAGGAGTTCATGCATGCTCGGACAAGCAGCGTTTGTCACCACAGAGCATTGGGTGCCTCAAACCTCCCCTGTGGCTTCTGAGCACCGTCCCACCCACATGCCCTTGGCATCCACTCTGTTGCCAGAAGGAGGTCCTAAGCAGGACTCTCTCACTTCTGGAGCCAGAGTGCCCCCTGCTTGGAACGTTCCTCAGGAACTCATTTGAGTGAGGCTTCTCCTCCCATGCTTGTCAGCCAGCAGATGATGCCATCGTTCCGCTGGAAAACTCTCTGCTTTGCCTTCAGCCATGGATCGCCTAGCTGAACTCTCTCTGCCTCCAGGAGAAACTGCAGTGTGCATGCAGCCTACAGAAAGGAGAGTGCCTTTTCCTGAGCACTGCTATGCTGAGGCCACTCCCTGAAGACCTCCTAGGGCCTTCTCTCCTCTAACACACTCGTGCCATTCAGCCAACCCAGGGAGCAAAGATCACCCTTGGCAGGACTCAGGGTGTGGCCTGTGTGTGGTTTCTTGGCTGGAGATGGGCAGGTCCTGAAGCTTAGTGCCCACTTGTGAATGGGATCTGATGGGCATAGCCGGCATTCCCTGGTTGTGCAGCAGGCGATCTGGGGCCTCCAAGCTGCATGCAAATCCCCTCCCTGGCTGCCCCTCTTGCTTCTTCTCTGCTGCCAAGCCTCTCTCACCACACATGCGTCTCATCGAAAGGAGCAGGCTGCTTGCCATTCTTGGCAAGGACCTCATCCCACAAGCCTCGTTTGCTCAAAGGGGCGTGCAAATTGACCCAGAGCCTCCAGAGGAGCTGCACTCTCTCCAGCCACAAAGGCCTGCAGGCGAGTCCATGACAGCCTGCTGCATGGAGGGCTTCTATGGGAGAGTGCCATTCTTCCCTGGTGGGGGCTCTTTCTCACACTGCTTTCCGTGGGGAAACACTGTGTGTGCCAAGTGTCTCCTGGGGGCAGAAAATGTCTCCCCAGTGCCAGAGGAGCAGGGAATCCTCTTTGTACACAGAGCAATGTTCTAGGCACACCTCTCATGCTGGGAGATCCCCACTTCCCCAATGGTCCTACTGCCTCAGGAACACACTTTTAGGGAGTGTGGCTCTGACAGGCAGGGCGGCCCGAGTGAGGCATGTGGATTGCAGGCCAAAGCCACTGCACTGAGCATGGCACCTGGAAGTCCTAGCTGAAGGCTCTCTGCAGCAGGCCCAACCTGGAATGAGCCTGCAGCCTGGCCTGCAGTCCCAGGCTTGCCCTGGGCACTGCTAGGTCGGGACCCATCCCAGGCTCAGCCAGGCCTCCCTAGGGCCTGTGCTGGCCTAGGCCTCTGCCAGCCAGCAGCACCTCGATGGAGCACAGTTTTTTCGAGAAGACACCAGCGTGTGACTGTGTGTCACTTGCACTGCTCAGAAGCTGCAGGTCCAGAGGCTGTGTGTGCACCTGGCCATTGGGGCCTGAGGACAAAACACTCAGAACCCCACTTTCAAGCAGGACCCCTGCCACCATGTAGCTGCCTGCCACACCCCCTTGCTGCCTGCGCTGTCTTCACTGCTGGCAGGCCTCTGTGTGCACAGGCCAGTCGAAGCCAAGGAAACCAGGTGCTTGCTCTCCCCTAGCTAGGAATTCCTCCTACAGCACTCTGGACCAGGGGACACGTGCCCCTGGAACAGCAGCCTGCAAGGAAGCTGCAGCTTAGCCATGCAGAAAGGCCTGCAGCACTTGGCAGGAAGCCTTCTGCTAAGGAAAGCTTTCCCAATCCAAAGCCTTGGAGGAGTTCATGCATGCTCGGACAAGCAGCGTTTGTCACCACAGAGCATTGGGTGCCTCAAACCTCCCCTGTGGCTTCCGAGCACCGTCCCACCCACATGCCCTTGGCATCCACTCTGTTGCCAGAAGGAGGTCCTAAGCAGGACTCTCTCACTTCTGGAGCCAGAGTGCCCCCTGCTTGGAACGTTCCTCAGGAACTCATTTGAGCGAGGCTTCTCCTCCCATGCTTGTCAGCCAGCAGATGATGCCATCGTTCCGCTGGAAAACTCTCTGCTTTGCCTTCAGCCATGGATCGCCTAGCTGAACTCTCTCTGCCTCCAGGAGAAACTGCAGTGTGCATGCAGCCTACAGAAAGGAGAGTGCCTTTTCCTGAGCACTGCTATGCTGAGGCCACTCCCTGAAGACCTCCTAGGGCCTTCTCTCCTCTAACACACTCGTGCCATTCAGCCAACCCAGGGAGCAAAGATCACCCTTGGCAGGACTCAGGGTGTGGCCTGTGTGTGGTTTCTTGGCTGGAGATGGGCAGGTCCTGAAGCTTAGTGCCCACTTGTGAATGGGATCTGATGGGCATAGCCGGCATTCCCTGGTTGTGCAGCAGGCGATCTGGGGCCTCCAAGCTGCATGCAAATCCCCTCCCTGGCTGCCCCTCTTGCTTCTTCTCTGCTGCCAAGCCTCTCTCACCACACATGCATCTCATCGAAAGGAGCAGGCTGCTTGCCATTCTTGGCAAGGACCTCATCCCACAAGCCTCGTTTGCTCAAAGGGGCGTGCAAATTGACCCAGAGCCTCCAGAGGAGCTGCACTCTCTCCAGCCACAAAGGCCTGCAGGCGAGTCCATGACAGCCTGCTGCATGGAGGGCTTCTATGGGAGAGTGCCATTCTTCCCTGGTGGGGGCTCTTTCTCACACTGCTTTCCGTGGGGAAACACTGTGTGTGCCAAGTGTCTCCTGGGGACAGAAAATGTCTCCCCAGTGCCAGAGGAGCAGGGAATCCTCTTTGTACACATAGCAATGTTCTAGGCACACCTCTCATGCTGGGAGATCCCCACTTCCCCAATGGTCCTACTGCCTCAGGAACACACTTTTAGGGAGTGTGGCTCTGACAGGCAGGGCGGCCCGAGTGAGGCATGTGGATTGCAGGCCAAAGCCACTGCACTGAGCATGGCACCTGGAAGTCCTAGCTGAAGGCTCTCTGCAGCAGGCCCAACCTGGAATGAGCCTGCAGCCTGGCCTGCAGTCCCAGGCTTGCCCTGGGCACTGCTAGGTCGGGACCCATCCCAGGCTCAGCCAGGCCTCCCTAGGGCCTGTGCTGGCCTAGGCCTCTGCCAGCCAGCAGCACCTCGATGGAGCACAGTTTTTTCGAGAAGACACCAGCGTGTGACTGTGTGTCACTTGCACTGCTCGGAAGCTGCAGGTCCAGAGGCTGTGTGTGCACCTGGCCATTGGGGCCTGAGGACAAAACACTCAGAACCCCACTTTCAAGCAGGACCCCTGCCACCATGTAGCTGCCTGCCACACCCCCTTGCTGCCTGCGCTGTCTTCACTGCTGGCAGGCCTCTGTGTGCACAGGCCAGTCGAAGCCAAGGAAACCGGGTGCTTGCTCTCCCCTAGCTAGGAATTCCTCCTACAGCATTCTGGACCAGGGGACACGTGCCCCTGGAACAGCAGCCTGCAAGGAAGCTGCAGCTTAGCCATGCAGAAAGGCCTGCAGCACTTGGCAGGAAGCCTTCTGCTAAGGAAAGCTTTCCCAATCCAAAGCCTTGGAGGAGTTCATGCATGCTCGGACAAGCAGCGTTTGTCACCACAGAGCATTGGGTGCCTCAAACCTCCCCTGTGGCTTCCGAGCACCGTCCCACCCACATGCCCTTGGCATCCACTCTGTTGCCAGAAGGAGGTCCTAAGCAGGACTCTCTCACTTCTGGAGCCAGAGTGCCCCCTGCTTGGAACGTTCCTCAGGAACTCATTTGAGCGAGGCTTCTCCTCCCATGCTTGTCAGCCAGCAGATGATGCCATCTTTCCGCTGGAAAACTCTCTGCTTTGCCTTCAGCCATGGATCGCCTAGCTGAACTCTCTCTGCCTCCAGGAGAAACTGCAGTGTGCATGCAGCCTACAGAAAGGAGAGTGCCTTTTCCTGAGCACTGCTATGCTGAGGCCACTCCCTGAAGACCTCCTAGGGCCTTCTCTCCTCTAACACACTCGTGCCATTCAGCCAACCCAGGGAGCAAAGATCACCCTTGGCAGGACTCAGGGTGTGGCCTGTGTGTGGTTTCTTGGCTGGAGATGGGCAGGTCCTGAAGCTTAGTGCCCACTTGTGAATGGGATCTGATGGGCATAGCCGGCATTCCCTGGTTGTGCAGCAGGCGATCTGGGGCCTCCAAGCTGCATGCAAATCCCCTCCCTGGCTGCCCCTCTTGCTTCTTCTCTGCTGCCAAGCCTCTCTCACCACACATGCGTCTCATCGAAAGGAGCAGGCTGCTTGCCATTCTTGGCAAGGACCTCATCCCACAAGCCTCGTTTGCTCAAAGGGGCGTGCAAATTGACCCAGAGCCTCCAGAGGAGCTGCACTCTCTCCAGCCACAAAGGCCTGCAGGCGAGTCCATGACAGCCTGCTGCATGGAGGGCTTCTATGGGAGAGTGCCATTCTTCCCTGGTGGGGGCTCTTTCTCACACTGCTTTCCGTGGGGAAACACTGTGTGTGCCAAGTGTCTCCTGGGGGCAGAAAATGTCTCCCCAGTGCCAGAGGAGCAGGGAATCCTCTTTGTACACAGAGCAATGTTCTAGGCACACCTCTCATGCTGGGAGATCCCCACTTCCCCAATGGTCCTACTGCCTCAGGAACACACTTTTAGGGAGTGTGGCTCTGACAGGCAGGGCGGCCCGAGTGAGGCATGTGGATTGCAGGCCAAAGCCACTGCACTGAGCATGGCACCTGGAAGTCCTAGCTGAAGGCTCTCTGCAGCAGGCCCAACCTGGAATGAGCCTGCAGCCTGGCCTGCAGTCCCAGGCTTGCCCTGGGCACTGCTAGGTCGGGACCCATCCCAGGCTCAGCCAGGCCTCCCTAGGGCCTGTGCTGGCCTAGGCCTCTGCCAGCCAGCAGCACCTCGATGGAGCACAGTTTTTTCGAGAAGACACCAGCGTGTGGCTGTGTGTCACTTGCACTGCCCGGAAGCTGCAGGTCCAGAGGCTGTGTGTGCACGTGGCCATTGGGGCCTGAGGACAAAACACTCAGAACCCCACTTTCAAGCAGGACCCCTGCCACCATGTAGCTGCCTGCCACACCCCCTTGCTGCCTGCGCTGTCTTCACTGCTGGCAGGCCTCTGTGTGCACAGGCCAGTCGAAGCCAAGGAAACCGGGTGCTTGCTCTCCCCTAGCTAGGAATTCCTCCTACAGCACTCTGGACCAGGGGACACGTGCCCCTGGACCAGCAGCCTGCAAGGAAGCTGCAGCTTAGCCATCCAGAAAGGCCTGCAGCACTTAGCAGGAAGCCTTCTGCTAAGGAAAGCTTTCCCAATCCAAAGCCTTGGAGGAGTTCATGCATGCTCGGACAAGCAGCGTTTGTCACCACAGAGCATTGGGTGCCTCAAACCTCCCCTGTGGCTTCCGAGCACCGTCCCACCCACATGCCCTTGGCATCCACTCTGTTGCCAGAAGGAGGTCCTAAGCAGGACTCTCTCACTTCTGGAGCCAGAGTGCCCCCTGCTTGGAACGTTCCTCAGGAACTCATTTGAGCGAGGCTTCTCCTCCCATGCTTGTCAGCCAGCAGATGATGCCATCGTTCCGCTGGAAAACTCTCTGCTTTGCCTTCAGCCATGGATCGCCTAGCTGAACTCTCTCTGCCTCCAGGAGAAACTGCAGTGTGCATGCAGCCTACAGAAAGGAGAGTGCCTTTTCCTGAGCACTGCTATGCTGAGGCCACTCCCTGAAGACCTCCTAGGGCCTTCTCTGCCCTAACACACTCGTGCCATTCAGCCAACCCAGGGAGCAAAGATCACCCTTGGCAGGACTCAGGGTGTGGCCTGTGTGTGGTTTCTTGGCTGGAGATGGGCAGGTCCTGAAGCTTAGTGCCCACTTGTGAATGGGATCTGATGGGCATAGCCGGCATTCCCTGGTTGTGCAGCAGGCGATCTGGGGCCTCCAAGCTGAATGCAAATCCCCTCCCTGGCTGCCCCTCTTGCTTCTTCTCTGCTGCCAAGCCTCTCTCACCACACATGCGTCTCATCGAAAGGAGCAGGCTGCTTGCCATTCTTGGCAAGGACCTCATCCCACAAGCCTCGTTTGCTCAAAGGGGCGTGCAAATTGACCCAGAGCCTCCAGAGGAGCTGCACTCTCTCCAGCCACAAAGGCCTGCAGGCGAGTCCATGACAGCCTGCTGCATGGAGGGCTTCTATGGGAGAGTGCCATTCTTCCCTGGTGGGGGCTCTTTCTCACACTGCTTTCCGTGGGGAAACACTGTGTGTGCCAAGTGTCTCCTGGGGGCAGAAAATGTCTCCCCAGTGCCAGAGGAGCAGGGAATCCTCTTTGTACACATAGCAATGTTCTAGGCACACCTCTCATGCTGGGAGATCCCCACTTCCCCAATGGTCCTACTGCCTCAGGAACACACTTTTAGGGAGTGTGGTTCTGACAGGCAGGGCGGCCCGAGTGAGGCATGTGGATTGCAGGCCAAAGCCACTGCACTGAGCATGGCACCTGGAAGTCCTAGCTGAAGGCTCTCTGCAGCAGGCCCAACCTGGAATGAGCCTGCAGCCTGGCCTGCAGTCCCAGGCTTGCCCTGGGCACTGCTAGGTCGGGACCCATCCCAGGCTCAGCCAGGCCTCCCTAGGGCCTGTGCTGGCCTAGGCCTCTGCCAGCCAGCAGCACCTCGATGGAGCACAGTTTTTTCGAGAAGACACCAGCGTGTGGCTGTGTGTCACTTGCACTGCCCGGAAGCTGCAGGTCCAGAGGCTGTGTGTGCACGTGGCCATTGGGGCCTGAGGACAAAACACTCAGAACCCCACTTTCAAGCAGGACCCCTGCCACCATGTAGCTGCCTGCCACACCCCCTTGCTGCCTGCGCTGTCTTCACTGCTGGCAGGCCTCTGTGTGCACAGGCCAGTCGAAGCCAAGGAAACCGGGTGCTTGCTCTCCCCTAGCTAGGAATTCCTCCTACAGCACTCTGGACCAGGGGACATGTGCCCCTGGACCAGCAGCCTGCAAGGAAGCTGCAGCTTAGCCATCCAGAAAGGCCTGCAGCACTTAGCAGGAAGCCTTCTGCTAAGGAAAGCTTTCCCAATCCAAAGCCTTGGAGGAGTTCATGCATGCTCGGACAAGCAGCGTTTGTCACCACAGAGCATTGGGTGCCTCAAACCTCCCCTGTGGCTTCCGAGCACCGTCCCACCCACATGCCCTTGGCATCCACTCTGTTGCCAGAAGGAGGTCCTAAGCAGGACTCTCTCACTTCTGGAGCCAGAGTGCCCCCTGCTTGGAACGTTCCTCAGGAACTCATTTGAGCGAGGCTTCTCCTCCCATGCTTGTCAGCCAGCAGATGATGCCATCGTTCCGCTGGAAAACTCTCTGCTTTGCCTTCAGCCATGGATCGCCTAGCTGAACTCTCTCTGCCTCCAGGAGAAACTGCAGTGTGCATGCAGCCTACAGAAAGGAGAGTGCCTTTTCCTGAGCACTGCTATGCTGAGGCAACTCCCTGAAGACCTCCTAGGGCCTTCTCTGCCCTAACACACTCGTGCCATTCAGCCAACCCAGGGAGCAAAGATCACCCTTGGCAGGACTCAGGGTGTGGCCTGTGTGTGGTTTCTTGGCTGGAGATGGGCAGGTCCTGAAGCTTAGTGCCCACTTGTGAATGGGATCTGATGGGCATAGCCGGCATTCCCTGGTTGTGCAGCAGGCGATCTGGGGCCTCCAAGCTGAATGCAAATCCCCTCCCTGGCTGCCCCTCTTGCTTCTTCTCTGCTGCCAAGCCTCTCTCACCACACATGCGTCTCATCGAAAGGAGCAGGCTGCTTGCCATTCTTGGCAAGGACCTCATCCCACAAGCCTCGTTTGCTCAAAGGGGCGTGCAAATTGACCCAGAGCCTCCAGAGGAGCTGCACTCTCTCCAGCCACAAAGGCCTGCAGGCGAGTCCATGACAGCCTGCTGCATGGAGGGCTTCTATGGGAGAGTGCCATTCTTCCCTGGTGGGGGCTCTTTCTCACACTGCTTTCCGTGGGGAAACACTGTGTGTGCCAAGTGTCTCCTGGGGGCAGAAAATGTCTCCCCAGTGCCAGAGGAGCAGGGAATCCTCTTTGTACACATAGCAATGTTCTAGGCACACCTCTCATGCTGGGAGATCCCCACTTCCCCAATGGTCCTACTGCCTCAGGAACACACTTTTAGGGAGTGTGGTTCTGACAGGCAGGGCGGCCCGAGTGAGGCATGTGGATTGCAGGCCAAAGCCACTGCACTGAGCATGGCACCTGGAAGTCCTAGCTGAAGGCTCTCTGCAGCAGGCCCAACCTGGAATGAGCCTGCAGCCTGGCCTGCAGTCCCAGGCTTGCCCTGGGCACTGCTAGGTCGGGACCCATCCCAGGCTCAGCCAGGCCTCCCTAGGGCCTGTGCTGGCCTAGGCCTCTGCCAGCCAGCAGCACCTCGATGGAGCACAGTTTTTTCGAGAAGACACCAGCGTGTGGCTGTGTGTCACTTGCACTGCCCGGAAGCTGCAGGTCCAGAGGCTGTGTGTGCACGTGGCCATTGGGGCCTGAGGACAAAACACTCAGAACCCCACTTTCAAGCAGGACCCCTGCCACCATGTAGCTGCCTGCCACACCCCCTTGCTGCCTGCGCTGTCTTCACTGCTGGCAGGCCTCTGTGTGCACAGGCCAGTCGAAGCCAAGGAAACCGGGTGCTTGGTCTCCCCTAGCTAGGAATTCCTCCTACAGCACTCTGGACCAGGGGACACGTGCCCCTGGACCAGCAGCCTGCAAGGAAGCTGCAGCTTAGCCATCCAGAAAGGCCTGCAGCACTTAGCAGGAAGCCTTCTGCTAAGGAAAGCTTTCCCAATCCAAAGCCTTGGAGGAGTTCATGCATGCTCGGACAAGCAGCGTTTGTCACCACAGAGCATTGGGTGCCTCAAACCTCCCCTGTGGCTTCCGAGCACCGTCCCACCCACATGCCCTTGGCATCCACTCTGTTGCCAGAAGGAGGTCCTAAGCAGGACTCTCTCACTTCTGGAGCCAGAGTGCCCCCTGCTTGGAACGTTCCTCAGGAACTCATTTGAGCGAGGCTTCTCCTCCCATGCTTGTCAGCCAGCAGATGATGCCATCGTTCCGCTGGAAAACTCTCTGCTTTGCCTTCAGCCATGGATCGCCTAGCTGAACTCTCTCTGCCTCCAGGAGAAACTGCAGTGTGCATGCAGCCTACAGAAAGGAGAGTGCCTTTTCCTGAGCACTGCTATGCTGAGGCCACTCCCTGAAGACCTCCTAGGGCCTTCTCTGCCCTAACACACTCGTGCCATTCAGCCAACCCAGGGAGCAAAGATCACCCTTGGCAGGACTCAGGGTGTGGCCTGTGTGTGGTTTCTTGGCTGGAGATGGGCAGGTCCTGAAGCTTAGTGCCCACTTGTGAATGGGATCTGATGGGCATAGCCGGCATTCCCTGGTTGTGCAGCAGGCGATCTGGGGCCTCCAAGCTGAATGCAAATCCCCTCCCTGGCTGCCCCTCTTGCTTCTTCTCTGCTGCCAAGCCTCTCTCACCACACATGCGTCTCATCGAAAGGAGCAGGCTGCTTGCCATTCTTGGCAAGGACCTCATCCCACAAGCCTCGTTTGCTCAAAGGGGCGTGCAAATTGACCCAGAGCCTCCAGAGGAGCTGCACTCTCTCCAGCCACAAAGGCCTGCAGGCGAGTCCATGACAGCCTGCTGCATGGAGGGCTTCTATGGGAGAGTGCCATTCTTCCCTGGTGGGGGCTCTTTCTCACACTGCTTTCCGTGGGGAAACACTGTGTGTGCCAAGTGTCTCCTGGGGGCAGAAAATGTCTCCCCAGTGCCAGAGGAGCAGGGAATCCTCTTTGTACACATAGCAATGTTCTAGGCACACCTCTCATGCTGGGAGATCCCCACTTCCCCAATGGTCCTACTGCCTCAGGAACACACTTTTAGGGAGTGTGGTTCTGACAGGCAGGGCGGCCCGAGTGAGGCATGTGGATTGCAGGCCAAAGCCACTGCACTGAGCATGGCACCTGGAAGTCCTAGCTGAAGGCTCTCTGCAGCAGGCCCAACCTGGAATGAGCCTGCAGCCTGGCCTGCAGTCCCAGGCTTGCCCTGGGCACTGCTAGGTCGGGACCCATCCCAGGCTCAGCCAGGCCTCCCTAGGGCCTGTGCTGGCCTAGGCCTCTGCCAGCCAGCAGCACCTCGATGGAGCACAGTTTTTTCGAGAAGACACCAGCGTGTGACTGTGTGTCACTTGCACTGCTCGGAAGCTGCAGGTCCAGAGGCTGTGTGTGCACCTGGCCATTGGGGCCTGAGGACAAAACACTCAGAACCCCACTTTCAAGCAGGACCCCAGCCACCATGTAGCTGCCTGCCACACCCCCTTGCTGCCTGCGCTGTCTTCACTGCTGGCAGGCCTCTGTGTGCACAGGCCAGTCGAAGCCAAGGAAACCAGGTGCTTGCTCTCCCCTAGCTAGGAATTCCTCCTACAGCATTCTGGACCAGGGGACACGTGCCCCTGGACCAGCAGCCTGCAAGGAAGCTGCAGCTTAGCCATGCAGAAAGGCCTGCAGCACTTGGCAGGAAGCCTTCTGCTAAGGAAAGCTTTCCCAATCCAAAGCCTTGGAGGAGTTCATGCATGCTCGGACAAGCAGCGTTTGTCACCACAGAGCATTGGGTGCCTCAAACCTCCCCTGTGGCTTCCGAGCACTGTCCCACCCACATGCCCTTGGCATCCACTCTGTTGCCAGAAGGAGGTCCTAAGCAGGACTCTCTCACTTCTGGAGCCAGAGTGCCCCCTGCTTGGAACGTTCCTCAGGAACTCATTTGAGTGAGGCTTCTCCTCCCATGCTTGTCAGCCAGCAGATGATGCCATCGTTCCGCTGGAAAACTCTCTGCTTTGCCTTCAGCCATGGATCGCCTAGCTGAACTCTCTCTGCCTCCAGGAGAAACTGCAGTGTGCATGCAGCCTACAGAAAGGAGAGTGCCTTTTCCTGAGCACTGCTATGCTGAGGCCACTCCCTGAAGACCTCCTAGGGCCTTCTCTCCTCTAACACACTCGTGCCATTCAGCCAACCCAGGGAGCAAAGATCACCCTTGGCAGGACTCAGGGTGTGGCCTGTGTGTGGTTTCTTGGCTGGAGATGGGCAGGTCCTGAAGCTTAGTGCCCACTTGTGAATGGGATCTGATGGGCATAGCCGGCATTCCCTGGTTGTGCAGCAGGCGATCTGGGGCCTCCAAGCTGCATGCAAATCCCCTCCCTGGCTGCCCCTCTTGCTTCTTCTCTGCTGCCAAGCCTCTCTCACCACACATGCGTCTCATCGAAAGGAGCAGGCTGCTTGCCATTCTTGGCAAGGACCTCATCCCACAAGCCTCGTTTGCTCAAAGGGGCGTGCAAATTGACCCAGAGCCTCCAGAGGAGCTGCACTCTCTCCAGCCACAAAGGCCTGCAGGCGAGTCCATGACAGCCTGCTGCATGGAGGGCTTCTATGGGAGAGTGCCATTCTTCCCTGGTGGGGGCTCTTTCTCACACTGCTTTCCGTGGGGAAACACTGTGTGTGCCAAGTGTCTCCTGGGGGCAGAAAATGTCTCCCCAGTGCCAGAGGAGCAGGGAATCCTCTTTGTACACAGAGCAATGTTCTAGGCACACCTCTCATGCTGGGAGATCCCCACTTCCCCAATGGTCCTACTGCCTCAGGAACACACTTTTAGGGAGTGTGGCTCTGACAGGCAGGGCGGCCCGAGTGAGGCATGTGGATTGCAGGCCAAAGCCACTGCACTGAGCATGGCACCTGGAAGTCCTAGCTGAAGGCTCTCTGCAGCAGGCCCAACCTGGAATGAGCCTGCAGCCTGGCCTGCAGTCCCAGGCTTGCCCTGGGCACTGCTAGGTCGGGACCCATCCCAGGCTCAGCCAGGCCTCCCTAGAGCCTGTGCTGGCCTCGGCCTCTGCCAGCCAGCAGCACATCGATGGAGCACAGTTTTTTCGAGAAGACACCAGCGTGTGGCTGTGTGTCACTTGCACTGCCCGGAAGCTGCAGGTCCAGAGGCTGTGTGTGCACGTGGCCATTGGGGCCTGAGGACAAAACACTCAGAACCCCACTTTCAAGCAGGACCCCTGCCACCATGTAGCTGCCTGCCACACCCCCTTGCTGCCTGCGCTGTCTTCACTGCTGGCAGGCCTCTGTGTGCACAGGCCAGTCGAAGCCAAGGAAACCGGGTGCTTGGTCTCCCCTAGCTAGGAATTCCTCCTACAGCACTCTGGACCAGGGGACACGTGCCCCTGGACCAGCAGCCTGCAAGGAAGCTGCAGCTTAGCCATCCAGAAAGGCCTGCAGCACTTAGCAGGAAGCCTTCTGCTAAGGAAAGCTTTCCCAATCCAAAGCCTTGGAGGAGTTCATGCATGCTCGGACAAGCAGCGTTTGTCACCACAGAGCATTGGGTGCCTCAAACCTCCCCTGTGGCTTCCGAGCACCGTCCCACCCACATGCCCTTGGCATCCACTCTGTTGCCAGAAGGAGGTCCTAAGCAGGACTCTCTCACTTCTGGAGCCAGAGTGCCCCCTGCTTGGAACGTTCCTCAGGAACTCATTTGAGCGAGGCTTCTCCTCCCATGCTTGTCAGCCAGCAGATGATGCCATCGTTCCGCTGGAAAACTCTCTGCTTTGCCGTCAGCCATGGATCGCCTAGCTGAACTCTCTCTGCCTCCAGGAGAAACTGCAGTGTGCATGCAGCCTACAGAAAGGAGAGTGCCTTTTCCTGAGCACTGCTATGCTGAGGCCACTCCCTGAAGACCTCCTAGGGCCTTCTCTGCCCTAACACACTCGTGCCATTCAGCCAACCCAGGGAGCAAAGATCACCCTTGGCAGGACTCAGGGTGTGGCCTGTGTGTGGTTTCTTGGCTGGAGATGGGCAGGTCCTGAAGCTTAGTGCCCACTTGTGAATGGGATCTGATGGGCATAGCCGGCATTCCCTGGTTGTGCAGCAGGCGATCTGGGGCCTCCAAGCTGAATGCAAATCCCCTCCCTGGCTGCCCCTCTTGCTTCTTCTCTGCTGCCAAGCCTCTCTCACCACACATGCGTCTCATCGAAAGGAGCAGGCTGCTTGCCATTCTTGGCAAGGACCTCATCCCACAAGCCTCGTTTGCTCAAAGGGGCGTGCAAATTGACCCAGAGCCTCCAGAGGAGCTGCACTCTCTCCAGCCACAAAGGCCTGCAGGCGAGTCCATGACAGCCTGCTGCATGGAGGGCTTCTATGGGAGAGTGCCATTCTTCCCTGGTGGGGGCTCTTTCTCACACTGCTTTCCGTGGGGAAACACTGTGTGTGCCAAGTGTCTCCTGGGGGCAGAAAATGTCTCCCCAGTGCCAGAGGAGCAGGGAATCCTCTTTGTACACAGAGCAATGTTCTAGGCACACCTCTCATGCTGGGAGATCCCCACTTCCCCAATGGTCCTACTGCCTCAGGAACACACTTTTAGGGAGTGTGGTTCTGACAGGCAGGGCGGCCCGAGTGAGGCATGTGGATTGCAGGCCAAAGCCACTGCACTGAGCATGGCACCTGGAAGTCCTAGCTGAAGGCTCTCTGCAGCAGGCCCAACCTGGAATGAGCCTGCAGCCTGGCCTGCAGTCCCAGGCTTGCCCTGGGCACTGCTAGGTCGGGACCCATCCCAGGCTCAGCCAGGCCTCCCTAGGGCCTGTGCTGGCCTAGGCCTCTGCCAGCCAGCAGCACATCGATGGAGCACAGTTTTTTCGAGAAGACACCAGCGTGTGGCTGTGTGTCACTTGCACTGCTCGGAAGCTGCAGGTCCAGAGGCTGTGTGTGCACCTGGCCATTGGGGCCTGAGGACAAAACACTCAGAACCCCACTTTCAAGCAGGACCCCTGCCACCATGTAGCTGCCTGCCACACCGCCTTGCTGCCTGCGCTGTCTTCACTGCTGGCAGGCCTCTGTGTGCACAGGCCAGTCGAAGCCAAGGAAACCGGGTGCTTGCTCTCCCCTAGCTAGGAATTCCTCCTACAGCACTCTGGACCAGGGGACACGTGCCCCTGGACCAGCAGCCTGCAAGGAAGCTGCAGCTTAGCCATGCAGAAAGGCTTGCAGCACTTGGAAGGAAGCCTTCTGCTAAGGAAAGCTTTCCCAATCCAAAGCCTTGGAGGAGTTCATGCATGCTCGGACAAGCAGCGTTTGTCACCACAGAGCATTGGGTGCCTCAAACCTCCCCTGTGGCTTCCGAGCACCGTCCCACCCACATGCCCTTGGCATCCACTCTGTTGCCAGAAGGAGGTCCTAAGCAGGACTCTCTCACTTCTGGAGCCAGAGTGCCCCCTGCTTGGAACGTTCCTCAGGAACTCATTTGAGAGAGGCTTCTCCTCCCATGCTTGTCAGCCAGCAGATGATGCCATCGTTCCGCTGGAAAACTCTCTGCTTTGCCTTCAGCCATGGATCACCTAGCTGAACTCTCTCTGCCTCCAGGAGAAACTGCAGTGTGCATGCAGCCTACAGAAAGGAGAGTGCCTTTTCCTGAGCACTGCTATGCTGAGGCCACTCCCTGAAGACCTCCTAGGGCCTTCTCTGCCCTAACACACTCGTGCCATTCAGCCAACCCAGGGAGCAAAGATCACCCTTGGCAGGACTCAGGGTGTGGCCTGTGTGTGGTTTCTTGGCTGGAGATGGGCAGGTCCTGAAGCTTAGTGCCCACTTGTGAATGGGATCTGATGGGCATAGCCGGCATTCCCTGGTTGTGCAGCAGGCGATCTGGGGCCTCCAAGCTGCATGCAAATCCCCTCCCTGGCTGCCCCTCTTGCTTCTTCTCTGCTGCCAAGCCTCTCTCACCACACATGCGTCTCATCGAAAGGAGCAGGCTGCTTGCCATTCTTGGCAAGGACCTCATCCCACAAGCCTCGTTTGCTCAAAGGGGCGTGCAAATTGACCCAGAGCCTCCAGAGGAGCTGCACTCTCTCCAGCCACAAAGGCCTGCAGGCGAGTCCATGACAGCCTGCTGCATGGAGGGCTTCTATGGGAGAGTGCCATTCTTCCCTGGTGGGGGCTCTTTCTCACACTGCTTTCCGTGGGGAAACACTGTGTGTGCCAAGTGTCTCCTGGGGGCAGAAAATGTCTCCCCAGTGCCAGAGGAGCAGGGAATCCTCTTTGTACACATAGCAATGTTCTAGGCACACCTCTCATGCTGGGAGATCCCCACTTCCCCAATGGTCCTACTGCCTCAGGAACACACTTTTAGGGAGTGTGGCTCTGACAGGCAGGGCGGCCCGAGTGAGGCATGTGGATTGCAGGCCAAAGCCACTGCACTGAGCATGGCACCTGGAAGTCCTAGCTGAAGGCTCTCTGCAGCAGGCCCAACCTGGAATGAGCCTGCAGCCTGGCCTGCAGTCCCAGGCTTGCCCTGGGCACTGCTAGGTCGGGACCCATCCCAGGCTCAGCCAGGCCTCCCTAGGGCCTGTGTTGGCCTAGGCCTCTGCCAGCCAGCAGCACATCGATGGAGCACAGTTTTTTCGAGAAGACACCAGCGTGTGGCTGTGTGTCACTTGCACTGCTCGGAAGCTGCAGGTCCAGAGGCTGTGTGTGCACCTGGCCATTGGGGCCTGAGGACAAAACACTCAGAACCCCACTTTCAAGCAGGACCCCTGCCACCATGTAGCTGCCTGCCACACCCCCTTGCTGCCTGCGCTGTCTTCACTGCTGGCAGGCCTCTGTGTGCACAGGCCAGTCGAAGCCAAGGAAACCAGGTGCTTGCTCTCCCCTAGCTAGGAATTCCTCCTACAGCACTCTGGACCAGGGGACACGTGCCCCTGGACCAGCAGCCTGCAAGGAAGCTGCAGCTTAGCCATCCAGAAAGGCGTGCAGCACTTGGCAGGAAGCCTTCTGCTAAGGAAAGCTTTCCCACTCCAAAGCCTTGGAGGAGTTCATGCATGCTCGGACAAGCAGCGTTTGTCACCACAGAGCATTGGGTGCCTCAAACCTGCCCTGTGGCTTCCGAGCACCGTCCCACCCACATGCCCTTGGCATCCACTCTGTTGCCAGAAGGAGGTCCTAAGCAGGACTCTCTCACTTCTGGAGCCAGAGTGCCCCCTGCTTGGAACGTTCCTCAGGAACTCATTTGAGCGAGGCTTCTCCTCCCATGCTTGTCAGCCAGCAGATGATGCCATCGTTCCGCTGGAAAACTCTCTGCTTTGCCGTCAGCCATGGATCGCCTAGCTGAACTCTCTCTGCCTCCAGGAGAAACTGCAGTGTGCATGCAGCCTACAGAAAGGAGAGTGCCTTTTCCTGAGCACTGCTATGCTGAGGCCACTCCCTGAAGACCTCCTAGGGCCTTCTCTGCCCTAACACACTCGTGCCATTCAGCCAACCCAGGGAGCAAAGATCACCCTTGGCAGGACTCAGGGTGTGGCCTGTGTGTGGTTTCTTGGCTGGAGATGGGCAGGTCCTGAAGCTTAGTGCCCACTTGTGAATGGGATCTGATGGGCATAGCCGGCATTCCCTGGTTGTGCAGCAGGCGATCTGGGGCCTCCAAGCTGCATGCAAATCCCCTCCCTGGCTGCCCCTCTTGCTTCTTCTCTGCTGCCAAGCCTCTCTCACCACACATGCGTCTCATCGAAAGGAGCAGGCTGCTTGCCATTCTTGGCAAGGACCTCATCCCACAAGCCTCGTTTGCTCAAAGGGGCGTGCAAATTGACCCAGAGCCTCCAGAGGAGCTGCACTCTCTCCAGCCACAAAGGCCTGCAGGCGAGTCCATGACAGCCTGCTGCATGGAGGGCTTCTATGGGAGAGTGCCATTCTTCCCTGGTGGGGGCTCTTTCTCACACTGCTTTCCGTGGGGAAACACTGTGTGTGCCAAGTGTCTCCTGGGGGCAGAAAATGTCTCCCCAGTGCCAGAGGAGCAGGGAATCCTCTTTGTACACAGAGCAATGTTCTAGGCACACCTCTCATGCTGGGAGATCCCCACTTCCCCAATGGTCCTACTGCCTCAGGAACACACTTTTAGGGAGTGTGGTTCTGACAGGCAGGGCGGCCCGAGTGAGGCATGTGGATTGCAGGCCAAAGCCACTGCACTGAGCATGGCACCTGGAAGTCCTAGCTGAAGGCTCTCTGCAGCAGGCCCAACCTGGAATGAGCCTGCAGCCTGGCCTGCAGTCCCAGGCTTGCCCTGGGCACTGCTAGGTCGGGACCCATCCCAGGCTCAGCCAGGCCTCCCTAGGGCCTGTGCTGGCCTAGGCCTCTGCCAGCCAGCAGCACCTCGATGGAGCACAGTTTTTTCGAGAAGACACCAGCGTGTGACTGTGTGTCACTTGCACTGCTCGGAAGCTGCAGGTCCAGAGGCTGTGTGTGCACCTGGCCATTGGGGCCTGAGGACAAAACACTCAGAACCCCACTCTCAAGCAGGACCCCTGCCACCATGTAGCTGCCTGCCACACCGCCTTGCTGCCTGCGCTGTCTTCACTGCTGGCAGGCCTCTGTGTGCACAGGCCAGTCGAAGCCAAGGAAACCGGGTGCTTGCTCTCCCCTAGCTAGGAATTCCTCCTACAGCACTCTGGACCAGGGGACACGTGCCCCTGGACCAGCAGCCTGCAAGGAAGCTGCAGCTTAGCCATGCAGAAAGGCCTGCAGCACTTGGAAGGAAGCCTTCTGCTAAGGAAAGCTTTCCCAATCCAAAGCCTTGGAGGAGTTCATGCATGCTCGGACAAGCAGCGTTTGTCACCACAGAGCATTGGGTGCCTCAAACCTCCCCTGTGGCTTCCGAGCACCATCCCACCCACATGCCCTTGGCATCCACTCTGTTGCCAGAAGGAGGTCCTAAGCAGGACTCTCTCACTTCTGGAGCCAGAGTGCCCCCTGCTTGGAACGTTCCTCAGGAACTCATTTGAGCGAGGCTTCTCCTCCCATGCTTGTCAGCCAGCAGATGATGCCATCGTTCCGCTGGAAAACTCTCTGCTTTGCCTTCAGCCATGGATCGCCTAGCTGAACTCTCTCTGCCTCCAGGAGAAACTGCAGTGTGCATGCAGCCTACAGAAAGGAGAGTGCCTTTTCCTGAGCACTGCTATGCTGAGGCCACTCCCTGAAGACCTCCTACGGCCTTCTCTGCCCTAACACACTCGTGCCATTCAGCCAACCCAGGGAGCAAAGATCACCCTTGGCAGGACTCAGGGTGTGGCCTGTGTGTGGTTTCTTGGCTGGAGATGGGCAGGTCCTGAAGCTTAGTGCCCACTTGTGAATGGGATCTGATGGGCATAGCCGGCATTCCCTGGTTGTGCAGCAGGCGATCTGGGGCCTCCAAGCTGCATGCAAATCCCCTCCCTGGCTGCCCCTCTTGCTTCTTCTCTGCTGCCAAGCCTCTCTCACCACACATGCGTCTCATCGAAAGGAGCAGGCTGCTTGCCATTCTTGGCAAGGACCTCATCCCACAAGCCTCGTTTGCTCAAAGGGGCGTGCAAATTGACCCAGAGCCTCCAGAGGAGCTGCACTCTCTCCAGCCACAAAGGCCTGCAGGCGAGTCCATGACAGCCTGCTGCATGGAGGGCTTCTATGGGAGAGTGCCATTCTTCCCTGGTGGGGGCTCTTTCTCACACTGCTTTCCGTGGGGAAACACTGTGTGTGCCAAGTGTCTCCTGGGGGCAGAAAATGTCTCCCCAGTGCCAGAGGAGCAGGGAATCCTCTTTGTACACATAGCAATGTTCTAGGCACACCTCTCATGCTGGGAGATCCCCACTTCCCCAATGGTCCTACTGCCTCAGGAACACACTTTTAGGGAGTGTGGCTCTGACAGGCAGGGCGGCCCGAGTGAGGCATGTGGATTGCAGGCCAAAGCCACTGCACTGAGCATGGCACCTGGAAGTCCTAGCTGAAGGCTCTCTGCAGCAGGCCCAACCTGGAATGAGCCTGCAGCCTGGCCTGCAGTCCCAGGCTTGCCCTGGGCACTGCTAGGTCGGGACCCATCCCAGGCTCAGCCAGGCCTCCCTAGGGCCTGTGTTGGCCTAGGCCTCTGCCAGCCAGCAGCACATCGATGGAGCACAGTTTTTTCGAGAAGACACCAGCGTGTGGCTGTGTGTCACTTGCACTGCTCGGAAGCTGCAGGTCCAGAGGCTGTGTGTGCACCTGGCCATTGGGGCCTGAGGACAAAACACTCAGAACCCCACTTTCAAGCAGGACCCCTGCCACCATGTAGCTGCCTGCCACACCCCCTTGCTGCCTGCGCTGTCTTCACTGCTGGCAGGCCTCTGTGTGCACAGGCCAGTCGAAGCCAAGGAAACCGGGTGCTTGCTCTCCCCTAGCTAGGAATTCCTCCTACAGCACTCTGGACCAGGGGACACGTGCCCCGGGACCAGCAGCCTGCAAGGAAGCTGCAGCTTAGCCATCCAGAAAGGCGTGCAGCACTTGGCAGGAAGCCTTCTGCTAAGGAAAGCTTTCCCACTCCAAAGCCTTGGAGGAGTTCATGCATGCTCGGACAAGCAGCGTTTGTCACCACAGAGCATTGGGTGCCTCAAACCTCCCCTGTGGCTTCCGAGCACCGTCCCACCCACATGCCCTTGGCATCCACTCTGTTGCCAGAAGGAGGTCCTAAGCAGGACTCTCTCACTTCTGGAGCCAGAGTGCCCCCTGCTTGGAACGTTCCTCAGGAACTCATTTGAGCGAGGCTTCTCCTCCCATGCTTGTCAGCCAGCAGATGATGCCATCGTTCCGCTGGAAAACTCTCTGCTTTGCCTTCAGCCATGGATCGCCTAGCTGAACTCTCTCTGCCTCCAGGAGAAACTGCAGTGTGCATGCAGCCTACAGAAAGGAGAGTGCCTTTTCCTGAGCACTGCTATGCTGAGGCCACTCCCTGAAGACCTCCTAGGGCCTTCTCTCCCCTAACACACTCGTGCCATTCAGCCAACCCAGGGAGCAAAGATCACCCTTGGCAGGACTCAGGGTGTGGCCTGTGTGTGGTTTCTTGGCTGGAGATGGGCAGGTCCTGAAGCTTAGTGCCCACTTGTGAATGGGATCTGATGGGCATAGCCGGCATTCCCTGGTTGTGCAGCAGGCGATCTGGGGCCTCCAAGCTGCATGCAAATCCCCTCCCTGGCTGCCCCTCTTGCTTCTTCTCTGCTGCCAAGCCTCTCTCACCACACATGCGTCTCATCGAAAGGAGCAGGCTGCTTGCCATTCTTGGCAAGGGCCTCATCCCACAAGCCTCGTTTGCTCAAAGGGGCGTGCAAATTGACCCAGAGCCTCCAGAGGAGCTGCACTCTCTCCAGCCACAAAGGCCTGCAGGCGAGTCCATGACAGCCTGCTGCATGGAGGGCTTCTATGGGAGAGTGCCATTCTTCCCTGGTGGGGGCTCTTTCTCACACTGCTTTCCGTGGGGAAACACTGTGTGTGCCAAGTGTCTCCTGGGGGCAGAAAATGTCTCCCCAGTGCCAGAGGAGCAGGGAATCCTCTTTGTACACAGAGCAATGTTCTAGGCACACCTCTCATGCTGGGAGATCCCCACTTCCCCAATGGTCCTACTGCCTCAGGAACACACTTTTAGGGAGTGTGGCTCTGACAGGCAGGGCGGCCCGAGTGAGGCATGTGGATTGCAGGCCAAAGCCACTGCACTGAGCATGGCACCTGGAAGTCCTAGCTGAAGGCTCTCTGCAGCAGGCCCAACCTGGAATGAGCCTGCAGCCTGGCCTGCAGTCCCAGGCTTGCCCTGGGCACTGCTAGGTCGGGACCCATCCCAGGCTCAGCCAGGCTTCCCTAGGGCCTGTGCTGGCCTAGGCCTCTGCCAGCCAGCAGCACATTGATGGAGCACAGTTTTTTCAAGAAGACACCAGCGTGTGGCTGTGTGTCACTTGCACTGCTCGGAAGCTGCAGGTCCAGAGGCTGTGTGTGCACGTGGCCATTGGGGCCTGAGGACAAAACACTCAGAACCCCACTTTCAAGCAGGACCCCTGCCACCATGTAGCTGCCTGCCACACCCCCTTGCTGCCTGCGCTGTCTTCACTGCTGGCAGGCCTCTGTGTGCACAGGCCAGTCGAAGCCAAGGAAACCGGGTGCTTGCTCTCCCCTAGCTAGGAATTCCTCCTACAGCACTCTGGACCAGGGGACACGTGCCCCTGGACCAGCAGCCTGCAAGGAAGCTGCAGCTTAGCCATCCAGAAAGGCGTGCAGCACTTGGCAGGAAGCCTTCTGCTAAGGAAAGCTTTCCCACTCCAAAGCCTTGGAGGAGTTCATGCATGCTCGGACAAGCAGCGTTTGTCACCACAGAGCATTGGGTGCCTCAAACCTCCCCTGTGGCTTCCGAGCACCGTCCCACCCACATGCCCTTGGCATCCACTCTGTTGCCAGAAGGAGGTCCTAAGCAGGACTCTCTCACTTCTGGAGCCAGAGTGCCCCCTGCTTGGAACGTTCCTCAGGAACTCATTTGAGCGAGGCTTCTCCTCCCATGCTTGTCAGCCAGCAGATGATGCCATCGTTCCGCTGGAAAACTCTCTGCTTTGCCTTCAGCCATGGATCGCCTAGCTGAACTCTCTCTGCCTCCAGGAGAAACTGCAGTGTGCATGCAGCCTACAGAAAGGAGAGTGCCTTTTCCTGAGCACTGCTATGCTGAGGCCACTCCCTGAAGACCTCCTAGGGCCTTCTCTGCCCTAACACAGTCATGCCATTCAGCCAACCCAGGGAGCAAAGATCACCCTTGGCAGGACTCAGGGTGTGGCCTGTGTGTGGTTTCTTGGCTGGAGATGGGCAGGTCCTGAAGCTTAGTGCCCACTTGTGAATGGGATCTGATGGGCATAGCCGGCATTCCCTGGTTGTGCAGCAGGCGATCTGGGGCCTCCAAGCTGCATGCAAATCCCCTCCCTGGCTGCCCCTCTTGCTTCTTCTCTGCTGCCAAGCCTCTCTCACCACACATGCGTCTCATCGAAAGGAGCAGGCTGCTTGCCATTCTTGGCAAGGGCCTCATCCCACAAGCCTCGTTTGCTCAAAGGGGCGTGCAAATTGACCCAGAGCCTCCAGAGGAGCTGCACTCTCTCCAGCCACAAAGGCCTGCAGGCGAGTCCATGACAGCCTGCTGCATGGAGGGCTTCTATGGGAGAGTGCCATTCTTCCCTGGTGGGGGCTCTTTCTCACACTGCTTTCCGTGGGGAAACACTGTGTGTGCCAAGTGTCTCCTGGGGGCAGAAAATGTCTCCCCAGTGCCAGAGGAGCAGGGAATCCTCTTTGTACACAGAGCAATGTTCTAGGCACACCTCTCATGCTGGGAGATCCCCACTTCCCCAATGGTCCTACTGCCTCAGGAACACACTTTTAGGGAGTGTGGCTCTGACAGGCAGGGCGGCCCGAGTGAGGCATGTGGATTGCAGGCCAAAGCCACTGCACTGAGCATGGCACCTGGAAGTCCTAGCTGAAGGCTCTCTGCAGCAGGCCCAACCTGGAATGAGCCTGCAGCCTGGCCTGCAGTCCCAGGCTTGCCCTGGGCACTGCTAGGTCGGGACCCATCCCAGGCTCAGCCAGGCTTCCCTAGGGCCTGTGCTGGCCTAGGCCTCTGCCAGCCAGCAGCACATTGATGGAGCACAGTTTTTTCAAGAAGACACCAGCGTGTGGCTGTGTGTCACTTGCACTGCTCGGAAGCTGCAGGTCCAGAGGCTGTGTGTGCACGTGGCCATTGGGGCCTGAGGACAAAACACTCAGAACCCCACTTTCAAGCAGGACCCCTGCCACCATGTAGCTGCCTGCCACACCCCCTTGCTGCCTGCGCTGTCTTCACTGCTGGCAGGCCTCTGTGTGCACAGGCCAGTCGAAGCCAAGGAAACCGGGTGCTTGCTCTCCCCTAGCTAGGAATTCCTCCTACAGCACTCTGGACCAGGGGACACGTGCCCCTGGACCAGCAGCCTGCAAGGAAGCTGCAGCTTAGCCATCCAGAAAGGCGTGCAGCACTTGGCAGGAAGCCTTCTGCTAAGGAAAGCTTTCCCACTCCAAAGCCTTGGAGGAGTTCATGCATGCTCGGACAAGCAGCGTTTGTCACCACAGAGCATTGGGTGCCTCAAACCTCCCCTGTGGCTTCCGAGCACCGTCCCACCCACATGCCCTTGGCATCCACTCTGTTGCCAGAAGGAGGTCCTAAGCAGGACTCTCTCACTTCTGGAGCCAGAGTGCCCCCTGCTTGGAACGTTCCTCAGGAACTCATTTGAGCGAGGCTTCTCCTCCCATGCTTGTCAGCCAGCAGATGATGCCATCGTTCCGCTGGAAAACTCTCTGCTTTGCCTTCAGCCATGGATCGCCTAGCTGAACTCTCTCTGCCTCCAGGAGAAACTGCAGTGTGCATGCAGCCTACAGAAAGGAGAGTGCCTTTTCCTGAGCACTGCTATGCTGAGGCCACTCCCTGAAGACCTCCTAGGGCCTTCTCTGCCCTAACACAGTCATGCCATTCAGCCAACCCAGGGAGCAAAGATCACCCTTGGCAGGACTCAGGGTGTGGCCTGTGTGTGGTTTCTTGGCTGGAGATGGGCAGGTCCTGAAGCTTAGTGCCCACTTGTGAATGGGATCTGATGGGCATAGCCGGCATTCCCTGGTTGTGCAGCAGGCGATCTGGGGCCTCCAAGCTGCATGCAAATCCCCTCCCTGGCTGCCCCTCTTGCTTCTTCTCTGCTGCCAAGCCTCTCTCACCACACATGCGTCTCATCGAAAGGAGCAGGCTGCTTGCCATTCTTGGCAAGGGCCTCATCCCACAAGCCTCGTTTGCTCAAAGGGGCGTGCAAATTGACCCAGAGCCTCCAGAGGAGCTGCACTCTCTCCAGCCACAAAGGCCTGCAGGCGAGTCCATGACAGCCTGCTGCATGGAGGGCTTCTATGGGAGAGTGCCATTCTTCCCTGGTGGGGGCTCTTTCTCACACTGCTTTCCGTGGGGAAACACTGTGTGTGCCAAGTGTCTCCTGGGGGCAGAAAATGTCTCCCCAGTGCCAGAGGAGCAGGGAATCCTCTTTGTACACAGAGCAATGTTCTAGGCACACCTCTCATGCTGGGAGATCCCCACTTCCCCAATGGTCCTACTGCCTCAGGAACACACTTTTAGGGAGTGTGGCTCTGACAGGCAGGGCGGCCCGAGTGAGGCATGTGGATTGCAGGCCAAAGCCACTGCACTGAGCATGGCACCTGGAAGTCCTAGCTGAAGGCTCTCTGCAGCAGGCCCAACCTGGAATGAGCCTGCAGCCTGGCCTGCAGTCCCAGGCTTGCCCTGGGCACTGCTAGGTCGGGACCCATCCCAGGCTCAGCCAGGCTTCCCTAGGGCCTGTGCTGGCCTAGGCCTCTGCCAGCCAGCAGCACATTGATGGAGCACAGTTTTTTCGAGAAGACACCAGCGTGTGGCTGTGTGTCACTTGCACTGCTCGGAAGCTGCAGGTCCAGAGGCTGTGTGTGCACCTGGCCATTGGGGCCTGAGGACAAAACACTCAGAACCCCACTTTCAAGCAGGACCCCTGCCACCATGTAGCTGCCTGCCACACCCCCTTGCTGCCTGCGCTGTCTTCACTGCTGGCAGGCCTCTGTGTGCACAGGCCAGTCGAAGCCAAGGAAACCGGGTGCTTGCTCTCCCCTAGCTAGGAATTCCTCCTACAGCACTCTGGACCAGGGGACACGTGCCCCTGGACCAGCAGCCTGCAAGGAAGCTGCAGCTTAGCCATCCAGAAAGGCCTGCAGCACTTGGCAGGAAGCCTTCTGCTAAGGAAAGCTTTCCCAATCCAAAGCCTTGGAGGAGTTCATGCATGCTCGGACAAGCAGCGTTTGTCACCACAGAGCATTGGGTGCCTCAAACCTCCCCTGTGGCTTCCGAGCACCGTCCCACCCACATGCCCTTGGCATCCACTCTGTTGCCAGAAGGAGGTCCTAAGCAGGACTCTCTCACTTCTGGAGCCAGAGTGCCCCCTGCTTGGAACGTTCCTCAGGAACTCATTTGAGCGAGGCTTCTCCTCCCATGCTTGTCAGCCAGCAGATGATGCCATCGTTCCGCTGGAAAACTCTCTGCTTTGCCTTCAGCCATGGATCGCCTAGCTGAACTCTCTCTGCCTCCAGGAGAAACTGCAGTGTGCATGCAGCCTACAGAAAGGAGAGTGCCTTTTCCTGAGCACTGCTATGCTGAGGCCACTCCCTGAAGACCTCCAAGGGCCTTCTCTGCCCTAACACAGTCGTGCCATTCAGCCAACCCAGGGAGCAAAGATCACCCTTGGCAGGACTCAGGGTGTGGCCTGTGTGTGGTTTCTTGGCTGGAGATGGGCAGGTCCTGAAGCTTAGTGCCCACTTGTGAATGGGATCTGATGGGCATAGCCGGCATTCCCTGGTTGTGCAGCAGGCGATCTGGGGCCTCCAAGCTGCATGCAAATCCCCTCCCTGGCTGCCCCTCTTGCTTCTTCTCTGCTGCCAAGCCTCTCTCACCACACATGCGTCTCATCGAAAGGAGCAGGCTGCTTGCCATTCTTGGCAAGGGCCTCATCCCACAAGCCTCGTTTGCTCAAAGGGGCGTGCAAATTGACCCAGAGCCTCCAGAGGAGCTGCACTCTCTCCAGCCACAAAGGCCTGCAGGCGAGTCCATGACAGCCTGCTGCATGGAGGGCTTCTATGGGAGAGTGCCATTCTTCCCTGGTGGGGGCTCTTTCTCACACTGCTTTCCGTGGGGAAACACTGTGTGTGCCAAGTGTCTCCTGGGGGCAGAAAATGTCTCCCCAGTGCCAGAGGAGCAGGGAATCCTCTTTGTACACAGAGCAATGTTCTAGGCACACCTCTCATGCTGGGAGATCCCCACTTCCCCAATGGTCCTACTGCCTCAGGAACACACTTTTAGGGAGTGTGGCTCTGACAGGCAGGGCGGCCCGAGTGAGGCATGTGGATTGCAGGCCAAAGCCACTGCACTGAGCATGGCACCTGGAAGTCCTAGCTGAAGGCTCTCTGCAGCAGGCCCAACCTGGAATGAGCCTGCAGCCTGGCCTGCAGTCCCAGGCTTGCCCTGGGCACTGCTAGGTCGGGACCCATCCCAGGCTCAGCCAGGCTTCCCTAGGGCCTGTGCTGGCCTAGGCCTCTGCCAGCCAGCAGCACATTGATGGAGCACAGTTTTTTCAAGAAGACACCAGCGTGTGGCTGTGTGTCACTTGCACTGCTCGGAAGCTGCAGGTCCAGAGGCTGTGTGTGCACCTGGCCATTGGGGCCTGAGGACAAAACACTCAGAACTCCACTTTCAAGCAGGACCCCTGCCACCATGTAGCTGCCTGCCACACCCCCTTGCTGCCTGCGCTGTCTTCACTGCTGGCAGGCCTCTGTGTGCACAGGCCAGTCGAAGCCAAGGAAACCGGGTGCTTGCTCTCCCCTAGCTAGGAATTCCTCCTACAGCACTCTGGACCAGGGGACACGTGCCCCTGGACCAGCAGCCTGCAAGGAAGCTGCAGCTTAGCCATCCAGAAAGGCGTGCAGCACTTGGCAGGAAGCCTTCTGCTAAGGAAAGCTTTCCCACTCCAAAGCCTTGGAGGAGTTCATGCATGCTCGGACAAGCAGCGTTTGTCACCACAGAGCATTGGGTGCCTCAAACCTCCCCTGTGGCTTCCGAGCACCGTCCCACCCACATGCCCTTGGCATCCACTCTGTTGCCAGAAGGAGGTCCTAAGCAGGACTCTCTCACTTCTGGAGCCAGAGTGCCCCCTGCTTGGAACGTTCCTCAGGAACTCATTTGAGCGAGGCTTCTCCTCCCATGCTTGTCAGCCAGCAGATGATGCCATCGTTCCGCTGGAAAACTCTCTGCTTTGCCTTCAGCCATGGATCGCCTAGCTGAACTCTCTCTGCCTCCAGGAGAAACTGCAGTGTGCATGCAGCCTACAGAAAGGAGAGTGCCTTTTCCTGAGCACTGCTATGCTGAGGCCACTCCCTGAAGACCTCCTAGGGCCTTCTCTGCCCTAACACAGTCATGCCATTCAGCCAACCCAGGGAGCAAAGATCACCCTTGGCAGGACTCAGGGTGTGGCCTGTGTGTGGTTTCTTGGCTGGAGATGGGCAGGTCCTGAAGCTTAGTGCCCACTTGTGAATGGGATCTGATGGGCATAGCCGGCATTCCCTGGTTGTGCAGCAGGCGATCTGGGGCCTCCAAGCTGCATGCAAATCCCCTCCCTGGCTGCCCCTCTTGCTTCTTCTCTGCTGCCAAGCCTCTCTCACCACACATGCGTCTCATCGAAAGGAGCAGGCTGCTTGCCATTCTTGGCAAGGGCCTCATCCCACAAGCCTCGTTTGCTCAAAGGGGCGTGCAAATTGACCCAGAGCCTCCAGAGGAGCTGCACTCTCTCCAGCCACAAAGGCCTGCAGGCGAGTCCATGACAGCCTGCTGCATGGAGGGCTTCTATGGGAGAGTGCCATTCTTCCCTGGTGGGGGCTCTTTCTCACACTGCTTTCCGTGGGGAAACACTGTGTGTGCCAAGTGTCTCCTGGGGGCAGAAAATGTCTCCCCAGTGCCAGAGGAGCAGGGAATCCTCTTTGTACACAGAGCAATGTTCTAGGCACACCTCTCATGCTGGGAGATCCCCACTTCCCCAATGGTCCTACTGCCTCAGGAACACACTTTTAGGGAGTGTGGCTCTGACAGGCAGGGCGGCCCGAGTGAGGCATGTGGATTGCAGGCCAAAGCCACTGCACTGAGCATGGCACCTGGAAGTCCTAGCTGAAGGCTCTCTGCAGCAGGCCCAACCTGGAATGAGCCTGCAGCCTGGCCTGCAGTCCCAGGCTTGCCCTGGGCACTGCTAGGTCGGGACCCATCCCAGGCTCAGCCAGGCTTCCCTAGGGCCTGTGCTGGCCTAGGCCTCTGCCAGCCAGCAGCACATTGATGGAGCACAGTTTTTTCGAGAAGACACCAGCGTGTGGCTGTGTGTCACTTGCACTGCTCGGAAGCTGCAGGTCCAGAGGCTGTGTGTGCACCTGGCCATTGGGGCCTGAGGACAAAACACTCAGAACCCCACTTTCAAGCAGGACCCCTGCCACCATGTAGCTGCCTGCCACACCCCCTTGCTGCCTGCGCTGTCTTCACTGCTGGCAGGCCTCTGTGTGCACAGGCCAGTCGAAGCCAAGGAAACCGGGTGCTTGCTCTCCCCTAGCTAGGAATTCCTCCTACAGCACTCTGGACCAGGGGACACGTGCCCCTGGACCAGCAGCCTGCAAGGAAGCTGCAGCTTAGCCATCCAGAAAGGCCTGCAGCACTTGGCAGGAAGCCTTCTGCTAAGGAAAGCTTTCCCAATCCAAAGCCTTGGAGGAGTTCATGCATGCTCGGACAAGCAGCGTTTGTCACCACAGAGCATTGGGTGCCTCAAACCTCCCCTGTGGCTTCCGAGCACCGTCCCACCCACATGCCCTTGGCATCCACTCTGTTGCCAGAAGGAGGTCCTAAGCAGGACTCTCTCACTTCTGGAGCCAGAGTGCCCCCTGCTTGGAACGTTCCTCAGGAACTCATTTGAGCGAGGCTTCTCCTCCCATGCTTGTCAGCCAGCAGATGATGCCATCGTTCCGCTGGAAAACTCTCTGCTTTGCCTTCAGCCATGGATCGCCTAGCTGAACTCTCTCTGCCTCCAGGAGAAACTGCAGTGTGCATGCAGCCTACAGAAAGGAGAGTGCCTTTTCCTGAGCACTGCTATGCTGAGGCCACTCCCTGAAGACCTCCAAGGGCCTTCTCTGCCCTAACACAGTCGTGCCATTCAGCCAACCCAGGGAGCAAAGATCACCCTTGGCAGGACTCAGGGTGTGGCCTGTGTGTGGTTTCTTGGCTGGAGATGGGCAGGTCCTGAAGCTTAGTGCCCACTTGTGAATGGGATCTGATGGGCATAGCCGGCATTCCCTGGTTGTGCAGCAGGCGATCTGGGGCCTCCAAGCTGCATGCAAATCCCCTCCCTGGCTGCCCCTCTTGCTTCTTCTCTGCTGCCAAGCCTCTCTCACCACACATGCGTCTCATCGAAAGGAGCAGGCTGCTTGCCATTCTTGGCAAGGACCTCATCCCACAAGCCTCGTTTGCTCAAAGGGGCGTGCAAATTGACCCAGAGCCTCCAGAGGAGCTGCACTCTCTCCAGCCACAAAGGCCTGCAGGCGAGTCCATGACAGCCTGCTGCATGGAGGGCTTCTATGGGAGAGTGCCATTCTTCCCTGGTGGGGGCTCTTTCTCACACTGCTTTCCGTGGGGAAACACTGTGTGTGCCAAGTGTCTCCTGGGGGCAGAAAATGTCTCCCCAGTGCCAGAGGAGCAGGGAATCCTCTTTGTACACAGAGCAATATTCTAGGCACACCTCTCATGCTGGGAGATCCCCACTTCCCCAATGGTCCTACTGCCTCAGGAACACACTTTTAGGGAGTGTGGCTCTGACAGGCAGGGCGGCCCGAGTGAGGCATGTGGATTGCAGGCCAAAGCCACTGCACTGAGCATGGCACCTGGAAGTCCTAGCTGAAGGCTCTCTGCAGCAGGCCCAACCTGGAATGAGCCTGCAGCCTGGCCTGCAGTCCCAGGCTTGCCCTGGGCACTGCTAGGTCGGGACCCATCCCAGGCTCAGCCAGGCTTCCCTAGGGCCTGTGCTGGCCTAGGCCTCTGCCAGCCAGCAGCACATTGATGGAGCACAGTTTTTTCAAGAAGACACCAGCGTGTGGCTGTGTGTCACTTGCACTGCTCGGAAGCTGCAGGTCCAGAGGCTGTGTGTGCACCTGGCCATTGGGGCCTGAGGACAAAACACTCAGAACCCCACTTTCAAGCAGGACCCCTGCCACCATGTAGCTGCCTGCCACACCCCCTTGCTGCCTGCGCTGTCTTCACTGCTGGCAGGCCTCTGTGTGCACAGGCCAGTCGAAGCCAAGGAAACCGGGTGCTTGCTCTCCCCTAGCTAGGAATTCCTCCTACAGCACTCTGGACCAGGGGACACGTGCCCCTGGACCAGCAGCCTGCAAGGAAGCTGCAGCTTAGCCATCCAGAAAGGCGTGCAGCACTTGGCAGGAAGCCTTCTGCTAAGGAAAGCTTTCCCACTCCAAAGCCTTGGAGGAGTTCATGCATGCTCGGACAAGCAGCGTTTGTCACCACAGAGCATTGGGTGCCTCAAACCTCCCCTGTGGCTTCCGAGCACCGTCCCACCCACATGCCCTTGGCATCCACTCTGTTGCCAGAAGGAGGTCCTAAGCAGGACTCTCTCACTTCTGGAGCCAGAGTGCCCCCTGCTTGGAACGTTCCTCAGGAACTCATTTGAGCGAGGCTTCTCCTCCCATGCTTGTCAGCCAGCAGATGATGCCATCGTTCCGCTGGAAAACTCTCTGCTTTGCCTTCAGCCATGGATCGCCTAGCTGAACTCTCTCTGCCTCCAGGAGAAACTGCAGTGTGCATGCAGCCTACAGAAAGGAGAGTGCCTTTTCCTGAGCACTGCTATGCTGAGGCCACTCCCTGAAGACCTCCTAGGGCCTTCTCTGCCCTAACACAGTCATGCCATTCAGCCAACCCAGGGAGCAAAGATCACCCTTGGCAGGACTCAGGGTGTGGCCTGTGTGTGGTTTCTTGGCTGGAGATGGGCAGGTCCTGAAGCTTAGTGCCCACTTGTGAATGGGATCTGATGGGCATAGCCGGCATTCCCTGGTTGTGCAGCAGGCGATCTGGGGCCTCCAAGCTGCATGCAAATCCCCTCCCTGGCTGCCCCTCTTGCTTCTTCTCTGCTGCCAAGCCTCTCTCACCACACATGCGTCTCATCGAAAGGAGCAGGCTGCTTGCCATTCTTGGCAAGGGCCTCATCCCACAAGCCTCGTTTGCTCAAAGGGGCGTGCAAATTGACCCAGAGCCTCCAGAGGAGCTGCACTCTCTCCAGCCACAAAGGCCTGCAGGCGAGTCCATGACAGCCTGCTGCATGGAGGGCTTCTATGGGAGAGTGCCATTCTTCCCTGGTGGGGGCTCTTTCTCACACTGCTTTCCGTGGGGAAACACTGTGTGTGCCAAGTGTCTCCTGGGGGCAGAAAATGTCTCCCCAGTGCCAGAGGAGCAGGGAATCCTCTTTGTACACAGAGCAATGTTCTAGGCACACCTCTCATGCTGGGAGATCCCCACTTCCCCAATGGTCCTACTGCCTCAGGAACACACTTTTAGGGAGTGTGGCTCTGACAGGCAGGGCGGCCCGAGTGAGGCATGTGGATTGCAGGCCAAAGCCACTGCACTGAGCATGGCACCTGGAAGTCCTAGCTGAAGGCTCTCTGCAGCAGGCCCAACCTGGAATGAGCCTGCAGCCTGGCCTGCAGTCCCAGGCTTGCCCTGGGCACTGCTAGGTCGGGACCCATCCCAGGCTCAGCCAGGCTTCCCTAGGGCCTGTGCTGGCCTAGGCCTCTGCCAGCCAGCAGCACATTGATGGAGCACAGTTTTTTCGAGAAGACACCAGCGTGTGGCTGTGTGTCACTTGCACTGCTCGGAAGCTGCAGGTCCAGAGGCTGTGTGTGCACCTGGCCATTGGGGCCTGAGGACAAAACACTCAGAACCCCACTTTCAAGCAGGACCCCTGCCACCATGTAGCTGCCTGCCACACCCCCTTGCTGCCTGCGCTGTCTTCACTGCTGGCAGGCCTCTGTGTGCACAGGCCAGTCGAAGCCAAGGAAACCGGGTGCTTGCTCTCCCCTAGCTAGGAATTCCTCCTACAGCACTCTGGACCAGGGGACACGTGCCCCTGGACCAGCAGCCTGCAAGGAAGCTGCAGCTTAGCCATCCAGAAAGGCCTGCAGCACTTGGCAGGAAGCCTTCTGCTAAGGAAAGCTTTCCCAATCCAAAGCCTTGGAGGAGTTCATGCATGCTCGGACAAGCAGCGTTTGTCACCACAGAGCATTGGGTGCCTCAAACCTCCCCTGTGGCTTCCGAGCACCGTCCCACCCACATGCCCTTGGCATCCACTCTGTTGCCAGAAGGAGGTCCTAAGCAGGACTCTCTCACTTCTGGAGCCAGAGTGCCCCCTGCTTGGAACGTTCCTCAGGAACTCATTTGAGCGAGGCTTCTCCTCCCATTCTTGTCAGCCAGCAGATGATGCCATCGTTCCGCTGGAAAACTCTCTGCTTTGCCTTCAGCCATGGATCGCCTAGCTGAACTCTCTCTGCCTCCAGGAGAAACTGCAGTGTGCATGCAGCCTACAGAAAGGAGAGTGCCTTTTCCTGAGCACTGCTATGCTGAGGCCACTCCCTGAAGACCTCCTAGGGCCTTCTCTGCCCTAACACAGTCGTGCCATTCAGCCAACCCAGGGAGCAAAGATCACCCTTGGCAGGACTCAGGGTGTGGCCTGTGTGTGGTTTCTTGGCTGGAGATGGGCAGGTCCTGAAGCTTAGTGCCCACTTGTGAATGGGATCTGATGGGCATAGCCGGCATTCCCTGGTTGTGCAGCAGGCGATCTGGGGCCTCCAAGCTGCATGCAAATCCCCTCCCTGGCTGCCCCTCTTGCTTCTTCTCTGCTGCCAAGCCTCTCTCACCACACATGCGTCTCATCGAAAGGAGCAGGCTGCTTGCCATTCTTGGCAAGGGCCTCATCCCACAAGCCTCGTTTGCTCAAAGGGGCGTGCAAATTGACCCAGAGCCTCCAGAGGAGCTGCACTCTCTCCAGCCACAAAGGCCTGCAGGCGAGTCCATGACAGCCTGCTGCATGGAGGGCTTCTATGGGAGAGTGCCATTCTTCCCTGGTGGGGGCTCTTTCTCACACTGCTTTCCGTGGGGAAACACTGTGTGTGCCAAGTGTCTCCTGGGGGCAGAAAATGTCTCCCCAGTGCCAGAGGAGCAGGGAATCCTCTTTGTACACATAGCAATGTTCTAGGCACACCTCTCATGCTGGGAGATCCCCACTTCCCCAATGGTCCTACTGCCTCAGGAACACACTTTTAGGGAGTGTGGCTCTGACAGGCAGGGCGGCCCGAGTGAGGCATGTGGATTGCAGGCCAAAGCCACTGCACTGAGCATGGCACCTGGAAGTCCTAGCTGAAGGCTCTCTTCAGCAGGCCCAACATGGAATGAGCCTGCAGCCTGGCCTGCAGTCCCAGGCTTGCCCTGGGCACTGCTAGGTCGGGACCCATCCCAGGCTCAGCCAGGCCTCCCTAGGGCCTGTGCTGGCCTAGGCCTCTGCCAGCCAGCAGCACCTCGATGGAGCACAGTTTCTTCGAGAAGACACCAGCGTGTGGCTGTGTGTCACTTGCACTGCTCGGAAGCTGCAGGTCCAGAGGCTGTGTGTGCACCTGGCCATTGGGGCCTGAGGACAAAACACTCAGAACCCCACTTTCAAGCAGGACCCCTGCCACCATGTAGCTGCCTGCCACACCGCCTTGCTGCCTGCGCTGTCTTCACTGCTGGCAGGCCTCTGTGTGCACAGGCCAGTTGAAGCCAAGGAAACCGGGTGCTTGCTCTCCCCTAGCTAGGAATTCCTCCTACAGCACTCTGGACCAGGGGACACGTGCCCCTGGACCAGCAGCCTGCAAGGAAGCTGCAGCTTAGCCATCCAGAAAGGCCTGCAGCACTTGGCAGGAAGCCTTCTGCTAAGGAAAGCTTTCCCAATCCAAAGCCTTGGAGGAGTTCATGCATGCTCGGACAAGCAGCGTTTGTCACCACAGAGCATTGGGTGCCTCAAACCTCCCCTGTGGCTTCCGAGCACCGTCCCACCCACATGCCCTTGGCATCCACTCTGTTGCCAGAAGGAGGTCCTAAGCAGGACTCTCTCACTTCTGGAGCCAGAGTGCCCCCTGCTTGGAACGTTCCTCAGGAACTCATTTGAGCGAGGCTTCTCCTCCCATGCTTGTCAGCCAGCAGATGATGCCATCGTTCCGCTGGAAAACTCTCTGCTTTGCCTTCAGCCATGGATCGCCTAGCTGAACTCTCTCTGCCTCCAGGAGAAACTGCAGTGTGCATGCAGCCTACAGAAAGGAGAGTGCCTTTTCCTGAGCACTGCTATGCTGAGGCCACTCCCTGAAGACCTCCAAGGGCCTTCTCTGCCCTAACACAGTCGTGCCATTCAGCCAACCCAGGGAGCAAAGATCACCCTTGGCAGGACTCAGGGTGTGGCCTGTGTGTGGTTTCTTGGCTGGAGATGGGCAGGTCCTGAAGCTTAGTGCCCACTTGTGAATGGGATCTGATGGGCATAGCCGGCATTCCCTGGTTGTGCAGCAGGCGATCTGGGGCCTCCAAGCTGCATGCAAATCCCCTCCCTGGCTGCCCCTCTTGCTTCTTCTCTGCTGCCAAGCCTCTCTCACCACACATGCGTCTCATCGAAAGGAGCAGGCTGCTTGCCATTCTTGGCAAGGACCTCATCCCACAAGCCTCGTTTGCTCAAAGGGGCGTGCAAATTGACCCAGAGCCTCCAGAGGAGCTGCACTCTCTCCAGCCACAAAGGCCTGCAGGCGAGTCCATGACAGCCTGCTGCATGGAGGGCTTCTATGGGAGAGTGCCATTCTTCCCTGGTGGGGGCTCTTTCTCACACTGCTTTCCGTGGGGAAACACTGTGTGTGCCAAGTGTCTCCTGGGGGCAGAAAATGTCTCCCCAGTGCCAGAGGAGCAGGGAATCCTCTTTGTACACAGAGCAATATTCTAGGCACACCTCTCATGCTGGGAGATCCCCACTTCCCCAATGGTCCTACTGCCTCAGGAACACACTTTTAGGGAGTGTGGCTCTGACAGGCAGGGCGGCCCGAGTGAGGCATGTGGATTGCAGGCCAAAGCCACTGCACTGAGCATGGCACCTGGAAGTCCTAGCTGAAGGCTCTCTGCAGCAGGCCCAACCTGGAATGAGCCTGCAGCCTGGCCTGCAGTCCCAGGCTTGCCCTGGGCACTGCTAGGTCGGGACCCATCCCAGGCTCAGCCAGGCTTCCCTAGGGCCTGTGCTGGCCTAGGCCTCTGCCAGCCAGCAGCACATTGATGGAGCACAGTTTTTTCGAGAAGACACCAGCGTGTGGCTGTGTGTCACTTGCACTGCTCGGAAGCTGCAGGTCCAGAGGCTGTGTGTGCACGTGGCCATTGGGGCCTGAGGACAAAACACTCAGAACCCCACTTTCAAGCAGGACCCCTGCCACCATGTAGCTGCCTGCCACACCCCCTTGCTGCCTGCGCTGTCTTCACTGCTGGCAGGCCTCTGTGTGCACAGGCTAGTCGAAGCCAAGGAAACTGGGTGCTTGCTCTCCCCTAGCTAGGAATTCCTCCTACAGCACTCTGGACCAGGGGACACGTGCCCCTGGACCAGCAGCCTGCAAGGAAGCTGCAGCTTAGCCATTCAGAAAGGCCTGCAGCACTTGGCAGGAAGCCTTCTGCTAAGGAAAGCTTTCCCACTCCAAAGCCTTGGAGGAGTTCATGCATGCTCGGACAAGCAGCGTTTGTCACCACAGAGCATTGGGTGCCTCAAACCTCCCCTGTGGCTTCCGAGCACCGTCCCACCCACATGCCCTTGGCATCCACTCTGTTGCCAGAAGGAGGTCCTAAGCAGGACTCTCTCACTTCTGGAGCCAGAGTGCCCCCTGCTTGGAATGTTCCTCAGGAACTCATTTGAGCGAGGCTTCACCTCCCATGCTTGTCAGCCAGCAGATGATGCCATCGTTCCGCTGGAAAACTCTCTGCTTTGCCTTCAGCCATGGATTGCCTAGCTGAACTCTCTCTGCCTCCAGGAGATACTGCAGTGTGCATGCAGCCTACAGAAAGGAGAGTGCCTTTTCCTGAGCACTGCTATGCTGAGGCCACTCCCTGAAGACCTCCTAGGGCCTTCTCTGCCCTAACACACTCGTGCCATTCAGCCAACCCAGGGAGCAAAGATCACCCTTGGCAGGACTCAGGGTGTGGCCTGTGTGTGGTTTCTTGGCTGGAGATGGGCAGGTCCTGAAGCTTAGTGCCCACTTGTGAATGGGATCTGATGGGCATAGCCGGCATTCCCTGGTTGTGCAGCAGGCGATCTGGGGCCTCCAAGCTGCATGCAAATCCCCTCCCTGGCTGCCCCTCTTGCTTCTTCTCTGCTGCCAAGCCTCTCTCACCACACATGCGTCTCATCGAAAGGAGCAGGCTGCTTGCCATTCTTGGCAAGGACCTCATCCCACAAGCCTCGTTTGCTCAAAGGGGTGTGCAAATTGACCCAGAGCCTCCAGAGGAGCTGCACTCTCTCCAGCCACAAAGGCCTGCAGGCGAGTCCATGACAGCCTGCTGCATGGAGGGCTTCTATGGGAGAGTGCCATTCTTCCCTGGTGGGGGCTCTTTCTCACACTGCTTTCCGTGGGGAAACACTGTGTGTGCCAAGTGTCTCCTGGGGGCAGAAAATGTCTCCCCAGTGCCAGAGGAGCAGGGAATCCTCTTTGTACACAGAGCAATGTTCTAGGCACACCTCTCATGCTGGGAGATCCCCACTTCCCCAATGGTCCTACTGCCTCAGGAACACACTTTTAGGGAGTGTGGCTCTGACAGGCAGGGCGGCCCGAGTGAGGCATGTGGATTGCAGGCCAAAGCCACTGCACTGAGCATGGCACCTGGAAGTCCTAGCTGAAGGCTCTCTGCAGCAGGCCCAACATGGAATGTGCCTGCAGCCTGGCCTGCAGTCCCAGTCTTGCCCTGGGCACTGCTAGGTCGGGACCCATCACAGGCTCAGCCAGGCCTCCCTAGGGCCTGTGCTGGCCTAGGCCTCTGCCAGCCAGCAGCACCTCGATGGAGCACAGTTTTTTCGAGAAGACACCAGCGTGTGGCTGTGTGTCACTTGCACTGCTCGGAAGCTGCAGGTCCAGAGGCTGTGTGTGCACCTGGCCATTGGGGCCTGAGGACAAAACACTCAGAACCCCACTTTCAAGCAGGACCCCTGCCACCATGTAGCTGCCTGCCACACCCCCTTGCTGCCTGCGCTGTCTTCACTGCTGGCACGCCTCTGTGTGCACAGGCCAGTCGAAGCCAGGGAAACCGGGTGCTTGGTCTCCCCTAGCTAGGAATTCCTCCTACAGCACTCTGGACCAGGGGACACGTGCCCCTGGACCAGCAGCCTGCAAGGAAGCTGCAGCTTAGCCATCCAGAAAGGCCTGCAGCACTTGGCAGGAAGCCTTCTGCTAAGGAAAGCTTTCCCAATCCAAAGCCTTGGAGGAGTTCATGCATGCTCGGACAAGCAGCGTTTGTCACCACAGAGCATTGGGTGCCTCAAACCTCCCCTGTGGCTTCCGAGCACCGTCCCACCCACATGCCCTTGGCATCCACTCTGTTGCCAGAAGGAGGTCCTAAGCAGGACTCTCTCACTTCTGGAGCCAGAGTGCCCCCTGCTTGGAATGTTCCTCAGGAACTCATTTGAGCGAGGCTTCACCTCCCATGCTTGTCAGCCAGCAGATGATGCCATCGTTCCGCTGGAAAACTCTCTGCTTTGCCTTCAGCCATGGATTGCCTAGCTGAACTCTCTCTGCCTCCAGGAGATACTGCAGTGTGCATGCAGCCTACAGAAAGGAGAGTGCCTTTTCCTGAGCACTGCTATGCTGAGGCCACTCCCTGAAGACCTCCTAGGGCCTTCTCTGCCCTAACACACTCGTGCCATTCAGCCAACCCAGGGAGCAAAGATCACCCTTGGCAGGACTCAGGGTGTGGCCTGTGTGTGGTTTCTTGGCTGGAGATGGGCAGGTCCTGAAGCTTAGTGCCCACTTGTGAATGGGATCTGATGGGCATAGCCGGCATTCCCTGGTTGTGCAGCAGGCGATCTGGGGCCTCCAAGCTGCATGCAAATCCCCTCCCTGGCTGCCCCTCTTGCTTCTTCTCTGCTGCCAAGCCTCTCTCACCACACATGCGTCTCATCGAAAGGAGCAGGCTGCTTGCCATTCTTGGCAAGGACCTCATCCCACAAGCCTCGTTTGCTCAAAGGGGTGTGCAAATTGACCCAGAGCCTCCAGAGGAGCTGCACTCTCTCCAGCCACAAAGGCCTGCAGGCGAGTCCATGACAGCCTGCTGCATGGAGGGCTTCTATGGGAGAGTGCCATTCTTCCCTGGTGGGGGCTCTTTCTCACACTGCTTTCCGTGGGGAAACACTGTGTGTGCCAAGTGTCTCCTGGGGGCAGAAAATGTCTCCCCAGTGCCAGAGGAGCAGGGAATCCTCTTTGTACACAGAGCAATGTTCTAGGCACACCTCTCATGCTGGGAGATCCCCACTTCCCCAATGGTCCTACTGCCTCAGGAACACACTTTTAGGGAGTGTGGCTCTGACAGGCAGGGCGGCCCGAGTGAGGCATGTGGATTGCAGGCCAAAGCCACTGCACTGAGCATGGCACCTGGAAGTCCTAGCTGAAGGCTCTCTGCAGCAGGCCCAACATGGAATGTGCCTGCAGCCTGGCCTGCAGTCCCAGTCTTGCCCTGGGCACTGCTAGGTCGGGACCCATCACAGGCTCAGCCAGGCCTCCCTAGGGCCTGTGCTGGCCTAGGCCTCTGCCAGCCAGCAGCACCTCGATGGAGCACAGTTTTTTCGAGAAGACACCAGCGTGTGGCTGTGTGTCACTTGCACTGCTCGGAAGCTGCAGGTCCAGAGGCTGTGTGTGCACCTGGCCATTGGGGCCTGAGGACAAAACACTCAGAACCCCACTTTCAAGCAGGACCCCTGCCACCATGTAGCTGCCTGCCACACCCCCTTGCTGCCTGCGCTGTCTTCACTGCTGGCACGCCTCTGTGTGCACAGGCCAGTCGAAGCCAGGGAAACCGGGTGCTTGGTCTCCCCTAGCTAGGAATTCCTCCTACAGCACTCTGGACCAGGGGACACGTGCCCCTGGACCAGCAGCCTGCAAGGAAGCTGCAGCTTAGCCATCCAGAAAGGCCTGCAGCACTTGGCAGGAAGCCTTCTGCTAAGGAAAGCTTTCCCAATCCAAAGCCTTGGAGGAGTTCATGCATGCTCGGACAAGCAGCGTTTGTCACCACAGAGCATTGGGTGCCTCAAACCTCCCCTGTGGCTTCCGAGCACCGTCCCACCCACATGCCCTTGGCATCCACTCTGTTGCCAGAAGGAGGTCCTAAGCAGGACTCTCTCACTTCTGGAGCCAGAGTGCCCCCTGCTTGGAACGTTCCTCAGGAACTCATTTGAGCGAGGCTTCTCCTCCCATGCTTGTCAGCCAGCAGATGATGCCATCGTTCCGCTGGAAAACTCTCTGCTTTGCCTTCAGCCATGGATCGCCTAGCTGAACTCTCTCTGCCTCCAGGAGAAACTGCAGTGTGCATGCAGCCTACAGAAAGGAGAGTGCCTTTTCCTGAGCACTGCTATGCTGAGGCCACTCCCTGAAGACCTCCAAGGGCCTTCTCTGCCCTAACACAGTCGTGCCATTCAGCCAACCCAGGGAGCAAAGATCACCCTTGGCAGGACTCAGGGTGTGGCCTGTGTGTGGTTTCTTGGCTGGAGATGGGCAGGTCCTGAAGCTTAGTGCCCACTTGTGAATGGGATCTGATGGGCATAGCCGGCATTCCCTGGTTGTGCAGCAGGCGATCTGGGGCCTCCAAGCTGCATGCAAATCCCCTCCCTGGCTGCCCCTCTTGCTTCTTCTCTGCTGCCAAGCCTCTCTCACCACACATGCGTCTCATCGAAAGGAGCAGGCTGCTTGCCATTCTTGGCAAGGACCTCATCCCACAAGCCTCGTTTGCTCAAAGGGGCGTGCAAATTGACCCAGAGCCTGCAGAGGAGCTGCACTCTCTCCAGCCACAAAGGCCTGCAGGCGAGTCCATGACAGCCTGCTGCATGGAGGGCTTCTATGGGAGAGTGCCATTCTTCCCTGGTGGGGGCTCTTTCTCACACTGCTTTCCGTGGGGAAACACTGTGTGTGCCAAGTGTCTCCTGGGGGCAGAAAATGTCTCCCCAGTGCCAGAGGAGCAGGGAATCCTCTTTGTACACAGAGCAATATTCTAGGCACACCTCTCATGCTGGGAGATCCCCACTTCCCCAATGGTCCTACTGCCTCAGGAACACACTTTTAGGGAGTGTGGCTCTGACAGGCAGGGCGGCCCGAGTGAGGCATGTGGATTGCAGGCCAAAGCCACTGCACTGAGCATGGCACCTGGAAGTCCTAGCTGAAGGCTCTCTGCAGCAGGCCCAACCTGGAATGAGCCTGCAGCCTGGCCTGCAGTCCCAGGCTTGCCCTGGGCACTGCTAGGTCGGGACCCATCCCAGGCTCAGCCAGGCTTCCCTAGGGCCTGTGCTGGCCTAGGCCTCTGCCAGCCAGCAGCACATTGATGGAGCACAGTTTTTTCGAGAAGACACCAGCGTGTGGCTGTGTGTCACTTGCACTGCTCGGAAGCTGCAGGTCCAGAGGCTGTGTGTGCACGTGGCCATTGGGGCCTGAGGACAAAACACTCAGAACCCCACTTTCAAGCAGGACCCCTGCCACCATGTAGCTGCCTGCCACACCCCCTTGCTGCCTGCGCTGTCTTCACTGCTGGCACGCCTCTGTGTGCACAGGCTAGTCGAAGCCAAGGAAACTGGGTGCTTGCTCTCCCCTAGCTAGGAATTCCTCCTACAGCACTCTGGACCAGGGGACACGTGCCCCTGGACCAGCAGCCTGCAAGGAAGCTGCAGCTTAGCCATCCAGAAAGGCCTGCAGCACTTGGCAGGAAGCCTTCTGCTAAGGAAAGCTTTCCCACTCCAAAGCCTTGGAGGAGTTCATGCATGCTCGGACAAGCAGCGTTTGTCACCACAGAGCATTGGGTGCCTCAAACCTCCCCTGTGGCTTCCGAGCACCGTCCCACCCACATGCCCTTGGCATCCACTCTGTTGCCAGAAGGAGGTCCTAAGCAGGACTCTCTCACTTCTGGAGCCAGAGTGCCCCCTGCTTGGAATGTTCCTCAGGAACTCATTTGAGCGGGGCTTCACCTCCCATGCTTGTCAGCCAGCAGATGATGCCATCGTTCCGCTGGAAAACTCTCTGCTTTGCCTTCAGCCATGGATTGCCTAGCTGAACTCTCTCTGCCTCCAGGAGATACTGCAGTGTGCATGCAGCCTACAGAAAGGAGAGTGCCTTTTCCTGAGCACTGCTATGCTGAGGCCACTCCCTGAAGACCTCCTAGGGCCTTCTCTGCCCTAACACACTCGTGCCATTCAGCCAACCCAGGGAGCAAAGATCACCCTTGGCAGGACTCAGGGTGTGGCCTGTGTGTGGTTTCTTGGCTGGAGATGGGCAGGTCCTGAAGCTTAGTGCCCACTTGTGAATGGGATCTGATGGGCATAGCCGGCATTCCCTGGTTGTGCAGCAGGCGATCTGGGGCCTCCAAGCTGCATGCAAATCCCCTCCCTGGCTGCCCCTCTTGCTTCTTCTCTGCTGCCAAGCCTCTCTCACCACACATGCGTCTCATCGAAAGGAGCAGGCTGCTTGCCATTCTTGGCAAGGACCTCATCCCACAAGCCTCGTTTGCTCAAAGGGGTGTGCAAATTGACCCAGAGCCTCCAGAGGAGCTGCACTCTCTCCAGCCACAAAGGCCTGCAGGCGAGTCCATGACAGCCTGCTGCATGGAGGGCTTCTATGGGAGAGTGCCATTCTTCCCTGGTGGGGGCTCTTTCTCACACTGCTTTCCGTGGGGAAACACTGTGTGTGCCAAGTGTCTCCTGGGGGCAGAAAATGTCTCCCCAGTGCCAGAGGAGCAGGGAATCCTCTTTGTACACAGAGCAATGTTCTAGGCACACCTCTCATGCTGGGAGATCCCCACTTCCCCAATGGTCCTACTGCCTCAGGAACACACTTTTAGGGAGTGTGGCTCTGACAGGCAGGGCGGCCCGAGTGAGGCATGTGGATTGCAGGCCAAAGCCACTGCACTGAGCATGGCACCTGGAAGTCCTAGCTGAAGGCTCTCTGCAGCAGGCCCAACATGGAATGTGCCTGCAGCCTGGCCTGCAGTCCCAGTCTTGCCCTGGGCACTGCTAGGTCGGGACCCATCCCAGGCTCAGCCAGGCCTCCCTAGGGCCTGTGCTGGCCTAGGCCTCTGCCAGCCAGCAGCACCTCGATGGAGCACAGTTTTTTCGAGAAGACACCAGCGTGTGGCTGTGTGTCACTTGCACTGCTCGGAAGCTGCAGGTCCAGAGGCTGTGTGTGCACGTGGCCATTGGGGCCTGAGGACAAAACACTCAGAACCCCACTTTCAAGCAGGACCCCTGCCACCATGTAGCTGCCTGCCACACCCCCTTGCTGCCTGCGCTGTCTTCACTGCTGGCACGCCTCTGTGTGCACAGGCCAGTCGAAGCCAGGGAAACCGGGTGCTTGGTCTCCCCTAGCTAGGAATTCCTCCTACAGCACTCTGGACCAGGGGACACGTGCCCCTGGACCAGCAGCCTGCAAGGAAGCTGCAGCTTAGCCATCCAGAAAGGCCTGCAGTACTTGGCAGGAAGCGTTCTGCTAAGGAAAGCTTTCCCAATCCAAAGCCTTGGAGGAGTTCATGCATGCTCGGACAAGCAGCGTTTGTCACCACAGAGCATTGGGTGCCTCAAACCTCCCCTGTGGCTTCCGAGCACCGTCCCACCCACATGCCCTTGGCATCCACTCTGTTGCCAGAAGGAGGTCCTAAGCAGGACTCTCTCACTTCTGGAGCCAGAGTGCCCCCTGCTTGGAACGTTCCTCAGGAACTCATTTGAGCGAGGCTTCTCCTCCCATGCTTGTCAGCCAGCAGATGATGCCATCGTTCCACTGGAAAACTCTCTGCTTTGCCTTCAGCCATGGATCGCCTAGCTGAACTCTCTCTGCCTCCAGGAGAAACTGCAGTGTGCATGCAGCCTACAGAAAGGAGAGTGCCTTTTCCTGAGCACTGCTATGCTGAGGCCACTCCCTGAAGACCTCCTAGGGCCTTCTCTGCCCTAACACACTCGTGCCATTCAGCCAACCCAGGGAGCAAAGATCACCCTTGGCAGGACTCAGGGTGTGGCCTGTGTGTGGTTTCTTGGCTGGAGATGGGCAGGTCCTGAAGCTTAGTGCCCACTTGTGAATGGGATCTGATGGGCATAGCCGGCATTCCCTGGTTGTGCAGCAGGCGATCTGGGGCCTCCAAGCTGCATGCAAATCCCCTCCCTGGCTGCCCCTCTTGCTTCTTCTCTGCTGCCAAGCCTCTCTCACCACACATGCGTCTCATCGAAAGGAGCAGGCTGCTTGCCATTCTTGGCAAGGACCTCATCCCACAAGCCTCGTTTGCTCAAAGGGGCGTGCAAATTGACCCAGAGCCTGCAGAGGAGCTGCACTCTCTCCAGCCACAAAGGCCTGCAGGCGAGTCCATGACAGCCTGCTGCATGGAGGGCTTCTATGGGAGAGTGCCATTCTTCCCTGGTGGGGGCTCTTTCTCACACTGCTTTCCGTGGGGAAACACTGTGTGTGCCAAGTGTCTCCTGGGGGCAGAAAATGTCTCCCCAGTGCCAGAGGAGCAGGGAATCCTCTTTGTACACAGAGCAATATTCTAGGCACACCTCTCATGCTGGGAGATCCCCACTTCCCCAATGGTCCTACTGCCTCAGGAACACACTTTTAGGGAGTGTGGCTCTGACAGGCAGGGCGGCCCGAGTGAGGCATGTGGATTGCAGGCCAAAGCCACTGCACTGAGCATGGCACCTGGAAGTCCTAGCTGAAGGCTCTCTGCAGCAGGCCCAACCTGGAATGAGCCTGCAGCCTGGCCTGCAGTCCCAGGCTTGCCCTGGGCACTGCTAGGTCGGGACCCATCCCAGGCTCAGCCAGGCTTCCCTAGGGCCTGTGCTGGCCTAGGCCTCTGCCAGCCAGCAGCACATTGATGGAGCACAGTTTTTTCGAGAAGACACCAGCGTGTGGCTGTGTGTCACTTGCACTGCTCGGAAGCTGCAGGTCCAGAGGCTGTGTGTGCACGTGGCCATTGGGGCCTGAGGACAAAACACTCAGAACCCCACTTTCAAGCAGGACCCCTGCCACCATGTAGCTGCCTGCCACACCCCCTTGCTGCCTGCGCTGTCTTCACTGCTGGCACGCCTCTGTGTGCACAGGCTAGTCGAAGCCAAGGAAACTGGGTGCTTGCTCTCCCCTAGCTAGGAATTCCTCCTACAGCACTCTGGACCAGGGGACACGTGCCCCTGGACCAGCAGCCTGCAAGGAAGCTGCAGCTTAGCCATGCAGAAAGGCCTGCAGCACTTGGCAGGAAGCCTTCTGCTAAGGAAAGCTTTCCCACTCCAAAGCCTTGGAGGAGTTCATGCATGCTCGGACAAGCAGCGTTTGTCACCACAGAGCATTGGGTGCCTCAAACCTCCCCTGTGGCTTCCGAGCACCGTCCCACCCACATGCCCTTGGCATCCACTCTGTTGCCAGAAGGAGGTCCTAAGCAGGACTCTCTCACTTCTGGAGCCAGTGTGCCCCCTGCTTGGAACGTTCCTCAGGAACTCATTTGAGCGAGGCTTCTCCTCCCATGCTTGTCAGCCAGCAGATGATGCCATCGTTCCGCTGGAAAACTCTCTGCTTTGCCTTCAGCCATGGATCGCCTAGCTGAACTCTCTCTGCCTCCAGGAGAAACTGCAGTGTGCATGCAGCCTACAGAAAGGAGAGTGCCTTTTCCTGAGCACTGCTATGCTGAGGCCACTCCCTGAAGACCTCCTAGGGCCTTCTCTGCCCTAACACAGTCGTGCCATTCAGCCAACCCAGGGAGCAAAGATCACCCTTGGCAGGACTCAGGGTGTGGCCTGTGTGTGGTTTCTTGGCTGGAGATGGGCAGGTCCTGAAGCTTAGTGCCCACTTGTGAATGGGATCTGATGGGCATAGCCGGCATTCCCTGGTTGTGCAGCAGGCGATCTGGGGCCTCCAAGCTGCATGCAAATCCCCTCCCTGGCTGCCCCTCTTGCTTCTTCTCTGCTGCCAAGCCTCTCTCACCACACATGCGTCTCATCGAAAGGAGCAGGCTGCTTGCCATTCTTGGCAAGGACCTCATCCCACAAGCCTCGTTTGCTCAAAGGGGCGTGCAAATTGACCCAGAGCCTGCAGAGGAGCTGCACTCTCTCCAGCCACAAAGGCCTGCAGGCGAGTCCATGACAGCCTGCTGCATGGAGGGCTTCTATGGGAGAGTGCCATTCTTCCCTGGTGGGGGCTCTTTCTCACACTGCTTTCCGTGGGGAAACACTGTGTGTGCCAAGTGTCTCCTGGGGGCAGAAAATGTCTCCCCAGTGCCAGAGGAGCAGGGAATCCTCTTTGTACACAGAGCAATGTTCTAGGCACACCTCTCATGCTGGGAGATCCCCACTTCCCCAATGGTCCTACTGCCTCAGGAACACACTTTTAGGGAGTGTGGCTCTGACAGGCAGGGCGGCCCGAGTGAGGCATGTGGATTGCAGGCCAAAGCCACTGCACTGAGCATGGCACCTGGAAGTCCTAGCTGAAGGCTCTCTGCAGCAGGCCCAACCTGGAATGAGCCTGCAGCCTGGCCTGCAGTCCCAGGCTTGCCCTGGGCACTGCTAGGTCGGGACCCATCCCAGGCTCAGCCAGGCTTCCCTAGGGCCTGTGCTCGCCTAGGCCTCTGCCAGCCAGTAGCATATTGATGGAGCACAGTTTTTTCGAGAAGACACCAGCGTGTGGCTGTGTGTCACTTGCACTGCTCGGAAGCTGCAGGTCCAGAGGCTGTGTGTGCACGTGGCCATTGGGGCCTGAGGACAAAACACTCAGAACCCCACTTTCAAGCAGGACCCCTGCCACCATGTAGCTGCCTGCCACACCCCCTTGCTGCCTGCGCTGTCTTCACTGCTGGCAGGCCTCTGTGTGCACAGGCTAGTCGAAGCCAAGGAAACTGGGTGCTTGCTCTCCCCTAGCTAGGAATTCCTCCTACAGCACTCTGGACCAGGGGACACGTGCCCCTGGACCAGCAGCCTGCAAGGAAGCTTCAGCTTAGCCATGCAGAAAGGCCTGCAGCACTTGGCAGGAAGCCTTCTGCTAAGGAAAGCTTTCCCACTCCAAAGCCTTGGAGGAGTTCATGCATGCTCGGACAAGCAGCGTTTGTCACCACAGAGCATTGGGTGCCTCAAACCTCCCCTGTGGCTTCCGAGCACCGTCCCACCCACATGCCCTTGGCATCCACTCTGTTGCCAGAAGGAGGTCCTAAGCAGGACTCTCTCACTTCTGGAGCCGGAGTGCCCCCTGCTTGGAATGTTCCTCAGGAACTCATTTGAGCGAGGCTTCTCCTCCCATGCTTGTCAGCCAGCAGATGATGCCATCGTTCCGCTGGAAAACTCTCTGCTTTGCCTTCAGCCATGGATTGCCTAGCTGAACTCTCTCTGCCTCCAGGAGAAACTGCAGTGTGCATGCAGCCTACAGAAAGGAGAGTGCCTTTTCCTGAGCACTGCTATGCTGAGGCCACTCCCTGAAGACCTCCAAGGGCCTTCTCTGCCCTAACACACTCGTGCCATTCAGCCAACCCAGGGAGCAAAGATCACCCTTGGCAGGACTCAGGGTGTGGCCTGTGTGTGGTTTCTTGGCTGGAGATGGGCAGGTCCTGAAGCTTAGTGCCCACTTGTGAATGGGATCTGATGGGCATAGCCGGCATTCCCTGGTTGTGCAGCAGGCGATCTGGGGCCTCCAAGCTGCATGCAAATCCCCTCCCTGGCTGCCCCTCTTGCTTCTTCTCTGCTGCCAAGCCTCTCTCACCACACATGCGTCTCATCGAAAGGAGCAGGCTGCTTGCCATTCTTGGCAAGGACCTCATCCCACAAGCCTCGTTTGCTCAAAGGGGCGTGCAAATTGACCCAGAGCCTGCAGAGGAGCTGCAGTCTCTGCAGCCACAAAGGCCTGCAGGCGAGTCCATGACAGCCTGCTGCATGGAGGGCTTCTATGAGAGAGTGCCATTCTTCCCTGGTGGGGGCTCTTTCTCACACTGCTTTCCGTGGGGAAACACTGTGTGTGCCAAGTGTCTCCTGGGGGCAGAAAATGTCTCCCCTGTGCCAGAGGAGCAGGGAATCCTCTTTGTACACATAGCAATGTTCTAGGCACATCTCTCATGCTGGGAGATCCCCACTTCCCCAATGGTCCTACTGCCTCAGGAACACACTTTTAGGGAGTGTGGTTCTGACAGGCAGGGCGGCCCGAGTGAGGCATGTGGATTGCAGGCCAAAGCCACTGCACTGAGCATGGCACCTGGAAGTCCTAGCTGAAGGCTCTCTGCAGCAGGCCCAACCTGGAATGAGCCTGCAGCCTGGCCTGCAGTCCCAGGCTTGCCCTGGGCACTGCTAGGTCGGGACCCATCCCAGGCTCAGCCAGGCCTCCCTAGGGCCTGTGTTGGCCTAGGCCTCTGCCAGCCAGCAGCACATCGATGGAGCACAGTTTTTTCGAGAAGACACCAGCGTGTGGCTGTGTGTCACTTGCACTGCTCGGAAGCTGCAGGTCCAGAGGCTGTGTGTGCACCTGGCCATTGGGGCCTGAGGACAAAACACTCAGAACCCCACTTTCAAGCAGGACCCCTGCCACCATGTAGCTGCCTGCCACACCCCCTTGCTGCCTGCGCTGTCTTCACTGCTGGCAGGCCTCTGTGTGCACAGGCCAGTCGAAGCCAAGGAAACCGGGTGCTTGCTCTCCCCTAGCTAGGAATTCCTCCTACAGCACTCTGGACCAGGGGACACGTGCCCCTGGACCAGCAGCCTGCAAGGAAGCTGCAGCTTAGCCATCCAGAAAGGCCTGCAGCACTTGGCAGGAAGCCTTCTGCTAAGGAAAGCTTTCCCAATCCAAAGCCTTGGAGGAGTTCATGCATGCTCGGACAAGCAGCGTTTGTCACCACAGAGCATTGGGTGCCTCAAACCTCCCCTGTGGCTTCCGAGCACCGTCCCACCCACATGCCCTTGGCATCCACTCTGTTGCCAGAAGGAGGTCCTAAGCAGGACTCTCTCACTTCTGGAGCCAGAGTGCCCCCTGCTTGGAACGTTCCTCAGGAACTCATTTGAGTGAGGCTTCTCCTCCCATGCTTGTCAGCCAGCAGATGATGCCATCATTCCGCTGGAAAACTCTCTGCTTTGCCTTCAGCCATGGATCGCCTAGCTGAACTCTCTCTGCCTCCAGGAGAAACTGCAGTGTGCATGCAGCCTACAGAAAGGAGAGTGCCTTTTCCTGAGCACTGCTATGCTGAGGCCACTCCCTGAAGACCTCCTAGGGCCTTCTCTGCCCTAACACAGTCGTGCCATTCAGCCAACCCAGGGAGCAAAGATCACCCTTGGCAGGACTCAGGGTGTGGCCTGTGTGTGGTTTCTTGGCTGGAGATGGGCAGGTCCTGAAGCTTAGTGCCCACTTGTGAATGGGATCTGATGGGCATAGCCGGCATTCCCTGGTTGTGCAGCAGGCGATCTGGGGCCTCCAAGCTGCATGCAAATCCCCTCCCTGGCTGCCCCTCTTGCTTCTTCTCTGCTGCCAAGCCTCTCTCACCACACATGCGTCTCATCGAAAGGAGCAGGCTGCTTGCCATTCTTGGCAAGGACCTCATCCCACAAGCCTCGTTTGCTCAAAGGGGTGTGCAAATTGACCCAGAGCCTGCAGAGGAGCTGCAGTCTCTGCAGCCACAAAGGCCTGCAGGCGAGTCCATGACAGCCTGCTGCATGGAGGGCTTCTATGAGAGAGTGCCATTCTTCCCTGGTGGGGGCTCTTTCTCACACTGCTTTCCGTGGGGAAACACTGTGTGTGCCAAGTGTCTCCTGGGGGCAGAAAATGTCTCCCCAGTGCCAGAGGAGCAGGGAATCCTCTTTGTACACATAGCAATGTTCTAGGCACACCTCTCATGCTGGGAGATCCCCACTTCCCCAATGGTCCTACTGCCTCAGGAACACACTTTTAGGGAGTGTGGTTCTGACAGGCAGGGCGGCCCGAGTGAGGCATGTGGATTGCAGGCCAAAGCCACTGCACTGAGCATGGCACCTGGAAGTCCTAGCTGAAGGCTCTCTGCAGCAGGCCCAACCTGGAATGAGCCTGCAGCCTGGCCTGCAGTCCCAGGCTTGCCCTGGGCACTGCTAGGTCGGGACCCATCCCAGGCTCAGCCAGGCCTCCCTAGGGACTGTGTTGGCCTAGGCCTCTGCCAGCCAGCAGCACCTCGATGGAGCACAGTTTTTTCGAGAAGACACCAGCGTGTGGCTGTGTGTCACTTGCACTGCTCGGAAGCTGCAGGTCCAGAGGCTGTGTGTGCACCTGGCCATTGGGGCCTGAGGACAAAACACTCAGAACCCCACTTTCAAGCAGGACCCCTGCCACCATGTAGCTGCCTGCCACACCCCCTTGCTGCCTGCGCTGTCTTCACTGCTGGCAGGCCTCTGTGTGCACAGGCCAGTCGAAGCCAAGGAAACCGGGTGCTTGCTCTCCCCTAGCTAGGAATTCCTCCTACAGCACTCTGGACCAGGGGACACGTGCCCCGGGACCAGCAGCCTGCAAGGAAGCTGCAGCTTAGCCATCCAGAAAGGCGTGCAGCACTTGGCAGGAAGCCTTCTGCTAAGGAAAGCTTTCCCACTCCAAAGCCTTGGAGGAGTTCATGCATGCTCGGACAAGCAGCGTTTGTCACCACAGAGCATTGGGTGCCTCAAACCTCCCCTGTGGCTTCCGAGCACCGTCCCACCCACATGCCCTTGGCATCCACTCTGTTGCCAGAAGGAGGTCCTAAGCAGGACTCTCTCACTTCTGGAGCCAGAGTGCCCCCTGCTTGGAACGTTCCTCAGGAACTCATTTGAGCGAGGCTTCTCCTCCCATGCTTGTCAGCCAGCAGATGATGCCATCGTTCCGCTGGAAAACTCTCTGCTTTGCCTTCAGCCATGGATCGCCTAGCTGAACTCTCTCTGCCTCCAGGAGAAACTGCAGTGTGCATGCAGCCTACAGAAAGGAGAGTGCCTTTTCCTGAGCACTGCTATGCTGAGGCCACTCCCTGAAGACCTCCTAGGGCCTTCTCTCCCCTAACACACTCGTGCCATTCAGCCAACCCAGGGAGCAAAGATCACCCTTGGCAGGACTCAGGGTGTGGCCTGTGTGTGGTTTCTTGGCTGGAGATGGGCAGGTCCTGAAGCTTAGTGCCCACTTGTGAATGGGATCTGATGGGCATAGCCGGCATTCCCTGGTTGTGCAGCAGGCGATCTGGGGCCTCCAAGCTGCATGCAAATCCCCTCCCTGGCTGCCCCTCTTGCTTCTTCTCTGCTGCCAAGCCTCTCTCACCACACATGCGTCTCATCGAAAGGAGCAGGCTGCTTGCCATTCCTGGCAAGGACCTCATCCCACAAGCCTCGTTTGCTCAAAGGGGCGTGCAAATTGACCCAGAGCCTCCAGAGGAGCTGCACTCTCTCCAGCCACAAAGGCCTGCAGGCGAGTCCATGACAGCCTGCTGCATGGAGGGCTTCTATGGGAGAGTGCCATTCTTCCCTGGTGGGGGCTCTTTCTCACACTGCTTTCCGTGGGGAAACACTGTGTGTGCCAAGTGTCTCCTGGGGGCAGAAAATGTCTCCCCAGTGCCAGAGGAGCAGGGAATCCTCTTTGTACACAGAGCAATGTTCTAGGCACACCTCTCATGCTGGGAGATCCCCACTTCCCCAATGGTCCTACTGCCTCAGGAACACACTTTTAGGGAGTGTGGCTCTGACAGGCAGGGCGGCCCGAGTGAGGCATGTGGATTGCAGGCCAAAGCCACTGCACTGAGCATGGCACCTGGAAGTCCTAGCTGAAGGCTCTCTGCAGCAGGCCCAACCTGGAATGAGCCTGCAGCCTGGTCTGCAGTCCCAGGCTTGCCCTGGGCACTGCTAGGTCGGGACCCATCCCAGGCTCAGCCAGGCTTCCCTAGGGCCTGTGCTGGCCTAGGCCTCTGCCAGCCAGCAGCACATTGATGGAGCACAGTTTTTTCAAGAAGACACCAGCGTGTGGCTGTGTGTCACTTGCACTGCTCGGAAGCTGCAGGTCCAGAGGCTGTGTGTGCACCTGGCCATTGGGGCCTGAGGACAAAACACTCAGAACCCCACTTTCAAGCAGGAACCCTGCCACCATGTAGCTGCCTGCCACACCCCCTTGCTGCCTGCGCTGTCTTCACTGCTGGCAGGCCTCTGTGTGCACAGGCCAGTCGAAGCCAAGGAAACCGGGTGCTTGCTCTCCCCTAGCTAGGAATTCCTCCTACAGCACTCTGGACCAGGGGACACGTGCCCCTGGACCAGCAGCCTGCAAGGAAGCTGCAGCTTAGCCATCCAGAAAGGCCTGCAGCACTTGGCAGGAAGCCTTCTGCTAAGGAAAGCTTTCCCACTCCAAAGCCTTGGAGGAGTTCATGCATGCTCGGACAAGCAGCGTTTGTCACCACAGAGCATTGGGTGCCTCAAACCTCCCCTGTGGCTTCCGAGCACCGTCCCACCCACATGCCCTTGGCATCCACTCTGTTGCCAGAAGGAGGTCCTAAGCAGGACTCTCTCACTTCTGGAGCCAGAGTGCCCCCTGCTTGGAACGTTCCTCAGGAACTCATTTGAGCGAGGCTTCTCCTCCCATGCTTGTCAGCCAGCAGATGATGCCATCGTTCCGCTGGAAAACTCTCTGCTTTGCCTTCAGCCATGGATCGCCTAGCTGAACTCTCTCTGCCTCCAGGAGAAACTGCAGTGTGCATGCAGCCTACAGAAAGGAGAGTGCCTTTTCCTGAGCACTGCTATGCTGAGGCCACTCCCTGAAGACCTCCTAGGGCCTTCTCTGCCCTAACACACTCGTGCCATTCAGCCAACCCAGGGAGCAAAGATCACCCTTGGCAGGACTCAGGGTGTGGCCTGTGTGTGGTTTCTTGGCTGGAGATGGGCAGGTCCTGAAGCTTAGTGCCCACTTGTGAATGGGATCTGATGGGCATAGCTGGCATTCCCTGGTTGTGCAGCAGGCGATCTGGGGCCTCCAAGCTGCATGCAAATCCCCTCCCTGGCTGCCCCTCTTGCTTCTTCTCTGCTGCCAAGCCTCTCTCACCACACATGCGTCTCATCGAAAGGAGCAGGCTGCTTGCCATTCTTGGCAAGGACCTCATCCCACAAGCCTCGTTTGCTCAAAGGGGCGTGCAAATTGACCCAGAGCCTGCAGAGGAGCTGCACTCTCTCCAGCCACAAAGGCCTGCAGGCGAGTCCATGACAGCCTGCTGCATGGAGGGCTTCTATGGGAGAGTGCCATTCTTCCCTGGTGGGGGCTCTTTCTCACACTGCTTTCCGTGGGGAAACACTGTGTGTGCCAAGTGTCTCCTGGGGGCAGAAAATGTCTCCTCAGTGCCAGAGGAGCAGGGAATCCTCTTTGTACACATAGCAATGTTCTAGGCACACCTCTCATGCTGGGAGATCCCCACTTCCCCAATGGTCCTACTGCCTCAGGAACACACTTTTAGGGAGTGTGGCTCTGACAGGCAGGGCGGCCCGAGTGAGGCATGTGGATTGCAGGCCAAAGCCACTGCACTGAGCATGGCACCTGGAAGTCCTAGCTGAAGGCTCTCTGCAGCAGGCCCAACCTGGAATGAGCCTGCAGCCTGGCCTGCAGTCCCAGGCTTGCCCTGGGCACTGCTAGGTCGGGACCCATCCCAGGCTCAGCCAGGCTTCCCTAGGGCCTGTGCTGGCCTAGGCCTCTGCCAGCCAGCAGCACATTGATGGAGCACAGTTTTTTCGAGAAGACACCAGCGTGTGGCTGTGTGTCACTTGCACTGCTCGGAAGCTGCAGGTCCAGAGGCTGTGTGTGCACGTGGCCATTGGGGCCTGAGGACAAAACACTCAGAACCCCACTTTCAAGCAGGACCCCTGCCACCATGTAGCAGCCTGCCACACCCCCTTGCTGCCTGCGCTGTCTTCACTGCTGGCAGGCCTCTGTGTGCACAGGGCAGTCGAAGCCAGGGAAACCGGGTGCTTGGTCTCCCCTAGCTAGGAATTCCTCCTACAGCACTCTGGACCAGGGGACACGTGCCCCTGGACCAGCAGCCTGCAAGGAAGCTGCAGCTTAGCCATCCAGAAAGGCCTGCAGCACTTGGCAGGAAGCCTTCTGCTAAGGAAAGCTTTCCCAATCCAAAGCCTTGGAGGAGTTCATGCATGCTCGGACAAGCAGCGTTTGTCACCACAGAGCATTGGGTGCCTCAAACCTCCCCTGTGGCTTCCGAGCACCGTCCCACCCACATGCCCTTGGCATCCACTCTGTTGCCAGAAGGAGGTCCTAAGCAGGACTCTCTCACTTCTGGAGCCAGAGTGCTCCCTGCTTGGAACGTTCCTCAGGAACTCATTTGAGCGAGGCTTCTCCTCCCATTCTTGTCAGCCAGCAGATGATGCCATCGTTCCGCTGGAAAACTCTCTGCTTTGCCTTCAGCCATGGATCGCCTAGCTGAACTCTCTCTGCCTCCAGGAGAAACTGCAGTGTGCATGCAGCCTACAGAAAGGAGAGTGCCTTTTCCTGAGCACTGCTATGCTGAGGCCACTCCCTGAAGACCTCCTAGGGCCTTCTCTGCCCTAACACACTCGTGCCATTCAGCCAACCCAGGGAGCAAAGATCACCCTTGGCAGGACTCAGGGTGTGGCCTGTGTGTGGTTTCTTGGCTGGAGATGGGCAGGTCCTGAAGCTTAGTGCCCACTTGTGAATGGGATCTGATGGGCATAGCCGGCATTCCCTGGTTGTGCAGCAGGCGATCTGGGGCCTCCAAGCTGCATGCAAATCCCCTCCCTGGCTGCCCCTCTTGCTTCTTCTCTGCTGCCAAGCCTCTCTCACCACACATGCGTCTCATCGAAAGGAGCAGGCTGCTTGCCATTCTTGGCAAGGACCTCATCCCACAAGCCTCGTTTGCTCAAAGGGGCATGCAAATTGACCCAGAGCCTCCAGAGGAGCTGCACTCTCTCCAGCCACAAAGGCCTGCAGGCGAGTCCATGACAGCCTGCTGCATGGAGGGCTTCTATGGGAGAGTTCCATTCTTCCCTGGTGGGGGCTCTTTCTCACACTGCTTTCCGTGGGGAAACACTGTGTGTGCCAAGTGTCTCCTGGGGGCAGAAAATGTCTCCCCAGTGCCAGAGGAGCAGGGAATCCTCTTTGTACACAGAGCAATGTTCTAGGCACACCTCTCATGCTGGGAGATCCCCACTTCCCCAATGGTCCTACTGCCTCAGGAACACACTTTTAGGGAGTGTGGCTCTGACAGGCAGGGCGGCCCGAGTGAGGCATGTGGATTGCAGGCCAAAGCCACTGCACTGAGCATGGCACCTGGAAGTCCTAGCTGAAGGCTCTCTGCAGCAGGCCCAACCTGGAATGAGCCTGCAGCCTGGCCTGCAGTCCCAGGCTTGCCCAGGGCACTGCTAGGTCGGGACCCATCCCAGGCTCAGCCAGGCCTCCCTAGGGCCTGTGCTGGCCTAGGCCTCTGCCAGCCAGCAGCACCTCGATGGAGCACAGTTTTTTCGAGAAGACACCAGCGTGTGGCTGTGTGTCACTTGCACTGCTCGGAAGCTGCAGGTCCAGAGGCTGTGTGTGCACCTGGCCATTGGGGCCTGAGGACAAAACACTCAGAACCCCACTTTCAAGCAGGACCCCTGCCACCATGTAGCTGCCTGCCACACCCCCTTGCTGCCTGCGCTGTCTTTACTGCTGGCAGGCCTCTGTGTGCACAGGCCAGTCGAAGCCAGGGAAACCGGGTGCTTGGTCTCCCCTAGCTAGGAATTCCTCCTACAGCACTCTGGACCAGGGGACACGTGCCCCTGGACCAGCAGCCTGCAAGGAAGCTGCAGCTTAGCCATCCAGAAAGGCCTGCAGCACTTGGCAGGAAGCCTTCTGCTAAGGAAAGCTTTCCCACTCCAAAGCCTTGGAGGAGTTCATGCATGCTCAGACAAGCAGCGTTTGTCACCACAGAGCATTGGGTGCCTCAAACCTCCCCTGTGGCTTCTGAGCACCGTCCCACCCACATGCCCTTGGCATCCACTCTGTTGCCAGAAGGAGGTCCTAAGCAGGACTCTCTCACTTCTGGAGCCAGAGTGCCCCCTGCTTGGAACGTTCCTCAGGAACTCATTTGAGTGAGGCTTCTCCTCCCATGCTTCTCATCCAGCAGATGATGCCATCGTTCCGCTGGAAAACTCTCTGCTTTGCCTTCAGCCATGGATCCCCTAGCTGAACTCTCTCTGCCTCCAGGAGAAACTGCAGTGTGCATGCAGCCTACAGAAAGGAGAGTGCCTTTTCCTGAGCACTGCTATGCTGAGGCCACTCCCTGAAGACCTCCTAGGGCCTTCTCTCCCCTAACACACTCGTGCCATTCAGCCAACCCAGGGAGCAAAGATCACCTTGGCAGGACTCAGGGTGTGGCCTGTGTGTGGTTTCTTGGCTGGAGATGGGCAGGTCCTGAAGCTTAGTGCCCACTTGTGAATGGGATCTGATGGGCATAGCCGGCATTCCCTGGTTGTGCAGCAGGCGATCTGGGGCCTCCAAGCTGCATGCAAATCCCCTCCCTTGCTGCCCCTCTTGCTTCTTCTCTGCTGCCAAGCCTCTCTCACCACACATGCATCTCATCGAAAGGAGCAGGCTGCTTGCCATTCTTGGCAAGGACCTCATCCCACAAGCCTCGTTTGCTCAAAGGGGCGTGCAAATTGACCCAGAGCCTCCAGAGGAGCTGCACTCTCTCCAGCCACAAAGGCCTGCAGGCGAGTCCATGACAGCCTGCTGCATGGAGGGCTTCTATGGGAGAGTGCCATTCTTCCCTGGTGGGGGCTCTTTCTCACACTGCTTTCCGTGGGGAAACACTGTGTGTGCCAAGTGTCTCCTGGGGGCAGAAAATGTCTCCCCAGTGCCAGAGGAGCAGGGAATCCTCTTTGTACACATAGCAATGTTCTAGGCACACCTCTCATGCTGGGAGATCCCCACTTCCCCAATGGTCCTACTGCCTCAGGAACACACTTTTAGGGAGTGTGGCTCTGACAGGCAGGGCGGCCCGAGTGAGGCATGTGGATTGCAGGCCAAAGCCACTGCACTGAGCATGGCACCTGGAAGTCCTAGCTGAAGGCTCTCTGCAGCAGGCCCAACCTGGAATGAGCCTGCAGCCTGGCCTGCAGTCCCAGGCTTGCCCTGGGCACTGCTAGGTCGGGACTCATCCCAGGCTCAGCCAGGCCTCCCTAGGGACTGTGCTGGCCTAGGCCTCTGCCAGCCAGCAGCACCTCGATGGAGCACAGTTTTTTCGAGAAGACACCAGCGTGTGGCTGTGTGTCACTTGCACTGCTCGGAAGCTGCAGGTCCAGAGGCTGTGTGTGCACGTGGCCATTGGGGCCTGAGGACAAAACACTCAGAACCCCACTTTCAAGCAGGACCCCTGCCACCATGTAGCTGCCTGCCACACCCCCTTGCTGCCTGCGCTGTCTTCACTGCTGGCACGCCTCTGTGTGCACAGGCCAGTCGAAGCCAAGGAAACCGGGTGCTTGGTCTCCCCTAGCTAGGAATTCCTCCTACAGCACTCTGGACCAGGGGACACGTGCCCCTGGAACAGCAGCCTGCAAGGAAGCTGCAGCTTAGCCATCCAGAAAGGCCTGCAGCACTTGGCAGGAAGCCTTCTGCTAAGGAAAGCTTTCCCAATCCAAAGCCTTGGAGGAGTTCATGCATGCTCGGACAAGCAGCGTTTGTCACCACAGAGCATTGGGTGCCTCAAACCTCCCCTGTGGCTTCCGAGCACCGTCCCACCCACATGCCCTTGGCATCCACTCTGTTGCCAGAAGGAGGTCCTAAGCAGGACTCTCTCACTTCTGGAGCCAGAGTGCCCCCTGCTTGGAACGTTCCTCAGGAACTCATTTGAGCGAGGCTTCTCCTCCCATGCTTGTCAGCCAGCAGATGATGCCATCGTTCCGCTGGAAAACTCTCTGCTTTGCCTTCAGCCATGGATCGCCTAGCTGAACTCTCTCTGCCTCCAGGAGAAACTGCAGTGTGCATGCAGCCTACAGAAAGGAGAGTGCCTTTTCCTGAGCACTGCTATGCTGAGGCCACTCCCTGAAGACCTCCTAGGGCCTTCTCTGCCCTAACACAGTCGTGCCATTCAGCCAACCCAGGGAGCAAAGATCACCCTTGGCAGGACTCAGGGTGTGGCCTGTGTGTGGTTTCTTGGCTGGAGATGGGCAGGTCCTGAAGCTTAGTGCCCACTTGTGAATGGGATCTGATGGGCATAGCCGGCATTCCCTGGTTGTGCAGCAGGCGATCTGGGGCCTCCAAGCTGCATGCAAATCCCCTCCCTGGCTGCCCCTCTTGCTTCTTCTCTGCTGCCAAGCCTCTCTCACCACACATGCGTCTCATCGAAAGGAGCAGGCTGCTTGCCATTCTTGGCAAGGACCTCATCCCACAAGCCTCGTTTGCTCAAAGGGGCGTGCAAATTGACCCAGAGCCTGCAGAGGAGCTGCACTCTCTCCAGCCACAAAGGCCTGCAGGCGAGTCCATGACAGCCTGCTGCATGGAGGGCTTCTATGGGAGAGTGCCATTCTTCCCTGGTGGGGGCTCTTTCTCACACTGCTTTCCGTGGGGAAACACTGTGTGTGCCAAGTGTCACCTGGGGGCAGAAAATGTCTCCCCAGTGCCAGAGGAGCAGGGAATCCTCTTTGTACACAGAGCAATGTTCTAGGCACACCTCTCATGCTGGGAGATCCCCACTTCCCCAATGGTCCTACTGCCTCAGGAACACACTTTTAGGGAGTGTGGCTCTGACAGGCAGGGCGGCCCGAGTGAGGCATGTGGATTGCAGGCCAAAGCCACTGCACTGAGCATGGCACCTGGAAGTCCTAGCTGAAGGCTCTCTGCAGCAGGCCCAACCTGGAATGAGCCTGCAGCCTGGCCTGCAGTCCCAGGCTTGCCCTGGGCACTGCTAGGTCGGGACCCATCCCAGGCTCAGCCAGGCTTCCCTAGGGCCTGTGCTGGCCTAGGCCTCTGCCAGCCAGCAGCACATTGATGGAGCACAGTTTTTTCGAGAAGACACCAGCGTGTGGCTGTGTGTCACTTGCACTGCTCGGAAGCTGCAGGTCCAGAGGCTGTGTGTGCACGTGGCCATTGGGGCCTGAGGACAAAACACTCAGAACCCCACTTTCAAGCAGGACCCCTGCCACCATGTAGCTGCCTGCCACACCCCCTTGCTGCCTGCGCTGTCTTCACTGCTGGCAGGCCTCTGTGTGCACAGGCCAGTCGAAGCCAGGGAAACCGGGTGCTTGGTCTCCCCTAGCTAGGAATTCCTCCTACAGCACTCTGGACCAGGGGACACGTGCCCCTGGACCAGCAGCCTGCAAGGAAGCTGCAGCTTAGCCATCCAGAAAGGCCTGCAGTACTTGGCAGGAAGCCTTCTGCTAAGGAAAGCTTTCCCAATCCAAAGCCTTGGAGGAGTTCATGCATGCTCGGACAAGCAGCGTTTGTCACCACAGAGCATTGGGTGCCTCAAACCTCCCCTGTGGCTTCCGAGCACCGTCCCACCCACATGCCCTTGGCATCCACTCTGTTGCCAGAAGGAGGTCCTAAGCAGGACTCTCTCACTTCTGGAGCCAGAGTGCCCCCTGCTTGGAACGTTCCTCAGGAACTCATTTGAGCGAGGCTTCTCCTCCCATGCTTGTCAGCCAGCAGATGATGCCATCGTTCCGCTGGAAAACTCTCTGCTTTGCCTTCAGCCATGGATCGCCTAGCTGAACTCTCTCTGCCTCCAGGAGAAACTGCAGTGTGCATGCAGCCTACAGAAAGGAGAGTGCCTTTTCCTGAGCACTGCTATGCTGAGGCCACTCCCTGAAGACCTCCTAGGGCCTTCTCTGCCCTAACACACTCGTGCCATTCAGCCAACCCAGGGAGCAAAGATCACCCTTGGCAGGACTCAGGGTGTGGCCTGTGTGTGGTTTCTTGGCTGGAGATGGGCAGGTCCTGAAGCTTAGTGCCCACTTGTGAATGGGATCTGATGGGCATAGCCGGCATTCCCTGGTTGTGCAGCAGGCGATCTGGGGCCTCCAAGCTGCATGCAAATCCCCTCCCTGGCTGCCCCTCTTGCTTCTTCTCTGCTGCCAAGCCTCTCTCACCACACATGCGTCTCATCGAAAGGAGCAGGCTGCTTGCCATTCTTGGCAAGGACCTCATCCCACAAGCCTCGTTTGCTCAAAGGGGCGTGCAAATTGACCCAGAGCCTGCAGAGGAGCTGCACTCTCTCCAGCCACAAAGGCCTGCAGGCGAGTCCATGACAGCCTGCTGCATGGAGGGCTTCTATGGGAGAGTGCCATTCTTCCCTGGTGGGGGCTCTTTCTCACACTGCTTTCCGTGGGGAAACACTGTGTGTGCCAAGTGTCTCCTGGGGGCAGAAAATGTCTCCCCAGTGCCAGAGGAGCAGGGAATCCTCTTTGTACACAGAGCAATGTTCTAGGCACACCTCTCATGCTGGGAGATCCCCACTTCCCCAATGGTCCTACTGCCTCAGGAACACACTTTTAGGGAGTGTGGTTCTGACAGGCAGGGCGGCCCGAGTGAGGCATGTGGATTGCAGGCCAAAGCCACTGCACTGAGCATGGCAACTGGAAGTCCTAGCTGAAGGCTCTCTGCAGCAGGCCCAACCTGGAATGAGCCTGCAGCCTGGCCTGCAGTCCCAGGCTTGCCCTGGGCACTGCTAGGTCGGGACCCATCCCAGGCTCAGCCAGGCTTCCCTAGGGCCTGTGCTGGCCTAGGCCTCTGCCAGCCAGCAGCACATTGATGGAGCACAGTTTTTTCGAGAAGACACCAGCGTGTGGCTGTGTGTCACTTGCACTGCTCGGAAGCTGCAGGTCCAGAAGCTGTGTGTGCACGTGGCCATTGGGGCCTGAGGACAAAACACTCAGAACCCCACTTTCAAGCAGGAACCCTGCCACCATGTAGCTGCCTGCCACACCCCCTTGCTGCCTGCGCTGTCTTCACTGCTGGCACGCCTCTGTGTGCACAGGCCAGTCGAAGCCAAGGAAACCGGGTGCTTGGTCTCCCCTAGCTAGGAATTCCTCCTACAGCACTCTGGACCAGGGGACACGTGCCCCTGGAACAGCAGCCTGCAAGGAAGCTGCAGCTTAGCCATCCAGAAAGGCCTGCAGCACTTGGCAGGAAGCCTTCTGCTAAGGAAAGCTTTCCCAATCCAAAGCCTTGGAGGAGTTCATGCATGCTCGGACAAGCAGCGTTTGTCACCACAGAGCATTGGGTGCCTCAAACCTCCCCTGTGGCTTCCGAGCACCGTCCCACCCACATGCCCTTGGCATCCACTCTGTTGCCAGAAGGAGGTCCTAAGCAGGACTCTCTCACTTCTGGAGCCAGAGTGCCCCCTGCTTGGAACGTTCCTCAGGAACTCATTTGAGCGAGGCTTCTCCTCCCATGCTTGTCAGCCAGCAGATGATGCCATCGTTCCGCTGGAAAACTCTCTGCTTTGCCTTCAGCCATGGATCGCCTAGCTGAACTCTCTCTGCCTCCAGGAGAAACTGCAGTGTGCATGCAGCCTACAGAAAGGAGAGTGCCTTTTCCTGAGCACTGCTATGCTGAGGCCACTCCCTGAAGACCTCCTAGGGCCTTCTCTGCCCTAACACAGTCGTGCCATTCAGCCAACCCAGGGAGCAAAGATCACCCTTGGCAGGACTCAGGGTGTGGCCTGTGTGTGGTTTCTTGGCTGGAGATGGGCAGGTCCTGAAGCTTAGTGCCCACTTGTGAATGGGATCTGATGGGCATAGCCGGCATTCCCTGGTTGTGCAGCAGGCGATCTGGGGCCTCCAAGCTGCATGCAAATCCCCTCCCTGGCTGCCCCTCTTGCTTCTTCTCTGCTGCCAAGCCTCTCTCACCACACATGCGTCTCATTGAAAGGAGCAGGCTGCTTGCCATTCTTGGCAAGGACCTCATCCCACAAGCCTCGTTTGCTCAAAGGGGCGTGCAAATTGACCCAGAGCCTGCAGAGGAGCTGCACTCTCTCCAGCCACAAAGGCCTGCAGGCGAGTCCATGACAGCCTGCTGCATGGAGGGCTTCTATGGGAGAGTGCCATTCTTCCCTGGTGGGGGCTCTTTCTCACACTGCTTTCCGTGGGGAAACACTGTGTGTGCCAAGTGTCTCCTGGGGGCAGAAAATGTCTCCCCAGTGCCAGAGGAGCAGGGAATCCTCTTTGTACACAGAGCAATGTTCTAGGCACACCTCTCATGCTGGGAGATCCCCACTTCCCCAATGGTCCTACTGCCTCAGGAACACACTTTTAGGGAGTGTGGCTCTGACAGGCAGGGCGGCCCGAGTGAGGCATGTGGATTGCAGGCCAAAGCCACTGCACTGAGCATGGCACCTGGAAGTCCTAGCTGAAGGCTCTCTGCAGCAGGCCCAACCTGGAATGAGCCTGCAGCCTGGCCTGCAGTCCCAGGCTTGCCCTGGGCACTGCTAGGTCGGGACCCATCCCAGGCTCAGCCAGGCTTCCCTAGGGCCTGTGCTGGCCTAGGCCTCTGCCAGCCAGCAGCACATTGATGGAGCACAGTTTTTTCGAGAAGACACCAGCGTGTGGCTGTGTGTCACTTGCACTGCTCGGAAGCTGCAGGTCCAGAGGCTGTGTGTGCACGTGGCCATTGGGGCCTGAGGACAAAACACTCAGAACCCCACTTTCAAGCAGGACCCCTGCCACCATGTAGCTGCCTGCCACACCCCCTTGCTGCCTGCGCTGTCTTCACTGCTGGCACGCCTCTGTGTGCACAGGCCAGTCGAAGCCAGGGAAACCGGGTGCTTGGTCTCCCCTAGCTAGGAATTCCTCCTACAGCACTCTGGACCAGGGGACACGTGCCCCTGGACCAGCAGCCTGCAAGGAAGCTGCAGCTTAGCCATCCAGAAAGGCCTGCAGTACTTGGCAGGAAGCCTTCTGCTAAGGAAAGCTTTCCCAATCCAAAGCCTTGGAGGAGTTCATGCATGCTCGGACAAGCAGCGTTTGTCACCACAGAGCATTGGGTGCCTCAAACCTCCCCTGTGGCTTCCGAGCACCGTCCCACCCACATGCCCTTGGCATCCACTCTGTTGCCAGAAGGAGGTCCTAAGCAGGACTCTCTCACTTCTGGAGCCAGAGTGCCCCCTGCTTGGAACGTTCCTCAGGAACTCATTTGAGCGAGGCTTCTCCTCCCATGCTTGTCAGCCAGCAGATGATGCCATCGTTCCGCTGGAAAACTCTCTGCTTTGCCTTCAGCCATGGATCGCCTAGCTGAACTCTCTCTGCCTCCAGGAGAAACTGCAGTGTGCATGCAGCCTACAGAAAGGAGAGTGCCTTTTCCTGAGCACTGCTATGCTGAGGCCACTCCCTGAAGACCTCCTAGGGCCTTCTCTGCCCTAACACAGTCGTGCCATTCAGCCAACCCAGGGAGCAAAGATCACCCTTGGCAGGACTCAGGGTGTGGCCTGTGTGTGGTTTCTTGGCTGGAGATGGGCAGGTCCTGAAGCTTAGTGCCCACTTGTGAATGGGATCTGATGGGCATAGCCGGCATTCCCTGGTTGTGCAGCAGGCGATCTGGGGCCTCCAAGCTGCATGCAAATCCCCTCCCTGGCTGCCCCTCTTGCTTCTTCTCTGCTGCCAAGCCTCTCTCACCACACATGCGTCTCATCGAAAGGAGCAGGCTGCTTGCCATTCTTGGCAAGGACCTCATCCCACAAGCCTCGTTTGCTCAAAGGGGCGTGCAAATTGACCCAGAGCCTCCAGAGGAGCTGCACTCTCTCCAGCCACAAAGGCCTGCAGGCGAGTCCATGACAGCCTGCTGCATGGAGGGCTTCTATGGGAGAGTGCCATTCTTCCCTGGTGGGGGCTCTTTCTCACACTGCTTTCCGTGGGGAAACACTGTGTGTGCCAAGTGTCTCCTGGGGGCAGAAAATGTCTCCCCAGTGCCAGAGGAGCAGGGAATCCTCTTTGTACACAGAGCAATGTTCTAGGCACACCTCTCATGCTGGGAGATCCCCACTTCCCCAATGGTCCTACTGCCTCAGGAACACACTTTTAGGGAGTGTGGTTCTGACAGGCAGGGCGGCCCGATTGAGGCATGTGGATTGCAGGCCAAAGCCACTGCACTGAGCATGGCACCTGGAAGTCCTAGCTGAAGGCTCTCTGCAGCAGGCCCAACCTGGAATGAGCCTGCAGCCTGGCCTGCAGTCCCAGGCTTGCCCTGGGCACTGCTAGGTCGGGACCCATCCCAGGTTCAGCCAGGCTTCCCTAGGGCCTGTGCTGGCCTAGGCCTCTGCCAGCCAGCAGCACATTGATGGAGCACAGTTTTTTCGAGAAGACACCAGCGTGTGGCTGTGTGTCACTTGCACTGCTCGGAAGCTGCAGGTCCAGAAGCTTTGTGTGCACGTGGCCATTGGGGCCTGAGGACAAAACACTCAGAACCCCACTTTCAAGCAGGACCCCTGCCACCATGTAGCTGCCTGCCACACCCCCTTGCTGCCTGCGCTGTCTTCACTGCTGGCACGCCTCTGTGTGCACAGGCCAGTCGAAGCCAAGGAAACCGGGTGCTTGGTCTCCCCTAGCTAGGAATTCCTCCTACAGCACTCTGGACCAGGGGACACGTGCCCCTGGAACAGCAGCCTGCAAGGAAGCTGCAGCTTAGCCATCCAGAAAGGCCTGCAGCACTTGGCAGGAATCCTTCTGCTAAGGAAAGCTTTCCCAATCCAAAGCCTTGGAGGAGTTCATGCATGCTCGGACAAGCAGCATTTGTCACCACAGAGCATTGGGTGCCTCAAACCTCCCCTGTGGCTTCCGAGCACCGTCCCACCCACATGCCCTTGGCATCCACTCTGTTGCCAGAAGGAGGTCCTAAGCAGGACTCTCTCACTTCTGGAGCCAGAGTGCCCCCTGCTTGGAACGTTCCTCAGGAACTCATTTGAGCGAGGCTTCTCCTCCCATGCTTGTCAGCCAGCAGATGATGCCATCGTTCCGCTGGAAAACTCTCTGCTTTGCCTTCAGCCATGGATCGCCTAGCTGAACTCTCTCTGCCTCCAGGAGAAACTGCAGTGTGCATGCAGCCTACAGAAAGGAGAGTGCCTTTTCCTGAGCACTGCTATGCTGAGGCCACTCCCTGAAGACCTCCTAGGGCCTTCTCTGCCCTAACACAGTCGTGCCATTCAGCCAACCCAGGGAGCAAAGATCACCCTTGGCAGGACTCAGGGTGTGGCCTGTGTGTGGTTTCTTGGCTGGAGATGGGCAGGTCCTGAAGCTTAGTGCCCACTTGTGAATGGGATCTGATGGGCATAGCCGGCATTCCCTGGTTGTGCAGCAGGCGATCTGGGGCCTCCAAGCTGCATGCAAATCCCCTCCCTGGCTGCCCCTCTTGCTTCTTCTCTGCTGCCAAGCCTCTCTCACCACACATGCGTCTCATCGAAAGGAGCAGGCTGCTTGTCATTCTTGGCAAGGACCTCATCCCACAAGCCTCGTTTGCTCAAAGGGGCGTGCAAATTGACCCAGAGCCTGCAGAGGAGCTGCACTCTCTCCAGCCACAAAGGCCTGCAGGCGAGTCCATGACAGCCTGCTGCATGGAGGGCTTCTATGGGAGAGTGCCATTCTTCCCTGGTGGGGGCTCTTTCTCACACTGCTTTCCGTGGGGAAACACTGTGTGTGCCAAGTGTCTCCTGGGGGCAGAAAATGTCTCCCCAGTGCCAGAGGAGCAGGGAATCCTCTTTGTACACAGAGCAATGTTCTAGGCACACCTCTCATGCTGGGAGATCCCCACTTCCCCAATGGTCCTACTGCCTCAGGAACACACTTTTAGGGAGTGTGGCTCTGACAGGCAGGGCGGCCCGAGTGAGGCATGTGGATTGCAGGCCAAAGCCACTGCACTGAGCATGGCACCTGGAAGTCCTAGCTGAAGGCTCTCTGCAGCAGGCCCAACCTGGAATGAGCCTGCAGCCTGGCCTGCAGTCCCAGGCTTACCCTGGGCACTGCTAGGTCGGGACCCATCCCAGGCTCAGCCAGGCTTCCCTAGGGCCTGTGCTGGCCTAGGCCTCTGCCAGCCAGCAGCACAGTGATGGAGCACAGTTTTTTCGAGAAGACACCAGCGTGTGGCTGTGTGTCACTTGCACTGCTCGGAAGCTGCAGGTCCAGAGGCTGTGTGTGCACCTGGCCATTGGGGCCTGAGGACAAAACACTCAGAACCCCACTTTCAAGCAGGACCCCTGCCACCATGTAGCTGCCTGCCACACCCCCTTGCTGCCTGCGCTGTCTTCACTGCTGGCACGCCTCTGTGTGCACAGGCTAGTCGAAGCCAAGGAAACTGGGTGCTTGCTCTCCCCTAGCTAGGAATTCCTCCTACAGCACTCTGGACCAGGGGACACGTGCCCCTGGACCAGCAGCCTGCAAGGAAGCTTCAGCTTAGCCATGCAGAAAGGCCTGCAGCACTTGGCAGGAAGCCTTCTGCTAAGGAAAGCTTTCCCACTCCAAAGCCTTGGAGGAGTTCATGCATGCTCGGACAAGCAGCGTTTGTCACCACAGAGCATTGGGTGCCTCAAACCTCCCCTGTGGCTTCCGAGCACCGTCCCACCCACATGCCCTTGGCATCCACTCTGTTGCCAGAAGGAGGTCCTAAGCAGGACTCTCTCACTTCTGGAGCCGGAGTGCCCCCTGCTTGGAATGTTCCTCAGGAACTCATTTGAGCGAGGCTTCTCCTCCCATGCTTGTCAGCCAGCAGATGATGCCATCGTTCCGCTGGAAAACTCTCTGCTTTGCCTTCAGCCATGGATTGCTTAGCTGAACTCTCTCTGCCTCCAGGAGATACTGCAGTGTGCATGCAGCCTACAGAAAGGAGAGTGCCTTTTCCTGAGCACTGCTATGCTGAGGCCACTCCCTGAAGACCTCCTAGGGCCTTCTCTGCCCTAACACACTCGTGCCATTCAGCCAACCCAGGGAGCAAAGATCACCCTTGGCAGGACTCAGGGTGTGGCCTGTGTGTGGTTTCTTGGCTGGAGATGGGCAGGTCCTGAAGCTTAGTGCCCACTTGTGAATGGGATCTGATGGGCATAGCCGGCATTCCCTGGTTGTGCAGCAGGCGATCTGGGGCCTCCAAGCTGCATGCAAATCCCCTCCCTGGCTGCCCCTCTTGCTTCTTCTCTGCTGCCAAGCCTCTCTCACCACACATGCGTCTCATCGAAAGGAGCAGGCTGCTTGCCATTCTTGGCAAGGACCTCATCCCACAAGCCTCGTTTGCTCAAAGGGGTGTGCAAATTGACCCAGAGCCTCCAGAGGAGCTGCACTCTCTCCAGCCACAAAGGCCTGCAGGCGAGTCCATGACAGCCTGCTGCATGGAGGGCTTCTATGGGAGAGTGCCATTCTTCCCTGGTGGGGGCTCTTTCTCACACTGCTTTCCGTGGGGAAACACTGTGTGTGCCAAGTGTCTCCTGGGGGCAGAAAATGTCTCCCCAGTGCCAGAGGAGCAGGGAATCCTCTTTGTACACAGAGCAATGTTCTAGGCACACCTCCCATGCTGGGAGATCCCCACTTCCCCAATGGTCCTACTGCCTCAGGAACACACTTTTAGGGAGTGTGGCTCTGACAGGCAGGGCGGCCCGAGTGAGGCATGTGGATTGCAGGCCAAAGCCACTGCACTGAGCATGGCACCTGGAAGTCCTAGCTGAAGGCTCTCTGCAGCAGGCCCAACATGGAATGTGCCTGCAGCCTGGCCTGCAGTCCCAGTCTTGACCTGGGCACTGCTAGGTCGGGACACATCACAGGCTCAGCCAGGCCTCCCTAGGGCCTGTGCTGGCCTAGGCCTCTGCCAGCCAGCAGCACCTCGATGGAGCACAGTTTTTTCGAGAAGACACCAGCGTGTGGCTGTGTGTCACTTGCACTGCTCGGAAGCTGCAGGTCCAGAGGCTGTGTGTGCACCTGGCCATTGGGGCCTGAGGACAAAACACTCAGAACCCCACTTTCAAGCAGGACCCCTGCCACCATGTAGCTGCCTGCCACACCCCCTTGCTGCCTGCACTGTCTTCACTGCTGGCACGCCTCTGTGTGCACAGGCCAGTCGAAGCCAGGGAAACCGGGTGCTTGGTCTCCCCTAGCTAGGAATTCCTCCTACAGCACTCTGGACCAGGGGACACGTGCCCCTGGACCAGCAGCCTGCAAGGAAGCTGCAGCTTAGCCATCCAGAAAGGCCTGCAGCACTTGGCAGGAAGCCTTCTGCTAAGGAAAGCTTTCCCACTCCAAAGCCTTGGAGGAGTTCATGCATGCTCGGACAAGCAGCGTTTGTCACCACAGAGCATTGGGTGCCTCAAACCTCCCCTGTGGCTTCCGAGCACCGTCCCACCCACATGCCCTTGGCATCCACTCTGTTGCCAGAAGGAGGTCCTAAGCAGGACTCTCTCACTTCTGGAGCCAGAGTGCCCCCTGCTTGGAACGTTCCTCAGGAACTCATTTGAGCGAGGCTTCTCCTCCCATGCTTGTCAGCCAGCAGATGATGCCATCGTTCCGCTGGAAAACTCTCTGCTTTGCCTTCAGCCATGGATCGCCTAGCTGAACTCTCTCTGCCTCCAGGAGAAACTGCAGTGTGCATGCAGCCTACAGAAAGGAGAGTGCCTTTTCCTGAGCACTGCTATGCTGAGGCCACTCCCTGAAGACCTCCTAGGGCCTTCTCTCCCCTAACACACTCGTGCCATTCAGCCAACCCAGGGAGCAAAGATCACCCTTGGCAGGACTCAGGGTGTGGCCTGTGTGTGGTTTCTTGGCTGGAGATGGGCAGGTCCTGAAGCTTAGTGCCCACTTGTGAATGGGATCTGATGGGCATAGCCGGCATTCCCTGGTTGTGCAGCAGGCGATCTGGGGCCTCCAAGCTGCATGCAAATCCCCTCCCTGGCTGCCCCTCTTGCTTCTTCTCTGCTGCCAAGCCTCTCTCACCACACATGCGTCTCATCGAAAGGAGCAGGCTGCTTGCCATTCCTGGCAAGGACCTCATCCCACAAGCCTCGTTTGCTCAAAGGGGCGTGCAAATTGACCCAGAGCCTCCAGAGGAGCTGCACTCTCTCCAGCCACAAAGGCCTGCAGGCGAGTCCATGACAGCCTGCTGCATGGAGGGCTTCTATGGGAGAGTGCCATTCTTCCCTGGTGGGGGCTCTTTCTCACACTGCTTTCCGTGGGGAAACACTGTGTGTGCCAAGTGTCTCCTGGGGGCAGAAAATGTCTCCCCAGTGCCAGAGGAGCAGGGAATCCTCTTTGTACACAGAGCAATGTTCTAGGCACACCTCCCATGCTGGGAGATCCCCACTTCCCCAATGGTCCTACTGCCTCAGGAACACACTTTTAGGGAGTGTGGCTCTGACAGGCAGGGCGGCCCGAGTGAGGCATGTGGATTGCAGGCCAAAGCCACTGCACTGAGCATGGCACCTGGAAGTCCTAGCTGAAGGCTCTCTGCAGCAGGCCCAACCTGGAATGAGCCTGCAGCCTGGCCTGCAGTCCCAGGCTTGCCCTGGGCACTGCTAGGTCGGGACCCATCCCAGGCTCAGCCAGGCCTCCCTAGGGCCTGTGCTGGCCTAGGCCTCTGCCAGCCAGCAGCACCTCGATGGAGCACAGTTCTTTCGAGAAGACCCCAGCGTGTGGCTGTGTGTCACTTGCACTGCTCGGAAGCTGCAGGTCCAGAGGCTGTGTGTGCACGTGGCCATTGGGGCCTGAGGACAAAACACTCAGAACTCCACTTTCAAGCAGGACCCCTGCCACCATGTAGCTGCCTGCCACACCCCCTTGCTGCCTGCGCTGTCTTCACTGCTGGCATGCCTCTGTGTGCACAGGCCAGTCGAAGCCAAGGAAACCGGGTGCTTGGTCTCCCCTAGCTAGGAATTCCTCCTACAGCACTCTGGACCAGGGGACACGTGCCCCTGGACCAGCAGCCTGCAAGGAAGCTGCAGCTTAGCCATCCAGAAAGGCCTGCAGCACTTGGCAGGAAGCCTTCTGCTAAGGAAAGCTTTCCCAATCCAAAGCCTTGGAGGAGTTCATGCATGCTCGGACAAGCAGCGTTTGTCACCACAGAGCATTGGGTGCCTCAAACCTCCCCTGTGGCTTCCGAGCACCGTCCCACCCACATGCCCTTGGCATCCACTCTGTTGCCAGAAGGAGGTCCTAAGCAGGACTCTCTCACTTCTGGAGCCAGAGTGCCCCCTGCTTGGAACGTTCCTCAGGAACTCATTTGAGCGAGGCTTCTCCTCCCATGCTTGTCAGCCAGCAGATGATGCCATCGTTCCGCTGGAAAACTCTCTGCTTTGCCTTCAGCCATGGATCGCCTAGCTGAACTCTCTCTGCCTCCAGGAGAAACTGCAGTGTGCATGCAGCCTACAGAAAGGAGAGTGCCTTTTCCTGAGCACTGCTATGCTGAGGCCACTCCCTGAAGACCTCCTAGGGCCTTCTCTCCCCTAACACACTCGTGCCATTCAGCCAACCCAGGGAGCAAAGATCACCCTTGGCAGGACTCAGGGTGTGGCCTGTGTGTGGTTTCTTGGCTGGAGATGGGCAGGTCCTGAAGCTTAGTGCCCACTTGTGAATGGGATCTGATGGGCATAGCCGGCATTCCCTGGTTGTGCAGCAGGCGATCTGGGGCCTCCAAGCTGCATGCAAATCCCCTCCCTGGCTGCCCCTCTTGCTTCTTCTCTGCTGCCAAGCCTCTCTCACCACACATGCGTCTCATCGAAAGGAGCAGGCTGCTTGCCATTCTTGGCAAGGACCTCATCCCACAAGCCTCGTTTGCTCAAAGGGGCGTGCAAATTGACCCAGAGCCTCCAGAGGAGCTGCACTCTCTCCAGCCACAAAGGCCTGCAGGCGAGTCCATGACAGCCTGCTGCATGGAGGGCTTCTATGGGAGAGTGCCATTCTTCCCTGGTGGGGGCTCTTTCTCACACTGCTTTCCGTGGGGAAACACTGTGTGTGCCAAGTGTCTCCTGGGGGCAGAAAATGTCTCCCCAGTGCCAGAGGAGCAGGGAATCCTCTTTGTACACAGAGCAATGTTCTAGGCACACCTCCCATGCTGGGAGATCCCCACTTCCCCAATGGTCCTACTGCCTCAGGAACACACTTTTAGGGAGTGTGGCTCTGACAGGCAGGGCGGCCCGAGTGAGGCATGTGGATTGCAGGCCAAAGCCACTGCACTGAGCATGGCACCTGGAAGTCCTAGCTGAAGGCTCTCTGCAGCACGCCCAACCTGGAATGAGCCTGCAGCCTGGCCTGCAGTCCCAGGCTTGCCCTGGGCACTGCTAGGTCGGGACCCATCCCAGGCTCAGCCAGGCCTCCCTAGGGCCTGTGCTGGCCTAGGCCTCTGCCAGCCAGCAGCACCTCGATGGAGCACAGTTTTTTCGAGAAGACACCAGCGTGTGGCTGTGTGTCACTTGCACTGCTCGGAAGCTGCAGGTCCAGAGGCTGTGTGTGCACGTGGCCATTGGGGCCTGAGGACAAAACACTCAGAACCCCACTTTCAAGCAGGACCCCTGCCACCATGTAGCTGCCTGCCACACCCCCTTGCTGCCTGCGCTGTCTTCACTGCTGGCACGCCTCTGTGTGCACAGGCCAGTTGAAGCCAAGGAAACCGGGTGCTTGCTTTTCCCTAGCTAGGAATTCCTCCTACAGCACTCTGGACCAGGGGACACGTGCCCCTGGACCAGCAGCCTGCAAGGAAGCTGCAGCTGAGCCATCCAGAAAGGCCTGCAGCACTTGGCAGGAAGCCTTCTGCTAAGGAAAGCTTTCCCAATCCAAAGCCTTGGAGGACTTCATGCATGCTCGGACAAGCAGGGTTTGTCACCACAGAGCATTGGGTGCCTCAAACCTCCCCTGTGGCTTCCGAGCACCGTCCCACCCACATGCCCTTGGCATCCACTCTGTTGCCAGAAGGAGGTCCTAAGCAGGACTCTCTCACTTCTGGAGCCAGAGTGCCCCCTGCTTGGAACGTTCCTCAGGAACTCATTTGAGCGAGGCTTCTCCTCCCATGCTTGTCAGCCAGCAGATGATGCCATCGTTCTACTGGAAAACTCTCTGCTTTGCCTTCAGCCATGGATCGCCTAGCTGAACTCTCTCTGCCTCCAGGAGAAACTGCAGTGTGCATGCAGCCTACAGAAAGGAGAGTGCCTTTTCCTGAGCACTGCTATGCTGAGGCCACTCCCTGAAGACCTCCTAGGGCCTTCTCTCCCCTAACACACTCGTGCCATTCAGCCAACCCAGGGAGCAAAGATCACCCTTGGCAGGACTCAGGGTGTGGCCTGTGTGTGGTTTCTTGGCTGGAGATGGGCAGGTCCTGAAGCTTAGTGCCCACTTGTGAATGGGATCTGATGGGCATAGCCGGCATTCCCTGGTTGTGCAGCAGGCGATCTGGGGCCTCCAAGCTGCATGCAAATCCCCTCCCTGGCTGCCCCTCTTGCTTCTTCTCTGCTGCCAAGCCTCTCTCACCACACATGCGTCTCATCGAAAGGAGCAGGCTGCTTGCCATTCCTGGCAAGAACCTCATCCCACAAGCCTCGTTTGCTCAAAGGGGCGTGCAAATTGACCCAGAGCCTCCAGAGGAGCTGCACTCTCTCCAGCCACAAAGGCCTGCAGGCGAGTCCATGACAGCCTGCTGCATGGAGGGCTTCTATGGGAGAGGGCCATTCTTCCCTGGTGGGGGCTCTTTCTCACACTGCTTTCCGTGGGGAAACACTGTGTGTGCCAAGTGTCTCCTGGGGGCAGAAAATGTCTCCCCAGTGCCAGAGGAGCAGGGAATCCTCTTTGTACACAGAGCAATGTTCTAGGCACACCTCCCATGCTGGGAGATCCCCACTTCCCCAACGGTCCAACTGCCTCAGGAACACACTTTTAGGGAGTGTGGTTCTGACAGGCAGGGCGGCCCGAGTGAGGCATGTGGATTGCAGGCCAAAGCCACTGCACTGAGCATGGCACCTGGAAGTCCTAGCTGAAGGCTCTCTGCAGCAGGCCCAACCTGGAATGAGCCTGCAGCCTGGCCTGCAGTCCCAGGCTTGCCCTGGGCACTGCTAGGTCGGGACCCATCCCAGGCTCAGCCAGGCCTCCCTAGGGCCTGTGCTGGCCTAGGCCTCTGCCAGCCAGCAGCACCTCGATGGAGCACAGTTTTTTCGAGAAGACACCAGCGTGTGGCTGTGTGTCACTTGCACTGCTCGGAAGCTGCATGTCCAGAGGCTGTGTGTGCACGTGGCCATTGGGGCCTGAGGACAAAACACTCAGAACTCCACTTTCAAGCAGGACCCCTGCCACCATGTAGCTGCCTGCCACACCCCCTTGCTGCCTGCGCTGTCTTCACTGCTGGCAGGCCTCTGTGTGCACAGGCCAGTCGAAGCCAAGGAAACCGGGTGCTTGCTCTCCCCTAGCTAGGAATTCCTCCTACAGCACTCTGGACCAGGGGACACGTGCCCCTGGACCAGCAGCCTGCAAGGAAGCTGCAGCTTAGCCATCCAGAAAGGCCTGCAGCACTTGGCAGGAAGCCTTCTGCTAAGGAAAGCTTTCCCAATCCAAAGCCTTGGAGGAGTTCATGCATGCTCGGACAAGCAGCGTTTGTCACCACAGAGCATTGGGTGCCTCAAACCTCCCCTGTGGCTTCCGAGCACCGTCCCACCCACATGCCCTTGGCATCCACTCTGTTGCCAGAAGGAGGTCCTAAGCAGGACTCTCTCACTTCTGGAGCCAGAGTGCCCCCTGCTTGGAACGTTCCTCAGGAACTCATTTGAGCGAGGCTTCTCCTCCCATGCTTGTCAGCCAGCAGATGATGCCATCGTTCCGCTGGAAAACTCTCTGCTTTGCCTTCAGCCATGGATCGCCTAGCTGAACTCTCTCTGCCTCCAGGAGAAACTGCAGTGTGCATGCAGCCTACAGAAAGGAGAGTGCCTTTTCCTGAGCACTGCTATGCTGAGGCCACTCCCTGAAGACCTCCAAGGGCCTTCTCTGCCCTAACACACTTGTGCCATTCAGCCAACCCAGGGAGCAAAGATCACCCTTGGCAGGACTCAGGGTGTGGCCTGTGTGTGGTTTCTTGGCTGGAGATGGGCAGGTCCTGAAGCTTAGTGCCCACTTGTGAATGGGATCTGATGGGCATAGCCGGCATTCCCTGGTTGTGCAGCAGGCGATCTGGGGCCTCCAAGCTGCATGCAAATCCCCTCCCTGGCTGCCCCTCTTGCTTCTTCTCTGCTGCCAAGCCTCTCTCACCACACATGCGTCTCATCGAAAGGAGCAGGCTGCTTGCCATTCTTGGCAAGGACCTCATCCCACAAGCCTCGTTTGCTCAAAGGGGCGTGCAAATTGACCGAGAGCCTGCAGAGGAGCTGCACTCTCTCCAGCCATAAAGGCCTGCAGGCGAGTCCATGACAGCCTGCTGCATGGAGGGCTTCTATGGGAGAGTGCCATTCTTCCCTGGTGAGGGCTCTTTCTCACACTGCTTTCCGTGGGGAAACACTGTGTGTGCCAAGTGTCTCCTGGGGGCAGAAAATGTCTCCCCATTGCCAGAGGAGCAGGGAATCCTCTTTGTACACAGAGCAATGTTCTAGGCACACCTCCCATGCTGGAAGATCCCCACTTCCCCAACGGTCCAACTGCCTCAGGAACACACTTTTAGGGAGTGTGGTTCTGACAGGCAGGGCGGCCCGAGTGAGGCATGTGGATTGCAGGCCAAAGCCACTGCACTGAGCATGGCACCTGGAAGTCCTAGCTGAAGGCTCTCTGCAGCAGGCCCAACCTGGAATGAGCCTGCAGCCTGGCCTGCAGTCCCAGGCTTGCCCTGGGCACTGCTAGGTCGGGACCCATCCCAGGCTCAGCCAGGCCTCCCTAGGGCCTGTGCTGGCCTAGGCCTCTGCCAGCCAGCAGCACCTCGATGGAGCACAGTTTTTTCGAAAAGACCCCAGCGTGTGGCTGTGTGTCACTTGCACTGCTCGGAAGCTGCAGGTCCAGAGGCTGTGTGTGCACGTGGCCATTGGGGCCTGAGGACAAAACACTCAGAACCCCACTTTCAAGCAGGACCCCTGCCACCATGTAGCTGCCTGCCACACCCCCTTGCTGCCTGCGCTGTCTTCACTGCTGGCACGCCTCTGTGTGCACAGGCCAGTCGAAGCCAAGGAAACTGGGTGCTTGCTCTCCCCTAGCTAGGAATTCCTCCTACAGCACTCTGGACCAGGGGACACGTGCCCCTGGACCAGCAGCCTGCAAGGAAGCTTCAGCTTAGCCATGCAGAAAGGCCTGCAGCACTTGGCAGGAAGCCTTCTGCTAAGGAAAGCTTTCCCACTCCAAAGCCTTGGAGGAGTTCATGCATGCTCGGACAAGCAGCGTTTGTCACCACAGAGCATTGGGTGCCTCAAACCTCCCCTGTGGCTTCCGAGCACCGTCCCACCCACATGCCCTTGGCATCCACTCTGTTGCCAGAAGGAGGTCCTAAGCAGGACTCTCTCACTTCTGGAGCCGGAGTGCCCCCTGCTTGGAATGTTCCTCAGGAACTCATTTGAGCGAGGCTTCTCCTCCCATGCTTGTCAGCCAGCAGATGATGCCATCGTTCCGCTGGAAAACTCTCTGCTTTGCCTTCAGCCATGGATTGCTTAGCTGAACTCTCTCTGCCTCCAGGAGATACTGCAGTGTGCATGCAGCCTACAGAAAGGAGAGTGCCTTTTCCTGAGCACTGCTATGCTGAGGCCACTCCCTGAAGACCTCCTAGGGCCTTCTCTGCCCTAACACACTCGTGCCATTCAGCCAACCCAGGGAGCAAAGATCACCCTTGGCAGGACTCAGGGTGTGGCCTGTGTGTGGTTTCTTGGCTGGAGATGGGCAGGTCCTGAAGCTTAGTGCCCACTTGTGAATGGGATCTGATGGGCATAGCCGGCATTCCCTGGTTGTGCAGCAGGCGATCTGGGGCCTCCAAGCTGCATGCAAATCCCCTCCCTGGCTGCCCCTCTTGCTTCTTCTCTGCTGCCAAGCCTCTCTCACCACACATGCGTCTCATCGAAAGGAGCAGGCTGCTTGCCATTCTTGGCAAGGACCTCATCCCACAAGCCTCGTTTGCTCAAAGGGGTGTGCAAATTGACCCAGAGCCTCCAGAGGAGCTGCACTCTCTCCAGCCACAAAGGCCTGCAGGCGAGTCCATGACAGCCTGCTGCATGGAGGGCTTCTATGGGAGAGTGCCATTCTTCCCTGGTGGGGGCTCTTTCTCACACTGCTTTCCGTGGGGAAACACTGTGTGTGCCAAGTGTCTCCTGGGGGCAGAAAATGTCTCCCCAGTGCCAGAGGAGCAGGGAATCCTCTTTGTACACAGAGCAATGTTCTAGGCACACCTCTCATGCTGGGAGATCCCCACTTCCCCAATGGTCCTACTGCCTCAGGAACACACTTTTAGGGAGTGTGGCTCTGACAGGCAGGGCGGCCCGAGTGAGGCATGTGGATTGCAGGCCAAAGCCACTGCACTGAGCATGGCACCTGGAAGTCCTATCTGAAGGCTCTCTGCAGCAGGCCCAACATGGAATGTGCCTGCAGCCTGGCCTGCAGTCCCAGTCTTGACCTGGGCACTGCTAGGTCGGGACACATCACAGGCTCAGCCAGGCCTCCCTAGGGCCTGTGCTGGCCTAGGCCTCTGCCAGCCAGCAGCACCTCGATGGAGCACAGTTTTTTCGAGAAGACACCAGCGTGTGGCTGTGTGTCACTTGCACTGCTCGGAAGCTGCAGGTCCAGAGGCTGTGTGTGCACCTGGCCATTGGGGCCTGAGGACAAAACACTCAGAACCCCACTTTCAAGCAGGACCCCTGCCACCATGTAGCTGCCTGCCACACCCCCTTGCTGCCTGCGCTGTCTTCACTGCTGGCACGCCTCTGTGTGCACAGGCCAGTCGAAGCCAGGGAAACCGGGTGCTTGGTCTCCCCTAGCTAGGAATTCCTCCTACAGCACTCTGGACCAGGGGACACGTGCCCCTGGACCAGCAGCCTGCAAGGAAGCTGCAGCTTAGCCATCCAGAAAGGCCTGCAGCACTTGGCAGGAAGCCTTCTGCTAAGGAAAGCTTTCCCACTCCAAAGCCTTGGAGGAGTTCATGCATGCTCGGACAAGCAGCGTTTGTCACCACAGAGCATTGGGTGCCTCAAACCTCCCCTGTGGCTTCCGAGCACCGTCCCACCCACATGCCCTTGGCATCCACTCTGTTGCCAGAAGGAGGTCCTAAGCAGGACTCTCTCACTTCTGGAGCCAGAGTGCCCCCTGCTTGGAACGTTCCTCAGGAACTCATTTGAGCGAGGCTTCTCCTCCCATGCTTGTCAGCCAGCAGATGATGCCATCGTTCCGCTGGAAAACTCTCTGCTTTGCCTTCAGCCATGGATCGCCTAGCTGAACTCTCTCTGCCTCCAGGAGAAACTGCAGTGTGCATGCAGCCTACAGAAAGGAGAGTGCCTTTTCCTGAGCACTGCTATGCTGAGGCCACTCCCTGAAGACCTCCTAGGGCCTTCTCTCCCCTAACACACTCGTGCCATTCAGCCAACCCAGGGAGCAAAGATCACCCTTGGCAGGACTCAGGGTGTGGCCTGTGTGTGGTTTCTTGGCTGGAGATGGGCAGGTCCTGAAGCTTAGTGCCCACTTGTGAATGGGATCTGATGGGCATAGCCGGCATTCCCTGGTTGTGCAGCAGGCGATCTGGGGCCTCCAAGCTGCATGCAAATCCCCTCCCTGGCTGCCCCTCTTGCTTCTTCTCTGCTGCCAAGCCTCTCTCACCACACATGCGTCTCATCGAAAGGAGCAGGCTGCTTGCCATTCCTGGCAAGGACCTCATCCCACAAGCCTCGTTTGCTCAAAGGGGCGTGCAAATTGACCCAGAGCCTCCAGAGGAGCTGCACTCTCTCCAGCCACAAAGGCCTGCAGGCGAGTCCATGACAGCCTGCTGCATGGAGGGCTTCTATGGGAGAGTGCCATTCTTCCCTGGTGGGGGCTCTTTCTCACACTGCTTTCCGTGGGGAAACACTGTGTGTGCCAAGTGTCTCCTGGGGGCAGAAAATGTCTCCCCAGTGCCAGAGGAGCAGGGAATCCTCTTTGTACACAGAGCAATGTTCTAGGCACACCTCCCATGCTGGGAGATCCCCACTTCCCCAATGGTCCTACTGCCTCAGGAACACACTTTTAGGGAGTGTGGCTCTGACAGGCAGGGCGGCCCGAGTGAGGCATGTGGATTGCAGGCCAAAGCCACTGCACTGAGCATGGCACCTGGAAGTCCTAGCTGAAGGCTCTCTGCAGCAGGCCCAACCTGGAATGAGCCTGCAGCCTGGCCTGCAGTCCCAGGCTTGCCCTGGGCACTGCTAGGTCGGGACCCATCCCAGGCTCAGCCAGGCCTCCCTAGGGCCTGTGCTGGCCTAGGCCTCTGCCAGCCAGCAGCACCTCGATGGAGCACAGTTCTTTCGAGAAGACACCAGCGTGTGGCTGTGTGTCACTTGCACTGCTCGGAAGCTGCAGGTCCAGAGGCTGTGTGTGCACGTGGCCATTGGGGCCTGAGGACAAAACACTCAGAACTCCACTTTCAAGCAGGACCCCTGCCACCATGTAGCTGCCTGCCACACCCCCTTGCTGCCTGCGCTGTCTTCACTGCTGGCATGCCTCTGTGTGCACAGGCCAGTCGAAGCCAAGGAAACCGGGTGCTTGGTCTCCCCTAGCTAGGAATTCCTCCTACAGCACTCTGGACCAGGGGACACGTGCCCCTGGACCAGCAGCCTGCAAGGAAGCTGCAGCTTAGCCATCCAGAAAGGCCTGCAGCACTTGGCAGGAAGCCTTCTGCTAAGGAAAGCTTTCCCAATCCAAAGCCTTGGAGGAGTTCATGCATGCTCGGACAAGCAGCGTTTGTCACCACAGAGCATTGGGTGCCTCAAACCTCCCCTGTGGCTTCCGAGCACCGTCCCACCCACATGCCCTTGGCATCCACTCTGTTGCCAGAAGGAGGTCCTAAGCAGGACTCTCTCACTTCTGGAGCCAGAGTGCCCCCTGCTTGGAACGTTCCTCAGGAACTCATTTGAGCGAGGCTTCTCCTCCCATGCTTGTCAGCCAGCAGATGATGCCATCGTTCCGCTGGAAAACTCTCTGCTTTGCCTTCAGCCATGGATCGCCTAGCTGAACTCTCTCTGCCTCCAGGAGAAACTGCAGTGTGCATGCAGCCTACAGAAAGGAGAGTGCCTTTTCCTGAGCACTGCTATGCTGAGGCCACTCCCTGAAGACCTCCTAGGGCCTTCTCTCCCCTAACACACTCGTGCCATTCAGCCAACCCAGGGAGCAAAGATCACCCTTGGCAGGACTCAGGGTGTGGCCTGTGTGTGGTTTCTTGGCTGGAGATGGGCAGGTCCTGAAGCTTAGTGCCCACTTGTGAATGGGATCTGATGGGCATAGCCGGCATTCCCTGGTTGTGCAGCAGGCGATCTGGGGCCTCCAAGCTGCATGCAAATCCCCTCCCTGGCTGCCCCTCTTGCTTCTTCTCTGCTGCCAAGCCTCTCTCACCACACATGCGTCTCATCGAAAGGAGCAGGCTGCTTGCCATTCTTGGCAAGGACCTCATCCCACAAGCCTCGTTTGCTCAAAGGTGCGTGCAAATTGACCCAGAGCCTCCAGAGGAGCTGCACTCTCTCCAGCCACAAAGGCCTGCAGGCGAGTCCATGACAGCCTGCTGCATGGAGGGCTTCTATGGGAGAGTGCCATTCTTCCCTGGTGGGGGCTCTTTCTCACACTGCTTTCCGTGGGGAAACACTGTGTGTGCCAAGTGTCTCCTGGGGGCAGAAAATGTCTCCCCAGTGCCAGAGGAGCAGGGAATCCTCTTTGTACACAGAGCAATGTTCTAGGCACACCTCCCATGCTGGGAGATCCCCACTTCCCCAATGGTCCTACTGCCTCAGGAACACACTTTTAGGGAGTGTGGCTCTGACAGGCAGGGCGGCCCGAGTGAGGCATGTGGATTGCAGGCCAAAGCCACTGCACTGAGCATGGCACCTGGAAGTCCTAGCTGAAGGCTCTCTGCAGCACGCCCAACCTGGAATGAGCCTGCAGCCTGGCCTGCAGTCCCAGGCTTGCCCTGGGCACTGCTAGGTCGGGACCCATCCCAGGCTCAGCCAGGCCTCCCTAGGGCCTGTGCTGGCCTAGGCCTCTGCCAGCCAGCAGCACCTCGATGGAGCACAGTTTTTTCGAGAAGACACCAGCGTGTGGCTGTGTGTCACTTGCACTGCTCGGAAGCTGCAGGTCCAGAGGCTGTGTGTGCACGTGGCCATTGGGGCCTGAGGACAAAACACTCAGAACCCCACTTTCAAGCAGGACCCCTGCCACCATGTAGCTGCCTGCCACACCCCCTTGCTGCCTGCGCTGTCTCCACTGCTGGCACGCCTCTGTGTGCACAGGCCAGTTGAAGCCAAGGAAACCGGGTGCTTGCTTTTCCCTAGCTAGGAATTCCTCCTACAGCACTCTGGACCAGGGGACACGTGCCCCTGGACCAGCAGCCTGCAAGGAAGCTGCAGCTGAGCCATCCAGAAAGGCCTGCAGCACTTGGCAGGAAGCCTTCTGCTAAGGAAAGCTTTCCCAATCCAAAGCCTTGGAGGACTTCATGCATGCTCGGACAAGCAGGGTTTGTCACCACAGAGCATTGGGTGCCTCAAACCTCCCCTGTGGCTTCCGAGCACCGTCCCACCCACATGCCCTTGGCATCCACTCTGTTGCCAGAAGGAGGTCCTAAGCAGGACTCTCTCACTTCTGGAGCCAGAGTGCCCCCTGCTTGGAACGTTCCTCAGGAACTCATTTGAGCGAGGCTTCTCCTCCCATGCTTGTCAGCCAGCAGATGATGCCATCGTTCTACTGGAAAACTCTCTGCTTTGCCTTCAGCCATGGATCGCCTAGCTGAACTCTCTCTGCCTCCAGGAGAAACTGCAGTGTGCATGCAGCCTACAGAAAGGAGAGTGCCTTTTCCTGAGCACTGCTATGCTGAGGCCACTCCCTGAAGACCTCCTAGGGCCTTCTCTCCCCTAACACACTCGTGCCATTCAGCCAACCCAGGGAGCAAAGATCACCCTTGGCAGGACTCAGGGTGTGGCCTGTGTGTGGTTTCTTGGCTGGAGATGGGCAGGTCCTGAAGCTTAGTGCCCACTTGTGAATGGGATCTGATGGGCATAGCCGGCATTCCCTGGTTGTGCAGCAGGCGATCTGGGGCCTCCAAGCTGCATGCAAATCCCCTCCCTGGCTGCCCCTCTTGCTTCTTCTCTGCTGCCAAGCCTCTCTCACCACACATGCGTCTCATCGAAAGGAGCAGGCTGCTTGCCATTCCTGGCAAGGACCTCATCCCACAAGCCTCGTTTGCTCAAAGGGGCGTGCAAATTGACCCAGAGCCTCCAGAGGAGCTGCACTCTCTCCAGCCACAAAGGCCTGCAGGCGAGTCCATGACAGCCTGCTGCATGGAGGGCTTCTATGGGAGAGGGCCATTCTTCCCTGGTGGGGGCTCTTTCTCACACTGCTTTCCGTGGGGAAACACTGTGTGTGCCAAGTGTCTCCTGGGGGCAGAAAATGTCTCCCAAGTGCCAGAGGAGCAGGGAATCCTCTTTGTACACAGAGCAATGTTCTAGGCACTCCTCCCATGCTGGGAGATCCCCACTTCCCCAACGGTCCAACTGCCTCAGGAACACACTTTTAGGGAGTGTGGTTCTGACAGGCAGGGCGGCCCGAGTGAGGCATGTGGATTGCAGGCCAAAGCCACTGCACTGAGCATGGCACCTGGAAGTCCTAGCTGAAGGCTCTCTGCAGCAGGCCCAACCTGGAATGAGCCTGCAGCCTGGCCTGCAGTCCCAGGCTTGCCCTGGGCACTGCTAGGTCGGGACCCATCCCAGGCTCAGCCAGGCCTCCCTAGGGCCTGTGCTGGCCTAGGCCTCTGCCAGCCAGCAGCACCTCGATGGAGCACAGTTTTTTCGAGAAGACACCAGCGTGTGGCTGTGTGTCACTTGCACTGCTCGGAAGCTGCATGTCCAGAGGCTGTGTGTGCACGTGGCCATTGGGGCCTGAGGACAAAACACTCAGAACTCCACTTTCAAGCAGGACCCCTGCCACCATGTAGCTGCCTGCCACACCCCCTTGCTGCCTGCGCTGTCTTCACTGCTGGCAGGCCTCTGTGTGCACAGGCCAGTCGAAGCCAAGGAAACCGGGTGCTTGCTCTCCCCTAGCTAGGAATTCCTCCTACAGCACTCTGGACCAGGGGACACGTGCCCCTGGACCAGCAGCCTGCAAGGAAGCTGCAGCTTAGCCATCCAGAAAGGCCTGCAGCACTTGGCAGGAAGCCTTCTGCTAAGGAAAGCTTTCCCAATCCAAAGCCTTGGAGGAGTTCATGCATGCTCGGACAAGCAGCATTTGTCACCACAGAGCATTGGGTGCCTCAAACCTCCCCTGTGGCTTCCGAGCACCGTCCCACCCACATGCCCTTGGCATCCACTCTGTTGCCAGAAGGAGGTCCTAAGCAGGACTCTCTCACTTCTGGAGCCAGAGTGCCCCCTGCTTGGAACGTTCCTCAGGAACTCATTTGAGCGAGGCTTCTCCTCCCATGCTTGTCAGCCAGCAGATGATGCCATCGTTCCGCTGGAAAACTCTCTGCTTTGCCTTCAGCCATGGATCGCCTAGCTGAACTCTCTCTGCCTCCAGGAGAAACTGCAGTGTGCATGCAGCCTACAGAAAGGAGAGTGCCTTTTCCTGAGCACTGCTATGCTGAGGCCACTCCCTGAAGACCTCCAAGGGCCTTCTCTGCCCTAACACACTTGTGCCATTCAGCCAACCCAGGGAGCAAAGATCACCCTTGGCAGGACTCAGGGTGTGGCCTGTGTGTGGTTTCTTGGCTGGAGATGGGCAGGTCCTGAAGCTTAGTGCCCACTTGTGAATGGGATCTGATGGGCATAGCCGGCATTCCCTGGTTGTGCAGCAGGCGATCTGGGGCCTCCAAGCTGCATGCAAATCCCCTCCCTGGCTGCCCCTCTTGCTTCTTCTCTGCTGCCAAGCCTCTCTCACCACACATGCGTCTCATCGAAAGGAGCAGGCTGCTTGCCATTCTTGGCAAGGACCTCATCCCACAAGCCTCGTTTGCTCAAAGGGGCGTGCAAATTGACCGAGAGCCTGCAGAGGAGCTGCACTCTCTCCAGCCATAAAGGCCTGCAGGCGAGTCCATGACAGCCTGCTGCATGGAGGGCTTCTATGGGAGAGTGCCATTCTTCCCTGGTGAGGGCTCTTTCTCACACTGCTTTCCGTGGGGAAACACTGTGTGTGCCAAGTGTCTCCTGGGGGCAGAAAATGTCTCCCCAGTGCCAGAGGAGCAGGGAATCCTCTTTGTACACAGAGCAATGTTCTAGGCACACCTCCCATGCTGGAAGATCCCCACTTCCCCAACGGTCCAACTGCCTCAGGAACACACTTTTAGGGAGTGTGGTTCTGACAGGCAGGGCGGCCCGAGTGAGGCATGTGGATTGCAGGCCAAAGCCACTGCACTGAGCATGGCACCTGGAAGTCCTAGCTGAAGGCTCTCTGCAGCAGGCCCAACCCGGAATGAGCCTGCAGCCTGGCCTGCAGTCCCAGGCTTGCCCTGGGCACTGCTAGGTCGGGACCCATCCCAGGCTCAGCCAGGCCTCCCTAGGGCCTGTGCTGGCCTAGGCCTCTGCCAGCCAGCAGCACCTCGATGGAGCACAGTTTTTTCGAAAAGACCCCAGCGTGTGGCTGTGTGTCACTTGCACTGCTCGGAAGCTGCAGGTCCAGAGGCTGTGTGTGCACGTGGCCATTGGGGCCTGAGGACAAAACACTCAGAACCCCACTTTCAAGCAGGACCCCTGCCACCATGTAGCTGCCTGCCACACCCCCTTGCTGCCTGCGCTGTCTTCACTGCTGGCACGCCTCTGTGTGCACAGGCCAGTCGAAGCCAAGGAAACCGGGTGCTTGCTCTCCCCTAGCTAGGAATTCCTCCTACAGCACTCTGGACCAGGGGACACGTGCCCCTGGACCAGCAGCCTGCAAGGAAGCTGCAGCTGAGCCATCCAGAAAGGCCTGCAGCACTTGGCAGGAAGCCTTCTGCTAAGGAAAGCTTTCCCAATCCAAAGCCTTGGAGGACTTCATGCATGCTCGGACAAGCAGGGTTTGTCACCACAGAGCATTGGGTGCCTCAAACCTCCCCTGTGGCTTCCGAGCACCGTCCCACCCACATGCCCTTGGCATCCACTCTGTTGCCAGAAGGAGGTCCTAAGCAGGACTCTCTCACTTCTGGAGCCAGAGTGCCCCCTGCTTGGAACGTTCCTCAGGAACTCATTTGAGCGAGGCTTCTCCTCCCATGCTTGTCAGCCAGCAGATGATGCCATCGTTCCGCTGGAAAACTCTCTGCTTTGCCTTCAGCCATGGATCGCCTAGCTGAACTCTCTCTGCCTCCAGGAGAAACTGCAGTGTGCATGCAGCCTACAGAAAGGAGAGTGCCTTTTCCTGAGCACTGCTATGCTGAGGCCACTCCCTGAAGACCTCCTAGGGCCTTCTCTGCCCTAACACACTTGTGCCATTCAGCCAACCCAGGGAGCAAAGATCACCCTTGGCAGGACTCAGGGTGTGGCCTGTGTGTGGTTTCTTGGCTGGAGATGGGCAGGTCCTGAAGCTTAGTGCCCACTTGTGAATGGGATCTGATGGGCATAGCCGGCATTCCCTGGTTGTGCAGCAGGCGATCTGGGGCCTCCAAGCTGCATGCAAATCCCCTCCCTGGCTGCCCCTCTTGCTTCTTCTCTGCTGCCAAGCCTCTCTCACCACACATGCGTCTCATCGAAAGGAGCAGGCTGCTTGCCATTCTTGGCAAGGGCCTCATCCCACAAGCCTCGTTTGCTCAAAGGGGCGTGCAAATTGACCCAGAGCCTGCAGAGGAGCTGCACTCTCTCCAGCCATAAAGGCCTGCAGGCGAGTCCATGACAGCCTGCTGCATGGAGGGCTTCTATGGGAGAGTGCCATTCTTCCCTGGTGAGGGCTCTTTCTCACACTGCTTTCCGTGGGGAAACACTGTGTGTGCCAAGTGTCTCCTGGGGGCAGAAAATGTCTCCCCAGTGCCAGAGGAGCAGGGAATCCTCTTTGTACACAGAGCAATGTTCTAGGCACACCTCCCATGCTGGAAGATCCCCACTTCCCCAACGGTCCAACTGCCTCAGGAACACACTTTTAGGGAGTGTGGTTCTGACAGGCAGGGCGGCCCGAGTGAGGCATGTGGATTGCAGGCCAAAGCCACTGCACTGAGCATGGCACCTGGAAGTCCTAGCTGAAGGCTCTCTGCAGCAGGCCCAACCTGGAATGAGCCTGCAGCCTGGCCTGCAGTCCCAGGCTTGCCCTGGGCACTGCTAGGTCGGGACCCATCCCAGGCTCAGCCAGGCCTCCCTAGGGCCTGTGCTGGCCTAGGCCTCTGCCAGCCAGCAGCACCTCGATGGAGCACAGTTTTTTCGAGAAGACCCCAGCGTGTGGCTGTGTGTCACTTGCACTGCTCGGAAGCTGCAGGTCCAGAGGCTGTGTGTGCACGTGGCCATTGGGGCCTGAGGACAAAACACTCAGAACCCCACTTTCAAGCAGGACCCCTGCCACCATGTAGCTGCCTGCCACACCCCCTTGCTGCCTGCGCTGTCTTCACTGCTGGCACGCCTCTGTGTGCACAGGCCAGTCGAAGCCAAGGAAACCGGGTGCTTGCTCTCCCCTAGCTAGGAATTCCTCCTACAGCACTCTGGACCAGGGGACACGTGCCCCTGGACCAGCAGCCTGCAAGGAAGCTGCAGCTGAGCCATCCAGAAAGGCCTGCAGCACTTGGCAGGAAGCCTTCTGCTAAGGAAAGCTTTCCCACTCCAAAGCCTTGGAGGACTTCATGCATGCTTGGACAAGCAGGGTTTGTCACCACAGAGCATTGGGTGCCTCAAACCTCCCCTGTGGCTTCCGAGCACCGTCCCACCCACATGCCCTTGGCATCCACTCTGTTGCCAGAAGGAGGTCCTAAGCAGGACTCTCTCACTTCTGGAGCCAGAGTGCCCCCTGCTTGGAACGTTCCTCAGGAACTCATTTGAGCGAGGCTTCTCCTCCCATGCTTGTCAGCCAGCAGATGATGCCATCGTTCTACTGGAAAACTCTCTGCTTTGCCTTCAGCCATGGATCGCCTAGCTGAACTCTCTCTGCCTCCAGGAGAAACTGCAGTGTGCATGCAGCCTACAGAAAGGAGAGTGCCTTTTCCTGAGCACTGCTATGCTGAGGCCACTCCCTGAAGACCTCCTAGGGCCTTCTCTCCCCTAACACACTCGTGCCATTCAGCCAACCCAGGGAGCAAAGATCACCCTTGGCAGGACTCAGGGTGTGGCCTGTGTGTGGTTTCTTGGCTGGAGATGGGCAGGTCCTGAAGCTTAGTGCCCACTTGTGAATGGGATCTGATGGGCATAGCCGGCATTCCCTGGTTGTGCAGCAGGCGATCTGGGGCCTCCAAGCTGCATGCAAATCCCCTCCCTGGCTGCCCCTCTTGCTTCTTCTCTGCTGCCAAGCCTCTCTCACCACACATGCGTCTCATCGAAAGGAGCAGGCTGCTTGCCATTCTTGGCAAGGGCCTCATCCCACAAGCCTCGTTTGCTCAAAGGGGCGTGCAAATTGACCCAGAGCCTGCAGAGGAGCTGCACTCTCTCCAGCCACAAAGGCCTGCAGGCGAGTCCATGACAGCCTGCTGCATGGAGGGCTTCTATGGGAGAGGGCCATGCTTCCCTGGTGGGGGCTCTTTCTCACACTGCTTTCCGTGGGGAAACACTGTGTGTGCCAAGTGTCTCCTGGGGGCAGAAAATGTCTCCCCAGTGCCAGAGGAGCAGGGAATCCTCTTTGTACACAGAGCAATGTTCTAGGCACACCTCCCATGCTGGGAGATCCCCACTTCCCCAATGGTCCTACTGCCTCAGGAACACACTTTTAGGGAGTGTGGCTCTGACAGGCAGGGCGGTCCGAGTGAGGCATGTGGATTGCAGGCCAAAGCCACTGCACTGAGCATGGCACCTGGAAGTCCTAGCTGAAGGCTCTCTGCAGCAGGCCCAACCTGGAATGAGCCTGCAGCCTGGCCTGCAGTCCCAGGCTTGCCCTGGGCACTGCTAGGTTGGGACCCATCCCAGGCTCAGCCAGGCCTCCCTAGGGCCTGTGCTGGCCTAGGCCTCTGCCAGCCAGCAGCACCTCGATGGAGCACAGTTTTTTCGAGAAGACACCAGCGTGTGGCTGTGTGTCACTTGCACTGCTCGGAAGCTGCAGGTCCAGAGGCTGTGTGTGCACGTGGCCATTGGGGCCTGAGGACAAAACACTCAGAACCCCACTTTCAAGCAGGACCCCTGCCACCATGTAGCTGCCTGCCACACCCCCTTGCTGCCTGCGCTGTCTTCACTGCTGGCAGGCCTCTGTGTGCACAGGCCAGTCGAAGCCAAGGAAACCGGGTGCTTGGTCTCCCCTAGCTAGGAATTCCTCCTACAGCACTCTGGACCAGGGGACACGTGCCCCTGGACCAGCAGCCTGCAAGGAAGCTGCAGCTTAGCCATCCAGAAAGGCCTGCAGCACTTGGCAGGAAGCCTTCTGCTAAGGAAAGCTTTCCCAATCAAAAGCCTTGGAGGAGTTCATGCATGCTCGGACAAGCAGCGTTTGTCACCACAGAGCATTGGGTGCCTCAAACCTCCCCTGTGGCTTCCGAGCACCGTCCCACCCACATGCCCTTGGCATCCACTCTGTTGCCAGAAGGAGGTCCTAAGCAGGACTCTCTCACTTCTGGAGCCAGAGTGCCCCCTGCTTGGAACGTTCCTCAGGAACTCATTTGAGCGAGGCTTCTCCTCCCATGCTTGTCAGCCAGCAGATGATGCCATCGTTCCGCTGGAAAACTCTCTGCTTTGCCTTCAGCCATGGATCGCCTAGCTGAACTCTCTCTGCCTCCAGGAGAAACTGCAGTGTGCATGCAGCCTACAGAAAGGAGAGTGCCTTTTCCTGAGCACTGCTATGCTGAGGCCACTCCCTGAAGACCTCCAAGGGCCTTCTCTGCCCTAACACACTCGTGCCATTCAGCCAACCCAGGGAGCAAAGATCACCCTTGGCAGGACTCAGGGTGTGGCCTGTGTGTGGTTTCTTGGCTGGAGATGGGCAGGTCCTGAAGCTTAGTGCCCACTTGTGAATGGGATCTGATGGGCATAGCCGGCATTCCCTGGTTGTGCAGCAGGCGATCTGGGGCCTCCAAGCTGCATGCAAATCCCCTCACTGGCTGCCCCTCTTGCTTCTTCTCTGCTGCCAAGCCTCTCTCACCACACATGCATCTCATCGAAAGGAGCAGGCTGCTTGCCATTCTTGGCAAGGACCTCATCCCACAAGCCTCGTTTGCTCAAAGGGGCGTGCAAATTGACCCAGAGCCTCCAGAGGAGCTGCACTCTCTTCAGCCACAAAGGCCTGCAGGCGAGTCCATGACAGCCTGCTGCATGGAGGGCTTCTATGGGAGAGGGCCATTCTTCCCTGGTGGGGGCTCTTTCTCACACTGCTTTCCGTGGGGAAACACTGTGTGTGCCAAGTGTCTCCTGGGGGCAGAAAATGTCTCCCCAGTGCCAGAGGAGCAGGGAATCCTCTTTGTACACAGAGCAATGTTCTAGGCACACCTCCCATGCTGGGAGATCCCCACTTCCCCAACGGTCCAACTGCCTCAGGAACACACTTTTAGGGAGTGTGGTTCTGACAGGCAGGGCGGCCCGAGTGAGGCATGTGGATTGCAGGCCAAAGCCACTGCACTGAGCATGGCACCTGGAAGTCCTAGCTGAAGGCTCTCTGCAGCAGGCCCAACCTGGAATGAGCCTGCAGCCTGGCCTGCAGTCCCAGGCTTGCCCTGGGCACTGCTAGGTCGGGACACATCCCAGGCTCAGCCAGGCCTCCCTAGGGTCTGTGCTGGCCTAGGCCTCTGCCAGCCAGCAGCACCTCGATGGAGCACAGTTCTTTCGAGAAGACCCCAGCGTGTGGCTGTGTGTCACTTGCACTGCTCGGAAGCTGCAGGTCCAGAGGCTGTGTGTGCACGTGGCCATTGGGGCCTGAGGACAAAACACTCAGAACCCCACTTTCAAGCAGGACCCCTGCCACCATGTAGCTGCCTGCCACACCCCCTTGCTGCCTGTGCTGTCTTCACTGCTGGCACGCCTCTGTGTGCACAGGCCAGTCGAAGCCAAGGAAACCGGGTGCTTGCTCTCCCCTAGCTAGGAATTCCTCCTACAGCACTCTGGACCAGGGGACACGTGCCCCTGGACCAGCAGCCTGCAAGGAAGCTGCAGCTTAGCCATCCAGAAAGGCCTGCAGCACTTGGCAGGAAGCCTTCTGCTAAGGAAAGCTTTCCCAATCCAAAGCCTTGGAGGAGTTCATGCATGCTCGGACAAGCAGCGTTTGTCACCACAGAGCATTGGGTGCCTCAAACCTCCCCTGTGGCTTCCGAGCACCGTCCCACCCACATGCCCTTGGCATCCACTCTGTTGCCAGAAGGAGGTCCTAAGCAGGACTCTCTCACTTCTGGAGCCAGAGTGCCCCCTGCTTGGAACGTTCCTCAGGAACTCATTTGAGCGAGGCTTCTCCTCCCATGCTTGTCAGCCAGCAGATGATGCCATCGTTCCGCTGAAAAACTCTCTGCTTTGCCTTCAGCCATGGATCGCCTAGCTGAACTCTCTCTGCCTCCAGGAGAAACTGCAGTGTGCATGCAGCCTACAGAAAGGAGAGTGCCTTTTCCTGAGCACTGCTATGCTGAGGCCACTCCCTGAAGACCTCCTAGGGCCTTCTCTCCCCTAACACACTCGTGCCATTCAGCCAACCCAGGGAGCAAAGATCACCCTTGGCAGGACTCAGGGTGTGGCCTGTGTGTGGTTTCTTGGCTGGAGATGGGCAGGTCCTGAAGCTTAGTGCCCACTTGTGAATGGGATCTGATGGGCATAGCCGGCATTCCCTGGTTGTGCAGCAGGCGATCTGGGGCCTCCAAGCTGCATGCAAATCCCCTCCCTGGCTGCCCCTCTTGCTTCTTCTCTGCTGCCAAGCCTCTCTCACCACACATGCGTCTCATCGAAAGGAGCAGGCTGCTTGCCATTCTTGGCAAGGGCCTCATCCCACAAGCCTCGTTTGCTCAAAGGGGCGTGCAAATTGACCCAGAGCCTGCAGAGGAGCTGCACTCTCTCCAGCCACAAAGGCCTGCAGGCGAGTCCATGACAGCCTGCTGCATGGAGGGCTTCTATGGGAGAGGGCCATGCTTCCCTGGTGGGGGCTCTTTCTCACACTGCTTTCCGTGGGGAAACACTGTGTGTGCCAAGTGTCTCCTGGGGGCAGAAAATGTCTCCCCAGTGCCAGAGGAGCAGGGAATCCTCTTTGTACACAGAGCAATGTTCTAGGCACACCTCCCATGCTGGGAGATCCCCACTTCCCCAACGGTCCTACTGCCTCAGGAACACACTTTTAGGGAGTGTGGCTCTGACAGGCAGGGCGGCCCGAGTGAGGCATGTGGATTGCAGGCCAAAGCCACTGCACTGAGCATGGCACCTGGAAGTCCTAGCTGAAGGCTCTCTGCAGCAGGCCCAACCTGGAATGAGCCTGCAGCCTGGCCTGCAGTCCCAGGCTTGCCCTGGGCACTGCTAGGTCGGGACCCATCCCAGGCTCAGCCAGGCCTCCCTAGGGCCTGTGCTGGCCTAGGCCTCTGCCAGCCAGCAGCACCTCGATGGAGCACAGTTTTTTCGAAAAGACCCCAGCGTGTGGCTGTGTGTCACTTGCACTGCTCGGAAGCTGCAGGTCCAGAGGCTGTGTGTGCACGTGGCCATTGGGGCCTGAGGACAAAACACTCAGAACCCCACTTTCAAGCAGGACCCCTGCCACCATGTAGCTGCCTGCCACACCCCCTTGCTGCCTGCGCTGTCTTCACTGCTGGCACGCCTCTGTGTGCACAGGCCAGTCGAAGCCAAGGAAACCGGGTGCTTGCTCTCCCCTAGCTAGGAATTCCTCCTACAGCACTCTGGACCAGGGGACACGTGCCCCTGGACCAGCAGCCTGCAAGGAAGCTGCAGCTGAGCCATCCAGAAAGGCCTGCAGCACTTGGCAGGAAGCCTTCTGCTAAGGAAAGCTTTCCCAATCCAAAGCCTTGGAGGACTTCATGCATGCTCGGACAAGCAGGGTTTGTCACCACAGAGCATTGGGTGCCTCAAACCTCCCCTGTGGCTTCCGAGCACCGTCCCACCCACATGCCCTTGGCATCCACTCTGTTGCCAGAAGGAGGTCCTAAGCAGGACTCTCTCACTTCTGGAGCCAGAGTGCCCCCTGCTTGGAACGTTCCTCAGGAACTCATTTGAGCGAGGCTTCTCCTCCCATGCTTGTCAGCCAGCAGATGATGCCATCGTTCCGCTGGAAAACTCTCTGCTTTGCCTTCAGCCATGGATCGCCTAGCTGAACTCTCTCTGCCTCCAGGAGAAACTGCAGTGTGCATGCAGCCTACAGAAAGGAGAGTGCCTTTTCCTGAGCACTGCTATGCTGAGGCCACTCCCTGAAGACCTCCTAGGGCCTTCTCTGCCCTAACACAGTCGTGCCATTCAGCCAACCCAGGGAGCAAAGATCACCCTTGGCAGGACTCAGGGTGTGGCCTGTGTGTGGTTTCTTGGCTGGAGATGGGCAGGTCCTGAAGCTTAGTGCCCACTTGTGAATGGGATCTGATGGGCATAGCCGGCATTCCCTGGTTGTGCAGCAGGCGATCTGGGGCCTCCAAGCTGCATGCAAATCCCCTCCCTGGCTGCCCCTCTTGCTTCTTCTCTGCTGCGAAGCCTCTCTCACCACACATGCGTCTCATCGAAAGGAGCAGGCTGCTTGTCATTCTTGGCAAGGACCTCATCCCACAAGCCTCGTTTGCTCAAAGGGGCGTGCAAATTGACCCAGAGCCTGCAGAGGAGCTGCACTCTCTCCAGCCACAAAGGCCTGCAGGCGAGTCCATGACAGCCTGCTGCATGGAGGGCTTCTATGGGAGAGTGCCATTCTTCCCTGGTGGGGGCTCTTTCTCACACTGCTTTCCGTGGGGAAACACTGTGTGTGCCAAGTGTCTCCTGGGGGCAGAAAATGTCTCCCCAGTGCCAGAGGAGCAGGGAATCCTCTTTGTACACAGAGCAATGTTCTAGGCACACCTCTCATGCTGGGAGATCCCCACTTCCCCAATGGTCCTACTGCCTCAGGAACACACTTTTAGGGAGTGTGGCTCTGACAGGCAGGGCGGCCCGAGTGAGGCATGTGGATTGCAGGCCAAAGCCACTGCACTGAGCATGGCACCTGGAAGTCCTAGCTGAAGGCTCTCTGCAGCAGGCCCAACCTGGAATGAGCCTGCAGCCTGGCCTGCAGTCCCAGGCTTACCCTGGGCACTGCTAGGTCGGGACCCATCCCAGGCTCAGCCAGGCTTCCCTAGGGCCTGTGCTGGCCTAGGCCTCTGCCAGCCAGCAGCACAGTGATGGAGCACAGTTTTTTCGAGAAGACACCAGCGTGTGGCTGTGTGTCACTTGCACTGCTCGGAAGCTGCAGGTCCAGAGGCTGTGTGTGCACGTGGCCATTGGGGCCTGAGGACAAAACACTCAGAACCCCACTTTCAAGCAGGACCCCTGCCACCATGTAGCTGCCTGCCACACCCCCTTGCTGCCTGCGCTGTCTTCACTGCTGGCACGCCTCTGTGTGCACAGGCCAGTCGAAGCCAAGGAAACTGGGTGCTTGCTCTCCCCTAGCTAGGAATTCCTCCTACAGCACTCTGGACCAGGGGACACGTGCCCCTGGACCAGCAGCCTGCAAGGAAGCTTCAGCTTAGCCATGCAGAAAGGCCTGCAGCACTTGGCAGGAAGCCTTCTGCTAAGGAAAGCTTTCCCACTCCAAAGCCTTGGAGGAGTTCATGCATGCTCGGACAAGCAGCGTTTGTCACCACAGAGCATTGGGTGCCTCAAACCTCCCCTGTGGCTTCCGAGCACCGTCCCACCCACATGCCCTTGGCATCCACTCTGTTGCCAGAAGGAGGTCCTAAGCAGGACTCTCTCACTTCTGGAGCCGGAGTGCCCCCTGCTTGGAATGTTCCTCAGGAACTCATTTGAGCGAGGCTTCTCCTCCCATGCTTGTCAGCCAGCAGATGATGCCATCGTTCCGCTGGAAAACTCTCTGCTTTGCCTTCAGCCATGGATTGCTTAGCTGAACTCTCTCTGCCTCCAGGAGATACTGCAGTGTGCATGCAGCCTACAGAAAGGAGAGTGCCTTTTCCTGAGCACTGCTATGCTGAGGCCACTCCCTGAAGACCTCCTAGGGCCTTCTCTGCCCTAACACACTCGTGCCATTCAGCCAACCCAGGGAGCAAAGATCACCCTTGGCAGGACTCAGGGTGTGGCCTGTGTGTGGTTTCTTGGCTGGAGATGGGCAGGTCCTGAAGCTTAGTGCCCACTTGTGAATGGGATCTGATGGGCATAGCCGGCATTCCCTGGTTGTGCAGCAGGCGATCTGGGGCCTCCAAGCTGCATGCAAATCCCCTCCCTGGCTGCCCCTCTTGCTTCTTCTCTGCTGCCAAGCCTCTCTCACCACACATGCGTCTCATCGAAAGGAGCAGGCTGCTTGCCATTCTTGGCAAGGACCTCATCCCACAAGCCTCGTTTGCTCAAAGGGGTGTGCAAATTGACCCAGAGCCTCCAGAGGAGCTGCACTCTCTCCAGCCACAAAGGCCTGCAGGCGAGTCCATGACAGCCTGCTGCATGGAGGGCTTCTATGGGAGAGTGCCATTCTTCCCTGGTGGGGGCTCTTTCTCACACTGCTTTCCGTGGGGAAACACTGTGTGTGCCAAGTGTCTCCTGGGGGCAGAAAATGTCTCCCCAGTGCCAGAGGAGCAGGGAATCCTCTTTGTACACAGAGCAATGTTCTAGGCACACCTCTCATGCTGGGAGATCCCCACTTCCCCAATGGTCCTACTGCCTCAGGAACACACTTTTAGGGAGTGTGGCTCTGACAGGCAGGGCGGCCCGAGTGAGGCATGTGGATTGCAGGCCAAAGCCACTGCACTGAGCATGGCACCTGGAAGTCCTATCTGAAGGCTCTCTGCAGCAGGCCCAACATGGAATGTGCCTGCAGCCTGGCCTGCAGTCCCAGTCTTGACCTGGGCACTGCTAGGTCGGGACACATCACAGGCTCAGCCAGGCCTCCCTAGGGCCTGTGCTGGCCTAGGCCTCTGCCAGCCAGCAGCACCTCGATGGAGCACAGTTTTTTCGAGAAGACACCAGCGTGTGGCTGTGTGTCACTTGCACTGCTCGGAAGCTGCAGGTCCAGAGGCTGTGTGTGCACCTGGCCATTGGGGCCTGAGGACAAAACACTCAGAACCCCACTTTCAAGCAGGACCCCTGCCACCATGTAGCTGCCTGCCACACCCCCTTGCTGCCTGCGCTGTCTTCACTGCTGGCACGCCTCTGTGTGCACAGGCCAGTCGAAGCCAGGGAAACCGGGTGCTTGGTCTCCCCTAGCTAGGAATTCCTCCTACAGCACTCTGGACCAGGGGACACGTGCCCCTGGACCAGCAGCCTGCAAGGAAGCTGCAGCTTAGCCATCCAGAAAGGCCTGCAGCACTTGGCAGGAAGCCTTCTGCTAAGGAAAGCTTTCCCACTCCAAAGCCTTGGAGGAGTTCATGCATGCTCGGACAAGCAGCGTTTGTCACCACAGAGCATTGGGTGCCTCAAACCTCCCCTGTGGCTTCCGAGCACCGTCCCACCCACATGCCCTTGGCATCCACTCTGTTGCCAGAAGGAGGTCCTAAGCAGGACTCTCTCACTTCTGGAGCCAGAGTGCCCCCTGCTTGGAACGTTCCTCAGGAACTCATTTGAGCGAGGCTTCTCCTCCCATGCTTGTCAGCCAGCAGATGATGCCATCGTTCCGCTGGAAAACTCTCTGCTTTGCCTTCAGCCATGGATCGCCTAGCTGAACTCTCTCTGCCTCCAGGAGAAACTGCAGTGTGCATGCAGCCTACAGAAAGGAGAGTGCCTTTTCCTGAGCACTGCTATGCTGAGGCCACTCCCTGAAGACCTCCTAGGGCCTTCTCTCCCCTAACACACTCGTGCCATTCAGCCAACCCAGGGAGCAAAGATCACCCTTGGCAGGACTCAGGGTGTGGCCTGTGTGTGGTTTCTTGGCTGGAGATGGGCAGGTCCTGAAGCTTAGTGCCCACTTGTGAATGGGATCTGATGGGCATAGCCGGCATTCCCTGGTTGTGCAGCAGGCGATCTGGGGCCTCCAAGCTGCATGCAAATCCCCTCCCTGGCTGCCCCTCTTGCTTCTTCTCTGCTGCCAAGCCTCTCTCACCACACATGCGTCTCATCGAAAGGAGCAGGCTGCTTGCCATTCCTGGCAAGGACCTCATCCCACAAGCCTCGTTTGCTCAAAGGGGCGTGCAAATTGACCCAGAGCCTCCAGAGGAGCTGCACTCTCTCCAGCCACAAAGGCCTGCAGGCGAGTCCATGACAGCCTGCTGCATGGAGGGCTTCTATGGGAGAGTGCCATTCTTCCCTGGTGGGGGCTCTTTCTCACACTGCTTTCCGTGGGGAAACACTGTGTGTGCCAAGTGTCTCCTGGGGGCAGAAAATGTCTCCCCAGTGCCAGAGGAGCAGGGAATCCTCTTTGTACACAGAGCAATGTTCTAGGCACACCTCCCATGCTGGGAGATCCCCACTTCCCCAATGGTCCTACTGCCTCAGGAACACACTTTTAGGGAGTGTGGCTCTGACAGGCAGGGCGGCCCGAGTGAGGCATGTGGATTGCAGGCCAAAGCCACTGCACTGAGCATGGCACCTGGAAGTCCTAGCTGAAGGCTCTCTGCAGCAGGCCCAACCTGGAATGAGCCTGCAGCCTGGCCTGCAGTCCCAGGCTTGCCCTGGGCACTGCTAGGTCGGGACCCATCCCAGGCTCAGCCAGGCCTCCCTAGGGCCTGTGCTGGCCTAGGCCTCTGCCAGCCAGCAGCACCTCGATGGAGCACAGTTCTTTCGAGAAGACCCCAGCGTGTGGCTGTGTGTCACTTGCACTGCTCGGAAGCTGCAGGTCCAGAGGCTGTGTGTGCACGTGGCCATTGGGGCCTGAGGACAAAACACTCAGAACTCCACTTTCAAGCAGGACCCCTGCCACCATGTAGCTGCCTGCCACACCCCCTTGCTGCCTGCGCTGTCTTCACTGCTGGCATGCCTCTGTGTGCACAGGCCAGTCGAAGCCAAGGAAACCGGGTGCTTGGTCTCCCCTAGCTAGGAATTCCTCCTACAGCACTCTGGACCAGGGGACACGTGCCCCTGGACCAGCAGCCTGCAAGGAAGCTGCAGCTTAGCCATCCAGAAAGGCCTGCAGCACTTGGCAGGAAGCCTTCTGCTAAGGAAAGCTTTCCCAATCCAAAGCCTTGGAGGAGTTCATGCATGCTCGGACAAGCAGCGTTTGTCACCACAGAGCATTGGGTGCCTCAAACCTCCCCTGTGGCTTCCGAGCACCGTCCCACCCACATGCCCTTGGCATCCACTCTGTTGCCAGAAGGAGGTCCTAAGCAGGACTCTCTCACTTCTGGAGCCAGAGTGCCCCCTGCTTGGAACGTTCCTCAGGAACTCATTTGAGCGAGGCTTCTCCTCCCATGCTTGTCAGCCAGCAGATGATGCCATCGTTCCGCTGGAAAACTCTCTGCTTTGCCTTCAGCCATGGATCGCCTAGCTGAACTCTCTCTGCCTCCAGGAGAAACTGCAGTGTGCATGCAGCCTACAGAAAGGAGAGTGCCTTTTCCTGAGCACTGCTATGCTGAGGCCACTCCCTGAAGACCTCCTAGGGCCTTCTCTCCCCTAACACACTCGTGCCATTCAGCCAACCCAGGGAGCAAAGATCACCCTTGGCAGGACTCAGGGTGTGGCCTGTGTGTGGTTTCTTGGCTGGAGATGGGCAGGTCCTGAAGCTTAGTGCCCACTTGTGAATGGGATCTGATGGGCATAGCCGGCATTCCCTGGTTGTGCAGCAGGCGATCTGGGGCCTCCAAGCTGCATGCAAATCCCCTCCCTGGCTGCCCCTCTTGCTTCTTCTCTGCTGCCAAGCCTCTCTCACCACACATGCGTCTCATCGAAAGGAGCAGGCTGCTTGCCATTCTTGGCAAGGACCTCATCCCACAAGCCTCGTTTGCTCAAAGGTGCGTGCAAATTGACCCAGAGCCTCCAGAGGAGCTGCACTCTCTCCAGCCACAAAGGCCTGCAGGCGAGTCCATGACAGCCTGCTGCATGGAGGGCTTCTATGGGAGAGTGCCATTCTTCCCTGGTGGGGGCTCTTTCTCACACTGCTTTCCGTGGGGAAACACTGTGTGTGCCAAGTGTCTCCTGGGGGCAGAAAATGTCTCCCCAGTGCCAGAGGAGCAGGGAATCCTCTTTGTACACAGAGCAATGTTCTAGGCACACCTCCCATGCTGGGAGATCCCCACTTCCCCAATGGTCCTACTGCCTCAGGAACACACTTTTAGGGAGTGTGGCTCTGACAGGCAGGGCGGCCCGAGTGAGGCATGTGGATTGCAGGCCAAAGCCACTGCACTGAGCATGGCACCTGGAAGTCCTAGCTGAAGGCTCTCTGCAGCACGCCCAACCTGGAATGAGCCTGCAGCCTGGCCTGCAGTCCCAGGCTTGCCCTGGGCACTGCTAGGTCGGGACCCATCCCAGGCTCAGCCAGGCCTCCCTAGGGCCTGTGCTGGCCTAGGCCTCTGCCAGCCAGCAGCACCTCGATGGAGCACAGTTTTTTCGAGAAGACACCAGCGTGTGGCTGTGTGTCACTTGCACTGCTCGGAAGCTGCAGGTCCAGAGGCTGTGTGTGCACGTGGCCATTGGGGCCTGAGGACAAAACACTCAGAACCCCACTTTCAAGCAGGACCCCTGCCACCATGTAGCTGCCTGCCACACCCCCTTGCTGCCTGCGCTGTCTCCACTGCTGGCACGCCTCTGTGTGCACAGGCCAGTTGAAGCCAAGGAAACCGGGTGCTTGCTTTTCCCTAGCTAGGAATTCCTCCTACAGCACTCTGGACCAGGGGACACGTGCCCCTGGACCAGCAGCCTGCAAGGAAGCTGCAGCTGAGCCATCCAGAAAGGCCTGCAGCACTTGGCAGGAAGCCTTCTGCTAAGGAAAGCTTTCCCAATCCAAAGCCTTGGAGGACTTCATGCATGCTCGGACAAGCAGGGTTTGTCACCACAGAGCATTGGGTGCCTCAAACCTCCCCTGTGGCTTCCGAGCACCGTCCCACCCACATGCCCTTGGCATCCACTCTGTTGCCAGAAGGAGGTCCTAAGCAGGACTCTCTCACTTCTGGAGCCAGAGTGCCCCCTGCTTGGAACGTTCCTCAGGAACTCATTTGAGCGAGGCTTCTCCTCCCATGCTTGTCAGCCAGCAGATGATGCCATCGTTCTACTGGAAAACTCTCTGCTTTGCCTTCAGCCATGGATCGCCTAGCTGAACTCTCTCTGCCTCCAGGAGAAACTGCAGTGTGCATGCAGCCTACAGAAAGGAGAGTGCCTTTTCCTGAGCACTGCTATGCTGAGGCCACTCCCTGAAGACCTCCTAGGGCCTTCTCTCCCCTAACACACTCGTGCCATTCAGCCAACCCAGGGAGCAAAGATCACCCTTGGCAGGACTCAGGGTGTGGCCTGTGTGTGGTTTCTTGGCTGGAGATGGGCAGGTCCTGAAGCTTAGTGCCCACTTGTGAATGGGATCTGATGGGCATAGCCGGCATTCCCTGGTTGTGCAGCAGGCGATCTGGGGCCTCCAAGCTGCATGCAAATCCCCTCCCTGGCTGCCCCTCTTGCTTCTTCTCTGCTGCCAAGCCTCTCTCACCACACATGCGTCTCATCGAAAGGAGCAGGCTGCTTGCCATTCCTGGCAAGGACCTCATCCCACAAGCCTCGTTTGCTCAAAGGGGCGTGCAAATTGACCCAGAGCCTCCAGAGGAGCTGCACTCTCTCCAGCCACAAAGGCCTGCAGGCGAGTCCATGACAGCCTGCTGCATGGAGGGCTTCTATGGGAGAGGGCCATTCTTCCCTGGTGGGGGCTCTTTCTCACACTGCTTTCCGTGGGGAAACACTGTGTGTGCCAAGTGTCTCCTGGGGGCAGAAAATGTCTCCCAAGTGCCAGAGGAGCAGGGAATCCTCTTTGTACACAGAGCAATGTTCTAGGCACTCCTCCCATGCTGGGAGATCCCCACTTCCCCAACGGTCCAACTGCCTCAGGAACACACTTTTAGGGAGTGTGGTTCTGACAGGCAGGGCGGCCCGAGTGAGGCATGTGGATTGCAGGCCAAAGCCACTGCACTGAGCATGGCACCTGGAAGTCCTAGCTGAAGGCTCTCTGCAGCAGGCCCAACCTGGAATGAGCCTGCAGCCTGGCCTGCAGTCCCAGGCTTGCCCTGGGCACTGCTAGGTCGGGACCCATCCCAGGCTCAGCCAGGCCTCCCTAGGGCCTGTGCTGGCCTAGGCCTCTGCCAGCCAGCAGCACCTCGATGGAGCACAGTTTTTTCGAGAAGACACCAGCGTGTGGCTGTGTGTCACTTGCACTGCTCGGAAGCTGCATGTCCAGAGGCTGTGTGTGCACGTGGCCATTGGGGCCTGAGGACAAAACACTCAGAACTCCACTTTCAAGCAGGACCCCTGCCACCATGTAGCTGCCTGCCACACCCCCTTGCTGCCTGCGCTGTCTTCACTGCTGGCAGGCCTCTGTGTGCACAGGCCAGTCGAAGCCAAGGAAACCGGGTGCTTGCTCTCCCCTAGCTAGGAATTCCTCCTACAGCACTCTGGACCAGGGGACACGTGCCCCTGGACCAGCAGCCTGCAAGGAAGCTGCAGCTTAGCCATCCAGAAAGGCCTGCAGCACTTGGCAGGAAGCCTTCTGCTAAGGAAAGCTTTCCCAATCCAAAGCCTTGGAGGAGTTCATGCATGCTCGGACAAGCAGCATTTGTCACCACAGAGCATTGGGTGCCTCAAACCTCCCCTGTGGCTTCCGAGCACCGTCCCACCCACATGCCCTTGGCATCCACTCTGTTGCCAGAAGGAGGTCCTAAGCAGGACTCTCTCACTTCTGGAGCCAGAGTGCCCCCTGCTTGGAACGTTCCTCAGGAACTCATTTGAGCGAGGCTTCTCCTCCCATGCTTGTCAGCCAGCAGATGATGCCATCGTTCCGCTGGAAAACTCTCTGCTTTGCCTTCAGCCATGGATCGCCTAGCTGAACTCTCTCTGCCTCCAGGAGAAACTGCAGTGTGCATGCAGCCTACAGAAAGGAGAGTGCCTTTTCCTGAGCACTGCTATGCTGAGGCCACTCCCTGAAGACCTCCAAGGGCCTTCTCTGCCCTAACACACTTGTGCCATTCAGCCAACCCAGGGAGCAAAGATCACCCTTGGCAGGACTCAGGGTGTGGCCTGTGTGTGGTTTCTTGGCTGGAGATGGGCAGGTCCTGAAGCTTAGTGCCCACTTGTGAATGGGATCTGATGGGCATAGCCGGCATTCCCTGGTTGTGCAGCAGGCGATCTGGGGCCTCCAAGCTGCATGCAAATCCCCTCCCTGGCTGCCCCTCTTGCTTCTTCTCTGCTGCCAAGCCTCTCTCACCACACATGCGTCTCATCGAAAGGAGCAGGCTGCTTGCCATTCTTGGCAAGGACCTCATCCCACAAGCCTCGTTTGCTCAAAGGGGCGTGCAAATTGACCGAGAGCCTGCAGAGGAGCTGCACTCTCTCCAGCCATAAAGGCCTGCAGGCGAGTCCATGACAGCCTGCTGCATGGAGGGCTTCTATGGGAGAGTGCCATTCTTCCCTGGTGAGGGCTCTTTCTCACACTGCTTTCCGTGGGGAAACACTGTGTGTGCCAAGTGTCTCCTGGGGGCAGAAAATGTCTCCCCAGTGCCAGAGGAGCAGGGAATCCTCTTTGTACACAGAGCAATGTTCTAGGCACACCTCCCATGCTGGAAGATCCCCACTTCCCCAACGGTCCAACTGCCTCAGGAACACACTTTTAGGGAGTGTGGTTCTGACAGGCAGGGCGGCCCGAGTGAGGCATGTGGATTGCAGGCCAAAGCCACTGCACTGAGCATGGCACCTGGAAGTCCTAGCTGAAGGCTCTCTGCAGCAGGCCCAACCCGGAATGAGCCTGCAGCCTGGCCTGCAGTCCCAGGCTTGCCCTGGGCACTGCTAGGTCGGGACCCATCCCAGGCTCAGCCAGGCCTCCCTAGGGCCTGTGCTGGCCTAGGCCTCTGCCAGCCAGCAGCACCTCGATGGAGCACAGTTTTTTCGAAAAGACCCCAGCGTGTGGCTGTGTGTCACTTGCACTGCTCGGAAGCTGCAGGTCCAGAGGCTGTGTGTGCACGTGGCCATTGGGGCCTGAGGACAAAACACTCAGAACCCCACTTTCAAGCAGGACCCCTGCCACCATGTAGCTGCCTGCCACACCCCCTTGCTGCCTGCGCTGTCTTCACTGCTGGCACGCCTCTGTGTGCACAGGCCAGTCGAAGCCAAGGAAACCGGGTGCTTGCTCTCCCCTAGCTAGGAATTCCTCCTACAGCACTCTGGACCAGGGGACACGTGCCCCTGGACCAGCAGCCTGCAAGGAAGCTGCAGCTGAGCCATCCAGAAAGGCCTGCAGCACTTGGCAGGAAGCCTTCTGCTAAGGAAAGCTTTCCCAATCCAAAGCCTTGGAGGACTTCATGCATGCTCGGACAAGCAGGGTTTGTCACCACAGAGCATTGGGTGCCTCAAACCTCCCCTGTGGCTTCCGAGCACCGTCCCACCCACATGCCCTTGGCATCCACTCTGTTGCCAGAAGGAGGTCCTAAGCAGGACTCTCTCACTTCTGGAGCCAGAGTGCCCCCTGCTTGGAACGTTCCTCAGGAACTCATTTGAGCGAGGCTTCTCCTCCCATGCTTGTCAGCCAGCAGATGATGCCATCGTTCCGCTGGAAAACTCTCTGCTTTGCCTTCAGCCATGGATCGCCTAGCTGAACTCTCTCTGCCTCCAGGAGAAACTGCAGTGTGCATGCAGCCTACAGAAAGGAGAGTGCCTTTTCCTGAGCACTGCTATGCTGAGGCCACTCCCTGAAGACCTCCTAGGGCCTTCTCTGCCCTAACACACTTGTGCCATTCAGCCAACCCAGGGAGCAAAGATCACCCTTGGCAGGACTCAGGGTGTGGCCTGTGTGTGGTTTCTTGGCTGGAGATGGGCAGGTCCTGAAGCTTAGTGCCCACTTGTGAATGGGATCTGATGGGCATAGCCGGCATTCCCTGGTTGTGCAGCAGGCGATCTGGGGCCTCCAAGCTGCATGCAAATCCCCTCCCTGGCTGCCCCTCTTGCTTCTTCTCTGCTGCCAAGCCTCTCTCACCACACATGCGTCTCATCGAAAGGAGCAGGCTGCTTGCCATTCTTGGCAAGGACCTCATCCCACAAGCCTCGTTTGCTCAAAGGGGCGTGCAAATTGACCGAGAGCCTGCAGAGGAGCTGCACTCTCTCCAGCCATAAAGGCCTGCAGGCGAGTCCATGACAGCCTGCTGCATGGAGGGCTTCTATGGGAGAGTGCCATTCTTCCCTGGTGAGGGCTCTTTCTCACACTGCTTTCCGTGGGGAAACACTGTGTGTGCCAAGTGTCTCCTGGGGGCAGAAAATGTCTCCCCAGTGCCAGAGGAGCAGGGAATCCTCTTTGTACACAGAGCAATGTTCTAGGCACACCTCCCATGCTGGAAGATCCCCACTTCCCCAACGGTCCAACTGCCTCAGGAACACACTTTTAGGGAGTGTGGTTCTGACAGGCAGGGCGGCCCGAGTGAGGCATGTGGATTGCAGGCCAAAGCCACTGCACTGAGCATGGCACCTGGAAGTCCTAGCTGAAGGCTCTCTGCAGCAGGCCCAACCTGGAATGAGCCTGCAGCCTGGCCTGCAGTCCCAGGCTTGCCCTGGGCACTGCTAGGTCGGGACCCATCCCAGGCTCAGCCAGGCCTCCCTAGGGCCTGTGCTGGCCTAGGCCTCTGCCAGCCAGCAGCACCTCGATGGAGCACAGTTTTTTCGAGAAGACCCCAGCGTGTGGCTGTGTGTCACTTGCACTGCTCGGAAGCTGCAGGTCCAGAGGCTGTGTGTGCACGTGGCCATTGGGGCCTGAGGACAAAACACTCAGAACCCCACTTTCAAGCAGGACCCCTGCCACCATGTAGCTGCCTGCCACACCCCCTTGCTGCCTGCGCTGTCTTCACTGCTGGCACGCCTCTGTGTGCACAGGCCAGTCGAAGCCAAGGAAACCGGGTGCTTGCTCTCCCCTAGCTAGGAATTCCTCCTACAGCACTCTGGACCAGGGGACACGTGCCCCTGGACCAGCAGCCTGCAAGGAAGCTGCAGCTGAGCCATCCAGAAAGGCCTGCAGCACTTGGCAGGAAGCCTTCTGCTAAGGAAAGCTTTCCCACTCCAAAGCCTTGGAGGACTTCATGCATGCTTGGACAAGCAGGGTTTGTCACCACAGAGCATTGGGTGCCTCAAACCTCCCCTGTGGCTTCCGAGCACCGTCCCACCCACATGCCCTTGGCATCCACTCTGTTGCCAGAAGGAGGTCCTAAGCAGGACTCTCTCACTTCTGGAGCCAGAGTGCCCCCTGCTTGGAACGTTCCTCAGGAACTCATTTGAGCGAGGCTTCTCCTCCCATGCTTGTCAGCCAGCAGATGATGCCATCGTTCTACTGGAAAACTCTCTGCTTTGCCTTCAGCCATGGATCGCCTAGCTGAACTCTCTCTGCCTCCAGGAGAAACTGCAGTGTGCATGCAGCCTACAGAAAGGAGAGTGCCTTTTCCTGAGCACTGCTATGCTGAGGCCACTCCCTGAAGACCTCCTAGGGCCTTCTCTCCCCTAACACACTCGTGCCATTCAGCCAACCCAGGGAGCAAAGATCACCCTTGGCAGGACTCAGGGTGTGGCCTGTGTGTGGTTTCTTGGCTGGAGATGGGCAGGTCCTGAAGCTTAGTGCCCACTTGTGAATGGGATCTGATGGGCATAGCCGGCATTCCCTGGTTGTGCAGCAGGCGATCTGGGGCCTCCAAGCTGCATGCAAATCCCCTCCCTGGCTGCCCCTCTTGCTTCTTCTCTGCTGCCAAGCCTCTCTCACCACACATGCGTCTCATCGAAAGGAGCAGGCTGCTTGCCATTCTTGGCAAGGGCCTCATCCCACAAGCCTCGTTTGCTCAAAGGGGCGTGCAAATTGACCCAGAGCCTGCAGAGGAGCTGCACTCTCTCCAGCCACAAAGGCCTGCAGGCGAGTCCATGACAGCCTGCTGCATGGAGGGCTTCTATGGGAGAGGGCCATGCTTCCCTGGTGGGGGCTCTTTCTCACACTGCTTTCCGTGGGGAAACACTGTGTGTGCCAAGTGTCTCCTGGGGGCAGAAAATGTCTCCCCAGTGCCAGAGGAGCAGGGAATCCTCTTTGTACACAGAGCAATGTTCTAGGCACACCTCCCATGCTGGGAGATCCCCACTTCCCCAATGGTCCTACTGCCTCAGGAACACACTTTTAGGGAGTGTGGCTCTGACAGGCAGGGCGGTCCGAGTGAGGCATGTGGATTGCAGGCCAAAGCCACTGCACTGAGCATGGCACCTGGAAGTCCTAGCTGAAGGCTCTCTGCAGCAGGCCCAACCTGGAATGAGCCTGCAGCCTGGCCTGCAGTCCCAGGCTTGCCCTGGGCACTGCTAGGTTGGGACCCATCCCAGGCTCAGCCAGGCCTCCCTAGGGCCTGTGCTGGCCTAGGCCTCTGCCAGCCAGCAGCACCTCCATGGAGCACAGTTTTTTCGAGAAGACACCAGCGTGTGGCTGTGTGTCACTTGCACTGCTCGGAAGCTGCAGGTCCAGAGGCTGTGTGTGCACGTGGCCATTGGGGCCTGAGGACAAAACACTCAGAACCCCACTTTCAAGCAGGACCCCTGCCACCATGTAGCTGCCTGCCACACCCCCTTGCTGCCTGCGCTGTCTTCACTGCTGGCAGGCCTCTGTGTGCACAGGCCAGTCGAAGCCAAGGAAACCGGGTGCTTGGTCTCCCCTAGCTAGGAATTCCTCCTACAGCACTCTGGACCAGGGGACACGTGCCCCTGGACCAGCAGCCTGCAAGGAAGCTGCAGCTTAGCCATCCAGAAAGGCCTGCAGCACTTGGCAGGAAGCCTTCTGCTAAGGAAAGCTTTCCCAATCAAAAGCCTTGGAGGAGTTCATGCATGCTCGGACAAGCAGCGTTTGTCACCACAGAGCATTGGGTGCCTCAAACCTCCCCTGTGGCTTCCGAGCACCGTCCCACCCACATGCCCTTGGCATCCACTCTGTTGCCAGAAGGAGGTCCTAAGCAGGACTCTCTCACTTCTGGAGCCAGAGTGCCCCCTGCTTGGAACGTTCCTCAGGAACTCATTTGAGCGAGGCTTCTCCTCCCATGCTTGTCAGCCAGCAGATGATGCCATCGTTCCGCTGGAAAACTCTCTGCTTTGCCTTCAGCCATGGATCGCCTAGCTGAACTCTCTCTGCCTCCAGGAGAAACTGCAGTGTGCATGCAGCCTACAGAAAGGAGAGTGCCTTTTCCTGAGCACTGCTATGCTGAGGCCACTCCCTGAAGACCTCCAAGGGCCTTCTCTGCCCTAACACACTCGTGCCATTCAGCCAACCCAGGGAGCAAAGATCACCCTTGGCAGGACTCAGGGTGTGGCCTGTGTGTGGTTTCTTGGCTGGAGATGGGCAGGTCCTGAAGCTTAGTGCCCACTTGTGAATGGGATCTGATGGGCATAGCCGGCATTCCCTGGTTGTGCAGCAGGCGATCTGGGGCCTCCAAGCTGCATGCAAATCCCCTCACTGGCTGCCCCTCTTGCTTCTTCTCTGCTGCCAAGCCTCTCTCACCACACATGCATCTCATCGAAAGGAGCAGGCTGCTTGCCATTCTTGGCAAGGACCTCATCCCACAAGCCTCGTTTGCTCAAAGGGGCGTGCAAATTGACCCAGAGCCTCCAGAGGAGCTGCACTCTCTTCAGCCACAAAGGCCTGCAGGCGAGTCCATGACAGCCTGCTGCATGGAGGGCTTCTATGGGAGAGGGCCATTCTTCCCTGGTGGGGGCTCTTTCTCACACTGCTTTCCGTGGGGAAACACTGTGTGTGCCAAGTGTCTCCTGGGGGCAGAAAATGTCTCCCCAGTGCCAGAGGAGCAGGGAATCCTCTTTGTACACAGAGCAATGTTCTAGGCACACCTCCCATGCTGGGAGATCCCCACTTCCCCAACGGTCCAACTGCCTCAGGAACACACTTTTAGGGAGTGTGGTTCTGACAGGCAGGGCGGCCCGAGTGAGGCATGTGGATTGCAGGCCAAAGCCACTGCACTGAGCATGGCACCTGGAAGTCCTAGCTGAAGGCTCTCTGCAGCAGGCCCAACCTGGAATGAGCCTGCAGCCTGGCCTGCAGTCCCAGGCTTGCCCTGGGCACTGCTAGGTCGGGACACATCCCAGGCTCAGCCAGGCCTCCCTAGGGTCTGTGCTGGCCTAGGCCTCTGCCAGCCAGCCGCACCTCGATGGAGCACAGTTCTTTCGAGAAGACCCCAGCGTGTGGCTGTGTGTCACTTGCACTGCTCGGAAGCTGCAGGTCCAGAGGCTGTGTGTGCACGTGGCCATTGGGGCCTGAGGACAAAACACTCAGAACCCCACTTTCAAGCAGGACCCCTGCCACCATGTAGCTGCCTGCCACACCCCCTTGCTGCCTGTGCTGTCTTCACTGCTGGCACGCCTCTGTGTGCACAGGCCAGTCGAAGCCAAGGAAACCGGGTGCTTGCTCTCCCCTAGCTAGGAATTCCTCCTACAGCACTCTGGACCAGGGGACACGTGCCCCTGGACCAGCAGCCTGCAAGGAAGCTGCAGCTTAGCCATCCAGAAAGGCCTGCAGCACTTGGCAGGAAGCCTTCTGCTAAGGAAAGCTTTCCCAATCCAAAGCCTTGGAGGAGTTCATGCATGCTCGGACAAGCAGCGTTTGTCACCACAGAGCATTGGGTGCCTCAAACCTCCCCTGTGGCTTCCGAGCACCGTCCCACCCACATGCCCTTGGCATCCACTCTGTTGCCAGAAGGAGGTCCTAAGCAGGACTCTCTCACTTCTGGAGCCAGAGTGCCCCCTGCTTGGAACGTTCCTCAGGAACTCATTTGAGCGAGGCTTCTCCTCCCATGCTTGTCAGCCAGCAGATGATGCCATCGTTCCGCTGAAAAACTCTCTGCTTTGCCTTCAGCCATGGATCGCCTAGCTGAACTCTCTCTGCCTCCAGGAGAAACTGCAGTGTGCATGCAGCCTACAGAAAGGAGAGTGCCTTTTCCTGAGCACTGCTATGCTGAGGCCACTCCCTGAAGACCTCCTAGGGCCTTCTCTCCCCTAACACACTCGTGCCATTCAGCCAACCCAGGGAGCAAAGATCACCCTTGGCAGGACTCAGGGTGTGGCCTGTGTGTGGTTTCTTGGCTGGAGATGGGCAGGTCCTGAAGCTTAGTGCCCACTTGTGAATGGGATCTGATGGGCATAGCCGGCATTCCCTGGTTGTGCAGCAGGCGATCTGGGGCCTCCAAGCTGCATGCAAATCCCCTCCCTGGCTGCCCCTCTTGCTTCTTCTCTGCTGCCAAGCCTCTCTCACCACACATGCGTCTCATCGAAAGGAGCAGGCTGCTTGCCATTCTTGGCAAGGGCCTCATCCCACAAGCCTCGTTTGCTCAAAGGGGCGTGCAAATTGACCCAGAGCCTGCAGAGGAGCTGCACTCTCTCCAGCCACAAAGGCCTGCAGGCGAGTCCATGACAGCCTGCTGCATGGAGGGCTTCTATGGGAGAGGGCCATGCTTCCCTGGTGGGGGCTCTTTCTCACACTGCTTTCCGTGGGGAAACACTGTGTGTGCCAAGTGTCTCCTGGGGGCAGAAAATGTCTCCCCAGTGCCAGAGGAGCAGGGAATCCTCTTTGTACACAGAGCAATGTTCTAGGCACACCTCCCATGCTGGGAGATCCCCACTTCCCCAACGGTCCTACTGCCTCAGGAACACACTTTTAGGGAGTGTGGCTCTGACAGGCAGGGCGGCCCGAGTGAGGCATGTGGATTGCAGGCCAAAGCCACTGCACTGAGCATGGCACCTGGAAGTCCTAGCTGAAGGCTCTCTGCAGCAGGCCCAACCTGGAATGAGCCTGCAGCCTGGCCTGCAGTCCCAGGCTTGCCCTGGGCACTGCTAGGTCGGGACCCATCCCAGGCTCAGCCAGGCCTCCCTAGGGCCTGTGCTGGCCTCGGCCTCTGCCAGCCAGCAGCACCTCGATGGAGCACAGTTTTTTCGAGAAGACACCAGCGTGTGGCTGTGTGTCACTTGCACTGCTCGGAAGCTGCAGGTCCAGAGGCTGTGTGTGCACGTGGCCATTGGGGCCTGAGGACAAAACACTCAGAACCCCACTTTCAAGCAGGACCCCTGCCACCATGTAGCTGCCTGCCACACCCCCTTGCTGCCTGTGCTGTCTTCACTGCTGGCACGCCTCTGTGTGCACAGGCCAGTCGAAGCCAAGGAAACCGGGTGCTTGCTCTCCCCTAGCTAGGAATTCCTCCTACAGCACTCTGGACCAGGGGACACGTGCCCCTGGACCAGCAGCCTGCAAGGAAGCTGCAGCTTAGCCATCCAGAAAGGCCTGCAGCACTTGGCAGGAAGCCTTCTGCTAAGGAAAGCTTTCCCAATCCAAAGCCTTGGAGGAGTTCATGCATGCTCGGACAAGCAGCGTTTGTCACCACAGAGCATTGGGTGCCTCAAACCTCCCCTGTGGCTTCCGAGCACCGTCCCACCCACATGCCCTTGGCATCCACTCTGTTGCCAGAAGGAGGTCCTAAGCAGGACTCTCTCACTTCTGGAGCCAGAGTGCCCCCTGCTTGGAACGTTCCTCAGGAACTCATTTGAGCGAGGCTTCTCCTCCCATGCTTGTCAGCCAGCAGATGATGCCATCGTTCCACTGGAAAACTCTCTGCTTTGCCTTCAGCCATGGATCGCCTAGCTGAACTCTCTCTGCCTCCAGGAGAAACTGCAGTGTGCATGCAGCCTACAGAAAGGAGAGTGCCTTTTCCTGAGCACTGCTATGCTGAGGCCACTCCCTGAAGACCTCCTAGGGCCTTCTCTGCCCTAACACACTCGTGCCATTCAGCCAACCCAGGGAGCAAAGATCACCCTTGGCAGGACTCAGGGTGTGGCCTGTGTGTGGTTTCTTGGCTGGAGATGGGCAGGTCCTGAAGCTTAGTGCCCACTTGTGAATGGGATCTGATGGGCATAGCCGGCATTCCCTGGTTGTGCAGCAGGCGATCTGGGGCCTCCAAGCTGCATGCAAATCCCCTCCCTGGCTGCCCCTCTTGCTTCTTCTCTGCTGCCAAGCCTCTCTCACCACACATGCGTCTCATCGAAAGGAGCAGGCTGCTTGCCATTCTTGGCAAGGACCTCATCCCACAAGCCTCGTTTGCTCAAAGGGGCGTGCAAATTGACCCAGAGCCTCCAGAGGAGCTGCACTCTCTCCAGCCATAAAGGCCTGCAGGCGAGTCCATGACAGCCTGCTGCATGGAGGGCTTCTATGGGAGAGTGCCATTCTTCCCTGGTGGGGGCTCTTTCTCACACTGCTTTCCGTGGGGAAACACTGTGTGTGCCAAGTGTCTCCTGGGGGCAGAAAATATCTCCCCAGTGCCAGAGGAGCAGGGAATCCTCTTTGTACACAGAGCAATGTTCTAGGCACACCTCCCATGCTGGGAGATCCCCACTTCCCCAACGGTCCAACTGCCTCAGGAACACACTTTTAGGGAGTGTGGTTCTGACAGGCAGGGCGGCCCAAGTGAGGCATGTGAATTGCAGGCCAAAGCCACTGCACTGAGCATGGCACCTGGAAGTCCTAGCTGAAGGCTCTCTGCAGCAGGCCCAACCTGGAATGAGCCTGCAGCCTGGCCTGCAGTCCCAGGCTTGCCCTGGGCACTGCTAGGTCGGGACCCATCCCAGGCTCAGCCAGGCCTCCCTAGGGCCTGTGCTGGCCTAGGCCTCTGCCAGCCAGCAGCACCTCCATGGAGCACAGTTCTTTCGAGAAGACCCCAGCGTGTGGCTGTGTGTCACTTGCACTGCTCGGAAGCTGCAGGTCCAGAGGCTGTGTGTGCACGTGGCCATTGGGGCCTGAGGACAAAACACTCAGAACCCCACTTTCAAGCAGGACCCCTGCCACCATGTAGCTGCCTGCCACACCCCCTTGCTGCCTGTGCTGTCTTCACTGCTGGCACGCCTCTGTGTGCACAGGCCAGTCGAAGCCAAGGAAACCGGGTGCTTGGTCTCCCCTAGCTAGGAATTCCTCCTACAGCACCCTGGACCAGGGGACACGTGCCCCTGGACCAGCAGCCTGCAAGGAAGCTGCAGCTTAGCCATCCAGAAAGGCCTGCAGCACTTGGCAGGAAGCCTTCTGCTAAGGAAAGCTTTCCCACTCCAAAGCCTTGGAGGAGTTCATGCATGCTCGGACAAGCAGCGTTTGTCACCACAGAGCATTGGGTGCCTCAAACCTCCCCTGTGGCTTCCGAGCACCGTCCCACCCACATGCCCTTGGCATCCACTCTGTTGCCAGAAGGAGGTCCTAAGCAGGACTCTCTCACTTCTGGAGCCAGAGTGCCCCCTGCTTGGAACGTTCCTCAGGAACTCATTTGAGCGAGGCTTCTCCTCCCATGCTTGTCAGCCAGCAGATGATGCCATCGTTCCGCTGGAAAACTCTCTGCTTTGCCTTCAGCCATGGATCGCCTAGCTGAACTCTCTCTGCCTCCAGGAGAAACTGCAGTGTGCATGCAGCCTACAGAAAGGAGAGTGCCTTTTCCTGAGCACTGCTATGCTGAGGCCACTCCCTGAAGACCTCCAAGGGCCTTCTCTGCCCTAACACACTCGTGCCATTCAGCCAACCCAGGGAGCAAAGATCACCCTTGGCAGGACTCAGGGTGTGGCCTGTGTGTGGTTTCTTGGCTGGAGATGGGCAGGTCCTGAAGCTTAGTGCCCACTTGTGAATGGGATCTGATGGGCATAGCCGGCATTCCCTGGTTGTGCAGCAGGCGATCTGGGGCCTCCAAGCTGCATGCAAATCCCCTCCCTGGCTGCCCCTCTTGCTTCTTCTCTGCTGCCAAGCCTCTCTCACCACACATGCGTCTCATCGAAAGGAGCAGGCTGCTTGCCATTCTTGGCAAGGGCCTCATCCCACAAGCCTCGTTTGCTCAAAGGGGCGTGCAAATTGACCCAGAGCCTGCAGAGGAGCTGCACTCTCTCCAGCCACAAAGGCCTGCAGGCGAGTCCATGACAGCCTGCTGCATGGAGGGCTTCTATGGGAGAGGGCCATGCTTCCCTGGTGGGGGCTCTTTCTCACACTGCTTTCCGTGGGGAAACACTGTGTGTGCCAAGTGTCTCCTGGGGGCAGAAAATGTCTCCCCAGTGCCAGAGGAGCAGGGAATCCTCTTTGTACACAGAGCAATGTTCTAGGCACACCTCCCATGCTGGGAGATCCCCACTTCCCCAATGGTCCTACTGCCTCAGGAACACACTTTTAGGGAGTGTGGCTCTGACAGGCAGGGCGGTCCGAGTGAGGCATGTGGATTGCAGGCCAAAGCCACTGCACTGAGCATGGCACCTGGAAGTCCTAGCTGAAGGCTCTCTGCAGCAGGCCCAACCTGGAATGAGCCTGCAGCCTGGCCTGCAGTCCCAGGCTTGCCCTGGGCACTGCTAGGTTGGGACCCATCCCAGGCTCAGCCAGGCCTCCCTAGGGCCTGTGCTGGCCTAGGCCTCTGCCAGCCAGCAGCACCTCGATGGAGCACAGTTTTTTCGAGAAGACACCAGCGTGTGGCTGTGTGTCACTTGCACTGCTCGGAAGCTGCAGGTCCAGAGGCTGTGTGTGCACGTGGCCATTGGGGCCTGAGGACAAAACACTCAGAACCCCACTTTCAAGCAGGACCCCTGCCACCATGTAGCTGCCTGCCACACCCCCTTGCTGCCTGCGCTGTCTTCACTGCTGGCAGGCCTCTGTGTGCACAGGCCAGTCGAAGCCAAGGAAACCGGGTGCTTGGTCTCCCCTAGCTAGGAATTCCTCCTACAGCACTCTGGACCAGGGGACACGTGCCCCTGGACCAGCAGCCTGCAAGGAAGCTGCAGCTTAGCCATCCAGAAAGGCCTGCAGCACTTGGCAGGAAGCCTTCTGCTAAGGAAAGCTTTCCCAATCAAAAGCCTTGGAGGAGTTCATGCATGCTCGGACAAGCAGCGTTTGTCACCACAGAGCATTGGGTGCCTCAAACCTCCCCTGTGGCTTCCGAGCACCGTCCCACCCACATGCCCTTGGCATCCACTCTGTTGCCAGAAGGAGGTCCTAAGCAGGACTCTCTCACTTCTGGAGCCAGAGTGCCCCCTGCTTGGAACGTTCCTCAGGAACTCATTTGAGCGAGGCTTCTCCTCCCATGCTTGTCAGCCAGCAGATGATGCCATCGTTCCGCTGGAAAACTCTCTGCTTTGCCTTCAGCCATGGATCGCCTAGCTGAACTCTCTCTGCCTCCAGGAGAAACTGCAGTGTGCATGCAGCCTACAGAAAGGAGAGTGCCTTTTCCTGAGCACTGCTATGCTGAGGCCACTCCCTGAAGACCTCCAAGGGCCTTCTCTGCCCTAACACACTCGTGCCATTCAGCCAACCCAGGGAGCAAAGATCACCCTTGGCAGGACTCAGGGTGTGGCCTGTGTGTGGTTTCTTGGCTGGAGATGGGCAGGTCCTGAAGCTTAGTGCCCACTTGTGAATGGGATCTGATGGGCATAGCCGGCATTCCCTGGTTGTGCAGCAGGCGATCTGGGGCCTCCAAGCTGCATGCAAATCCCCTCACTGGCTGCCCCTCTTGCTTCTTCTCTGCTGCCAAGCCTCTCTCACCACACATGCATCTCATCGAAAGGAGCAGGCTGCTTGCCATTCTTGGCAAGGACCTCATCCCACAAGCCTCGTTTGCTCAAAGGGGCGTGCAAATTGACCCAGAGCCTCCAGAGGAGCTGCACTCTCTTCAGCCACAAAGGCCTGCAGGCGAGTCCATGACAGCCTGCTGCATGGAGGGCTTCTATGGGAGAGGGCCATTCTTCCCTGGTGGGGGCTCTTTCTCACACTGCTTTCCGTGGGGAAACACTGTGTGTGCCAAGTGTCTCCTGGGGGCAGAAAATGTCTCCCCAGTGCCAGAGGAGCAGGGAATCCTCTTTGTACACAGAGCAATGTTCTAGGCACACCTCCCATGCTGGGAGATCCCCACTTCCCCAACGGTCCAACTGCCTCAGGAACACACTTTTAGGGAGTGTGGTTCTGACAGGCAGGGCGGCCCGAGTGAGGCATGTGGATTGCAGGCCAAAGCCACTGCACTGAGCATGGCACCTGGAAGTCCTAGCTGAAGGCTCTCTGCAGCAGGCCCAACCTGGAATGAGCCTGCAGCCTGGCCTGCAGTCCCAGGCTTGCCCTGGGCACTGCTAGGTCGGGACACATCCCAGGCTCAGCCAGGCCTCCCTAGGGTCTGTGCTGGCCTAGGCCTCTGCCAGCCAGCAGCACCTCGATGGAGCACAGTTCTTTCGAGAAGACCCCAGCGTGTGGCTGTGTGTCACTTGCACTGCTCGGAAGCTGCAGGTCCAGAGGCTGTGTGTGCACGTGGCCATTGGGGCCTGAGGACAAAACACTCAGAACCCCACTTTCAAGCAGGACCCCTGCCACCATGTAGCTGCCTGCCACACCCCCTTGCTGCCTGTGCTGTCTTCACTGCTGGCACGCCTCTGTGTGCACAGGCCAGTCGAAGCCAAGGAAACCGGGTGCTTGCTCTCCCCTAGCTAGGAATTCCTCCTACAGCACTCTGGACCAGGGGACACGTGCCCCTGGACCAGCAGCCTGCAAGGAAGCTGCAGCTTAGCCATCCAGAAAGGCCTGCAGCACTTGGCAGGAAGCCTTCTGCTAAGGAAAGCTTTCCCAATCCAAAGCCTTGGAGGAGTTCATGCATGCTCGGACAAGCAGCGTTTGTCACCACAGAGCATTGGGTGCCTCAAACCTCCCCTGTGGCTTCCGAGCACCGTCCCACCCACATGCCCTTGGCATCCACTCTGTTGCCAGAAGGAGGTCCTAAGCAGGACTCTCTCACTTCTGGAGCCAGAGTGCCCCCTGCTTGGAACGTTCCTCAGGAACTCATTTGAGCGAGGCTTCTCCTCCCATGCTTGTCAGCCAGCAGATGATGCCATCGTTCCGCTGAAAAACTCTCTGCTTTGCCTTCAGCCATGGATCGCCTAGCTGAACTCTCTCTGCCTCCAGGAGAAACTGCAGTGTGCATGCAGCCTACAGAAAGGAGAGTGCCTTTTCCTGAGCACTGCTATGCTGAGGCCACTCCCTGAAGACCTCCTAGGGCCTTCTCTCCCCTAACACACTCGTGCCATTCAGCCAACCCAGGGAGCAAAGATCACCCTTGGCAGGACTCAGGGTGTGGCCTGTGTGTGGTTTCTTGGCTGGAGATGGGCAGGTCCTGAAGCTTAGTGCCCACTTGTGAATGGGATCTGATGGGCATAGCCGGCATTCCCTGGTTGTGCAGCAGGCGATCTGGGGCCTCCAAGCTGCATGCAAATCCCCTCCCTGGCTGCCCCTCTTGCTTCTTCTCTGCTGCCAAGCCTCTCTCACCACACATGCGTCTCATCGAAAGGAGCAGGCTGCTTGCCATTCTTGGCAAGGGCCTCATCCCACAAGCCTCGTTTGCTCAAAGGGGCGTGCAAATTGACCCAGAGCCTGCAGAGGAGCTGCACTCTCTCCAGCCACAAAGGCCTGCAGGCGAGTCCATGACAGCCTGCTGCATGGAGGGCTTCTATGGGAGAGGGCCATGCTTCCCTGGTGGGGGCTCTTTCTCACACTGCTTTCCGTGGGGAAACACTGTGTGTGCCAAGTGTCTCCTGGGGGCAGAAAATGTCTCCCCAGTGCCAGAGGAGCAGGGAATCCTCTTTGTACACAGAGCAATGTTCTAGGCACACCTCCCATGCTGGGAGATCCCCACTTCCCCAACGGTCCTACTGCCTCAGGAACACACTTTTAGGGAGTGTGGCTCTGACAGGCAGGGCGGCCCGAGTGAGGCATGTGGATTGCAGGCCAAAGCCACTGCACTGAGCATGGCACCTGGAAGTCCTAGCTGAAGGCTCTCTGCAGCAGGCCCAACCTGGAATGAGCCTGCAGCCTGGCCTGCAGTCCCAGGCTTGCCCTGGGCACTGCTAGGTCGGGACCCATCCCAGGCTCAGCCAGGCCTCCCTAGGGCCTGTGCTGGCCTCGGCCTCTGCCAGCCAGCAGCACCTCGATGGAGCACAGTTTTTTCGAGAAGACACCAGCGTGTGGCTGTGTGTCACTTGCACTGCTCGGAAGCTGCAGGTCCAGAGGCTGTGTGTGCACGTGGCCATTGGGGCCTGAGGACAAAACACTCAGAACCCCACTTTCAAGCAGGACCCCTGCCACCATGTAGCTGCCTGCCACACCCCCTTGCTGCCTGTGCTGTCTTCACTGCTGGCACGCCTCTGTGTGCACAGGCCAGTCGAAGCCAAGGAAACCGGGTGCTTGCTCTCCCCTAGCTAGGAATTCCTCCTACAGCACTCTGGACCAGGGGACACGTGCCCCTGGACCAGCAGCCTGCAAGGAAGCTGCAGCTTAGCCATCCAGAAAGGCCTGCAGCACTTGGCAGGAAGCCTTCTGCTAAGGAAAGCTTTCCCAATCCAAAGCCTTGGAGGAGTTCATGCATGCTCGGACAAGCAGCGTTTGTCACCACAGAGCATTGGGTGCCTCAAACCTCCCCTGTGGCTTCCGAGCACCGTCCCACCCACATGCCCTTGGCATCCACTCTGTTGCCAGAAGGAGGTCCTAAGCAGGACTCTCTCACTTCTGGAGCCAGAGTGCCCCCTGCTTGGAACGTTCCTCAGGAACTCATTTGAGCGAGGCTTCTCCTCCCATGCTTGTCAGCCAGCAGATGATGCCATCGTTCCACTGGAAAACTCTCTGCTTTGCCTTCAGCCATGGATCGCCTAGCTGAACTCTCTCTGCCTCCAGGAGAAACTGCAGTGTGCATGCAGCCTACAGAAAGGAGAGTGCCTTTTCCTGAGCACTGCTATGCTGAGGCCACTCCCTGAAGACCTCCTAGGGCCTTCTCTGCCCTAACACACTCGTGCCATTCAGCCAACCCAGGGAGCAAAGATCACCCTTGGCAGGACTCAGGGTGTGGCCTGTGTGTGGTTTCTTGGCTGGAGATGGGCAGGTCCTGAAGCTTAGTGCCCACTTGTGAATGGGATCTGATGGGCATAGCCGGCATTCCCTGGTTGTGCAGCAGGCGATCTGGGGCCTCCAAGCTGCATGCAAATCCCCTCCCTGGCTGCCCCTCTTGCTTCTTCTCTGCTGCCAAGCCTCTCTCACCACACATGCGTCTCATCGAAAGGAGCAGGCTGCTTGCCATTCTTGGCAAGGACCTCATCCCACAAGCCTCGTTTGCTCAAAGGGGCGTGCAAATTGACCCAGAGCCTCCAGAGGAGCTGCACTCTCTCCAGCCATAAAGGCCTGCAGGCGAGTCCATGACAGCCTGCTGCATGGAGGGCTTCTATGGGAGAGTGCCATTCTTCCCTGGTGGGGGCTCTTTCTCACACTGCTTTCCGTGGGGAAACACTGTGTGTGCCAAGTGTCTCCTGGGGGCAGAAAATATCTCCCCAGTGCCAGAGGAGCAGGGAATCCTCTTTGTACACAGAGCAATGTTCTAGGCACACCTCCCATGCTGGGAGATCCCCACTTCCCCAACGGTCCAACTGCCTCAGGAACACACTTTTAGGGAGTGTGGTTCTGACAGGCAGGGCGGCCCAAGTGAGGCATGTGAATTGCAGGCCAAAGCCACTGCACTGAGCATGGCACCTGGAAGTCCTAGCTGAAGGCTCTCTGCAGCAGGCCCAACCTGGAATGAGCCTGCAGCCTGGCCTGCAGTCCCAGGCTTGCCCTGGGCACTGCTAGGTCGGGACCCATCCCAGGCTCAGCCAGGCCTCCCTAGGGCCTGTGCTGGCCTAGGCCTCTGCCAGCCAGCAGCACCTCCATGGAGCACAGTTCTTTCGAGAAGACCCCAGCGTGTGGCTGTGTGTCACTTGCACTGCTCGGAAGCTGCAGGTCCAGAGGCTGTGTGTGCACGTGGCCATTGGGGCCTGAGGACAAAACACTCAGAACCCCACTTTCAAGCAGGACCCCTGCCACCATGTAGCTGCCTGCCACACCCCCTTGCTGCCTGTGCTGTCTTCACTGCTGGCACGCCTCTGTGTGCACAGGCCAGTCGAAGCCAAGGAAACCGGGTGCTTGGTCTCCCCTAGCTAGGAATTCCTCCTACAGCACCCTGGACCAGGGGACACGTGCCCCTGGACCAGCAGCCTGCAAGGAAGCTGCAGCTTAGCCATCCAGAAAGGCCTGCAGCACTTGGCAGGAAGCCTTCTGCTAAGGAAAGCTTTCCCACTCCAAAGCCTTGGAGGAGTTCATGCATGCTCGGACAAGCAGCGTTTGTCACCACAGAGCATTGGGTGCCTCAAACCTCCCCTGTGGCTTCCGAGCACCGTCCCACCCACATGCCCTTGGCATCCACTCTGTTGCCAGAAGGAGGTCCTAAGCAGGACTCTCTCACTTCTGGAGCCAGAGTGCCCCCTGCTTGGAACGTTCCTCAGGAACTCATTTGAGCGAGGCTTCTCCTCCCATGCTTGTCAGCCAGCAGATGATGCCATCGTTCCGCTGGAAAACTCTCTGCTTTGCCTTCAGCCATGGATCGCCTAGCTGAACTCTCTCTGCCTCCAGGAGAAACTGCAGTGTGCATGCAGCCTACAGAAAGGAGAGTGCCTTTTCCTGAGCACTGCTATGCTGAGGCCACTCCCTGAAGACCTCCAAGGGCCTTCTCTGCCCTAACACACTCGTGCCATTCAGCCAACCCAGGGAGCAAAGATCACCCTTGGCAGGACTCAGGGTGTGGCCTGTGTGTGGTTTCTTGGCTGGAGATGGGCAGGTCCTGAAGCTTAGTGCCCACTTGTGAATGGGATCTGATGGGCATAGCCGGCATTCCCTGGTTGTGCAGCAGGCGATCTGGGGCCTCCAAGCTGCATGCAAATCCCCTCCCTGGCTGCCCCTCTTGCTTCTTCTCTGCTGCCAAGCCTCTCTCACCACACATGCGTCTCATCGAAAGGAGCAGGCTGCTTGCCATTCTTGGCAAGGACCTCATCCCACAAGCTTCGTTTGCTCAAAGGGGCGTGCAAATTGACCCAGAGCCTCCAGAGGAGCTGCACTCTCTCCAGCCACAAAGGCCTGCAGGCGAGTCCATGACAGCCTGCTGCATGGAGGGCTTCTATGGGAGAGTGCCATTCTTCCCTGGTGGTGGCTCTTTCTCACACTGCTTTCTCTGGGGAAACACTGTGTGTGCCAAGTGTCTCCTGGGGGCAGAAAATGTCTCCCCAGTGCCAGAGGAGCAGGGAATCCTCTTTGTACACAGAGCAATGTTCTAGGCACACCTCCCATGCTGGGAGATCCCCACTTCCCCAATGGTCCTACTGCCTCAGGAACACACTTTTAGGGAGTGTGGCTCTGACAGGCAGGGCGGCCCGAGTGAGGCATGTGGATTGCAGGCCAAAGCCACTGCACTGAGCATGGCACCTGGAAGTCCTAGCTGAAGGCTCTCTGCAGCAGGCCCAACCTGGAATGAGCCTGCAGCCTGGCCTGCAGTCCCAGGCTTGCCCTGGGCACTGCTAGGTTGGGACCCATCCCAGGCTCAGCCAGGCCTCCCTAGGGCCTGTGCTGGCCTAGGCCTCTGCCAGCCAGCAGCACCTCGATGGAGCACAGTTTTTTCGAGAAGACACCAGCGTGTGGCTGTGTGTCACTTGCACTGCTCGGAAGCTGCAGGTCCAGAGGCTGTGTGTGCACGTGGCCATTGGGGCCTGAGGACAAAACACTCAGAACCCCACTTTCAAGCAGGACCCCTGCCACCATGTAGCTGCCTGCCACACCCCCTTGCTGCCTGCGCTGTCTTCACTGCTGGCAGGCCTCTGTGTGCACAGGCCAGTCGAAGCCAAGGAAACCGGGTGCTTGGTCTCCCCTAGCTAGGAATTCCTCCTACAGCACTCTGGACCAGGGGACACGTGCCCCTGGACCAGCAGCCTGCAAGGAAGCTGCAGCTTAGCCATCCAGAAAGGCCTGCAGCACTTGGCAGGAAGCCTTCTGCTAAGGAAAGCTTTCCCAATCCAAAGCCTTGGAGGAGTTCATGCATGCTCGGACAAGCAGCGTTTGTCACCACAGAGCATTGGGTGCCTCAAACCTCCCCTGTGGCTTCCGAGCACCGTCCCACCCACATGCCCTTGGCATCCACTCTGTTGCCAGAAGGAGGTCCTAAGCAGGACTCTCTCACTTCTGGAGCCAGAGTGCCCCCTGCTTGGAACGTTCCTCAGGAACTCATTTGAGCGAGGCTTCTCCTCCCATGCTTGTCAGCCAGCAGATGATGCCATCGTTCCGCTGGAAAACTCTCTGCTTTGCCTTCAGCCATGGATCGCCTAGCTGAACTCTCTCTGCCTCCAGGAGAAACTGCAGTGTGCATGCAGCCTACAGAAAGGAGAGTGCCTTTTCCTGAGCACTGCTATGCTGAGGCCACTCCCTGAAGACCTCCAAGGGCCTTCTCTGCCCTAACACACTCGTGCCATTCAGCCAACCCAGGGAGCAAAGATCACCCTTGGCAGGACTCAGGGTGTGGCCTGTGTGTGGTTTCTTGGCTGGAGATGGGCAGGTCCTGAAGCTTAGTGCCCACTTGTGAATGGGATCTGATGGGCATAGCCGGCATTCCCTGGTTGTGCAGCAGGCGATCTGGGGCCTCCAAGCTGCATGCAAATCCCCTCCCTGGCTGCCCCTCTTGCTTCTTCTCTGCTGCCAAGCCTCTCTCACCACACATGCGTCTCATCGAAAGGAGCAGGCTGCTTGCCATTCTTGGCAAGGACCTCATCCCACAAGCCTCGTTTGCTCAAAGGGGCGTGCAAATTGACCCAGAGCCTCCAGAGGAGCTGCACTCTCTCCAGCCACAAAGGCCTGCAGGCGAGTCCATGACAGCCTGCTGCATGGAGGGCTTCTATGGGAGAGGGCCATGCTTCCCTGGTGGGGGCTCTTTCTCACACTGCTTTCTGTGGGGAAACACTGTGTGTGCCAAGTGTCTCCTGGGGGCAGAAAATGTCTCCCCAGTGCCAGAGGAGCAGGGAATCCTCTTTGTACACAGAGCAATGTTCTAGGCACACCTCCCATGCTGGGAGATCCCCACTTCCCCAACGGTCCAACTGCCTCAGGAACACACTTTTAGGGAGTGTGGTTCTGACAGGCAGGGCGGCCCGAGTGAGGCATGTGGATTGCAGGCCAAAGCCACTGCACTGAGCATGGCACCTGGAAGTCCTAGCTGAAGGCTCTCTGCAGCAGGCCCAACCTGGAATGAGCCTGCAGCCTGACCTGCAGTCCCAGGCTTGCCCTGGGCACTGCTAGGTCGGGACCCATCCCAGGCTCAGCCAGGCCTCCCTAGGGTCTGTGCTGGCCTAGGCCTCTGCCAGCCAGCAGCACCTCGATGGAGCACAGTTCTTTCGAGAAGACCCCAGCGTGTGGCTGTGTGTCACTTGCACTGCTCAGAAGCTGCAGGTCCAGAGGCTGTGTGTGCACGTGGCCATTGGGGCCTGAGGACAAAACACTCAGAACCCCACTTTCAAGCAGGACCCCTGCCACCATGTAGCTGCCTGCCACACCCCCTTGCTGCCTGTGCTGTCTTCACTGCTGGCACGCCTCTGTGTGCACAGGCCAGTCGAAGCCAAGGAAACCGGGTGCTTGGTCTCCCCTAGCTAGGAATTCCTCCTACAGCACTCTGGACCAGGGGACACGTGCCCCTGGACCAGCAGCCTGCAAGGAAGCTGCAGCTTAGCCATCCAGAAAGGCCTGCAGCACTTGGCAGGAAGCCTTCTGCTAAGGAAAGCTTTCCCAATCCAAAGCCTTGGAGGAGTTCATGCATGCTCGGACAAGCAGCGTTTGTCACCACAGAGCATTGGGTGCCTCAAACCTCCCCTGTGGCTTCCGAGCACCGTCCCACCCACATGCCCTTGGCATCCACTCTGTTGCCAGAAGGAGGTCCTAAGCAGGACTCTCTCACTTCTGGAGCCAGAGTGCCCCCTGCTTGGAACGTTCTTCAGGAACTCATTTGAGCGAGGCTTCTCCTCCCATGCTTGTCAGCCAGCAGATGATGCCATCGTTCCACTGGAAAACTCTCTGCTTTGCCTTCAGCCATGGATCGCCTAGCTGAACTCTCTCTGCCTCCAGGAGAAACTGCAGTGTGCATGCAGCCTACAGAAAGGAGAGTGCCTTTTCCTGAGCACTGCTATGCTGAGGCCACTCCCTGAAGACCTCCTAGGGCCTTCTCTCCCCTAACACACTCGTGCCATTCAGCCAACCCAGGGAGCAAAGATCACCCTTGGCAGGACTCAGGGTGTGGCCTGTGTGTGGTTTCTTGGCTGGAGATGGGCAGGTCCTGAAGCTTAGTGCCCACTTGTGAATGGGATCTGATGGGCATAGCCGGCATTCCCTGGTTGTGCAGCAGGCGATCTGGGGCCTCCAAGCTGCATGCAAATCCCCTCCCTGGCTGCCCCTCTTGCTTCTTCTCTGCTGCCAAGCCTCTCTCACCACACATGCGTCTCATCGAAAGGAGCAGGCTGCTTGCCATTCTTGGCAAGGGCCTCATCCCACAAGCCTCGTTTGCTCAAAGGGGCGTGCAAATTGACCCAGAGCCTCCAGAGGAGCTGCACTCTCTCCAGCCACAAAGGCCTGCAGGCGAGTCCATGACAGCCTGCTGCATGGAGGGCTTCTATGGGAGAGGGCCATGCTTCCCTGGTGGGGGCTCTTTCTCACACTGCTTTCCGTGGGGAAACACTGTGTGTGCCAAGTGTCTCCTGGGGGCAGAAAATGTCTCCCCAGTGCCAGAGGAGCAGGGAATCCTCTTTGTACACAGAGCAATGTTCTAGGCACACCTCCCATGCTGGGAGATCCCCACTTCCCCAATGGTCCTACTGCCTCAGGAACACACTTTTAGGGAGTGTGGCTCTGACAGGCAGGGCGGCCCGAGTGAGGCATGTGGATTGCAGGCCAAAGCCACTGCACTGAGCATGGCACCTGGAAGTCCTAGCTGAAGGCTCTCTGCAGCAGGCCCAACCTGGAATGAGCCTGCAGCCTGGCCTGCAGTCCCAGGCTTGCCCTGGGCACTGCTAGGTTGGGACCCATCCCAGGCTCAGCCAGGCCTCCCTAGGGCCTGTGCTGGCCTAGGCCTCTGCCAGCCAGCAGCACCTCGATGGAGCACAGTTTTTTCGAGAAGACACCAGCGTGTGGCTGTGTGTCACTTGCACTGCTCGGAAGCTGCAGGTCCAGAGGCTGTGTGTGCACGTGGCCATTGGGGCCTGAGGACAAAACACTCAGAACCCCACTTTCAAGCAGGACCCCTGCCACCATGTAGCTGCCTGCCACACCCCCTTGCTGCCTGCGCTGTCTTCACTGCTGGCAGGCCTCTGTGTGCACAGGCCAGTCGAAGCCAAGGAAACCGGGTGCTTGGTCTCCCCTAGCTAGGAATTCCTCCTACAGCACTCTGGACCAGGGGACACGTGCCCCTGGAACAGCAGCCTGCAAGGAAGCTGCAGCTTAGCCATCCAGAAAGGCCTGCAGCACTTGGCAGGAAGCCTTCTGCTAAGGAAAGCTTTCCCAATCCAAAGCCTTGGAGGAGTTCATGCATGCTCGGACAAGCAGCGTTTGTCACCACAGAGCATTGGGTGCCTCAAACCTCCCCTGTGGCTTCCGAGCACCGTCCCACCCACATGCCCTTGGCATCCACTCTGTTGCCAGAAGGAGGTCCTAAGCAGGACTCTCTCACTTCTGGAGCCAGAGTGCCCCCTGCTTGGAACGTTCCTCAGGAACTCATTTGAGCGAGGCTTCTCCTCCCATGCTTGTCAGCCAGCAGATGATGCCATCGTTCCGCTGGAAAACTCTCTGCTTTGCCTTCAGCCATGGATCGCCTAGCTGAACTCTCTCTGCCTCCAGGAGAAACTGCAGTGTGCATGCAGCCTACAGAAAGGAGAGTGCCTTTTCCTGAGCACTGCTATGCTGAGGCCACTCCCTGAAGACCTCCAAGGGCCTTCTCTGCCCTAACACACTCGTGCCATTCAGCCAACCCAGGGAGCAAAGATCACCCTTGGCAGGACTCAGGGTGTGGCCTGTGTGTGGTTTCTTGGCTGGAGATGGGCAGGTCCTGAAGCTTAGTGCCCACTTGTGAATGGGATCTGATGGGCATAGCCGGCATTCCCTGGTTGTGCAGCAGGCGATCTGGGGCCTCCAAGCTGCATGCAAATCCCCTCCCTGGCTGCCCCTCTTGCTTCTTCTCTGCTGCCAAGCCTCTCTCACCACACATGCATCTCATCGAAAGGAGCAGGCTGCTTGCCATTCTTGGCAAGGACCTCATCCCACAAGCCTCGTTTGCTCAAAGGGGCGTGCAAATTGACCCAGAGCCTCCAGAGGAGCTGCACTCTCTTCAGCCACAAAGGCCTGCAGGCGAGTCCATGACAGCCTGCTGCATGGAGGGCTTCTATGGGAGAGGGCCATTCTTCCCTGGTGGGGGCTCTTTCTCACACTGCTTTCCGTGGGGAAACACTGTGTGTGCCAAGTGTCTCCTGGGGGCAGAAAATGTCTCCCCAGTGCCAGAGGAGCAGGGAATCCTCTTTGTACACAGAGCAATGTTCTAGGCACACCTCCCATGCTGGGAGATCCCCACTTCCCCAACGGTCCAACTGCCTCAGGAACACACTTTTAGGGAGTGTGGTTCTGACAGGCAGGGCGGCCCGAGTGAGGCATGTGGATTGCAGGCCAAAGCCACTGCACTGAGCATGGCACCTGGAAGTCCTAGCTGAAGGCTCTCTGCAGCAGGCCCAACCTGGAATGAGCCTGCAGCCTGGCCTGCAGTCCCAGGCTTGCCCTGGGCACTGCTAGGTCGGGACCCATCCCAGGCTCAGCCAGGCCTCCCTAGGGTCTGTGCTGGCCTAGGCCTCTGCCAGCCAGCAGCACCTCGATGGAGCACAGTTCTTTCGAGAAGACCCCAGCGTGTGGCTGTGTGTCACTTGCACTGCTCGGAAGCTGCAGGTCCAGAGGCTGTGTGTGCACGTGGCCATTGGGGCCTGAGGACAAAACACTCAGAACCCCACTTTCAAGCAGGACCCCTGCCACCATGTAGCTGCCTGCCACACCCCCTTGCTGCCTGTGCTGTCTTCACTGCTGGCACGCCTCTGTGTGCACAGGCCAGTCGAAGCCAAGGAAACCGGGTGCTTGGTCTCCCCTAGCTAGGAATTCCTCCTACAGCACTCTGGACCAGGGGACACGTGCCCCTGGACCAGCAGCCTGCAAGGAAGCTGCAGCTTAGCCATCCAGAAAGGCCTGCAGCACTTGGCAGGAAGCCTTCTGCTAAGGAAAGCTTTCCCAATCCAAAGCCTTGGAGGAGTTCATGCATGCTCGGACAAGCAGCGTTTGTCACCACAGAGCATTGGGTGCCTCAAACCTCCCCTGTGGCTTCCGAGCACCGTCCCACCCACATGCCCTTGGCATCCACTCTGTTGCCAGAAGGAGGTCCTAAGCAGGACTCTCTCACTTCTGGAGCCAGAGTGCCCCCTGCTTGGAACGTTCCTCAGGAACTCATTTGAGCGAGGCTTCTCCTCCCATGCTTGTCAGCCAGCAGATGATGCCATCGTTCCGCTGGAAAACTCTCTGCTTTGCCTTCAGCCATGGATCGCCTAGCTGAACTCTCTCTGCCTCCAGGAGAAACTGCAGTGTGCATGCAGCCTACAGAAAGGAGAGTGCCTTTTCCTGAGCACTGCTATGCTGAGGCCACTCCCTGAAGACCTCCAAGGGCCTTCTCTCCCCTAACACACTCGTGCCATTCAGCCAACCCAGGGAGCAAAGATCACCCTTGGCAGGACTCAGGGTGTGGCCTGTGTGTGGTTTCTTGGCTGGAGATGGGCAGGTCCTGAAGCTTAGTGCCCACTTGTGAATGGGATCTGATGGGCATAGCCGGCATTCCCTGGTTGTGCAGCAGGCGATCTGGGGCCTCCAAGCTGCATGCAAATCCCCTCCCTGGCTGCCCCTCTTGCTTCTTCTCTGCTGCCAAGCCTATCTCACCACACATGCATCTCATCGAAAGGAGCAGGCTGCTTGCCATTCTTGGCAAGGACCTCATCCCACAAGCCTCGTTTGCTCAAAGGGGCGTGCAAATTGACCCAGAGCCTCCAGAGGAGCTGCACTCTCTTCAGCCACAAAGGCCTGCAGGCGAGTCCATGACAGCCTGCTGCATGGAGGGCTTCTATGGGAGAGGGCCATTCTTCCCTGGTGGGGGCTCTTTCTCACACTGCTTTCCGTGGGGAAACACTGTGTGTGCCAAGTGTCTCCTGGGGGCAGAAAATGTCTCCCCAGTGCCAGAGGAGCAGGGAATCCTCTTTGTACACAGAGCAATGTTCTAGGCACACCTCCCATGCTGGGAGATCCCCACTTCCCCAACGGTCCAACTGCCTCAGGAACACACTTTTAGGGAGTGTGGCTCTGACAGGCAGGGCGGCCCGAGTGAGGCATGTGGATTGCAGGCCAAAGCCACTGCACTGAGCATGGCACCTGGAAGTCCTAGCTGAAGGCTCTCTGCAGCAGGCCCAACCTGGAATGAGCCTGCAGCCTGGCCTGCAGTCCCAGGCTTGCCCTGGGCACTGCTAGGTCGGGACCCATCCCAGGCTCAGCCAGGCCTCCCTAGGGTCTGTGCTGGCCTAGGCCTCTGCCAGCCAGCAGCACCTCGATGGAGCACAGTTTTTTCGAGAAGACCCCAGCGTGTGGCTGTGTGTCACTTGCACTGCTCGGAAGCTGCAGGTCCAGAGGCTGTGTGTGCACGTGGCCATTGGGGCCTGAGGACAAAACACTCAGAACCACACTTTCAAGCAGGACCCCTGCCACCATGTAGCTGCCTGCCACACCCCCTTGCTGCCTGCGCTGTCTTCACTGCTGGCAGGCCTCTGTGTGCACAGGCCAGTCGAAGCCAAGGAAACCGGGTGCTTGGTCTCCCCTAGCTAGGAATTCCTCCTACAGCACTCTGGACCAGGGGACACGTGCCCCTGGACCAGCAGCCTGCAAGGAAGCTGCAGCTTAGCCATCCAGAAAGGCCTGCAGCACTTGGCAGGAAGCCTTCTGCTAAGGAAAGCTTTCCCAATCCAAAGCCTTGGAGGAGTTCATGCATGCTCGGACAAGCAGCGTTTGTCACCACAGAGCATTGGGTGCCTCAAACCTCCCCTGTGGCTTCCGAGCACCGTCCCACCCACATGCCCTTGGCATCCACTCTGTTGCCAGAAGGAGGTCCTAAGCAGGACTCTCTCACTTCTGGAGCCAGAGTGCCCCCTGCTTGGAACGTTCCTCAGGAACTCATTTGAGCGAGGCTTCTCCTCCCATGCTTGTCAGCCAGCAGATGATGCCATCGTTCCGCTGGAAAACTCTCTGCTTTGCCTTCAGCCATGGATCGCCTAGCTGAACTCTCTCTGCCTCCAGGAGAAACTGCAGTGTGCATGCAGCCTACAGAAAGGAGAGTGCCTTTTCCTGAGCACTGCTATGCTGAGGCCACTCCCTGAAGACCTCCAAGGGCCTTCTCTGCCCTAACACACTCGTGCCATTCAGCCAACCCAGGGAGCAAAGATCACCCTTGGCAGGACTCAGGGTGTGGCCTGTGTGTGGTTTCTTGGCTGGAGATGGGCAGGTCCTGAAGCTTAGTGCCCACTTGTGAATGGGATCTGATGGGCATAGCCGGCATTCCCTGGTTGTGCAGCAGGCGATCTGGGGCCTCCAAGCTGCATGCAAATCCCCTCCCTGGCTGCCCCTCTTGCTTCTTCTCTGCTGCCAAGCCTCTCTCACCACACATGCGTCTCATCGAAAGGAGCAGGCTGCTTGCCATTCTTGGCAAGGACCTCATCCCACAAGCCTCGTTTGCTCAAAGGGGCGTGCAAATTGACCCAGAGCCTCCAGAGGAGCTGCACTCTCTCCAGCCACAAAGGCCTGCAGGCGAGTCCATGACAGCCTGCTGCATGGAGGGCTTCTATGGGAGAGGGCCATGCTTCCCTGGTGGGGGCTCTTTCTCACACTGCTTTCCGTGGGGAAACACTGTGTGTGCCAAGTGTCTCCTGGGGGCAGAAAATGTCTCCCCAGTGCCAGAGGAGCAGGGAATCCTCTTTGTACACAGAGCAATGTTCTAGGCACACCTCCCATGCTGGGAGATCCCCACTTCCCCAATGGTCCTACTGCCTCAGGAACACACTTTTAGGGAGTGTGGCTCTGACAGGCAGGGCGGCCCGAGTGAGGCATGTGGATTGCAGGCCAAAGCCACTGCACTGAGCATGGCACCTGGAAGTCCTAGCTGAAGGCTCTCTGCAGCAGGCCCAACCTGGAATGAGCCTGCAGCCTGGCCTGCAGTCCCAGGCTTGCCCTGGGCACTGCTAGGTCGGGACCCATCCCAGGCTCAGCCAGGCCTCCCTAGGGCCTGTGCTGGCCTAGGCCTCTGCCAGCCAGCAGCACCTCGATGGAGCACAGTTTTTTCGAGAAGACACCAGCGTGTGGCTGTGTGTCACTTGCACTGCTCGGAAGCTGCAGGTCCAGAGGCTGTGTGTGCACCTGGCCATTGGGGCCTGAGGACAAAACACTCAGAACCCCACTTTCAAGCAGGAACCCTGCCACCATGTAGCTGCCTGCCACACCCCCTTGCTGCCTGCGCTGTCGTCACTGCTGGCACGCCTCTGTGTGCACAGGCCAGTCGAAGCCAAGGAAACCGGGTGCTTGGTCTCCCCTAGCTAGGAATTCCTCCTACAGCACTCTGGACCAGGGGACACGTGCCCCTGGACCAGCAGCCTGCAAGGAAGCTGCAGCTTAGCCATCCAGAAAGGCCTGCAGCACTTGGCAGGAAGCCTTCTGCTAAGGAAAGCTTTCCCAATCCAAAGCCTTGGAGGAGTTCATGCATGCTCGGACAAGCAGCGTTTGTCACCACAGAGCATTGGGTGCCTCAAACCTCCCCTGTGGCTTCCGAGCACCGTCCCACCCACATGCCCTTGGCATCCACTCTGTTGCCAGAAGGAGGTCCTAAGCAGGACTCTCTCACTTCTGGAGCCAGAGTGCCCCCTGCTTGGAACGTTCCTCAGGAACTCATTTGAGCGAGGCTTCTCCTCCCATGCTTGTCAGCCAGCAGATGATGCCATCGTTCCGCTGGAAAACTCTCTGCTTTGCCTTCAGCCATGGATCGCCTAGCTGAACTCTCTCTGCCTCCAGGAGAAACTGCAGTGTGCATGCAGCCTACAGAAAGGAGAGTGCCTTTTCCTGAGCACTGCTATGCTGAGGCCACTCCCTGAAGACCTCCAAGGGCCTTCTCTGCCCTAACACACTCGTGCCATTCAGCCAACCCAGGGAGCAAAGATCACCCTTGGCAGGACTCAGGGTGTGGCCTGTGTGTGGTTTCTTGGCTGGAGATGGGCAGGTCCTGAAGCTTAGTGCCCACTTGTGAATGGGATCTGATGGGCATAGCCGGCATTCCCTGGTTGTGCAGCAGGCGATCTGGGGCCTCCAAGCTGCATGCAAATCCCCTCCCTGGCTGCCCCTCTTGCTTCTTCTCTGCTGCCAAGCCTCTCTCACCACACATGCGTCTCATCGAAAGGAGCAGGCTGCTTGCCATTCTTGGCAAGGACCTCATCCCACAAGCCTCGTTTGCTCAAAGGGGCGTGCAAATTGACCCAGAGCCTCCAGAGGAGCTGCACTCTCTCCAGCCACAAAGGCCTGCAGGCGAGTCCATGACAGCCTGCTGCATGGAGGGCTTCTATGGGAGAGTGCCATTCTTCCCTGGTGGGGGCTCTTTCTCACACTGCTTTCCGTGGGGAAACACTGTGTGTGCCAAGTGTCTCCTGGGGGCAGAAAATGTCTCCCCAGTGCCAGAGGAGCAGGGAATCCTCTTTGTACACAGAGCAATATTCTAGGCACACCTCTCATGCTGGGAGATCCCCACTTCCCCAATGGTCCTACTGCCTCAGGAACACACTTTTAGGGAGTGTGGCTCTGACAGGCAGGGCGGCCCGAGTGAGGCATGTGGATTGCAGGCCAAAGCCACTGCACTGAGCATGGCACCTGGAAGTCCTAGCTGAAGGCTCTCTGCAGCAGGCCCAACCTGGAATGAGCCTGCAGCCTGGCCTGCAGTCCCAGGCTTGCCCTGGGCACTGCTAGGTCGGGACCCATCCCAGGCTCGGCCAGGCTTCCCTAGGGCCTGTGCTGGCCTAGGCCTCTGCCAGCCAGCAGCACATTGATGGAGCACAGTTTTTTCGAGAAGACACCAGCGTGTGGCTGTGTGTCACTTGCACTGCTCGGAAGCTGCAGGTCCAGAGGCTGTGTGTGCACGTGGCCATTGGGGCCTGAGGACAAAACACTCAGAACCCCACTTTCAAGCAGGACCCCTGCCACCATGTAGCTGCCTGCCACACCCCCTTGCTGCCTGCGCTGTCTTCACTGCTGGCACGCCTCTGTGTGCACAGGCTAGTCGAAGCCAAGGAAACTGGGTGCTTGCTCTCCCCTAGCTAGGAATTCCTCCTACAGCACTCTGGACCAGGGGACACGTGCCCCTGGACCAGCAGCCTGCAAGGAAGCTGCAGCTTAGCCATTCAGAAAGGCCTGCAGCACTTGGCAGGAAGCCTTCTGCTAAGGAAAGCTTTCCCACTCCAAAGCCTTGGAGGAGTTCATGCATGCTCGGACAAGCAGCGTTTGTCACCACAGAGCATTGGGTGCCTCAAACCTCCCCTGTGGCTTCCGAGCACCGTCCCACCCACATGCCCTTGGCATCCACTCTGTTGCCAGAAGGAGGTCCTAAGCAGGACTCTCTCACTTCTGGAGCCAGAGTGCCCCCTGCTTGGAACGTTCCTCAGGAACTCATTTGAGCGAGGCTTCACCTCCCATGCTTGTCAGCCAGCAGATGATGCCATCGTTCCGCTGGAAAACTCTCTGCTTTGCCTTCAGCCATGGATCGCCTAGCTGAACTCTCTCTGCCTCCAGGAGAAACTGCAGTGTGCATGCAGCCTACAGAAAGGAGAGTGCCTTTTCCTGAGCACTGCTATGCTGAGGCCACTCCCTGAAGACCTCCAAGGGCCTTCTCTGCCCTAACACACTCGTGCCATTCAGCCAACCCAGGGAGCAAAGATCACCCTTGGCAGGACTCAGGGTGTGGCCTGTGTGTGGTTTCTTGGCTGGAGATGGGCAGGTCCTGAAGCTTAGTGCCCACTTGTGAATGGGATCTGATGGGCATAGCCGGCATTCCCTGGTTGTGCAGCAGGCGATCTGGGGCCTCCAAGCTGCATGCAAATCCCCTCCCTGGCTGCCCCTCTTGCTTCTTCTCTGCTGCCAAGCCTCTCTCACCACACATGCGTCTCATCGAAAGGAGCAGGCTGCTTGCCATTCTTGGCAAGGACCTCATCCCACAAGCCTCGTTTGCTCAAAGGGGCGTGCAAATTGACCCAGAGCCTCCAGAGGAGCTGCACTCTCTCCAGCCACAAAGGCCTGCAGGCGAGTCCATGACAGCCTGCTGCATGGAGGGCTTCTATGGGAGAGTGCCATTCTTCCCTGGTGGGGGCTCTTTCTCACACTGCTTTCCGTGGGGAAACACTGTGTGTGCCAAGTGTCTCCTGGGGGCAGAAAATGTCTCCCCAGTGCCAGAGGAGCAGGGAATCCTCTTTGTACACAGAGCAATATTCTAGGCACACCTCTCATGCTGGGAGATCCCCACTTCCCCAATGGTCCTACTGCCTCAGGAACACACTTTTAGGGAGTGTGGCTCTGACAGGCAGGGCGGCCCGAGTGAGGCATGTGGATTGCAGGCCAAAGCCACTGCACTGAGCATGGCACCTGGAAGTCCTAGCTGAAGGCTCTCTGCAGCAGGCCCAACCTGGAATGAGCCTGCAGCCTGGCCTGCAGTCCCAGGCTTGCCCTGGGCACTGCTAGGTCGGGACCCATCCCAGGCTCAGCCAGGCTTCCCTAGGGCCTGTGCTGGCCTAGGCCTCTGCCAGCCAGCAGCACATTGATGGAGCACAGTTTTTTCGAGAAGACACCAGCGTGTGGCTGTGTGTCACTTGCACTGCTCGGAAGCTGCAGGTCCAGAGGCTGTGTGTGCACGTGGCCATTGGGGCCTGAGGACAAAACACTCAGAACCCCACTTTCAAGCAGGACCCCTGCCACCATGTAGCTGCCTGCCACACCCCCTTGCTGCCTGCGCTGTCTTCACTGCTGGCAGGCCTCTGTGTGCACAGGCTAGTCGAAGCCAAGGAAACTGGGTGCTTGCTCTCCCCTAGCTAGGAATTCCTCCTACAGCACTCTGGACCAGGGGACACGTGCCCCTGGACCAGCAGCCTGCAAGGAAGCTGCAGCTTAGCCATTCAGAAAGGCCTGCAGCACTTGGCAGGAAGCCTTCTGCTAAGGAAAGCTTTCCCACTCCAAAGCCTTGGAGGAGTTCATGCATGCTCGGACAAGCAGCGTTTGTCACCACAGAGCATTGGGTGCCTCAAACCTCCCCTGTGGCTTCCGAGCACCGTCCCACCCACATGCCCTTGGCATCCACTCTGTTGCCAGAAGGAGGTCCTAAGCAGGACTCTCTCACTTCTGGAGCCAGAGTGCCCCCTGCTTGGAATGTTCCTCAGGAACTCATTTGAGCGAGGCTTCACCTCCCATGCTTGTCAGCCAGCAGATGATGCCATCGTTCCGCTGGAAAACTCTCTGCTTTGCCTTCAGCCATGGATTGCCTAGCTGAACTCTCTCTGCCTCCAGGAGATACTGCAGTGTGCATGCAGCCTACAGAAAGGAGAGTGCCTTTTCCTGAGCACTGCTATGCTGAGGCCACTCCCTGAAGACCTCCTAGGGCCTTCTCTGCCCTAACACACTCGTGCCATTCAGCCAACCCAGGGAGCAAAGATCACCCTTGGCAGGACTCAGGGTGTGGCCTGTGTGTGGTTTCTTGGCTGGAGATGGGCAGGTCCTGAAGCTTAGTGCCCACTTGTGAATGGGATCTGATGGGCATAGCCGGCATTCCCTGGTTGTGCAGCAGGCGATCTGGGGCCTCCAAGCTGCATGCAAATCCCCTCCCTGGCTGCCCCTCTTGCTTCTTCTCTGCTGCCAAGCCTCTCTCACCACACATGCGTCTCATCGAAAGGAGCAGGCTGCTTGCCATTCTTGGCAAGGACCTCATCCCACAAGCCTCGTTTGCTCAAAGGGGTGTGCAAATTGACCCAGAGCCTCCAGAGGAGCTGCACTCTCTCCAGCCACAAAGGCCTGCAGGCGAGTCCATGACAGCCTGCTGCATGGAGGGCTTCTATGGGAGAGTGCCATTCTTCCCTGGTGGGGGCTCTTTCTCACACTGCTTTCCGTGGGGAAACACTGTGTGTGCCAAGTGTCTCCTGGGGGCAGAAAATGTCTCCCCAGTGCCAGAGGAGCAGGGAATCCTCTTTGTACACAGAGCAATGTTCTAGGCACACCTCTCATGCTGGGAGATCCCCACTTCCCCAATGGTCCTACTGCCTCAGGAACACACTTTTAGGGAGTGTGGCTCTGACAGGCAGGGCGGCCCGAGTGAGGCATGTGGATTGCAGGCCAAAGCCACTGCACTGAGCATGGCACCTGGAAGTCCTAGCTGAAGGCTCTCTGCAGCAGGCCCAACATGGAATGTGCCTGCAGCCTGGCCTGCAGTCCCAGTCTTGCCCTGGGCACTGCTAGGTCGGGACCCATCACAGGCTCAGCCAGGCCTCCCTAGGGCCTGTGCTGGCCTAGGCCTCTGCCAGCCAGCAGCACCTCGATGGAGCACAGTTTTTTCGAGAAGACACCAGCGTGTGGCTGTGTGTCACTTGCACTGCTCGGAAGCTGCAGGTCCAGAGGCTGTGTGTGCACCTGGCCATTGGGGCCTGAGGACAAAACACTCAGAACCCCACTTTCAAGCAGGACCCCTGCCACCATGTAGCTGCCTGCCACACCCCCTTGCTGCCTGCGCTGTCTTCACTGCTGGCACGCCTCTGTGTGCACAGGCCAGTCGAAGCCAGGGAAACCGGGTGCTTGGTCTCCCCTAGCTAGGAATTCCTCCTACAGCACTCTGGACCAGGGGACACGTGCCCCTGGACCAGCAGCCTGCAAGGAAGCTGCAGCTTAGCCATCCAGAAAGGCCTGCAGCACTTGGCAGGAAGCCTTCTGCTAAGGAAAGCTTTCCCAATCCAAAGCCTTGGAGGAGTTCATGCATGCTCGGACAAGCAGCGTTTGTCACCACAGAGCATTGGGTGCCTCAAACCTCCCCTGTGGCTTCCGAGCACCGTCCCACCCACATGCCCTTGGCATCCACTCTGTTGCCAGAAGGAGGTCCTAAGCAGGACTCTCTCACTTCTGGAGCCAGAGTGCCCCCTGCTTGGAATGTTCCTCAGGAACTCATTTGAGCGAGGCTTCACCTCCCATGCTTGTCAGCCAGCAGATGATGCCATCGTTCCGCTGGAAAACTCTCTGCTTTGCCTTCAGCCATGGATTGCCTAGCTGAACTCTCTCTGCCTCCAGGAGATACTGCAGTGTGCATGCAGCCTACAGAAAGGAGAGTGCCTTTTCCTGAGCACTGCTATGCTGAGGCCACTCCCTGAAGACCTCCTAGGGCCTTCTCTGCCCTAACACACTCGTGCCATTCAGCCAACCCAGGGAGCAAAGATCACCCTTGGCAGGACTCAGGGTGTGGCCTGTGTGTGGTTTCTTGGCTGGAGATGGGCAGGTCCTGAAGCTTAGTGCCCACTTGTGAATGGGATCTGATGGGCATAGCCGGCATTCCCTGGTTGTGCAGCAGGCGATCTGGGGCCTCCAAGCTGCATGCAAATCCCCTCCCTGGCTGCCCCTCTTGCTTCTTCTCTGCTGCCAAGCCTCTCTCACCACACATGCGTCTCATCGAAAGGAGCAGGCTGCTTGCCATTCTTGGCAAGGACCTCATCCCACAAGCCTCGTTTGCTCAAAGGGGTGTGCAAATTGACCCAGAGCCTCCAGAGGAGCTGCACTCTCTCCAGCCACAAAGGCCTGCAGGCGAGTCCATGACAGCCTGCTGCATGGAGGGCTTCTATGGGAGAGTGCCATTCTTCCCTGGTGGGGGCTCTTTCTCACACTGCTTTCCGTGGGGAAACACTGTGTGTGCCAAGTGTCTCCTGGGGGCAGAAAATGTCTCCCCAGTGCCAGAGGAGCAGGGAATCCTCTTTGTACACAGAGCAATGTTCTAGGCACACCTCTCATGCTGGGAGATCCCCACTTCCCCAATGGTCCTACTGCCTCAGGAACACACTTTTAGGGAGTGTGGCTCTGACAGGCAGGGCGGCCCGAGTGAGGCATGTGGATTGCAGGCCAAAGCCACTGCACTGAGCATGGCACCTGGAAGTCCTAGCTGAAGGCTCTCTGCAGCAGGCCCAACATGGTATGTGCCTGCAGCCTGGCCTGCAGTCCCAGTCTTGCCCTGGGCACTGCTAGGTCGGGACCCATCACAGGCTCAGCCAGGCCTCCCTAGGGCCTGTGCTGGCCTAGGCCTCTGCCAGCCAGCAGCACCTCGATGGAGCACAGTTTTTTCGAGAAGACACCAGCGTGTGGCTGTGTGTCACTTGCACTGCTCGGAAGCTGCAGGTCCAGAGGCTGTGTGTGCACCTGGCCATTGGGGCCTGAGGACAAAACACTCAGAACCCCACTTTCAAGCAGGACCCCTGCCACCATGTAGCTGCCTGCCACACCCCCTTGCTGCCTGCGCTGTCTTCACTGCTGGCACGCCTCTGTGTGCACAGGCCAGTCGAAGCCAGGGAAACCGGGTGCTTGGTCTCCCCTAGCTAGGAATTCCTCCTACAGCACTCTGGACCAGGGGACACGTGCCCCTGGACCAGCAGCCTGCAAGGAAGCTGCAGCTTAGCCATCCAGAAAGGCCTGCAGCACTTGGCAGGAAGCCTTCTGCTAAGGAAAGCTTTCCCAATCCAAAGCCTTGGAGGAGTTCATGCATGCTCGGACAAGCAGCGTTTGTCACCACAGAGCATTGGGTGCCTCAAACCTCCCCTGTGGCTTCCGAGCACCGTCCCACCCACATGCCCTTGGCATCCACTCTGTTGCCAGAAGGAGGTCCTAAGCAGGACTCTCTCACTTCTGGAGCCAGAGTGCCCCCTGCTTGGAACGTTCCTCAGGAACTCATTTGAGCGAGGCTTCTCCTCCCATGCTTGTCAGCCAGCAGATGATGCCATCGTTCCGCTGGAAAACTCTCTGCTTTGCCTTCAGCCATGGATCGCCTAGCTGAACTCTCTCTGCCTCCAGGAGAAACTGCAGTGTGCATGCAGCCTACAGAAAGGAGAGTGCCTTTTCCTGAGCACTGCTATGCTGAGGCCACTCCCTGAAGACCTCCAAGGGCCTTCTCTGCCCTAACACAGTCGTGATATTCAGCCAACCCAGGGAGCAAAGATCACCCTTGGCAGGACTCAGGGTGTGGCCTGTGTGTGGTTTCTTGGCTGGAGATGGGCAGGTCCTGAAGCTTAGTGCCCACTTGTGAATGGGATCTGATGGGCATAGCCGGCATTCCCTGGTTGTGCAGCAGGCGATCTGGGGCCTCCAAGCTGCATGCAAATCCCCTCCCTGGCTGCCCCTCTTGCTTCTTCTCTGCTGCCAAGCCTCTCTCACCACACATGCGTCTCATCGAAAGGAGCAGGCTGCTTGCCATTCTTGGCAAGGACCTCATCCCACAAGCCTCGTTTGCTCAAAGGGGCGTGCAAATTGACCCAGAGCCTGCAGAGGAGCTGCACTCTCTCCAGCCACAAAGGCCTGCAGGCGAGTCCATGACAGCCTGCTGCATGGAGGGCTTCTATGGGAGAGTGCCATTCTTCCCTGGTGGGGGCTCTTTCTCACACTGCTTTCCGTGGGGAAACACTGTGTGTGCCAAGTGTCTCCTGGGGGCAGAAAATGTCTCCCCAGTGCCAGAGGAGCAGGGAATCCTCTTTGTACACAGAGCAATATTCTAGGCACACCTCTCATGCTGGGAGATCCCCACTTCCCCAATGGTCCTACTGCCTCAGGAACACACTTTTAGGGAGTGTGGCTCTGACAGGCAGGGCGGCCCGAGTGAGGCATGTGGATTGCAGGCCAAAGCCACTGCACTGAGCATGGCACCTGGAAGTCCTAGCTGAAGGCTCTCTGCAGCAGGCCCAACCTGGAATGAGCCTGCAGCCTGGCCTGCAGTCCCAGGCTTGCCCTGGGCACTGCTAGGTCGGGACCCATCCCAGGCTCAGCCAGGCTTCCCTAGGGCCTGTGCTGGCCTAGGCCTCTGCCAGCCAGCAGCACATTGATGGAGCACAGTTTTTTCGAGAAGACACCAGCGTGTGGCTGTGTGTCACTTGCACTGCTCGGAAGCTGCAGGTCCAGAGGCTGTGTGTGCACGTGGCCATTGGGGCCTGAGGACAAAACACTCAGAACCCCACTTTCAAGCAGGACCCCTGCCACCATGTAGCTGCCTGCCACACCCCCTTGCTGCCTGCGCTGTCTTCACTGCTGGCACGCCTCTGTGTGCACAGGCTAGTCGAAGCCAAGGAAACTGGGTGCTTGCTCTCCCCTAGCTAGGAATTCCTCCTACAGCACTCTGGACCAGGGGACACGTGCCCCTGGACCAGCAGCCTGCAAGGAAGCTGCAGCTTAGCCATCCAGAAAGGCCTGCAGCACTTGGCAGGAAGCCTTCTGCTAAGGAAAGCTTTCCCACTCCAAAGCCTTGGAGGAGTTCATGCATGCTCGGACAAGCAGCGTTTGTCACCACAGAGCATTGGGTGCCTCAAACCTCCCCTGTGGCTTCCGAGCACCGTCCCACCCACATGCCCTTGGCATCCACTCTGTTGCCAGAAGGAGGTCCTAAGCAGGACTCTCTCACTTCTGGAGCCAGAGTGCCCCCTGCTTGGAATGTTCCTCAGGAACTCATTTGAGCGGGGCTTCACCTCCCATGCTTGTCAGCCAGCAGATGATGCCATCGTTCCGCTGGAAAACTCTCTGCTTTGCCTTCAGCCATGGATTGCCTAGCTGAACTCTCTCTGCCTCCAGGAGATACTGCAGTGTGCATGCAGCCTACAGAAAGGAGAGTGCCTTTTCCTGAGCACTGCTATGCTGAGGCCACTCCCTGAAGACCTCCTAGGGCCTTCTCTGCCCTAACACACTCGTGCCATTCAGCCAACCCAGGGAGCAAAGATCACCCTTGGCAGGACTCAGGGTGTGGCCTGTGTGTGGTTTCTTGGCTGGAGATGGGCAGGTCCTGAAGCTTAGTGCCCACTTGTGAATGGGATCTGATGGGCATAGCCGGCATTCCCTGGTTGTGCAGCAGGCGATCTGGGGCCTCCAAGCTGCATGCAAATCCCCTCCCTGGCTGCCCCTCTTGCTTCTTCTCTGCTGCCAAGCCTCTCTCACCACACATGCGTCTCATCGAAAGGAGCAGGCTGCTTGCCATTCTTGGCAAGGACCTCATCCCACAAGCCTCGTTTGCTCAAAGGGGTGTGCAAATTGACCCAGAGCCTCCAGAGGAGCTGCACTCTCTCCAGCCACAAAGGCCTGCAGGCGAGTCCATGACAGCCTGCTGCATGGAGGGCTTCTATGGGAGAGTGCCATTCTTCCCTGGTGGGGGCTCTTTCTCACACTGCTTTCCGTGGGGAAACACTGTGTGTGCCAAGTGTCTCCTGGGGGCAGAAAATGTCTCCCCAGTGCCAGAGGAGCAGGGAATCCTCTTTGTACACAGAGCAATGTTCTAGGCACACCTCTCATGCTGGGAGATCCCCACTTCCCCAATGGTCCTACTGCCTCAGGAACACACTTTTAGGGAGTGTGGCTCTGACAGGCAGGGCGGCCCGAGTGAGGCATGTGGATTGCAGGCCAAAGCCACTGCACTGAGCATGGCACCTGGAAGTCCTAGCTGAAGGCTCTCTGCAGCAGGCCCAACATGGAATGTGCCTGCAGCCTGGCCTGCAGTCCCAGTCTTGCCCTGGGCACTGCTAGGTCGGGACCCATCCCAGGCTCAGCCAGGCCTCCCTAGGGCCTGTGCTGGCCTAGGCCTCTGCCAGCCAGCAGCACCTCGATGGAGCACAGTTTTTTCGAGAAGACACCAGCGTGTGGCTGTGTGTCACTTGCACTGCTCGGAAGCTGCAGGTCCAGAGGCTGTGTGTGCACCTGGCCATTGGGGCCTGAGGACAAAACACTCAGAACCCCACTTTCAAGCAGGACCCCTGCCACCATGTAGCTGCCTGCCACACCCCCTTGCTGCCTGCGCTGTCTTCACTGCTGGCACGCCTCTGTGTGCACAGGCTAGTCGAAGCCAAGGAAACTGGGTGCTTGCTCTCCCCTAGCTAGGAATTCCTCCTACAGCACTCTGGACCAGGGGACACGTGCCCCTGGACCAGCAGCCTGCAAGGAAGCTGCAGCTTAGCCATGCAGAAAGGCCTGCAGCACTTGGCAGGAAGCCTTCTGCTAAGGAAAGCTTTCCCACTCCAAAGCCTTGGAGGAGTTCATGCATGCTCGGACAAGCAGCGTTTGTCACCACAGAGCATTGGGTGCCTCAAACCTCCCCTGTGGCTTCCGAGCACCGTCCCACCCACATGCCCTTGGCATCCACTCTGTTGCCAGAAGGAGGTCCTAAGCAGGACTCTCTCACTTCTGGAGCCAGTGTGCCCCCTGCTTGGAACGTTCCTCAGGAACTCATTTGAGCGAGGCTTCTCCTCCCATGCTTGTCAGCCAGCAGATGATGCCATCGTTCCGCTGGAAAACTCTCTGCTTTGCCTTCAGCCATGGATCGCCTAGCTGAACTCTCTCTGCCTCCAGGAGAAACTGCAGTGTGCATGCAGCCTACAGAAAGGAGAGTGCCTTTTCCTGAGCACTGCTATGCTGAGGCCACTCCCTGAAGACCTCCTAGGGCCTTCTCTGCCCTAACACAGTCGTGCCATTCAGCCAACCCAGGGAGCAAAGATCACCCTTGGCAGGACTCAGGGTGTGGCCTGTGTGTGGTTTCTTGGCTGGAGATGGGCAGGTCCTGAAGCTTAGTGCCCACTTGTGAATGGGATCTGATGGGCATAGCCGGCATTCCCTGGTTGTGCAGCAGGCGATCTGGGGCCTCCAAGCTGCATGCAAATCCCCTCCCTGGCTGCCCCTCTTGCTTCTTCTCTGCTGCCAAGCCTCTCTCACCACACATGCGTCTCATCGAAAGGAGCAGGCTGCTTGCCATTCTTGGCAAGGACCTCATCCCACAAGCCTCGTTTGCTCAAAGGGGCGTGCAAATTGACCCAGAGCCTGCAGAGGAGCTGCACTCTCTCCAGCCACAAAGGCCTGCAGGCGAGTCCATGACAGCCTGCTGCATGGAGGGCTTCTATGGGAGAGTGCCATTCTTCCCTGGTGGGGGCTCTTTCTCACACTGCTTTCCGTGGGGAAACACTGTGTGTGCCAAGTGTCTCCTGGGGGCAGAAAATGTCTCCCCAGTGCCAGAGGAGCAGGGAATCCTCTTTGTACACAGAGCAATGTTCTAGGCACACCTCTCATGCTGGGAGATCCCCACTTCCCCAATGGTCCTACTGCCTCAGGAACACACTTTTAGGGAGTGTGGCTCTGACAGGCAGGGCGGCCCGAGTGAGGCATGTGGATTGCAGGCCAAAGCCACTGCACTGAGCATGGCACCTGGAAGTCCTAGCTGAAGGCTCTCTGCAGCAGGCCCAACCTGGAATGAGCCTGCAGCCTGGCCTGCAGTCCCAGGCTTGCCCTGGGCACTGCTAGGTCGGGACCCATCCCAGGCTCAGCCAGGCTTCCCTAGGGCCTGTGCTCGCCTAGGCCTCTGCCAGCCAGTAGCATATTGATGGAGCACAGTTTTTTCGAGAAGACACCAGCGTGTGGCTGTGTGTCACTTGCACTGCTCGGAAGCTGCAGGTCCAGAGGCTGTGTGTGCACGTGGCCATTGGGGCCTGAGGACAAAACACTCAGAACCCCACTTTCAAGCAGGACCCCTGCCACCATGTAGCTGCCTGCCACACCCCCTTGCTGCCTGCGCTGTCTTCACTGCTGGCAGGCCTCTGTGTGCACAGGCTAGTCGAAGCCAAGGAAACTGGGTGCTTGCTCTCCCCTAGCTAGGAATTCCTCCTACAGCACTCTGGACCAGGGGACACGTGCCCCTGGACCAGCAGCCTGCAAGGAAGCTTCAGCTTAGCCATGCAGAAAGGCCTGCAGCACTTGGCAGGAAGCCTTCTGCTAAGGAAAGCTTTCCCACTCCAAAGCCTTGGAGGAGTTCATGCATGCTCGGACAAGCAGCGTTTGTCACCACAGAGCATTGGGTGCCTCAAACCTCCCCTGTGGCTTCCGAGCACCGTCCCACCCACATGCCCTTGGCATCCACTCTGTTGCCAGAAGGAGGTCCTAAGCAGGACTCTCTCACTTCTGGAGCCGGAGTGCCCCCTGCTTGGAATGTTCCTCAGGAACTCATTTGAGCGAGGCTTCTCCTCCCATGCTTGTCAGCCAGCAGATGATGCCATCGTTCCGCTGGAAAACTCTCTGCTTTGCCTTCAGCCATGGATTGCCTAGCTGAACTCTCTCTGCCTCCAGGAGATACTGCAGTGTGCATGCAGCCTACAGAAAGGAGAGTGCCTTTTCCTGAGCACTGCTATGCTGAGGCCACTCCCTGAAGACCTCCTAGGGCCTTCTCTGCCCTAACACACTCGTGCCATTCAGCCAACCCAGGGAGCAAAGATCACCCTTGGCAGGACTCAGGGTGTGGCCTGTGTGTGGTTTCTTGGCTGGAGATGGGCAGGTCCTGAAGCTTAGTGCCCACTTGTGAATGGGATCTGATGGGCATAGCCGGCATTCCCTGGTTGTGCAGCAGGCGATCTGGGGCCTCCAAGCTGCATGCAAATCCCCTCCCTGGCTGCCCCTCTTGCTTCTTCTCTGCTGCCAAGCCTCTCTCACCACACATGCGTCTCATCGAAAGGAGCAGGCTGCTTGCCATTCTTGGCAAGGACCTCATCCCACAAGCCTCGTTTGCTCAAAGGGGCGTGCAAATTGACCCAGAGCCTGCAGAGGAGCTGCAGTCTCTGCAGCCACAAAGGCCTGCAGGCGAGTCCATGACAGCCTGCTGCATGGAGGGCTTCTATGAGAGAGTGCCATTCTTCCCTGGTGGGGGCTCTTTCTCACACTGCTTTCCGTGGGGAAACACTGTGTGTGCCAAGTGTCTCCTGGGGGCAGAAAATGTCTCCCCTGTGCCAGAGGAGCAGGGAATCCTCTTTGTACACATAGCAATGTTCTAGGCACATCTCTCATGCTGGGAGATCCCCACTTCCCCAATGGTCCTACTGCCTCAGGAACACACTTTTAGGGAGTGTGGTTCTGACAGGCAGGGCGGCCCGAGTGAGGCATGTGGATTGCAGGCCAAAGCCACTGCACTGAGCATGGCACCTGGAAGTCCTAGCTGAAGGCTCTCTGCAGCAGGCCCAACCTGGAATGAGCCTGCAGCCTGGCCTGCAGTCCCAGGCTTGCCCTGGGCACTGCTAGGTCGGGACCCATCCCAGGCTCAGCCAGGCCTCCCTAGGGCCTGTGTTGGCCTAGGCCTCTGCCAGCCAGCAGCACATCGATGGAGCACAGTTTTTTCGAGAAGACACCAGCGTGTGGCTGTGTGTCACTTGCACTGCTCGGAAGCTGCAGGTCCAGAGGCTGTGTGTGCACCTGGCCATTGGGGCCTGAGGACAAAACACTCAGAACCCCACTTTCAAGCAGGACCCCTGCCACCATGTAGCTGCCTGCCACACCCCCTTGCTGCCTGCGCTGTCTTCACTGCTGGCAGGCCTCTGTGTGCACAGGCCAGTCGAAGCCAAGGAAACCGGGTGCTTGGTCTCCCCTAGCTAGGAATTCCTCCTACAGCACTCTGGACCAGGGGACACGTGCCCCTGGACCAGCAGCCTGCAAGGAAGCTGCAGCTTAGCCATCCAGAAAGGCCTGCAGCACTTGGCAGGAAGCCTTCTGCTAAGGAAAGCTTTCCCAATCCAAAGCCTTGGAGGAGTTCATGCATGCTCGGACAAGCAGCGTTTGTCACCACAGAGCATTGGGTGCCTCAAACCTCCCCTGTGGCTTCCGAGCACCGTCCCACCCACATGCCCTTGGCATCCACTCTGTTGCCAGAAGGAGGTCCTAAGCAGGACTCTCTCACTTCTGGAGCCAGAGTGCCCCCTGCTTGGAACGTTCCTCAGGAACTCATTTGAGTGAGGCTTCTCCTCCCATGCTTGTCAGCCAGCAGATGATGCCATCATTCCGCTGGAAAACTCTCTGCTTTGCCTTCAGCCATGGATCGCCTAGCTGAACTCTCTCTGCCTCCAGGAGAAACTGCAGTGTGCATGCAGCCTACAGAAAGGAGAGTGCCTTTTCCTGAGCACTGCTATGCTGAGGCCACTCCCTGAAGACCTCCTAGGGCCTTCTCTGCCCTAACACAGTCGTGCCATTCAGCCAACCCAGGGAGCAAAGATCACCCTTGGCAGGACTCAGGGTGTGGCCTGTGTGTGGTTTCTTGGCTGGAGATGGGCAGGTCCTGAAGCTTAGTGCCCACTTGTGAATGGGATCTGATGGGCATAGCCGGCATTCCCTGGTTGTGCAGCAGGCGATCTGGGGCCTCCAAGCTGCATGCAAATCCCCTCCCTGGCTGCCCCTCTTGCTTCTTCTCTGCTGCCAAGCCTCTCTCACCACACATGCGTCTCATCGAAAGGAGCAGGCTGCTTGCCATTCTTGGCAAGGACCTCATCCCACAAGCCTCGTTTGCTCAAAGGGGTGTGCAAATTGACCCAGAGCCTGCAGAGGAGCTGCAGTCTCTGCAGCCACAAAGGCCTGCAGGCGAGTCCATGACAGCCTGCTGCATGGAGGGCTTCTATGAGAGAGTGCCATTCTTCCCTGGTGGGGGCTCTTTCTCACACTGCTTTCCGTGGGGAAACACTGTGTGTGCCAAGTGTCTCCTGGGGGCAGAAAATGTCTCCCCAGTGCCAGAGGAGCAGGGAATCCTCTTTGTACACATAGCAATGTTCTAGGCACACCTCTCATGCTGGGAGATCCCCACTTCCCCAATGGTCCTACTGCCTCAGGAACACACTTTTAGGGAGTGTGGTTCTGACAGGCAGGGCGGCCCGAGTGAGGCATGTGGATTGCAGGCCAAAGCCACTGCACTGAGCATGGCACCTGGAAGTCCTAGCTGAAGGCTCTCTGCAGCAGGCCCAACCTGGAATGAGCCTGCAGCCTGGCCTGCAGTCCCAGGCTTGCCCTGGGCACTGCTAGGTCGGGACCCATCCCAGGCTCAGCCAGGCCTCCCTAGGGACTGTGTTGGCCTAGGCCTCTGCCAGCCAGCAGCACCTCGATGGAGCACAGTTTTTTCGAGAAGACACCAGCGTGTGGCTGTGTGTCACTTGCACTGCTCGGAAGCTGCAGGTCCAGAGGCTGTGTGTGCACCTGGCCATTGGGGCCTGAGGACAAAACACTCAGAACCCCACTTTCAAGCAGGACCCCTGCCACCATGTAGCTGCCTGCCACACCCCCTTGCTGCCTGCGCTGTCTTCACTGCTGGCAGGCCTCTGTGTGCACAGGCCAGTCGAAGCCAAGGAAACCGGGTGCTTGCTCTCCCCTAGCTAGGAATTCCTCCTACAGCACTCTGGACCAGGGGACACGTGCCCCGGGACCAGCAGCCTGCAAGGAAGCTGCAGCTTAGCCATCCAGAAAGGCGTGCAGCACTTGGCAGGAAGCCTTCTGCTAAGGAAAGCTTTCCCACTCCAAAGCCTTGGAGGAGTTCATGCATGCTCGGACAAGCAGCGTTTGTCACCACAGAGCATTGGGTGCCTCAAACCTCCCCTGTGGCTTCCGAGCACCGTCCCACCCACATGCCCTTGGCATCCACTCTGTTGCCAGAAGGAGGTCCTAAGCAGGACTCTCTCACTTCTGGAGCCAGAGTGCCCCCTGCTTGGAACGTTCCTCAGGAACTCATTTGAGCGAGGCTTCTCCTCCCATGCTTGTCAGCCAGCAGATGATGCCATCGTTCCGCTGGAAAACTCTCTGCTTTGCCTTCAGCCATGGATCGCCTAGCTGAACTCTCTCTGCCTCCAGGAGAAACTGCAGTGTGCATGCAGCCTACAGAAAGGAGAGTGCCTTTTCCTGAGCACTGCTATGCTGAGGCCACTCCCTGAAGACCTCCTAGGGCCTTCTCTCCCCTAACACACTCGTGCCATTCAGCCAACCCAGGGAGCAAAGATCACCCTTGGCAGGACTCAGGGTGTGGCCTGTGTGTGGTTTCTTGGCTGGAGATGGGCAGGTCCTGAAGCTTAGTGCCCACTTGTGAATGGGATCTGATGGGCATAGCCGGCATTCCCTGGTTGTGCAGCAGGCGATCTGGGGCCTCCAAGCTGCATGCAAATCCCCTCCCTGGCTGCCCCTCTTGCTTCTTCTCTGCTGCCAAGCCTCTCTCACCACACATGCGTCTCATCGAAAGGAGCAGGCTGCTTGCCATTCCTGGCAAGGACCTCATCCCACAAGCCTCGTTTGCTCAAAGGGGCGTGCAAATTGACCCAGAGCCTCCAGAGGAGCTGCACTCTCTCCAGCCACAAAGGCCTGCAGGCGAGTCCATGACAGCCTGCTGCATGGAGGGCTTCTATGGGAGAGTGCCATTCTTCCCTGGTGGGGGCTCTTTCTCACACTGCTTTCCGTGGGGAAACACTGTGTGTGCCAAGTGTCTCCTGGGGGCAGAAAATGTCTCCCCAGTGCCAGAGGAGCAGGGAATCCTCTTTGTACACAGAGCAATGTTCTAGGCACACCTCTCATGCTGGGAGATCCCCACTTCCCCAATGGTCCTACTGCCTCAGGAACACACTTTTAGGGAGTGTGGCTCTGACAGGCAGGGCGGCCCGAGTGAGGCATGTGGATTGCAGGCCAAAGCCACTGCACTGAGCATGGCACCTGGAAGTCCTAGCTGAAGGCTCTCTGCAGCAGGCCCAACCTGGAATGAGCCTGCAGCCTGGTCTGCAGTCCCAGGCTTGCCCTGGGCACTGCTAGGTCGGGACCCATCCCAGGCTCAGCCAGGCTTCCCTAGGGCCTGTGCTGGCCTAGGCCTCTGCCAGCCAGCAGCACATTGATGGAGCACAGTTTTTTCAAGAAGACACCAGCGTGTGGCTGTGTGTCACTTGCACTGCTCGGAAGCTGCAGGTCCAGAGGCTGTGTGTGCACCTGGCCATTGGGGCCTGAGGACAAAACACTCAGAACCCCACTTTCAAGCAGGAACCCTGCCACCATGTAGCTGCCTGCCACACCCCCTTGCTGCCTGCGCTGTCTTCACTGCTGGCAGGCCTCTGTGTGCACAGGCCAGTCGAAGCCAAGGAAACCGGGTGCTTGCTCTCCCCTAGCTAGGAATTCCTCCTACAGCACTCTGGACCAGGGGACACGTGCCCCTGGACCAGCAGCCTGCAAGGAAGCTGCAGCTTAGCCATCCAGAAAGGCCTGCAGCACTTGGCAGGAAGCCTTCTGCTAAGGAAAGCTTTCCCACTCCAAAGCCTTGGAGGAGTTCATGCATGCTCGGACAAGCAGCGTTTGTCACCACAGAGCATTGGGTGCCTCAAACCTCCCCTGTGGCTTCCGAGCACCGTCCCACCCACATGCCCTTGGCATCCACTCTGTTGCCAGAAGGAGGTCCTAAGCAGGACTCTCTCACTTCTGGAGCCAGAGTGCCCCCTGCTTGGAACGTTCCTCAGGAACTCATTTGAGCGAGGCTTCTCCTCCCATGCTTGTCAGCCAGCAGATGATGCCATCGTTCCGCTGGAAAACTCTCTGCTTTGCCTTCAGCCATGGATCGCCTAGCTGAACTCTCTCTGCCTCCAGGAGAAACTGCAGTGTGCATGCAGCCTACAGAAAGGAGAGTGCCTTTTCCTGAGCACTGCTATGCTGAGGCCACTCCCTGAAGACCTCCTAGGGCCTTCTCTGCCCTAACACACTCGTGCCATTCAGCCAACCCAGGGAGCAAAGATCACCCTTGGCAGGACTTAGGGTGTGGCCTGTGTGTGGTTTCTTGGCTGGAGATGGGCAGGTCCTGAAGCTTAGTGCCCACTTGTGAATGGGATCTGATGGGCATAGCTGGCATTCCCTGGTTGTGCAGCAGGCGATCTGGGGCCTCCAAGCTGCATGCAAATCCCCTCCCTGGCTGCCCCTCTTGCTTCTTCTCTGCTGCCAAGCCTCTCTCACCACACATGCGTCTCATCGAAAGGAGCAGGCTGCTTGCCATTCTTGGCAAGGACCTCATCCCACAAGCCTCGTTTGCTCAAAGGGGCGTGCAAATTGACCCAGAGCCTGCAGAGGAGCTGCACTCTCTCCAGCCACAAAGGCCTGCAGGCGAGTCCATGACAGCCTGCTGCATGGAGGGCTTCTATGGGAGAGTGCCATTCTTCCCTGGTGGGGGCTCTTTCTCACACTGCTTTCCGTGGGGAAACACTGTGTGTGCCAAGTGTCTCCTGGGGGCAGAAAATGTCTCCCCAGTGCCAGAGGAGCAGGGAATCCTCTTTGTACACATAGCAATGTTCTAGGCACACCTCTCATGCTGGGAGATCCCCACTTCCCCAATGGTCCTACTGCCTCAGGAACACACTTTTAGGGAGTGTGGCTCTGACAGGCAGGGCGGCCCGAGTGAGGCATGTGGATTGCAGGCCAAAGCCACTGCACTGAGCATGGCACCTGGAAGTCCTAGCTGAAGGCTCTCTGCAGCAGGCCCAACCTGGAATGAGCCTGCAGCCTGGCCTGCAGTCCCAGGCTTGCCCTGGGCACTGCTAGGTCGGGACCCATCCCAGGCTCAGCCAGGCTTCCCTAGGGCCTGTGCTGGCCTAGGCCTCTGCCAGCCAGCAGCACATTGATGGAGCACAGTTTTTTCGAGAAGACACCAGCGTGTGGCTGTGTGTCACTTGCACTGCTCGGAAGCTGCAGGTCCAGAGGCTGTGTGTGCACGTGGCCATTGGGGCCTGAGGACAAAACACTCAGAACCCCACTTTCAAGCAGGACCCCTGCCACCATGTAGCAGCCTGCCACACCCCCTTGCTGCCTGCGCTGTCTTCACTGCTGGCAGGCCTCTGTGTGCACAGGGCAGTCGAAGCCAGGGAAACCGGGTGCTTGGTCTCCCCTAGCTAGGAATTCCTCCTACAGCACTCTGGACCAGGGGACACGTGCCCCTGGACCAGCAGCCTGCAAGGAAGCTGCAGCTTAGCCATCCAGAAAGGCCTGCAGCACTTGGCAGGAAGCCTTCTGCTAAGGAAAGCTTTCCCAATCCAAAGCCTTGGAGGAGTTCATGCATGCTCGGACAAGCAGCGTTTGTCACCACAGAGCATTGGGTGCCTCAAACCTCCCCTGTGGCTTCCGAGCACCGTCCCACCCACATGCCCTTGGCATCCACTCTGTTGCCAGAAGGAGGTCCTAAGCAGGACTCTCTCACTTCTGGAGCCAGAGTGCTCCCTGCTTGGAACGTTCCTCAGGAACTCATTTGAGCGAGGCTTCTCCTCCCATTCTTGTCAGCCAGCAGATGATGCCATCGTTCCGCTGGAAAACTCTCTGCTTTGCCTTCAGCCATGGATCGCCTAGCTGAACTCTCTCTGCCTCCAGGAGAAACTGCAGTGTGCATGCAGCCTACAGAAAGGAGAGTGCCTTTTCCTGAGCACTGCTATGCTGAGGCCACTCCCTGAAGACCTCCTAGGGCCTTCTCTGCCCTAACACACTCGTGCCATTCAGCCAACCCAGGGAGCAAAGATCACCCTTGGCAGGACTCAGGGTGTGGCCTGTGTGTGGTTTCTTGGCTGGAGATGGGCAGGTCCTGAAGCTTAGTGCCCACTTGTGAATGGGATCTGATGGGCATAGCCGGCATTCCCTGGTTGTGCAGCAGGCGATCTGGGGCCTCCAAGCTGCATGCAAATCCCCTCCCTGGCTGCCCCTCTTGCTTCTTCTCTGCTGCCAAGCCTCTCTCACCACACATGCGTCTCATCGAAAGGAGCAGGCTGCTTGCCATTCTTGGCAAGGACCTCATCCCACAAGCCTCGTTTGCTCAAAGGGGCATGCAAATTGACCCAGAGCCTCCAGAGGAGCTGCACTCTCTCCAGCCACAAAGGCCTGCAGGCGAGTCCATGACAGCCTGCTGCATGGAGGGCTTCTATGGGAGAGTTCCATTCTTCCCTGGTGGGGGCTCTTTCTCACACTGCTTTCCGTGGGGAAACACTGTGTGTGCCAAGTGTCTCCTGGGGGCAGAAAATGTCTCCCCAGTGCCAGAGGAGCAGGGAATCCTCTTTGTACACAGAGCAATGTTCTAGGCACACCTCTCATGCTGGGAGATCCCCACTTCCCCAATGGTCCTACTGCCTCAGGAACACACTTTTAGGGAGTGTGGCTCTGACAGGCAGGGCGGCCCGAGTGAGGCATGTGGATTGCAGGCCAAAGCCACTGCACTGAGCATGGCACCTGGAAGTCCTAGCTGAAGGCTCTCTGCAGCAGGCCCAACCTGGAATGAGCCTGCAGCCTGGCCTGCAGTCCCAGGCTTGCCCAGGGCACTGCTAGGTCGGGACCCATCCCAGGCTCAGCCAGGCCTCCCTAGGGCCTGTGCTGGCCTAGGCCTCTGCCAGCCAGCAGCACCTCGATGGAGCACAGTTTTTTCGAGAAGACACCAGCGTGTGGCTGTGTGTCACTTGCACTGCTCGGAAGCTGCAGGTCCAGAGGCTGTGTGTGCACCTGGCCATTGGGGCCTGAGGACAAAACACTCAGAACCCCACTTTCAAGCAGGACCCCTGCCACCATGTAGCTGCCTGCCACACCCCCTTGCTGCCTGCGCTGTCTTTACTGCTGGCAGGCCTCTGTGTGCACAGGCCAGTCGAAGCCAGGGAAACCGGGTGCTTGGTCTCCCCTAGCTAGGAATTCCTCCTACAGCACTCTGGACCAGGGGACACGTGCCCCTGGACCAGCAGCCTGCAAGGAAGCTGCAGCTTAGCCATCCAGAAAGGCCTGCAGCACTTGGCAGGAAGCCTTCTGCTAAGGAAAGCTTTCCCACTCCAAAGCCTTGGAGGAGTTCATGCATGCTCAGACAAGCAGCGTTTGTCACCACAGAGCATTGGGTGCCTCAAACCTCCCCTGTGGCTTCTGAGCACCGTCCCACCCACATGCCCTTGGCATCCACTCTGTTGCCAGAAGGAGGTCCTAAGCAGGACTCTCTCACTTCTGGAGCCAGAGTGCCCCCTGCTTGGAACGTTCCTCAGGAACTCATTTGAGTGAGGCTTCTCCTCCCATGCTTCTCATCCAGCAGATGATGCCATCGTTCCGCTGGAAAACTCTCTGCTTTGCCTTCAGCCATGGATCGCCTAGCTGAACTCTCTCTGCCTCCAGGAGAAACTGCAGTGTGCATGCAGCCTACAGAAAGGAGAGTGCCTTTTCCTGAGCACTGCTATGCTGAGGCCACTCCCTGAAGACCTCCTAGGGCCTTCTCTCCCCTAACACACTCGTGCCATTCAGCCAACCCAGGGAGCAAAGATCACCTTGGCAGGACTCAGGGTGTGGCCTGTGTGTGGTTTCTTGGCTGGAGATGGGCAGGTCCTGAAGCTTAGTGCCCACTTGTGAATGGGATCTGATGGGCATAGCCGGCATTCCCTGGTTGTGCAGCAGGCGATCTGGGGCCTCCAAGCTGCATGCAAATCCCCTCCCTTGCTGCCCCTCTTGCTTCTTCTCTGCTGCCAAGCCTCTCTCACCACACATGCATCTCATCGAAAGGAGCAGGCTGCTTGCCATTCTTGGCAAGGACCTCATCCCACAAGCCTCGTTTGCTCAAAGGGGCGTGCAAATTGACCCAGAGCCTGCAGAGGAGCTGCACTCTCTCCAGCCACAAAGGCCTGCAGGCGAGTCCATGACAGCCTGCTGCATGGAGGGCTTCTATGGGAGAGTGCCATTCTTCCCTGGTGGGGGCTCTTTCTCACACTGCTTTCCGTGGGGAAACACTGTGTGTGCCAAGTGTCTCCTGGGGGCAGAAAATGTCTCCCCAGTGCCAGAGGAGCAGGGAATCCTCTTTGTACACAGAGCAATGTTCTAGGCACACCTCCCATGCTGGGAGATCCCCACTTCCCCAATGGTCCTACTGCCTCAGGAACACACTTTTAGGGAGTGTGGCTCTGACAGGCAGGGCGGCCCGAGTGAGGCATGTGGATTGCAGGCCAAAGCCACTGCACTGAGCATGGCACCTGGAAGTCCTAGCTGAAGGCTCTCTGCAGCAGGCCCAACCTGGAATGAGCCTGCAGCCTGGCCTGCAGTCCCAGGCTTGCCCTGGGCACTGCTAGGTCGGGACTCATCCCAGGCTCAGCCAGGCCTCCCTAGGGACTGTGCTGGCCTAGGCCTCTGCCAGCCAGCAGCACCTCGATGGAGCACAGTTTTTTCGAGAAGACACCAGCGTGTGGCTGTGTGTCACTTGCACTGCTCGGAAGCTGCAGGTCCAGAGGCTGTGTGTGCACGTGGCCATTGGGGCCTGAGGACAAAACACTCAGAACCCCACTTTCAAGCAGGACCCCTGCCACCATGTAGCTGCCTGCCACACCCCCTTGCTGCCTGCGCTGTCTTCACTGCTGGCACGCCTCTGTGTGCACAGGCCAGTCGAAGCCAAGGAAACCGGGTGCTTGGTCTCCCCTAGCTAGGAATTCCTCCTACAGCACTCTGGACCAGGGGACACGTGCCCCTGGAACAGCAGCCTGCAAGGAAGCTGCAGCTTAGCCATCCAGAAAGGCCTGCAGCACTTGGCAGGAAGCCTTCTGCTAAGGAAAGCTTTCCCAATCCAAAGCCTTGGAGGAGTTCATGCATGCTCGGACAAGCAGCGTTTGTCACCACAGAGCATTGGGTGCCTCAAACCTCCCCTGTGGCTTCCGAGCACCGTCCCACCCACATGCCCTTGGCATCCACTCTGTTGCCAGAAGGAGGTCCTAAGCAGGACTCTCTCACTTCTGGAGCCAGAGTGCCCCCTGCTTGGAACGTTCCTCAGGAACTCATTTGAGCGAGGCTTCTCCTCCCATGCTTGTCAGCCAGCAGATGATGCCATCGTTCCGCTGGAAAACTCTCTGCTTTGCCTTCAGCCATGGATCGCCTAGCTGAACTCTCTCTGCCTCCAGGAGAAACTGCAGTGTGCATGCAGCCTACAGAAAGGAGAGTGCCTTTTCCTGAGCACTGCTATGCTGAGGCCACTCCCTGAAGACCTCCTAGGGCCTTCTCTGCCCTAACACAGTCGTGCCATTCAGCCAACCCAGGGAGCAAAGATCACCCTTGGCAGGACTCAGGGTGTGGCCTGTGTGTGGTTTCTTGGCTGGAGATGGGCAGGTCCTGAAGCTTAGTGCCCACTTGTGAATGGGATCTGATGGGCATAGCCGGCATTCCCTGGTTGTGCAGCAGGCGATCTGGGGCCTCCAAGCTGCATGCAAATCCCCTCCCTGGCTGCCCCTCTTGCTTCTTCTCTGCTGCCAAGCCTCTCTCACCACACATGCGTCTCATCGAAAGGAGCAGGCTGCTTGCCATTCTTGGCAAGGACCTCATCCCACAAGCCTCGTTTGCTCAAAGGGGCGTGCAAATTGACCCAGAGCCTGCAGAGGAGCTGCACTCTCTCCAGCCACAAAGGCCTGCAGGCGAGTCCATGACAGCCTGCTGCATGGAGGGCTTCTATGGGAGAGTGCCATTCTTCCCTGGTGGGGGCTCTTTCTCACACTGCTTTCCGTGGGGAAACACTGTGTGTGCCAAGTGTCACCTGGGGGCAGAAAATGTCTCCCCAGTGCCAGAGGAGCAGGGAATCCTCTTTGTACACAGAGCAATGTTCTAGGCACACCTCTCATGCTGGGAGATCCCCACTTCCCCAATGGTCCTACTGCCTCAGGAACACACTTTTAGGGAGTGTGGCTCTGACAGGCAGGGCGGCCCGAGTGAGGCATGTGGATTGCAGGCCAAAGCCACTGCACTGAGCATGGCACCTGGAAGTCCTAGCTGAAGGCTCTCTGCAGCAGGCCCAACCTGGAATGAGCCTGCAGCCTGGCCTGCAGTCCCAGGCTTGCCCTGGGCACTGCTAGGTCGGGACCCATCCCAGGCTCAGCCAGGCTTCCCTAGGGCCTGTGCTGGCCTAGGCCTCTGCCAGCCAGCAGCACATTGATGGAGCACAGTTTTTTCGAGAAGACACCAGCGTGTGGCTGTGTGTCACTTGCACTGCTCGGAAGCTGCAGGTCCAGAGGCTGTGTGTGCACGTGGCCATTGGGGCCTGAGGACAAAACACTCAGAACCCCACTTTCAAGCAGGACCCCTGCCACCATGTAGCTGCCTGCCACACCCCCTTGCTGCCTGCGCTGTCTTCACTGCTGGCAGGCCTCTGTGTGCACAGGCCAGTCGAAGCCAGGGAAACCGGGTGCTTGGTCTCCCCTAGCTAGGAATTCCTCCTACAGCACTCTGGACCAGGGGACACGTGCCCCTGGACCAGCAGCCTGCAAGGAAGCTGCAGCTTAGCCATCCAGAAAGGCCTGCAGTACTTGGCAGGAAGCCTTCTGCTAAGGAAAGCTTTCCCAATCCAAAGCCTTGGAGGAGTTCATGCATGCTCGGACAAGCAGCGTTTGTCACCACAGAGCATTGGGTGCCTCAAACCTCCCCTGTGGCTTCCGAGCACCGTCCCACCCACATGCCCTTGGCATCCACTCTGTTGCCAGAAGGAGGTCCTAAGCAGGACTCTCTCACTTCTGGAGCCAGAGTGCCCCCTGCTTGGAACGTTCCTCAGGAACTCATTTGAGCGAGGCTTCTCCTCCCATGCTTGTCAGCCAGCAGATGATGCCATCGTTCCGCTGGAAAACTCTCTGCTTTGCCTTCAGCCATGGATCGCCTAGCTGAACTCTCTCTGCCTCCAGGAGAAACTGCAGTGTGCATGCAGCCTACAGAAAGGAGAGTGCCTTTTCCTGAGCACTGCTATGCTGAGGCCACTCCCTGAAGACCTCCTAGGGCCTTCTCTGCCCTAACACACTCGTGCCATTCAGCCAACCCAGGGAGCAAAGATCACCCTTGGCAGGACTCAGGGTGTGGCCTGTGTGTGGTTTCTTGGCTGGAGATGGGCAGGTCCTGAAGCTTAGTGCCCACTTGTGAATGGGATCTGATGGGCATAGCCGGCATTCCCTGGTTGTGCAGCAGGCGATCTGGGGCCTCCAAGCTGCATGCAAATCCCCTCCCTGGCTGCCCCTCTTGCTTCTTCTCTGCTGCCAAGCCTCTCTCACCACACATGCGTCTCATCGAAAGGAGCAGGCTGCTTGCCATTCTTGGCAAGGACCTCATCCCACAAGCCTCGTTTGCTCAAAGGGGCGTGCAAATTGACCCAGAGCCTGCAGAGGAGCTGCACTCTCTCCAGCCACAAAGGCCTGCAGGCGAGTCCATGACAGCCTGCTGCATGGAGGGCTTCTATGGGAGAGTGCCATTCTTCCCTGGTGGGGGCTCTTTCTCACACTGCTTTCCGTGGGGAAACACTGTGTGTGCCAAGTGTCTCCTGGGGGCAGAAAATGTCTCCCCAGTGCCAGAGGAGCAGGGAATCCTCTTTGTACACAGAGCAATGTTCTAGGCACACCTCTCATGCTGGGAGATCCCCACTTCCCCAATGGTCCTACTGCCTCAGGAACACACTTTTAGGGAGTGTGGTTCTGACAGGCAGGGCGGCCCGAGTGAGGCATGTGGATTGCAGGCCAAAGCCACTGCACTGAGCATGGCACCTGGAAGTCCTAGCTGAAGGCTCTCTGCAGCAGGCCCAACCTGGAATGAGCCTGCAGCCTGGCCTGCAGTCCCAGGCTTGCCCTGGGCACTGCTAGGTCGGGACCCATCCCAGGCTCAGCCAGGCTTCCCTAGGGCCTGTGCTGGCCTAGGCCTCTGCCAGCCAGCAGCACATTGATGGAGCACAGTTTTTTCGAGAAGACACCAGCGTGTGGCTGTGTGTCACTTGCACTGCTCGGAAGCTGCAGGTCCAGAAGCTGTGTGTGCACGTGGCCATTGGGGCCTGAGGACAAAACACTCAGAACCCCACTTTCAAGCAGGAACCCTGCCACCATGTAGCTGCCTGCCACACCCCCTTGCTGCCTGCGCTGTCTTCACTGCTGGCACGCCTCTGTGTGCACAGGCCAGTCGAAGCCAAGGAAACCGGGTGCTTGGTCTCCCCTAGCTAGGAATTCCTCCTACAGCACTCTGGACCAGGGGACACGTGCCCCTGGAACAGCAGCCTGCAAGGAAGCTGCAGCTTAGCCATCCAGAAAGGCCTGCAGCACTTGGCAGGAAGCCTTCTGCTAAGGAAAGCTTTCCCAATCCAAAGCCTTGGAGGAGTTCATGCATGCTCGGACAAGCAGCGTTTGTCACCACAGAGCATTGGGTGCCTCAAACCTCCCCTGTGGCTTCCGAGCACCGTCCCACCCACATGCCCTTGGCATCCACTCTGTTGCCAGAAGGAGGTCCTAAGCAGGACTCTCTCACTTCTGGAGCCAGAGTGCCCCCTGCTTGGAACGTTCCTCAGGAACTCATTTGAGCGAGGCTTCTCCTCCCATGCTTGTCAGCCAGCAGATGATGCCATCGTTCCGCTGGAAAACTCTCTGCTTTGCCTTCAGCCATGGATCGCCTAGCTGAACTCTCTCTGCCTCCAGGAGAAACTGCAGTGTGCATGCAGCCTACAGAAAGGAGAGTGCCTTTTCCTGAGCACTGCTATGCTGAGGCCACTCCCTGAAGACCTCCTAGGGCCTTCTCTGCCCTAACACAGTCGTGCCATTCAGCCAACCCAGGGAGCAAAGATCACCCTTGGCAGGACTCAGGGTGTGGCCTGTGTGTGGTTTCTTGGCTGGAGATGGGCAGGTCCTGAAGCTTAGTGCCCACTTGTGAATGGGATCTGATGGGCATAGCCGGCATTCCCTGGTTGTGCAGCAGGCGATCTGGGGCCTCCAAGCTGCATGCAAATCCCCTCCCTGGCTGCCCCTCTTGCTTCTTCTCTGCTGCCAAGCCTCTCTCACCACACATGCGTCTCATTGAAAGGAGCAGGCTGCTTGCCATTCTTGGCAAGGACCTCATCCCACAAGCCTCGTTTGCTCAAAGGGGCGTGCAAATTGACCCAGAGCCTGCAGAGGAGCTGCACTCTCTCCAGCCACAAAGGCCTGCAGGCGAGTCCATGACAGCCTGCTGCATGGAGGGCTTCTATGGGAGAGTGCCATTCTTCCCTGGTGGGGGCTCTTTCTCACACTGCTTTCCGTGGGGAAACACTGTGTGTGCCAAGTGTCTCCTGGGGGCAGAAAATGTCTCCCCAGTGCCAGAGGAGCAGGGAATCCTCTTTGTACACAGAGCAATGTTCTAGGCACACCTCTCATGCTGGGAGATCCCCACTTCCCCAATGGTCCTACTGCCTCAGGAACACACTTTTAGGGAGTGTGGCTCTGACAGGCAGGGCGGCCCGAGTGAGGCATGTGGATTGCAGGCCAAAGCCACTGCACTGAGCATGGCACCTGGAAGTCCTAGCTGAAGGCTCTCTGCAGCAGGCCCAACCTGGAATGAGCCTGCAGCCTGGCCTGCAGTCCCAGGCTTGCCCTGGGCACTGCTAGGTCGGGACCCATCCCAGGCTCAGCCAGGCTTCCCTAGGGCCTGTGCTGGCCTAGGCCTCTGCCAGCCAGCAGCACATTGATGGAGCACAGTTTTTTCGAGAAGACACCAGCGTGTGGCTGTGTGTCACTTGCACTGCTCGGAAGCTGCAGGTCCAGAGGCTGTGTGTGCACGTGGCCATTGGGGCCTGAGGACAAAACACTCAGAACCCCACTTTCAAGCAGGACCCCTGCCACCATGTAGCTGCCTGCCACACCCCCTTGCTGCCTGCGCTGTCTTCACTGCTGGCAGGCCTCTGTGTGCACAGGCCAGTCGAAGCCAGGGAAACCGGGTGCTTGGTCTCCCCTAGCTAGGAATTCCTCCTACAGCACTCTGGACCAGGGGACACGTGCCCCTGGACCAGCAGCCTGCAAGGAAGCTGCAGCTTAGCCATCCAGAAAGGCCTGCAGTACTTGGCAGGAAGCCTTCTGCTAAGGAAAGCTTTCCCAATCCAAAGCCTTGGAGGAGTTCATGCATGCTCGGACAAGCAGCGTTTGTCACCACAGAGCATTGGGTGCCTCAAACCTCCCCTGTGGCTTCCGAGCACCGTCCCACCCACATGCCCTTGGCATCCACTCTGTTGCCAGAAGGAGGTCCTAAGCAGGACTCTCTCACTTCTGGAGCCAGAGTGCCCCCTGCTTGGAACGTTCCTCAGGAACTCATTTGAGCGAGGCTTCTCCTCCCATGCTTGTCAGCCAGCAGATGATGCCATCGTTCCGCTGGAAAACTCTCTGCTTTGCCTTCAGCCATGGATCGCCTAGCTGAACTCTCTCTGCCTCCAGGAGAAACTGCAGTGTGCATGCAGCCTACAGAAAGGAGAGTGCCTTTTCCTGAGCACTGCTATGCTGAGGCCACTCCCTGAAGACCTCCTAGGGCCTTCTCTGCCCTAACACAGTCGTGCCATTCAGCCAACCCAGGGAGCAAAGATCACCCTTGGCAGGACTCAGGGTGTGGCCTGTGTGTGGTTTCTTGGCTGGAGATGGGCAGGTCCTGAAGCTTAGTGCCCACTTGTGAATGGGATCTGATGGGCATAGCCGGCATTCCCTGGTTGTGCAGCAGGCGATCTGGGGCCTCCAAGCTGCATGCAAATCCCCTCCCTGGCTGCCCCTCTTGCTTCTTCTCTGCTGCCAAGCCTCTCTCACCACACATGCGTCTCATCGAAAGGAGCAGGCTGCTTGCCATTCTTGGCAAGGACCTCATCCCACAAGCCTCGTTTGCTCAAAGGGGCGTGCAAATTGACCCAGAGCCTCCAGAGGAGCTGCACTCTCTCCAGCCACAAAGGCCTGCAGGCGAGTCCATGACAGCCTGCTGCATGGAGGGCTTCTATGGGAGAGTGCCATTCTTCCCTGGTGGGGGCTCTTTCTCACACTGCTTTCCGTGGGGAAACACTGTGTGTGCCAAGTGTCTCCTGGGGGCAGAAAATGTCTCCCCAGTGCCAGAGGAGCAGGGAATCCTCTTTGTACACAGAGCAATGTTCTAGGCACACCTCTCATGCTGGGAGATCCCCACTTCCCCAATGGTCCTACTGCCTCAGGAACACACTTTTAGGGAGTGTGGTTCTGACAGGCAGGGCGGCCCGATTGAGGCATGTGGATTGCAGGCCAAAGCCACTGCACTGAGCATGGCACCTGGAAGTCCTAGCTGAAGGCTCTCTGCAGCAGGCCCAACCTGGAATGAGCCTGCAGCCTGGCCTGCAGTCCCAGGCTTGCCCTGGGCACTGCTAGGTCGGGACCCATCCCAGGCTCAGCCAGGCTTCCCTAGGGCCTGTGCTGGCCTAGGCCTCTGCCAGCCAGCAGCACATTGATGGAGCACAGTTTTTTCGAGAAGACACCAGCGTGTGGCTGTGTGTCACTTGCACTGCTCGGAAGCTGCAGGTCCAGAAGCTTTGTGTGCACGTGGCCATTGGGGCCTGAGGACAAAACACTCAGAACCCCACTTTCAAGCAGGACCCCTGCCACCATGTAGCTGCCTGCCACACCCCCTTGCTGCCTGCGCTGTCTTCACTGCTGGCACGCCTCTGTGTGCACAGGCCAGTCGAAGCCAAGGAAACCGGGTGCTTGGTCTCCCCTAGCTAGGAATTCCTCCTACAGCACTCTGGACCAGGGGACACGTGCCCCTGGAACAGCAGCCTGCAAGGAAGCTGCAGCTTAGCCATCCAGAAAGGCCTGCAGCACTTGGCAGGAATCCTTCTGCTAAGGAAAGCTTTCCCAATCCAAAGCCTTGGAGGAGTTCATGCATGCTCGGACAAGCAGCATTTGTCACCACAGAGCATTGGGTGCCTCAAACCTCCCCTGTGGCTTCCGAGCACCGTCCCACCCACATGCCCTTGGCATCCACTCTGTTGCCAGAAGGAGGTCCTAAGCAGGACTCTCTCACTTCTGGAGCCAGAGTGCCCCCTGCTTGGAACGTTCCTCAGGAACTCATTTGAGCGAGGCTTCTCCTCCCATGCTTGTCAGCCAGCAGATGATGCCATCGTTCCGCTGGAAAACTCTCTGCTTTGCCTTCAGCCATGGATCGCCTAGCTGAACTCTCTCTGCCTCCAGGAGAAACTGCAGTGTGCATGCAGCCTACAGAAAGGAGAGTGCCTTTTCCTGAGCACTGCTATGCTGAGGCCACTCCCTGAAGACCTCCTAGGGCCTTCTCTGCCCTAACACAGTCGTGCCATTCAGCCAACCCAGGGAGCAAAGATCACCCTTGGCAGGACTCAGGGTGTGGCCTGTGTGTGGTTTCTTGGCTGGAGATGGGCAGGTCCTGAAGCTTAGTGCCCACTTGTGAATGGGATCTGATGGGCATAGCCGGCATTCCCTGGTTGTGCAGCAGGCGATCTGGGGCCTCCAAGCTGCATGCAAATCCCCTCCCTGGCTGCCCCTCTTGCTTCTTCTCTGCTGCCAAGCCTCTCTCACCACACATGCGTCTCATCGAAAGGAGCAGGCTGCTTGTCATTCTTGGCAAGGACCTCATCCCACAAGCCTCGTTTGCTCAAAGGGGCGTGCAAATTGACCCAGAGCCTGCAGAGGAGCTGCACTCTCTCCAGCCACAAAGGCCTGCAGGCGAGTCCATGACAGCCTGCTGCATGGAGGGCTTCTATGGGAGAGTGCCATTCTTCCCTGGTGGGGGCTCTTTCTCACACTGCTTTCCGTGGGGAAACACTGTGTGTGCCAAGTGTCTCCTGGGGGCAGAAAATGTCTCCCCAGTGCCAGAGGAGCAGGGAATCCTCTTTGTACACAGAGCAATGTTCTAGGCACACCTCTCATGCTGGGAGATCCCCACTTCCCCAATGGTCCTACTGCCTCAGGAACACACTTTTAGGGAGTGTGGCTCTGACAGGCAGGGCGGCCCGAGTGAGGCATGTGGATTGCAGGCCAAAGCCACTGCACTGAGCATGGCACCTGGAAGTCCTAGCTGAAGGCTCTCTGCAGCAGGCCCAACCTGGAATGAGCCTGCAGCCTGGCCTGCAGTCCCAGGCTTACCCTGGGCACTGCTAGGTCGGGACCCATCCCAGGCTCAGCCAGGCTTCCCTAGGGCCTGTGCTGGCCTAGGCCTCTGCCAGCCAGCAGCACAGTGATGGAGCACAGTTTTTTCGAGAAGACACCAGCGTGTGGCTGTGTGTCACTTGCACTGCTCGGAAGCTGCAGGTCCAGAGGCTGTGTGTGCACCTGGCCATTGGGGCCTGAGGACAAAACACTCAGAACCCCACTTTCAAGCAGGACCCCTGCCACCATGTAGCTGCCTGCCACACCCCCTTGCTGCCTGCGCTGTCTTCACTGCTGGCACGCCTCTGTGTGCACAGGCTAGTCGAAGCCAAGGAAACTGGGTGCTTGCTCTCCCCTAGCTAGGAATTCCTCCTACAGCACTCTGGACCAGGGGACACGTGCCCCTGGACCAGCAGCCTGCAAGGAAGCTTCAGCTTAGCCATGCAGAAAGGCCTGCAGCACTTGGCAGGAAGCCTTCTGCTAAGGAAAGCTTTCCCACTCCAAAGCCTTGGAGGAGTTCATGCATGCTCGGACAAGCAGCGTTTGTCACCACAGAGCATTGGGTGCCTCAAACCTCCCCTGTGGCTTCCGAGCACCGTCCCACCCACATGCCCTTGGCATCCACTCTGTTGCCAGAAGGAGGTCCTAAGCAGGACTCTCTCACTTCTGGAGCCGGAGTGCCCCCTGCTTGGAATGTTCCTCAGGAACTCATTTGAGCGAGGCTTCTCCTCCCATGCTTGTCAGCCAGCAGATGATGCCATCGTTCCGCTGGAAAACTCTCTGCTTTGCCTTCAGCCATGGATTGCTTAGCTGAACTCTCTCTGCCTCCAGGAGATACTGCAGTGTGCATGCAGCCTACAGAAAGGAGAGTGCCTTTTCCTGAGCACTGCTATGCTGAGGCCACTCCCTGAAGACCTCCTAGGGCCTTCTCTGCCCTAACACACTCGTGCCATTCAGCCAACCCAGGGAGCAAAGATCACCCTTGGCAGGACTCAGGGTGTGGCCTGTGTGTGGTTTCTTGGCTGGAGATGGGCAGGTCCTGAAGCTTAGTGCCCACTTGTGAATGGGATCTGATGGGCATAGCCGGCATTCCCTGGTTGTGCAGCAGGCGATCTGGGGCCTCCAAGCTGCATGCAAATCCCCTCCCTGGCTGCCCCTCTTGCTTCTTCTCTGCTGCCAAGCCTCTCTCACCACACATGCGTCTCATCGAAAGGAGCAGGCTGCTTGCCATTCTTGGCAAGGACCTCATCCCACAAGCCTCGTTTGCTCAAAGGGGTGTGCAAATTGACCCAGAGCCTCCAGAGGAGCTGCACTCTCTCCAGCCACAAAGGCCTGCAGGCGAGTCCATGACAGCCTGCTGCATGGAGGGCTTCTATGGGAGAGTGCCATTCTTCCCTGGTGGGGGCTCTTTCTCACACTGCTTTCCGTGGGGAAACACTGTGTGTGCCAAGTGTCTCCTGGGGGCAGAAAATGTCTCCCCAGTGCCAGAGGAGCAGGGAATCCTCTTTGTACACAGAGCAATGTTCTAGGCACACCTCCCATGCTGGGAGATCCCCACTTCCCCAATGGTCCTACTGCCTCAGGAACACACTTTTAGGGAGTGTGGCTCTGACAGGCAGGGCGGCCCGAGTGAGGCATGTGGATTGCAGGCCAAAGCCACTGCACTGAGCATGGCACCTGGAAGTCCTAGCTGAAGGCTCTCTGCAGCAGGCCCAACATGGAATGTGCCTGCAGCCTGGCCTGCAGTCCCAGTCTTGACCTGGGCACTGCTAGGTCGGGACACATCACAGGCTCAGCCAGGCCTCCCTAGGGCCTGTGCTGGCCTAGGCCTCTGCCAGCCAGCAGCACCTCGATGGAGCACAGTTTTTTCGAGAAGACACCAGCGTGTGGCTGTGTGTCACTTGCACTGCTCGGAAGCTGCAGGTCCAGAGGCTGTGTGTGCACCTGGCCATTGGGGCCTGAGGACAAAACACTCAGAACCCCACTTTCAAGCAGGACCCCTGCCACCATGTAGCTGCCTGCCACACCCCCTTGCTGCCTGCGCTGTCTTCACTGCTGGCACGCCTCTGTGTGCACAGGCCAGTCGAAGCCAGGGAAACCGGGTGCTTGGTCTCCCCTAGCTAGGAATTCCTCCTACAGCACTCTGGACCAGGGGACACGTGCCCCTGGACCAGCAGCCTGCAAGGAAGCTGCAGCTTAGCCATCCAGAAAGGCCTGCAGCACTTGGCAGGAAGCCTTCTGCTAAGGAAAGCTTTCCCACTCCAAAGCCTTGGAGGAGTTCATGCATGCTCGGACAAGCAGCGTTTGTCACCACAGAGCATTGGGTGCCTCAAACCTCCCCTGTGGCTTCCGAGCACCGTCCCACCCACATGCCCTTGGCATCCACTCTGTTGCCAGAAGGAGGTCCTAAGCAGGACTCTCTCACTTCTGGAGCCAGAGTGCCCCCTGCTTGGAACGTTCCTCAGGAACTCATTTGAGCGAGGCTTCTCCTCCCATGCTTGTCAGCCAGCAGATGATGCCATCGTTCCGCTGGAAAACTCTCTGCTTTGCCTTCAGCCATGGATCGCCTAGCTGAACTCTCTCTGCCTCCAGGAGAAACTGCAGTGTGCATGCAGCCTACAGAAAGGAGAGTGCCTTTTCCTGAGCACTGCTATGCTGAGGCCACTCCCTGAAGACCTCCTAGGGCCTTCTCTCCCCTAACACACTCGTGCCATTCAGCCAACCCAGGGAGCAAAGATCACCCTTGGCAGGACTCAGGGTGTGGCCTGTGTGTGGTTTCTTGGCTGGAGATGGGCAGGTCCTGAAGCTTAGTGCCCACTTGTGAATGGGATCTGATGGGCATAGCCGGCATTCCCTGGTTGTGCAGCAGGCGATCTGGGGCCTCCAAGCTGCATGCAAATCCCCTCCCTGGCTGCCCCTCTTGCTTCTTCTCTGCTGCCAAGCCTCTCTCACCACACATGCGTCTCATCGAAAGGAGCAGGCTGCTTGCCATTCCTGGCAAGGACCTCATCCCACAAGCCTCGTTTGCTCAAAGGGGCGTGCAAATTGACCCAGAGCCTCCAGAGGAGCTGCACTCTCTCCAGCCACAAAGGCCTGCAGGCGAGTCCATGACAGCCTGCTGCATGGAGGGCTTCTATGGGAGAGTGCCATTCTTCCCTGGTGGGGGCTCTTTCTCACACTGCTTTCCGTGGGGAAACACTGTGTGTGCCAAGTGTCTCCTGGGGGCAGAAAATGTCTCCCCAGTGCCAGAGGAGCAGGGAATCCTCTTTGTACACAGAGCAATGTTCTAGGCACACCTCCCATGCTGGGAGATCCCCACTTCCCCAATGGTCCTACTGCCTCAGGAACACACTTTTAGGGAGTGTGGCTCTGACAGGCAGGGCGGCCCGAGTGAGGCATGTGGATTGCAGGCCAAAGCCACTGCACTGAGCATGGCACCTGGAAGTCCTAGCTGAAGGCTCTCTGCAGCAGGCCCAACCTGGAATGAGCCTGCAGCCTGGCCTGCAGTCCCAGGCTTGCCCTGGGCACTGCTAGGTCGGGACCCATCCCAGGCTCAGCCAGGCCTCCCTAGGGCCTGTGCTGGCCTAGGCCTCTGCCAGCCAGCAGCACCTCGATGGAGCACAGTTCTTTCGAGAAGACCCCAGCGTGTGGCTGTGTGTCACTTGCACTGCTCGGAAGCTGCAGGTCCAGAGGCTGTGTGTGCACGTGGCCATTGGGGCCTGAGGACAAAACACTCAGAACTCCACTTTCAAGCAGGACCCCTGCCACCATGTAGCTGCCTGCCACACCCCCTTGCTGCCTGCGCTGTCTTCACTGCTGGCATGCCTCTGTGTGCACAGGCCAGTCGAAGCCAAGGAAACCGGGTGCTTGGTCTCCCCTAGCTAGGAATTCCTCCTACAGCACTCTGGACCAGGGGACACGTGCCCCTGGACCAGCAGCCTGCAAGGAAGCTGCAGCTTAGCCATCCAGAAAGGCCTGCAGCACTTGGCAGGAAGCCTTCTGCTAAGGAAAGCTTTCCCAATCCAAAGCCTTGGAGGAGTTCATGCATGCTCGGACAAGCAGCGTTTGTCACCACAGAGCATTGGGTGCCTCAAACCTCCCCTGTGGCTTCCGAGCACCGTCCCACCCACATGCCCTTGGCATCCACTCTGTTGCCAGAAGGAGGTCCTAAGCAGGACTCTCTCACTTCTGGAGCCAGAGTGCCCCCTGCTTGGAACGTTCCTCAGGAACTCATTTGAGCGAGGCTTCTCCTCCCATGCTTGTCAGCCAGCAGATGATGCCATCGTTCCGCTGGAAAACTCTCTGCTTTGCCTTCAGCCATGGATCGCCTAGCTGAACTCTCTCTGCCTCCAGGAGAAACTGCAGTGTGCATGCAGCCTACAGAAAGGAGAGTGCCTTTTCCTGAGCACTGCTATGCTGAGGCCACTCCCTGAAGACCTCCTAGGGCCTTCTCTCCCCTAACACACTCGTGCCATTCAGCCAACCCAGGGAGCAAAGATCACCCTTGGCAGGACTCAGGGTGTGGCCTGTGTGTGGTTTCTTGGCTGGAGATGGGCAGGTCCTGAAGCTTAGTGCCCACTTGTGAATGGGATCTGATGGGCATAGCCGGCATTCCCTGGTTGTGCAGCAGGCGATCTGGGGCCTCCAAGCTGCATGCAAATCCCCTCCCTGGCTGCCCCTCTTGCTTCTTCTCTGCTGCCAAGCCTCTCTCACCACACATGCGTCTCATCGAAAGGAGCAGGCTGCTTGCCATTCTTGGCAAGGACCTCATCCCACAAGCCTCGTTTGCTCAAAGGGGCGTGCAAATTGACCCAGAGCCTCCAGAGGAGCTGCACTCTCTCCAGCCACAAAGGCCTGCAGGCGAGTCCATGACAGCCTGCTGCATGGAGGGCTTCTATGGGAGAGTGCCATTCTTCCCTGGTGGGGGCTCTTTCTCACACTGCTTTCCGTGGGGAAACACTGTGTGTGCCAAGTGTCTCCTGGGGGCAGAAAATGTCTCCCCAGTGCCAGAGGAGCAGGGAATCCTCTTTGTACACAGAGCAATGTTCTAGGCACACCTCCCATGCTGGGAGATCCCCACTTCCCCAATGGTCCTACTGCCTCAGGAACACACTTTTAGGGAGTGTGGCTCTGACAGGCAGGGCGGCCCGAGTGAGGCATGTGGATTGCAGGCCAAAGCCACTGCACTGAGCATGGCACCTGGAAGTCCTAGCTGAAGGCTCTCTGCAGCACGCCCAACCTGGAATGAGCCTGCAGCCTGGCCTGCAGTCCCAGGCTTGCCCTGGGCACTGCTAGGTCGGGACCCATCCCAGGCTCAGCCAGGCCTCCCTAGGGCCTGTGCTGGCCTAGGCCTCTGCCAGCCAGCAGCACCTCGATGGAGCACAGTTTTTTCGAGAAGACACCAGCGTGTGGCTGTGTGTCACTTGCACTGCTCGGAAGCTGCAGGTCCAGAGGCTGTGTGTGCACGTGGCCATTGGGGCCTGAGGACAAAACACTCAGAACCCCACTTTCAAGCAGGACCCCTGCCACCATGTAGCTGCCTGCCACACCCCCTTGCTGCCTGCGCTGTCTTCACTGCTGGCACGCCTCTGTGTGCACAGGCCAGTTGAAGCCAAGGAAACCGGGTGCTTGCTTTTCCCTAGCTAGGAATTCCTCCTACAGCACTCTGGACCAGGGGACACGTGCCCCTGGACCAGCAGCCTGCAAGGAAGCTGCAGCTGAGCCATCCAGAAAGGCCTGCAGCACTTGGCAGGAAGCCTTCTGCTAAGGAAAGCTTTCCCAATCCAAAGCCTTGGAGGACTTCATGCATGCTCGGACAAGCAGGGTTTGTCACCACAGAGCATTGGGTGCCTCAAACCTCCCCTGTGGCTTCCGAGCACCGTCCCACCCACATGCCCTTGGCATCCACTCTGTTGCCAGAAGGAGGTCCTAAGCAGGACTCTCTCACTTCTGGAGCCAGAGTGCCCCCTGCTTGGAACGTTCCTCAGGAACTCATTTGAGCGAGGCTTCTCCTCCCATGCTTGTCAGCCAGCAGATGATGCCATCGTTCTACTGGAAAACTCTCTGCTTTGCCTTCAGCCATGGATCGCCTAGCTGAACTCTCTCTGCCTCCAGGAGAAACTGCAGTGTGCATGCAGCCTACAGAAAGGAGAGTGCCTTTTCCTGAGCACTGCTATGCTGAGGCCACTCCCTGAAGACCTCCTAGGGCCTTCTCTCCCCTAACACACTCGTGCCATTCAGCCAACCCAGGGAGCAAAGATCACCCTTGGCAGGACTCAGGGTGTGGCCTGTGTGTGGTTTCTTGGCTGGAGATGGGCAGGTCCTGAAGCTTAGTGCCCACTTGTGAATGGGATCTGATGGGCATAGCCGGCATTCCCTGGTTGTGCAGCAGGCGATCTGGGGCCTCCAAGCTGCATGCAAATCCCCTCCCTGGCTGCCCCTCTTGCTTCTTCTCTGCTGCCAAGCCTCTCTCACCACACATGCGTCTCATCGAAAGGAGCAGGCTGCTTGCCATTCCTGGCAAGAACCTCATCCCACAAGCCTCGTTTGCTCAAAGGGGCGTGCAAATTGACCCAGAGCCTCCAGAGGAGCTGCACTCTCTCCAGCCACAAAGGCCTGCAGGCGAGTCCATGACAGCCTGCTGCATGGAGGGCTTCTATGGGAGAGGGCCATTCTTCCCTGGTGGGGGCTCTTTCTCACACTGCTTTCCGTGGGGAAACACTGTGTGTGCCAAGTGTCTCCTGGGGGCAGAAAATGTCTCCCCAGTGCCAGAGGAGCAGGGAATCCTCTTTGTACACAGAGCAATGTTCTAGGCACACCTCCCATGCTGGGAGATCCCCACTTCCCCAACGGTCCAACTGCCTCAGGAACACACTTTTAGGGAGTGTGGTTCTGACAGGCAGGGCGGCCCGAGTGAGGCATGTGGATTGCAGGCCAAAGCCACTGCACTGAGCATGGCACCTGGAAGTCCTAGCTGAAGGCTCTCTGCAGCAGGCCCAACCTGGAATGAGCCTGCAGCCTGGCCTGCAGTCCCAGGCTTGCCCTGGGCACTGCTAGGTCGGGACCCATCCCAGGCTCAGCCAGGCCTCCCTAGGGCCTGTGCTGGCCTAGGCCTCTGCCAGCCAGCAGCACCTCGATGGAGCACAGTTTTTTCGAGAAGACACCAGCGTGTGGCTGTGTGTCACTTGCACTGCTCGGAAGCTGCATGTCCAGAGGCTGTGTGTGCACGTGGCCATTGGGGCCTGAGGACAAAACACTCAGAACTCCACTTTCAAGCAGGACCCCTGCCACCATGTAGCTGCCTGCCACACCCCCTTGCTGCCTGCGCTGTCTTCACTGCTGGCAGGCCTCTGTGTGCACAGGCCAGTCGAAGCCAAGGAAACCGGGTGCTTGCTCTCCCCTAGCTAGGAATTCCTCCTACAGCACTCTGGACCAGGGGACACGTGCCCCTGGACCAGCAGCCTGCAAGGAAGCTGCAGCTTAGCCATCCAGAAAGGCCTGCAGCACTTGGCAGGAAGCCTTCTGCTAAGGAAAGCTTTCCCAATCCAAAGCCTTGGAGGAGTTCATGCATGCTCGGACAAGCAGCGTTTGTCACCACAGAGCATTGGGTGCCTCAAACCTCCCCTGTGGCTTCCGAGCACCGTCCCACCCACATGCCCTTGGCATCCACTCTGTTGCCAGAAGGAGGTCCTAAGCAGGACTCTCTCACTTCTGGAGCCAGAGTGCCCCCTGCTTGGAACGTTCCTCAGGAACTCATTTGAGCGAGGCTTCTCCTCCCATGCTTGTCAGCCAGCAGATGATGCCATCGTTCCGCTGGAAAACTCTCTGCTTTGCCTTCAGCCATGGATCGCCTAGCTGAACTCTCTCTGCCTCCAGGAGAAACTGCAGTGTGCATGCAGCCTACAGAAAGGAGAGTGCCTTTTCCTGAGCACTGCTATGCTGAGGCCACTCCCTGAAGACCTCCAAGGGCCTTCTCTGCCCTAACACACTTGTGCCATTCAGCCAACCCAGGGAGCAAAGATCACCCTTGGCAGGACTCAGGGTGTGGCCTGTGTGTGGTTTCTTGGCTGGAGATGGGCAGGTCCTGAAGCTTAGTGCCCACTTGTGAATGGGATCTGATGGGCATAGCCGGCATTCCCTGGTTGTGCAGCAGGCGATCTGGGGCCTCCAAGCTGCATGCAAATCCCCTCCCTGGCTGCCCCTCTTGCTTCTTCTCTGCTGCCAAGCCTCTCTCACCACACATGCGTCTCATCGAAAGGAGCAGGCTGCTTGCCATTCTTGGCAAGGACCTCATCCCACAAGCCTCGTTTGCTCAAAGGGGCGTGCAAATTGACCGAGAGCCTGCAGAGGAGCTGCACTCTCTCCAGCCATAAAGGCCTGCAGGCGAGTCCATGACAGCCTGCTGCATGGAGGGCTTCTATGGGAGAGTGCCATTCTTCCCTGGTGAGGGCTCTTTCTCACACTGCTTTCCGTGGGGAAACACTGTGTGTGCCAAGTGTCTCCTGGGGGCAGAAAATGTCTCCCCATTGCCAGAGGAGCAGGGAATCCTCTTTGTACACAGAGCAATGTTCTAGGCACACCTCCCATGCTGGAAGATCCCCACTTCCCCAACGGTCCAACTGCCTCAGGAACACACTTTTAGGGAGTGTGGTTCTGACAGGCAGGGCGGCCCGAGTGAGGCATGTGGATTGCAGGCCAAAGCCACTGCACTGAGCATGGCACCTGGAAGTCCTAGCTGAAGGCTCTCTGCAGCAGGCCCAACCTGGAATGAGCCTGCAGCCTGGCCTGCAGTCCCAGGCTTGCCCTGGGCACTGCTAGGTCGGGACCCATCCCAGGCTCAGCCAGGCCTCCCTAGGGCCTGTGCTGGCCTAGGCCTCTGCCAGCCAGCAGCACCTCGATGGAGCACAGTTTTTTCGAAAAGACCCCAGCGTGTGGCTGTGTGTCACTTGCACTGCTCGGAAGCTGCAGGTCCAGAGGCTGTGTGTGCACGTGGCCATTGGGGCCTGAGGACAAAACACTCAGAACCCCACTTTCAAGCAGGACCCCTGCCACCATGTAGCTGCCTGCCACACCCCCTTGCTGCCTGCGCTGTCTTCACTGCTGGCACGCCTCTGTGTGCACAGGCCAGTCGAAGCCAAGGAAACCGGGTGCTTGCTCTCCCCTAGCTAGGAATTCCTCCTACAGCACTCTGGACCAGGGGACACGTGCCCCTGGACCAGCAGCCTGCAAGGAAGCTGCAGCTGAGCCATCCAGAAAGGCCTGCAGCACTTGGCAGGAAGCCTTCTGCTAAGGAAAGCTTTCCCAATCCAAAGCCTTGGAGGACTTCATGCATGCTCGGACAAGCAGGGTTTGTCACCACAGAGCATTGGGTGCCTCAAACCTCCCCTGTGGCTTCCGAGCACCGTCCCACCCACATGCCCTTGGCATCCACTCTGTTGCCAGAAGGAGGTCCTAAGCAGGACTCTCTCACTTCTGGAGCCAGAGTGCCCCCTGCTTGGAACGTTCCTCAGGAACTCATTTGAGCGAGGCTTCTCCTCCCATGCTTGTCAGCCAGCAGATGATGCCATCGTTCCGCTGGAAAACTCTCTGCTTTGCCTTCAGCCATGGATCGCCTAGCTGAACTCTCTCTGCCTCCAGGAGAAACTGCAGTGTGCATGCAGCCTACAGAAAGGAGAGTGCCTTTTCCTGAGCACTGCTATGCTGAGGCCACTCCCTGAAGACCTCCTAGGGCCTTCTCTGCCCTAACACAGTCGTGCCATTCAGCCAACCCAGGGAGCAAAGATCACCCTTGGCAGGACTCAGGGTGTGGCCTGTGTGTGGTTTCTTGGCTGGAGATGGGCAGGTCCTGAAGCTTAGTGCCCACTTGTGAATGGGATCTGATGGGCATAGCCGGCATTCCCTGGTTGTGCAGCAGGCGATCTGGGGCCTCCAAGCTGCATGCAAATCCCCTCCCTGGCTGCCCCTCTTGCTTCTTCTCTGCTGCGAAGCCTCTCTCACCACACATGCGTCTCATCGAAAGGAGCAGGCTGCTTGTCATTCTTGGCAAGGACCTCATCCCACAAGCCTCGTTTGCTCAAAGGGGCGTGCAAATTGACCCAGAGCCTGCAGAGGAGCTGCACTCTCTCCAGCCACAAAGGCCTGCAGGCGAGTCCATGACAGCCTGCTGCATGGAGGGCTTCTATGGGAGAGTGCCATTCTTCCCTGGTGGGGGCTCTTTCTCACACTGCTTTCCGTGGGGAAACACTGTGTGTGCCAAGTGTCTCCTGGGGGCAGAAAATGTCTCCCCAGTGCCAGAGGAGCAGGGAATCCTCTTTGTACACAGAGCAATGTTCTAGGCACACCTCTCATGCTGGGAGATCCCCACTTCCCCAATGGTCCTACTGCCTCAGGAACACACTTTTAGGGAGTGTGGCTCTGACAGGCAGGGCGGCCCGAGTGAGGCATGTGGATTGCAGGCCAAAGCCACTGCACTGAGCATGGCACCTGGAAGTCCTAGCTGAAGGCTCTCTGCAGCAGGCCCAACCTGGAATGAGCCTGCAGCCTGGCCTGCAGTCCCAGGCTTACCCTGGGCACTGCTAGGTCGGGACCCATCCCAGGCTCAGCCAGGCTTCCCTAGGGCCTGTGCTGGCCTAGGCCTCTGCCAGCCAGCAGCACAGTGATGGAGCACAGTTTTTTCGAGAAGACACCAGCGTGTGGCTGTGTGTCACTTGCACTGCTCGGAAGCTGCAGGTCCAGAGGCTGTGTGTGCACGTGGCCATTGGGGCCTGAGGACAAAACACTCAGAACCCCACTTTCAAGCAGGACCCCTGCCACCATGTAGCTGCCTGCCACACCCCCTTGCTGCCTGCGCTGTCTTCACTGCTGGCACGCCTCTGTGTGCACAGGCCAGTCGAAGCCAAGGAAACTGGGTGCTTGCTCTCCCCTAGCTAGGAATTCCTCCTACAGCACTCTGGACCAGGGGACACGTGCCCCTGGACCAGCAGCCTGCAAGGAAGCTTCAGCTTAGCCATGCAGAAAGGCCTGCAGCACTTGGCAGGAAGCCTTCTGCTAAGGAAAGCTTTCCCACTCCAAAGCCTTGGAGGAGTTCATGCATGCTCGGACAAGCAGCGTTTGTCACCACAGAGCATTGGGTGCCTCAAACCTCCCCTGTGGCTTCCGAGCACCGTCCCACCCACATGCCCTTGGCATCCACTCTGTTGCCAGAAGGAGGTCCTAAGCAGGACTCTCTCACTTCTGGAGCCGGAGTGCCCCCTGCTTGGAATGTTCCTCAGGAACTCATTTGAGCGAGGCTTCTCCTCCCATGCTTGTCAGCCAGCAGATGATGCCATCGTTCCGCTGGAAAACTCTCTGCTTTGCCTTCAGCCATGGATTGCTTAGCTGAACTCTCTCTGCCTCCAGGAGATACTGCAGTGTGCATGCAGCCTACAGAAAGGAGAGTGCCTTTTCCTGAGCACTGCTATGCTGAGGCCACTCCCTGAAGACCTCCTAGGGCCTTCTCTGCCCTAACACACTCGTGCCATTCAGCCAACCCAGGGAGCAAAGATCACCCTTGGCAGGACTCAGGGTGTGGCCTGTGTGTGGTTTCTTGGCTGGAGATGGGCAGGTCCTGAAGCTTAGTGCCCACTTGTGAATGGGATCTGATGGGCATAGCCGGCATTCCCTGGTTGTGCAGCAGGCGATCTGGGGCCTCCAAGCTGCATGCAAATCCCCTCCCTGGCTGCCCCTCTTGCTTCTTCTCTGCTGCCAAGCCTCTCTCACCACACATGCGTCTCATCGAAAGGAGCAGGCTGCTTGCCATTCTTGGCAAGGACCTCATCCCACAAGCCTCGTTTGCTCAAAGGGGTGTGCAAATTGACCCAGAGCCTCCAGAGGAGCTGCACTCTCTCCAGCCACAAAGGCCTGCAGGCAAGTCCATGACAGCCTGCTGCATGGAGGGCTTCTATGGGAGAGTGCCATTCTTCCCTGGTGGGGGCTCTTTCTCACACTGCTTTCCGTGGGGAAACACTGTGTGTGCCAAGTGTCTCCTGGGGGCAGAAAATGTCTCCCCAGTGCCAGAGGAGCAGGGAATCCTCTTTGTACACAGAGCAATGTTCTAGGCACACCTCTCATGCTGGGAGATCCCCACTTCCCCAATGGTCCTACTGCCTCAGGAACACACTTTTAGGGAGTGTGGCTCTGACAGGCAGGGCGGCCCGAGTGAGGCATGTGGATTGCAGGCCAAAGCCACTGCACTGAGCATGGCACCTGGAAGTCCTATCTGAAGGCTCTCTGCAGCAGGCCCAACATGGAATGTGCCTGCAGCCTGGCCTGCAGTCCCAGTCTTGACCTGGGCACTGCTAGGTCGGGACACATCACAGGCTCAGCCAGGCCTCCCTAGGGCCTGTGCTGGCCTAGGCCTCTGCCAGCCAGCAGCACCTCGATGGAGCACAGTTTTTTCGAGAAGACACCAGCGTGTGGCTGTGTGTCACTTGCACTGCTCGGAAGCTGCAGGTCCAGAGGCTGTGTGTGCACCTGGCCATTGGGGCCTGAGGACAAAACACTCAGAACCCCACTTTCAAGCAGGACCCCTGCCACCATGTAGCTGCCTGCCACACCCCCTTGCTGCCTGCGCTGTCTTCACTGCTGGCACGCCTCTGTGTGCACAGGCCAGTCGAAGCCAGGGAAACCGGGTGCTTGGTCTCCCCTAGCTAGGAATTCCTCCTACAGCACTCTGGACCAGGGGACACGTGCCCCTGGACCAGCAGCCTGCAAGGAAGCTGCAGCTTAGCCATCCAGAAAGGCCTGCAGCACTTGGCAGGAAGCCTTCTGCTAAGGAAAGCTTTCCCACTCCAAAGCCTTGGAGGAGTTCATGCATGCTCGGACAAGCAGCGTTTGTCACCACAGAGCATTGGGTGCCTCAAACCTCCCCTGTGGCTTCCGAGCACCGTCCCACCCACATGCCCTTGGCATCCACTCTGTTGCCAGAAGGAGGTCCTAAGCAGGACTCTCTCACTTCTGGAGCCAGAGTGCCCCCTGCTTGGAACGTTCCTCAGGAACTCATTTGAGCGAGGCTTCTCCTCCCATGCTTGTCAGCCAGCAGATGATGCCATCGTTCCGCTGGAAAACTCTCTGCTTTGCCTTCAGCCATGGATCGCCTAGCTGAACTCTCTCTGCCTCCAGGAGAAACTGCAGTGTGCATGCAGCCTACAGAAAGGAGAGTGCCTTTTCCTGAGCACTGCTATGCTGAGGCCACTCCCTGAAGACCTCCTAGGGCCTTCTCTCCCCTAACACACTCGTGCCATTCAGCCAACCCAGGGAGCAAAGATCACCCTTGGCAGGACTCAGGGTGTGGCCTGTGTGTGGTTTCTTGGCTGGAGATGGGCAGGTCCTGAAGCTTAGTGCCCACTTGTGAATGGGATCTGATGGGCATAGCCGGCATTCCCTGGTTGTGCAGCAGGCGATCTGGGGCCTCCAAGCTGCATGCAAATCCCCTCCCTGGCTGCCCCTCTTGCTTCTTCTCTGCTGCCAAGCCTCTCTCACCACACATGCGTCTCATCGAAAGGAGCAGGCTGCTTGCCATTCCTGGCAAGGACCTCATCCCACAAGCCTCGTTTGCTCAAAGGGGCGTGCAAATTGACCCAGAGCCTCCAGAGGAGCTGCACTCTCTCCAGCCACAAAGGCCTGCAGGCGAGTCCATGACAGCCTGCTGCATGGAGGGCTTCTATGGGAGAGTGCCATTCTTCCCTGGTGGGGGCTCTTTCTCACACTGCTTTCCGTGGGGAAACACTGTGTGTGCCAAGTGTCTCCTGGGGGCAGAAAATGTCTCCCCAGTGCCAGAGGAGCAGGGAATCCTCTTTGTACACAGAGCAATGTTCTAGGCACACCTCCCATGCTGGGAGATCCCCACTTCCCCAATGGTCCTACTGCCTCAGGAACACACTTTTAGGGAGTGTGGCTCTGACAGGCAGGGCGGCCCGAGTGAGGCATGTGGATTGCAGGCCAAAGCCACTGCACTGAGCATGGCACCTGGAAGTCCTAGCTGAAGGCTCTCTGCAGCAGGCCCAACCTGGAATGAGCCTGCAGCCTGGCCTGCAGTCCCAGGCTTGCCCTGGGCACTGCTAGGTCGGGACCCATCCCAGGCTCAGCCAGGCCTCCCTAGGGCCTGTGCTGGCCTAGGCCTCTGCCAGCCAGCAGCACCTCGATGGAGCACAGTTCTTTCGAGAAGACCCCAGCGTGTGGCTGTGTGTCACTTGCACTGCTCGGAAGCTGCAGGTCCAGAGGCTGTGTGTGCACGTGGCCATTGGGGCCTGAGGACAAAACACTCAGAACTCCACTTTCAAGCAGGACCCCTGCCACCATGTAGCTGCCTGCCACACCCCCTTGCTGCCTGCGCTGTCTTCACTGCTGGCATGCCTCTGTGTGCACAGGCCAGTCGAAGCCAAGGAAACCGGGTGCTTGGTCTCCCCTAGCTAGGAATTCCTCCTACAGCACTCTGGACCAGGGGACACGTGCCCCTGGACCAGCAGCCTGCAAGGAAGCTGCAGCTTAGCCATCCAGAAAGGCCTGCAGCACTTGGCAGGAAGCCTTCTGCTAAGGAAAGCTTTCCCAATCCAAAGCCTTGGAGGAGTTCATGCATGCTCGGACAAGCAGCGTTTGTCACCACAGAGCATTGGGTGCCTCAAACCTCCCCTGTGGCTTCCGAGCACCGTCCCACCCACATGCCCTTGGCATCCACTCTGTTGCCAGAAGGAGGTCCTAAGCAGGACTCTCTCACTTCTGGAGCCAGAGTGCCCCCTGCTTGGAACGTTCCTCAGGAACTCATTTGAGCGAGGCTTCTCCTCCCATGCTTGTCAGCCAGCAGATGATGCCATCGTTCCGCTGGAAAACTCTCTGCTTTGCCTTCAGCCATGGATCGCCTAGCTGAACTCTCTCTGCCTCCAGGAGAAACTGCAGTGTGCATGCAGCCTACAGAAAGGAGAGTGCCTTTTCCTGAGCACTGCTATGCTGAGGCCACTCCCTGAAGACCTCCTAGGGCCTTCTCTCCCCTAACACACTCGTGCCATTCAGCCAACCCAGGGAGCAAAGATCACCCTTGGCAGGACTCAGGGTGTGGCCTGTGTGTGGTTTCTTGGCTGGAGATGGGCAGGTCCTGAAGCTTAGTGCCCACTTGTGAATGGGATCTGATGGGCATAGCCGGCATTCCCTGGTTGTGCAGCAGGCGATCTGGGGCCTCCAAGCTGCATGCAAATCCCCTCCCTGGCTGCCCCTCTTGCTTCTTCTCTGCTGCCAAGCCTCTCTCACCACACATGCGTCTCATCGAAAGGAGCAGGCTGCTTGCCATTCTTGGCAAGGACCTCATCCCACAAGCCTCGTTTGCTCAAAGGTGCGTGCAAATTGACCCAGAGCCTCCAGAGGAGCTGCACTCTCTCCAGCCACAAAGGCCTGCAGGCGAGTCCATGACAGCCTGCTGCATGGAGGGCTTCTATGGGAGAGTGCCATTCTTCCCTGGTGGGGGCTCTTTCTCACACTGCTTTCCGTGGGGAAACACTGTGTGTGCCAAGTGTCTCCTGGGGGCAGAAAATGTCTCCCCAGTGCCAGAGGAGCAGGGAATCCTCTTTGTACACAGAGCAATGTTCTAGGCACACCTCCCATGCTGGGAGATCCCCACTTCCCCAATGGTCCTACTGCCTCAGGAACACACTTTTAGGGAGTGTGGCTCTGACAGGCAGGGCGGCCCGAGTGAGGCATGTGGATTGCAGGCCAAAGCCACTGCACTGAGCATGGCACCTGGAAGTCCTAGCTGAAGGCTCTCTGCAGCACGCCCAACCTGGAATGAGCCTGCAGCCTGGCCTGCAGTCCCAGGCTTGCCCTGGGCACTGCTAGGTCGGGACCCATCCCAGGCTCAGCCAGGCCTCCCTAGGGCCTGTGCTGGCCTAGGCCTCTGCCAGCCAGCAGCACCTCGATGGAGCACAGTTTTTTCGAGAAGACACCAGCGTGTGGCTGTGTGTCACTTGCACTGCTCGGAAGCTGCAGGTCCAGAGGCTGTGTGTGCACGTGGCCATTGGGGCCTGAGGACAAAACACTCAGAACCCCACTTTCAAGCAGGACCCCTGCCACCATGTAGCTGCCTGCCACACCCCCTTGCTGCCTGCGCTGTCTCCACTGCTGGCACGCCTCTGTGTGCACAGGCCAGTTGAAGCCAAGGAAACCGGGTGCTTGCTTTTCCCTAGCTAGGAATTCCTCCTACAGCACTCTGGACCAGGGGACACGTGCCCCTGGACCAGCAGCCTGCAAGGAAGCTGCAGCTGAGCCATCCAGAAAGGCCTGCAGCACTTGGCAGGAAGCCTTCTGCTAAGGAAAGCTTTCCCAATCCAAAGCCTTGGAGGACTTCATGCATGCTCGGACAAGCAGGGTTTGTCACCACAGAGCATTGGGTGCCTCAAACCTCCCCTGTGGCTTCCGAGCACCGTCCCACCCACATGCCCTTGGCATCCACTCTGTTGCCAGAAGGAGGTCCTAAGCAGGACTCTCTCACTTCTGGAGCCAGAGTGCCCCCTGCTTGGAACGTTCCTCAGGAACTCATTTGAGCGAGGCTTCTCCTCCCATGCTTGTCAGCCAGCAGATGATGCCATCGTTCTACTGGAAAACTCTCTGCTTTGCCTTCAGCCATGGATCGCCTAGCTGAACTCTCTCTGCCTCCAGGAGAAACTGCAGTGTGCATGCAGCCTACAGAAAGGAGAGTGCCTTTTCCTGAGCACTGCTATGCTGAGGCCACTCCCTGAAGACCTCCTAGGGCCTTCTCTCCCCTAACACACTCGTGCCATTCAGCCAACCCAGGGAGCAAAGATCACCCTTGGCAGGACTCAGGGTGTGGCCTGTGTGTGGTTTCTTGGCTGGAGATGGGCAGGTCCTGAAGCTTAGTGCCCACTTGTGAATGGGATCTGATGGGCATAGCCGGCATTCCCTGGTTGTGCAGCAGGCGATCTGGGGCCTCCAAGCTGCATGCAAATCCCCTCCCTGGCTGCCCCTCTTGCTTCTTCTCTGCTGCCAAGCCTCTCTCACCACACATGCGTCTCATCGAAAGGAGCAGGCTGCTTGCCATTCTTGGCAAGGACCTCATCCCACAAGCCTCGTTTGCTCAAAGGGGCGTGCAAATTGACCCAGAGCCTCCAGAGGAGCTGCACTCTCTCCAGCCACAAAGGCCTGCAGGCGAGTCCATGACAGCCTGCTGCATGGAGGGCTTCTATGGGAGAGTGCCATTCTTCCCTGGTGGGGGCTCTTTCTCACACTGCTTTCCGTGGGGAAACACTGTGTGTGCCAAGTGTCTCCTGGGGGCAGAAAATGTCTCCCCAGTGCCAGAGGAGCAGGGAATCCTCTTTGTACACAGAGCAATGTTCTAGGCACACCTCTCATGCTGGGAGATCCCCACTTCCCCAATGGTCCTACTGCCTCAGGAACACACTTTTAGGGAGTGTGGCTCTGACAGGCAGGGCGGCCCGAGTGAGGCATGTGGATTGCAGGCCAAAGCCACTGCACTGAGCATGGCACCTGGAAGTCCTATCTGAAGGCTCTCTGCAGCAGGCCCAACATGGAATGTGCCTGCAGCCTGGCCTGCAGTCCCAGTCTTGACCTGGGCACTGCTAGGTCGGGACACATCACAGGCTCAGCCAGGCCTCCCTAGGGCCTGTGCTGGCCTAGGCCTCTGCCAGCCAGCAGCACCTCGATGGAGCACAGTTTTTTCGAGAAGACACCAGCGTGTGGCTGTGTGTCACTTGCACTGCTCGGAAGCTGCAGGTCCAGAGGCTGTGTGTGCACCTGGCCATTGGGGCCTGAGGACAAAACACTCAGAACCCCACTTTCAAGCAGGACCCCTGCCACCATGTAGCTGCCTGCCACACCCCCTTGCTGCCTGCGCTGTCTTCACTGCTGGCACGCCTCTGTGTGCACAGGCCAGTCGAAGCCAGGGAAACCGGGTGCTTGGTCTCCCCTAGCTAGGAATTCCTCCTACAGCACTCTGGACCAGGGGACACGTGCCCCTGGACCAGCAGCCTGCAAGGAAGCTGCAGCTTAGCCATCCAGAAAGGCCTGCAGCACTTGGCAGGAAGCCTTCTGCTAAGGAAAGCTTTCCCACTCCAAAGCCTTGGAGGAGTTCATGCATGCTCGGACAAGCAGCGTTTGTCACCACAGAGCATTGGGTGCCTCAAACCTCCCCTGTGGCTTCCGAGCACCGTCCCACCCACATGCCCTTGGCATCCACTCTGTTGCCAGAAGGAGGTCCTAAGCAGGACTCTCTCACTTCTGGAGCCAGAGTGCCCCCTGCTTGGAACGTTCCTCAGGAACTCATTTGAGCGAGGCTTCTCCTCCCATGCTTGTCAGCCAGCAGATGATGCCATCGTTCCGCTGGAAAACTCTCTGCTTTGCCTTCAGCCATGGATCGCCTAGCTGAACTCTCTCTGCCTCCAGGAGAAACTGCAGTGTGCATGCAGCCTACAGAAAGGAGAGTGCCTTTTCCTGAGCACTGCTATGCTGAGGCCACTCCCTGAAGACCTCCTAGGGCCTTCTCTCCCCTAACACACTCGTGCCATTCAGCCAACCCAGGGAGCAAAGATCACCCTTGGCAGGACTCAGGGTGTGGCCTGTGTGTGGTTTCTTGGCTGGAGATGGGCAGGTCCTGAAGCTTAGTGCCCACTTGTGAATGGGATCTGATGGGCATAGCCGGCATTCCCTGGTTGTGCAGCAGGCGATCTGGGGCCTCCAAGCTGCATGCAAATCCCCTCCCTGGCTGCCCCTCTTGCTTCTTCTCTGCTGCCAAGCCTCTCTCACCACACATGCGTCTCATCGAAAGGAGCAGGCTGCTTGCCATTCCTGGCAAGGACCTCATCCCACAAGCCTCGTTTGCTCAAAGGGGCGTGCAAATTGACCCAGAGCCTCCAGAGGAGCTGCACTCTCTCCAGCCACAAAGGCCTGCAGGCGAGTCCATGACAGCCTGCTGCATGGAGGGCTTCTATGGGAGAGTGCCATTCTTCCCTGGTGGGGGCTCTTTCTCACACTGCTTTCCGTGGGGAAACACTGTGTGTGCCAAGTGTCTCCTGGGGGCAGAAAATGTCTCCCCAGTGCCAGAGGAGCAGGGAATCCTCTTTGTACACAGAGCAATGTTCTAGGCACACCTCCCATGCTGGGAGATCCCCACTTCCCCAATGGTCCTACTGCCTCAGGAACACACTTTTAGGGAGTGTGGCTCTGACAGGCAGGGCGGCCCGAGTGAGGCATGTGGATTGCAGGCCAAAGCCACTGCACTGAGCATGGCACCTGGAAGTCCTAGCTGAAGGCTCTCTGCAGCAGGCCCAACCTGGAATGAGCCTGCAGCCTGGCCTGCAGTCCCAGGCTTGCCCTGGGCACTGCTAGGTCGGGACCCATCCCAGGCTCAGCCAGGCCTCCCTAGGGCCTGTGCTGGCCTAGGCCTCTGCCAGCCAGCAGCACCTCGATGGAGCACAGTTCTTTCGAGAAGACCCCAGCGTGTGGCTGTGTGTCACTTGCACTGCTCGGAAGCTGCAGGTCCAGAGGCTGTGTGTGCACGTGGCCATTGGGGCCTGAGGACAAAACACTCAGAACTCCACTTTCAAGCAGGACCCCTGCCACCATGTAGCTGCCTGCCACACCCCCTTGCTGCCTGCGCTGTCTTCACTGCTGGCATGCCTCTGTGTGCACAGGCCAGTCGAAGCCAAGGAAACCGGGTGCTTGGTCTCCCCTAGCTAGGAATTCCTCCTACAGCACTCTGGACCAGGGGACACGTGCCCCTGGACCAGCAGCCTGCAAGGAAGCTGCAGCTTAGCCATCCAGAAAGGCCTGCAGCACTTGGCAGGAAGCCTTCTGCTAAGGAAAGCTTTCCCAATCCAAAGCCTTGGAGGAGTTCATGCATGCTCGGACAAGCAGCGTTTGTCACCACAGAGCATTGGGTGCCTCAAACCTCCCCTGTGGCTTCCGAGCACCGTCCCACCCACATGCCCTTGGCATCCACTCTGTTGCCAGAAGGAGGTCCTAAGCAGGACTCTCTCACTTCTGGAGCCAGAGTGCCCCCTGCTTGGAACGTTCCTCAGGAACTCATTTGAGCGAGGCTTCTCCTCCCATGCTTGTCAGCCAGCAGATGATGCCATCGTTCCGCTGGAAAACTCTCTGCTTTGCCTTCAGCCATGGATCGCCTAGCTGAACTCTCTCTGCCTCCAGGAGAAACTGCAGTGTGCATGCAGCCTACAGAAAGGAGAGTGCCTTTTCCTGAGCACTGCTATGCTGAGGCCACTCCCTGAAGACCTCCTAGGGCCTTCTCTCCCCTAACACACTCGTGCCATTCAGCCAACCCAGGGAGCAAAGATCACCCTTGGCAGGACTCAGGGTGTGGCCTGTGTGTGGTTTCTTGGCTGGAGATGGGCAGGTCCTGAAGCTTAGTGCCCACTTGTGAATGGGATCTGATGGGCATAGCCGGCATTCCCTGGTTGTGCAGCAGGCGATCTGGGGCCTCCAAGCTGCATGCAAATCCCCTCCCTGGCTGCCCCTCTTGCTTCTTCTCTGCTGCCAAGCCTCTCTCACCACACATGCGTCTCATCGAAAGGAGCAGGCTGCTTGCCATTCTTGGCAAGGACCTCATCCCACAAGCCTCGTTTGCTCAAAGGTGCGTGCAAATTGACCCAGAGCCTCCAGAGGAGCTGCACTCTCTCCAGCCACAAAGGCCTGCAGGCGAGTCCATGACAGCCTGCTGCATGGAGGGCTTCTATGGGAGAGTGCCATTCTTCCCTGGTGGGGGCTCTTTCTCACACTGCTTTCCGTGGGGAAACACTGTGTGTGCCAAGTGTCTCCTGGGGGCAGAAAATGTCTCCCCAGTGCCAGAGGAGCAGGGAATCCTCTTTGTACACAGAGCAATGTTCTAGGCACACCTCCCATGCTGGGAGATCCCCACTTCCCCAATGGTCCTACTGCCTCAGGAACACACTTTTAGGGAGTGTGGCTCTGACAGGCAGGGCGGCCCGAGTGAGGCATGTGGATTGCAGGCCAAAGCCACTGCACTGAGCATGGCACCTGGAAGTCCTAGCTGAAGGCTCTCTGCAGCACGCCCAACCTGGAATGAGCCTGCAGCCTGGCCTGCAGTCCCAGGCTTGCCCTGGGCACTGCTAGGTCGGGACCCATCCCAGGCTCAGCCAGGCCTCCCTAGGGCCTGTGCTGGCCTAGGCCTCTGCCAGCCAGCAGCACCTCGATGGAGCACAGTTTTTTCGAGAAGACACCAGCGTGTGGCTGTGTGTCACTTGCACTGCTCGGAAGCTGCAGGTCCAGAGGCTGTGTGTGCACGTGGCCATTGGGGCCTGAGGACAAAACACTCAGAACCCCACTTTCAAGCAGGACCCCTGCCACCATGTAGCTGCCTGCCACACCCCCTTGCTGCCTGCGCTGTCTCCACTGCTGGCACGCCTCTGTGTGCACAGGCCAGTTGAAGCCAAGGAAACCGGGTGCTTGCTTTTCCCTAGCTAGGAATTCCTCCTACAGCACTCTGGACCAGGGGACACGTGCCCCTGGACCAGCAGCCTGCAAGGAAGCTGCAGCTGAGCCATCCAGAAAGGCCTGCAGCACTTGGCAGGAAGCCTTCTGCTAAGGAAAGCTTTCCCAATCCAAAGCCTTGGAGGACTTCATGCATGCTCGGACAAGCAGGGTTTGTCACCACAGAGCATTGGGTGCCTCAAACCTCCCCTGTGGCTTCCGAGCACCGTCCCACCCACATGCCCTTGGCATCCACTCTGTTGCCAGAAGGAGGTCCTAAGCAGGACTCTCTCACTTCTGGAGCCAGAGTGCCCCCTGCTTGGAACGTTCCTCAGGAACTCATTTGAGCGAGGCTTCTCCTCCCATGCTTGTCAGCCAGCAGATGATGCCATCGTTCTACTGGAAAACTCTCTGCTTTGCCTTCAGCCATGGATCGCCTAGCTGAACTCTCTCTGCCTCCAGGAGAAACTGCAGTGTGCATGCAGCCTACAGAAAGGAGAGTGCCTTTTCCTGAGCACTGCTATGCTGAGGCCACTCCCTGAAGACCTCCTAGGGCCTTCTCTCCCCTAACACACTCGTGCCATTCAGCCAACCCAGGGAGCAAAGATCACCCTTGGCAGGACTCAGGGTGTGGCCTGTGTGTGGTTTCTTGGCTGGAGATGGGCAGGTCCTGAAGCTTAGTGCCCACTTGTGAATGGGATCTGATGGGCATAGCCGGCATTCCCTGGTTGTGCAGCAGGCGATCTGGGGCCTCCAAGCTGCATGCAAATCCCCTCCCTGGCTGCCCCTCTTGCTTCTTCTCTGCTGCCAAGCCTCTCTCACCACACATGCGTCTCATCGAAAGGAGCAGGCTGCTTGCCATTCCTGGCAAGGACCTCATCCCACAAGCCTCGTTTGCTCAAAGGGGCGTGCAAATTGACCCAGAGCCTCCAGAGGAGCTGCACTCTCTCCAGCCACAAAGGCCTGCAGGCGAGTCCATGACAGCCTGCTGCATGGAGGGCTTCTATGGGAGAGGGCCATTCTTCCCTGGTGGGGGCTCTTTCTCACACTGCTTTCCGTGGGGAAACACTGTGTGTGCCAAGTGTCTCCTGGGGGCAGAAAATGTCTCCCAAGTGCCAGAGGAGCAGGGAATCCTCTTTGTACACAGAGCAATGTTCTAGGCACTCCTCCCATGCTGGGAGATCCCCACTTCCCCAACGGTCCAACTGCCTCAGGAACACACTTTTAGGGAGTGTGGTTCTGACAGGCAGGGCGGCCCGAGTGAGGCATGTGGATTGCAGGCCAAAGCCACTGCACTGAGCATGGCACCTGGAAGTCCTAGCTGAAGGCTCTCTGCAGCAGGCCCAACCTGGAATGAGCCTGCAGCCTGGCCTGCAGTCCCAGGCTTGCCCTGGGCACTGCTAGGTCGGGACCCATCCCAGGCTCAGCCAGGCCTCCCTAGGGCCTGTGCTGGCCTAGGCCTCTGCCAGCCAGCAGCACCTCGATGGAGCACAGTTTTTTCGAGAAGACACCAGCGTGTGGCTGTGTGTCACTTGCACTGCTCGGAAGCTGCATGTCCAGAGGCTGTGTGTGCACGTGGCCATTGGGGCCTGAGGACAAAACACTCAGAACTCCACTTTCAAGCAGGACCCCTGCCACCATGTAGCTGCCTGCCACACCCCCTTGCTGCCTGCGCTGTCTTCACTGCTGGCAGGCCTCTGTGTGCACAGGCCAGTCGAAGCCAAGGAAACCGGGTGCTTGCTCTCCCCTAGCTAGGAATTCCTCCTACAGCACTCTGGACCAGGGGACACGTGCCCCTGGACCAGCAGCCTGCAAGGAAGCTGCAGCTTAGCCATCCAGAAAGGCCTGCAGCACTTGGCAGGAAGCCTTCTGCTAAGGAAAGCTTTCCCAATCCAAAGCCTTGGAGGAGTTCATGCATGCTCGGACAAGCAGCATTTGTCACCACAGAGCATTGGGTGCCTCAAACCTCCCCTGTGGCTTCCGAGCACCGTCCCACCCACATGCCCTTGGCATCCACTCTGTTGCCAGAAGGAGGTCCTAAGCAGGACTCTCTCACTTCTGGAGCCAGAGTGCCCCCTGCTTGGAACGTTCCTCAGGAACTCATTTGAGCGAGGCTTCTCCTCCCATGCTTGTCAGCCAGCAGATGATGCCATCGTTCCGCTGGAAAACTCTCTGCTTTGCCTTCAGCCATGGATCGCCTAGCTGAACTCTCTCTGCCTCCAGGAGAAACTGCAGTGTGCATGCAGCCTACAGAAAGGAGAGTGCCTTTTCCTGAGCACTGCTATGCTGAGGCCACTCCCTGAAGACCTCCAAGGGCCTTCTCTGCCCTAACACACTTGTGCCATTCAGCCAACCCAGGGAGCAAAGATCACCCTTGGCAGGACTCAGGGTGTGGCCTGTGTGTGGTTTCTTGGCTGGAGATGGGCAGGTCCTGAAGCTTAGTGCCCACTTGTGAATGGGATCTGATGGGCATAGCCGGCATTCCCTGGTTGTGCAGCAGGCGATCTGGGGCCTCCAAGCTGCATGCAAATCCCCTCCCTGGCTGCCCCTCTTGCTTCTTCTCTGCTGCCAAGCCTCTCTCACCACACATGCGTCTCATCGAAAGGAGCAGGCTGCTTGCCATTCTTGGCAAGGACCTCATCCCACAAGCCTCGTTTGCTCAAAGGGGCGTGCAAATTGACCGAGAGCCTGCAGAGGAGCTGCACTCTCTCCAGCCATAAAGGCCTGCAGGCGAGTCCATGACAGCCTGCTGCATGGAGGGCTTCTATGGGAGAGTGCCATTCTTCCCTGGTGAGGGCTCTTTCTCACACTGCTTTCCGTGGGGAAACACTGTGTGTGCCAAGTGTCTCCTGGGGGCAGAAAATGTCTCCCCAGTGCCAGAGGAGCAGGGAATCCTCTTTGTACACAGAGCAATGTTCTAGGCACACCTCCCATGCTGGAAGATCCCCACTTCCCCAACGGTCCAACTGCCTCAGGAACACACTTTTAGGGAGTGTGGTTCTGACAGGCAGGGCGGCCCGAGTGAGGCATGTGGATTGCAGGCCAAAGCCACTGCACTGAGCATGGCACCTGGAAGTCCTAGCTGAAGGCTCTCTGCAGCAGGCCCAACCCGGAATGAGCCTGCAGCCTGGCCTGCAGTCCCAGGCTTGCCCTGGGCACTGCTAGGTCGGGACCCATCCCAGGCTCAGCCAGGCCTCCCTAGGGCCTGTGCTGGCCTAGGCCTCTGCCAGCCAGCAGCACCTCGATGGAGCACAGTTTTTTCGAAAAGACCCCAGCGTGTGGCTGTGTGTCACTTGCACTGCTCGGAAGCTGCAGGTCCAGAGGCTGTGTGTGCACGTGGCCATTGGGGCCTGAGGACAAAACACTCAGAACCCCACTTTCAAGCAGGACCCCTGCCACCATGTAGCTGCCTGCCACACCCCCTTGCTGCCTGCGCTGTCTTCACTGCTGGCACGCCTCTGTGTGCACAGGCCAGTCGAAGCCAAGGAAACCGGGTGCTTGCTCTCCCCTAGCTAGGAATTCCTCCTACAGCACTCTGGACCAGGGGACACGTGCCCCTGGACCAGCAGCCTGCAAGGAAGCTGCAGCTGAGCCATCCAGAAAGGCCTGCAGCACTTGGCAGGAAGCCTTCTGCTAAGGAAAGCTTTCCCAATCCAAAGCCTTGGAGGACTTCATGCATGCTCGGACAAGCAGGGTTTGTCACCACAGAGCATTGGGTGCCTCAAACCTCCCCTGTGGCTTCCGAGCACCGTCCCACCCACATGCCCTTGGCATCCACTCTGTTGCCAGAAGGAGGTCCTAAGCAGGACTCTCTCACTTCTGGAGCCAGAGTGCCCCCTGCTTGGAACGTTCCTCAGGAACTCATTTGAGCGAGGCTTCTCCTCCCATGCTTGTCAGCCAGCAGATGATGCCATCGTTCCGCTGGAAAACTCTCTGCTTTGCCTTCAGCCATGGATCGCCTAGCTGAACTCTCTCTGCCTCCAGGAGAAACTGCAGTGTGCATGCAGCCTACAGAAAGGAGAGTGCCTTTTCCTGAGCACTGCTATGCTGAGGCCACTCCCTGAAGACCTCCTAGGGCCTTCTCTGCCCTAACACACTTGTGCCATTCAGCCAACCCAGGGAGCAAAGATCACCCTTGGCAGGACTCAGGGTGTGGCCTGTGTGTGGTTTCTTGGCTGGAGATGGGCAGGTCCTGAAGCTTAGTGCCCACTTGTGAATGGGATCTGATGGGCATAGCCGGCATTCCCTGGTTGTGCAGCAGGCGATCTGGGGCCTCCAAGCTGCATGCAAATCCCCTCCCTGGCTGCCCCTCTTGCTTCTTCTCTGCTGCCAAGCCTCTCTCACCACACATGCGTCTCATCGAAAGGAGCAGGCTGCTTGCCATTCTTGGCAAGGGCCTCATCCCACAAGCCTCGTTTGCTCAAAGGGGCGTGCAAATTGACCCAGAGCCTGCAGAGGAGCTGCACTCTCTCCAGCCATAAAGGCCTGCAGGCGAGTCCATGACAGCCTGCTGCATGGAGGGCTTCTATGGGAGAGTGCCATTCTTCCCTGGTGAGGGCTCTTTCTCACACTGCTTTCCGTGGGGAAACACTGTGTGTGCCAAGTGTCTCCTGGGGGCAGAAAATGTCTCCCCAGTGCCAGAGGAGCAGGGAATCCTCTTTGTACACAGAGCAATGTTCTAGGCACACCTCCCATGCTGGAAGATCCCCACTTCCCCAACGGTCCAACTGCCTCAGGAACACACTTTTAGGGAGTGTGGTTCTGACAGGCAGGGCGGCCCGAGTGAGGCATGTGGATTGCAGGCCAAAGCCACTGCACTGAGCATGGCACCTGGAAGTCCTAGCTGAAGGCTCTCTGCAGCAGGCCCAACCTGGAATGAGCCTGCAGCCTGGCCTGCAGTCCCAGGCTTGCCCTGGGCACTGCTAGGTCGGGACCCATCCCAGGCTCAGCCAGGCCTCCCTAGGGCCTGTGCTGGCCTAGGCCTCTGCCAGCCAGCAGCACCTCGATGGAGCACAGTTTTTTCGAGAAGACCCCAGCGTGTGGCTGTGTGTCACTTGCACTGCTCGGAAGCTGCAGGTCCAGAGGCTGTGTGTGCACGTGGCCATTGGGGCCTGAGGACAAAACACTCAGAACCCCACTTTCAAGCAGGACCCCTGCCACCATGTAGCTGCCTGCCACACCCCCTTGCTGCCTGCGCTGTCTTCACTGCTGGCACGCCTCTGTGTGCACAGGCCAGTCGAAGCCAAGGAAACCGGGTGCTTGCTCTCCCCTAGCTAGGAATTCCTCCTACAGCACTCTGGACCAGGGGACACGTGCCCCTGGACCAGCAGCCTGCAAGGAAGCTGCAGCTGAGCCATCCAGAAAGGCCTGCAGCACTTGGCAGGAAGCCTTCTGCTAAGGAAAGCTTTCCCACTCCAAAGCCTTGGAGGACTTCATGCATGCTTGGACAAGCAGGGTTTGTCACCACAGAGCATTGGGTGCCTCAAACCTCCCCTGTGGCTTCCGAGCACCGTCCCACCCACATGCCCTTGGCATCCACTCTGTTGCCAGAAGGAGGTCCTAAGCAGGACTCTCTCACTTCTGGAGCCAGAGTGCCCCCTGCTTGGAACGTTCCTCAGGAACTCATTTGAGCGAGGCTTCTCCTCCCATGCTTGTCAGCCAGCAGATGATGCCATCGTTCTACTGGAAAACTCTCTGCTTTGCCTTCAGCCATGGATCGCCTAGCTGAACTCTCTCTGCCTCCAGGAGAAACTGCAGTGTGCATGCAGCCTACAGAAAGGAGAGTGCCTTTTCCTGAGCACTGCTATGCTGAGGCCACTCCCTGAAGACCTCCTAGGGCCTTCTCTCCCCTAACACACTCGTGCCATTCAGCCAACCCAGGGAGCAAAGATCACCCTTGGCAGGACTCAGGGTGTGGCCTGTGTGTGGTTTCTTGGCTGGAGATGGGCAGGTCCTGAAGCTTAGTGCCCACTTGTGAATGGGATCTGATGGGCATAGCCGGCATTCCCTGGTTGTGCAGCAGGCGATCTGGGGCCTCCAAGCTGCATGCAAATCCCCTCCCTGGCTGCCCCTCTTGCTTCTTCTCTGCTGCCAAGCCTCTCTCACCACACATGCGTCTCATCGAAAGGAGCAGGCTGCTTGCCATTCTTGGCAAGGGCCTCATCCCACAAGCCTCGTTTGCTCAAAGGGGCGTGCAAATTGACCCAGAGCCTGCAGAGGAGCTGCACTCTCTCCAGCCACAAAGGCCTGCAGGCGAGTCCATGACAGCCTGCTGCATGGAGGGCTTCTATGGGAGAGGGCCATTCTTCCCTGGTGGGGGCTCTTTCTCACACTGCTTTCCGTGGGGAAACACTGTGTGTGCCAAGTGTCTCCTGGGGGCAGAAAATGTCTCCCCAGTGCCAGAGGAGCAGGGAATCCTCTTTGTACACAGAGCAATGTTCTAGGCACACCTCCCATGCTGGGAGATCCCCACTTCCCCAATGGTCCTACTGCCTCAGGAACACACTTTTAGGGAGTGTGGCTCTGACAGGCAGGGCGGTCCGAGTGAGGCATGTGGATTGCAGGCCAAAGCCACTGCACTGAGCATGGCACCTGGAAGTCCTAGCTGAAGGCTCTCTGCAGCAGGCCCAACCTGGAATGAGCCTGCAGCCTGGCCTGCAGTCCCAGGCTTGCCCTGGGCACTGCTAGGTTGGGACCCATCCCAGGCTCAGCCAGGCCTCCCTAGGGCCTGTGCTGGCCTAGGCCTCTGCCAGCCAGCAGCACCTCGATGGAGCACAGTTTTTTCGAGAAGACACCAGCGTGTGGCTGTGTGTCACTTGCACTGCTCGGAAGCTGCAGGTCCAGAGGCTGTGTGTGCACGTGGCCATTGGGGCCTGAGGACAAAACACTCAGAACCCCACTTTCAAGCAGGACCCCTGCCACCATGTAGCTGCCTGCCACACCCCCTTGCTGCCTGCGCTGTCTTCACTGCTGGCAGGCCTCTGTGTGCACAGGCCAGTCGAAGCCAAGGAAACCGGGTGCTTGGTCTCCCCTAGCTAGGAATTCCTCCTACAGCACTCTGGACCAGGGGACACGTGCCCCTGGACCAGCAGCCTGCAAGGAAGCTGCAGCTTAGCCATCCAGAAAGGCCTGCAGCACTTGGCAGGAAGCCTTCTGCTAAGGAAAGCTTTCCCAATCAAAAGCCTTGGAGGAGTTCATGCATGCTCGGACAAGCAGCGTTTGTCACCACAGAGCATTGGGTGCCTCAAACCTCCCCTGTGGCTTCCGAGCACCGTCCCACCCACATGCCCTTGGCATCCACTCTGTTGCCAGAAGGAGGTCCTAAGCAGGACTCTCTCACTTCTGGAGCCAGAGTGCCCCCTGCTTGGAACGTTCCTCAGGAACTCATTTGAGCGAGGCTTCTCCTCCCATGCTTGTCAGCCAGCAGATGATGCCATCGTTCCGCTGGAAAACTCTCTGCTTTGCCTTCAGCCATGGATCGCCTAGCTGAACTCTCTCTGCCTCCAGGAGAAACTGCAGTGTGCATGCAGCCTACAGAAAGGAGAGTGCCTTTTCCTGAGCACTGCTATGCTGAGGCCACTCCCTGAAGACCTCCAAGGGCCTTCTCTGCCCTAACACACTCGTGCCATTCAGCCAACCCAGGGAGCAAAGATCACCCTTGGCAGGACTCAGGGTGTGGCCTGTGTGTGGTTTCTTGGCTGGAGATGGGCAGGTCCTGAAGCTTAGTGCCCACTTGTGAATGGGATCTGATGGGCATAGCCGGCATTCCCTGGTTGTGCAGCAGGCGATCTGGGGCCTCCAAGCTGCATGCAAATCCCCTCACTGGCTGCCCCTCTTGCTTCTTCTCTGCTGCCAAGCCTCTCTCACCACACATGCATCTCATCGAAAGGAGCAGGCTGCTTGCCATTCTTGGCAAGGACCTCATCCCACAAGCCTCGTTTGCTCAAAGGGGCGTGCAAATTGACCCAGAGCCTCCAGAGGAGCTGCACTCTCTTCAGCCACAAAGGCCTGCAGGCGAGTCCATGACAGCCTGCTGCATGGAGGGCTTCTATGGGAGAGGGCCATTCTTCCCTGGTGGGGGCTCTTTCTCACACTGCTTTCCGTGGGGAAACACTGTGTGTGCCAAGTGTCTCCTGGGGGCAGAAAATGTCTCCCCAGTGCCAGAGGAGCAGGGAATCCTCTTTGTACACAGAGCAATGTTCTAGGCACACCTCCCATGCTGGGAGATCCCCACTTCCCCAACGGTCCAACTGCCTCAGGAACACACTTTTAGGGAGTGTGGTTCTGACAGGCAGGGCGGCCCGAGTGAGGCATGTGGATTGCAGGCCAAAGCCACTGCACTGAGCATGGCACCTGGAAGTCCTAGCTGAAGGCTCTCTGCAGCAGGCCCAACCTGGAATGAGCCTGCAGCCTGGCCTGCAGTCCCAGGCTTGCCCTGGGCACTGCTAGGTCGGGACACATCCCAGGCTCAGCCAGGCCTCCCTAGGGTCTGTGCTGGCCTAGGCCTCTGCCAGCCAGCAGCACCTCGATGGAGCACAGTTCTTTCGAGAAGACCCCAGCGTGTGGCTGTGTGTCACTTGCACTGCTCGGAAGCTGCAGGTCCAGAGGCTGTGTGTGCACGTGGCCATTGGGGCCTGAGGACAAAACACTCAGAACCCCACTTTCAAGCAGGACCCCTGCCACCATGTAGCTGCCTGCCACACCCCCTTGCTGCCTGTGCTGTCTTCACTGCTGGCACGCCTCTGTGTGCACAGGCCAGTCGAAGCCAAGGAAACCTGGTGCTTGCTCTCCCCTAGCTAGGAATTCCTCCTACAGCACTCTGGACCAGGGGACACGTGCCCCTGGACCAGCAGCCTGCAAGGAAGCTGCAGCTTAGCCATCCAGAAAGGCCTGCAGCACTTGGCAGGAAGCCTTCTGCTAAGGAAAGCTTTCCCACTCCAAAGCCTTGGAGGAGTTCATGCATGCTCGGACAAGCAGCGTTTGTCACCACAGAGCATTGGGTGCCTCAAACCTCCCCTGTGGCTTCCGAGCACCGTCCCACCCACATGCCCTTGGCATCCACTCTGTTGCCAGAAGGAGGTCCTAAGCAGGACTCTCTCACTTCTGGAGCCAGAGTGCCCCCTGCTTGGAACGTTCCTCAGGAACTCATTTGAGCGAGGCTTCTCCTCCCATGCTTGTCAGCCAGCAGATGATGCCATCGTTCCGCTGAAAAACTCTCTGCTTTGCCTTCAGCCATGGATCGCCTAGCTGAACTCTCTCTGCCTCCAGGAGAAACTGCAGTGTGCATGCAGCCTACAGAAAGGAGAGTGCCTTTTCCTGAGCACTGCTATGCTGAGGCCACTCCCTGAAGACCTCCTAGGGCCTTCTCTCCCCTAACACACTCGTGCCATTCAGCCAACCCAGGGAGCAAAGATCACCCTTGGCAGGACTCAGGGTGTGGCCTGTGTGTGGTTTCTTGGCTGGAGATGGGCAGGTCCTGAAGCTTAGTGCCCACTTGTGAATGGGATCTGATGGGCATAGCCGGCATTCCCTGGTTGTGCAGCAGGCGATCTGGGGCCTCCAAGCTGCATGCAAATCCCCTCCCTGGCTGCCCCTCTTGCTTCTTCTCTGCTGCCAAGCCTCTCTCACCACACATGCGTCTCATCGAAAGGAGCAGGCTGCTTGCCATTCTTGGCAAGGGCCTCATCCCACAAGCCTCGTTTGCTCAAAGGGGCGTGCAAATTGACCCAGAGCCTGCAGAGGAGCTGCACTCTCTCCAGCCACAAAGGCCTGCAGGCGAGTCCATGACAGCCTGCTGCATGGAGGGCTTCTATGGGAGAGGGCCATGCTTCCCTGGTGGGGGCTCTTTCTCACACTGCTTTCCGTGGGGAAACACTGTGTGTGCCAAGTGTCTCCTGGGGGCAGAAAATGTCTCCCCAGTGCCAGAGGAGCAGGGAATCCTCTTTGTACACAGAGCAATGTTCTAGGCACACCTCCCATGCTGGGAGATCCCCACTTCCCCAACGGTCCTACTGCCTCAGGAACACACTTTTAGGGAGTGTGGCTCTGACAGGCAGGGCGGCCCGAGTGAGGCATGTGGATTGCAGGCCAAAGCCACTGCACTGAGCATGGCACCTGGAAGTCCTAGCTGAAGGCTCTCTGCAGCAGGCCCAACCTGGAATGAGCCTGCAGCCTGGCCTGCAGTCCCAGGCTTGCCCTGGGCACTGCTAGGTCGGGACCCATCCCAGGCTCAGCCAGGCCTCCCTAGGGCCTGTGCTGGCCTAGGCCTCTGCCAGCCAGCAGCACCTCGATGGAGCACAGTTTTTTCGAAAAGACCCCAGCGTGTGGCTGTGTGTCACTTGCACTGCTCGGAAGCTGCAGGTCCAGAGGCTGTGTGTGCACGTGGCCATTGGGGCCTGAGGACAAAACACTCAGAACCCCACTTTCAAGCAGGACCCCTGCCACCATGTAGCTGCCTGCCACACCCCCTTGCTGCCTGCGCTGTCTTCACTGCTGGCACGCCTCTGTGTGCACAGGCCAGTCGAAGCCAAGGAAACCGGGTGCTTGCTCTCCCCTAGCTAGGAATTCCTCCTACAGCACTCTGGACCAGGGGACACGTGCCCCTGGACCAGCAGCCTGCAAGGAAGCTGCAGCTGAGCCATCCAGAAAGGCCTGCAGCACTTGGCAGGAAGCCTTCTGCTAAGGAAAGCTTTCCCAATCCAAAGCCTTGGAGGACTTCATGCATGCTCGGACAAGCAGGGTTTGTCACCACAGAGCATTGGGTGCCTCAAACCTCCCCTGTGGCTTCCGAGCACCGTCCCACCCACATGCCCTTGGCATCCACTCTGTTGCCAGAAGGAGGTCCTAAGCAGGACTCTCTCACTTCTGGAGCCAGAGTGCCCCCTGCTTGGAACGTTCCTCAGGAACTCATTTGAGCGAGGCTTCTCCTCCCATGCTTGTCAGCCAGCAGATGATGCCATCGTTCCGCTGGAAAACTCTCTGCTTTGCCTTCAGCCATGGATCGCCTAGCTGAACTCTCTCTGCCTCCAGGAGAAACTGCAGTGTGCATGCAGCCTACAGAAAGGAGAGTGCCTTTTCCTGAGCACTGCTATGCTGAGGCCACTCCCTGAAGACCTCCTAGGGCCTTCTCTGCCCTAACACAGTCGTGCCATTCAGCCAACCCAGGGAGCAAAGATCACCCTTGGCAGGACTCAGGGTGTGGCCTGTGTGTGGTTTCTTGGCTGGAGATGGGCAGGTCCTGAAGCTTAGTGCCCACTTGTGAATGGGATCTGATGGGCATAGCCGGCATTCCCTGGTTGTGCAGCAGGCGATCTGGGGCCTCCAAGCTGCATGCAAATCCCCTCCCTGGCTGCCCCTCTTGCTTCTTCTCTGCTGCGAAGCCTCTCTCACCACACATGCGTCTCATCGAAAGGAGCAGGCTGCTTGTCATTCTTGGCAAGGACCTCATCCCACAAGCCTCGTTTGCTCAAAGGGGCGTGCAAATTGACCCAGAGCCTGCAGAGGAGCTGCACTCTCTCCAGCCACAAAGGCCTGCAGGCGAGTCCATGACAGCCTGCTGCATGGAGGGCTTCTATGGGAGAGTGCCATTCTTCCCTGGTGGGGGCTCTTTCTCACACTGCTTTCCGTGGGGAAACACTGTGTGTGCCAAGTGTCTCCTGGGGGCAGAAAATGTCTCCCCAGTGCCAGAGGAGCAGGGAATCCTCTTTGTACACAGAGCAATGTTCTAGGCACACCTCTCATGCTGGGAGATCCCCACTTCCCCAATGGTCCTACTGCCTCAGGAACACACTTTTAGGGAGTGTGGCTCTGACAGGCAGGGCGGCCCGAGTGAGGCATGTGGATTGCAGGCCAAAGCCACTGCACTGAGCATGGCACCTGGAAGTCCTAGCTGAAGGCTCTCTGCAGCAGGCCCAACCTGGAATGAGCCTGCAGCCTGGCCTGCAGTCCCAGGCTTACCCTGGGCACTGCTAGGTCGGGACCCATCCCAGGCTCAGCCAGGCTTCCCTAGGGCCTGTGCTGGCCTAGGCCTCTGCCAGCCAGCAGCACAGTGATGGAGCACAGTTTTTTCGAGAAGACACCAGCGTGTGGCTGTGTGTCACTTGCACTGCTCGGAAGCTGCAGGTCCAGAGGCTGTGTGTGCACGTGGCCATTGGGGCCTGAGGACAAAACACTCAGAACCCCACTTTCAAGCAGGACCCCTGCCACCATGTAGCTGCCTGCCACACCCCCTTGCTGCCTGCGCTGTCTTCACTGCTGGCACGCCTCTGTGTGCACAGGCCAGTCGAAGCCAAGGAAACTGGGTGCTTGCTCTCCCCTAGCTAGGAATTCCTCCTACAGCACTCTGGACCAGGGGACACGTGCCCCTGGACCAGCAGCCTGCAAGGAAGCTTCAGCTTAGCCATGCAGAAAGGCCTGCAGCACTTGGCAGGAAGCCTTCTGCTAAGGAAAGCTTTCCCACTCCAAAGCCTTGGAGGAGTTCATGCATGCTCGGACAAGCAGCGTTTGTCACCACAGAGCATTGGGTGCCTCAAACCTCCCCTGTGGCTTCCGAGCACCGTCCCACCCACATGCCCTTGGCATCCACTCTGTTGCCAGAAGGAGGTCCTAAGCAGGACTCTCTCACTTCTGGAGCCGGAGTGCCCCCTGCTTGGAATGTTCCTCAGGAACTCATTTGAGCGAGGCTTCTCCTCCCATGCTTGTCAGCCAGCAGATGATGCCATCGTTCCGCTGGAAAACTCTCTGCTTTGCCTTCAGCCATGGATTGCTTAGCTGAACTCTCTCTGCCTCCAGGAGATACTGCAGTGTGCATGCAGCCTACAGAAAGGAGAGTGCCTTTTCCTGAGCACTGCTATGCTGAGGCCACTCCCTGAAGACCTCCTAGGGCCTTCTCTGCCCTAACACACTCGTGCCATTCAGCCAACCCAGGGAGCAAAGATCACCCTTGGCAGGACTCAGGGTGTGGCCTGTGTGTGGTTTCTTGGCTGGAGATGGGCAGGTCCTGAAGCTTAGTGCCCACTTGTGAATGGGATCTGATGGGCATAGCCGGCATTCCCTGGTTGTGCAGCAGGCGATCTGGGGCCTCCAAGCTGCATGCAAATCCCCTCCCTGGCTGCCCCTCTTGCTTCTTCTCTGCTGCCAAGCCTCTCTCACCACACATGCGTCTCATCGAAAGGAGCAGGCTGCTTGCCATTCTTGGCAAGGACCTCATCCCACAAGCCTCGTTTGCTCAAAGGGGTGTGCAAATTGACCCAGAGCCTCCAGAGGAGCTGCACTCTCTCCAGCCACAAAGGCCTGCAGGCGAGTCCATGACAGCCTGCTGCATGGAGGGCTTCTATGGGAGAGTGCCATTCTTCCCTGGTGGGGGCTCTTTCTCACACTGCTTTCCGTGGGGAAACACTGTGTGTGCCAAGTGTCTCCTGGGGGCAGAAAATGTCTCCCCAGTGCCAGAGGAGCAGGGAATCCTCTTTGTACACAGAGCAATGTTCTAGGCACACCTCTCATGCTGGGAGATCCCCACTTCCCCAATGGTCCTACTGCCTCAGGAACACACTTTTAGGGAGTGTGGCTCTGACAGGCAGGGCGGCCCGAGTGAGGCATGTGGATTGCAGGCCAAAGCCACTGCACTGAGCATGGCACCTGGAAGTCCTATCTGAAGGCTCTCTGCAGCAGGCCCAACATGGAATGTGCCTGCAGCCTGGCCTGCAGTCCCAGTCTTGACCTGGGCACTGCTAGGTCGGGACACATCACAGGCTCAGCCAGGCCTCCCTAGGGCCTGTGCTGGCCTAGGCCTCTGCCAGCCAGCAGCACCTCGATGGAGCACAGTTTTTTCGAGAAGACACCAGCGTGTGGCTGTGTGTCACTTGCACTGCTCGGAAGCTGCAGGTCCAGAGGCTGTGTGTGCACCTGGCCATTGGGGCCTGAGGACAAAACACTCAGAACCCCACTTTCAAGCAGGACCCCTGCCACCATGTAGCTGCCTGCCACACCCCCTTGCTGCCTGCGCTGTCTTCACTGCTGGCACGCCTCTGTGTGCACAGGCCAGTCGAAGCCAGGGAAACCGGGTGCTTGGTCTCCCCTAGCTAGGAATTCCTCCTACAGCACTCTGGACCAGGGGACACGTGCCCCTGGACCAGCAGCCTGCAAGGAAGCTGCAGCTTAGCCATCCAGAAAGGCCTGCAGCACTTGGCAGGAAGCCTTCTGCTAAGGAAAGCTTTCCCACTCCAAAGCCTTGGAGGAGTTCATGCATGCTCGGACAAGCAGCGTTTGTCACCACAGAGCATTGGGTGCCTCAAACCTCCCCTGTGGCTTCCGAGCACCGTCCCACCCACATGCCCTTGGCATCCACTCTGTTGCCAGAAGGAGGTCCTAAGCAGGACTCTCTCACTTCTGGAGCCAGAGTGCCCCCTGCTTGGAACGTTCCTCAGGAACTCATTTGAGCGAGGCTTCTCCTCCCATGCTTGTCAGCCAGCAGATGATGCCATCGTTCCGCTGGAAAACTCTCTGCTTTGCCTTCAGCCATGGATCGCCTAGCTGAACTCTCTCTGCCTCCAGGAGAAACTGCAGTGTGCATGCAGCCTACAGAAAGGAGAGTGCCTTTTCCTGAGCACTGCTATGCTGAGGCCACTCCCTGAAGACCTCCTAGGGCCTTCTCTCCCCTAACACACTCGTGCCATTCAGCCAACCCAGGGAGCAAAGATCACCCTTGGCAGGACTCAGGGTGTGGCCTGTGTGTGGTTTCTTGGCTGGAGATGGGCAGGTCCTGAAGCTTAGTGCCCACTTGTGAATGGGATCTGATGGGCATAGCCGGCATTCCCTGGTTGTGCAGCAGGCGATCTGGGGCCTCCAAGCTGCATGCAAATCCCCTCCCTGGCTGCCCCTCTTGCTTCTTCTCTGCTGCCAAGCCTCTCTCACCACACATGCGTCTCATCGAAAGGAGCAGGCTGCTTGCCATTCCTGGCAAGGACCTCATCCCACAAGCCTCGTTTGCTCAAAGGGGCGTGCAAATTGACCCAGAGCCTCCAGAGGAGCTGCACTCTCTCCAGCCACAAAGGCCTGCAGGCGAGTCCATGACAGCCTGCTGCATGGAGGGCTTCTATGGGAGAGTGCCATTCTTCCCTGGTGGGGGCTCTTTCTCACACTGCTTTCCGTGGGGAAACACTGTGTGTGCCAAGTGTCTCCTGGGGGCAGAAAATGTCTCCCCAGTGCCAGAGGAGCAGGGAATCCTCTTTGTACACAGAGCAATGTTCTAGGCACACCTCCCATGCTGGGAGATCCCCACTTCCCCAATGGTCCTACTGCCTCAGGAACACACTTTTAGGGAGTGTGGCTCTGACAGGCAGGGCGGCCCGAGTGAGGCATGTGGATTGCAGGCCAAAGCCACTGCACTGAGCATGGCACCTGGAAGTCCTAGCTGAAGGCTCTCTGCAGCAGGCCCAACCTGGAATGAGCCTGCAGCCTGGCCTGCAGTCCCAGGCTTGCCCTGGGCACTGCTAGGTCGGGACCCATCCCAGGCTCAGCCAGGCCTCCCTAGGGCCTGTGCTGGCCTAGGCCTCTGCCAGCCAGCAGCACCTCGATGGAGCACAGTTCTTTCGAGAAGACCCCAGCGTGTGGCTGTGTGTCACTTGCACTGCTCGGAAGCTGCAGGTCCAGAGGCTGTGTGTGCACGTGGCCATTGGGGCCTGAGGACAAAACACTCAGAACTCCACTTTCAAGCAGGACCCCTGCCACCATGTAGCTGCCTGCCACACCCCCTTGCTGCCTGCGCTGTCTTCACTGCTGGCATGCCTCTGTGTGCACAGGCCAGTCGAAGCCAAGGAAACCGGGTGCTTGGTCTCCCCTAGCTAGGAATTCCTCCTACAGCACTCTGGACCAGGGGACACGTGCCCCTGGACCAGCAGCCTGCAAGGAAGCTGCAGCTTAGCCATCCAGAAAGGCCTGCAGCACTTGGCAGGAAGCCTTCTGCTAAGGAAAGCTTTCCCAATCCAAAGCCTTGGAGGAGTTCATGCATGCTCGGACAAGCAGCGTTTGTCACCACAGAGCATTGGGTGCCTCAAACCTCCCCTGTGGCTTCCGAGCACCGTCCCACCCACATGCCCTTGGCATCCACTCTGTTGCCAGAAGGAGGTCCTAAGCAGGACTCTCTCACTTCTGGAGCCAGAGTGCCCCCTGCTTGGAACGTTCCTCAGGAACTCATTTGAGCGAGGCTTCTCCTCCCATGCTTGTCAGCCAGCAGATGATGCCATCGTTCCGCTGGAAAACTCTCTGCTTTGCCTTCAGCCATGGATCGCCTAGCTGAACTCTCTCTGCCTCCAGGAGAAACTGCAGTGTGCATGCAGCCTACAGAAAGGAGAGTGCCTTTTCCTGAGCACTGCTATGCTGAGGCCACTCCCTGAAGACCTCCTAGGGCCTTCTCTCCCCTAACACACTCGTGCCATTCAGCCAACCCAGGGAGCAAAGATCACCCTTGGCAGGACTCAGGGTGTGGCCTGTGTGTGGTTTCTTGGCTGGAGATGGGCAGGTCCTGAAGCTTAGTGCCCACTTGTGAATGGGATCTGATGGGCATAGCCGGCATTCCCTGGTTGTGCAGCAGGCGATCTGGGGCCTCCAAGCTGCATGCAAATCCCCTCCCTGGCTGCCCCTCTTGCTTCTTCTCTGCTGCCAAGCCTCTCTCACCACACATGCGTCTCATCGAAAGGAGCAGGCTGCTTGCCATTCTTGGCAAGGACCTCATCCCACAAGCCTCGTTTGCTCAAAGGTGCGTGCAAATTGACCCAGAGCCTCCAGAGGAGCTGCACTCTCTCCAGCCACAAAGGCCTGCAGGCGAGTCCATGACAGCCTGCTGCATGGAGGGCTTCTATGGGAGAGTGCCATTCTTCCCTGGTGGGGGCTCTTTCTCACACTGCTTTCCGTGGGGAAACACTGTGTGTGCCAAGTGTCTCCTGGGGGCAGAAAATGTCTCCCCAGTGCCAGAGGAGCAGGGAATCCTCTTTGTACACAGAGCAATGTTCTAGGCACACCTCCCATGCTGGGAGATCCCCACTTCCCCAATGGTCCTACTGCCTCAGGAACACACTTTTAGGGAGTGTGGCTCTGACAGGCAGGGCGGCCCGAGTGAGGCATGTGGATTGCAGGCCAAAGCCACTGCACTGAGCATGGCACCTGGAAGTCCTAGCTGAAGGCTCTCTGCAGCACGCCCAACCTGGAATGAGCCTGCAGCCTGGCCTGCAGTCCCAGGCTTGCCCTGGGCACTGCTAGGTCGGGACCCATCCCAGGCTCAGCCAGGCCTCCCTAGGGCCTGTGCTGGCCTAGGCCTCTGCCAGCCAGCAGCACCTCGATGGAGCACAGTTTTTTCGAGAAGACACCAGCGTGTGGCTGTGTGTCACTTGCACTGCTCGGAAGCTGCAGGTCCAGAGGCTGTGTGTGCACGTGGCCATTGGGGCCTGAGGACAAAACACTCAGAACTCCACTTTCAAGCAGGACCCCTGCCACCATGTAGCTGCCTGCCACACCCCCTTGCTGCCTGCGCTGTCTCCACTGCTGGCACGCCTCTGTGTGCACAGGCCAGTTGAAGCCAAGGAAACCGGGTGCTTGCTTTTCCCTAGCTAGGAATTCCTCCTACAGCACTCTGGACCAGGGGACACGTGCCCCTGGACCAGCAGCCTGCAAGGAAGCTGCAGCTGAGCCATCCAGAAAGGCCTGCAGCACTTGGCAGGAAGCCTTCTGCTAAGGAAAGCTTTCCCAATCCAAAGCCTTGGAGGACTTCATGCATGCTCGGACAAGCAGGGTTTGTCACCACAGAGCATTGGGTGCCTCAAACCTCCCCTGTGGCTTCCGAGCACCGTCCCACCCACATGCCCTTGGCATCCACTCTGTTGCCAGAAGGAGGTCCTAAGCAGGACTCTCTCACTTCTGGAGCCAGAGTGCCCCCTGCTTGGAACGTTCCTCAGGAACTCATTTGAGCGAGGCTTCTCCTCCCATGCTTGTCAGCCAGCAGATGATGCCATCGTTCTACTGGAAAACTCTCTGCTTTGCCTTCAGCCATGGATCGCCTAGCTGAACTCTCTCTGCCTCCAGGAGAAACTGCAGTGTGCATGCAGCCTACAGAAAGGAGAGTGCCTTTTCCTGAGCACTGCTATGCTGAGGCCACTCCCTGAAGACCTCCTAGGGCCTTCTCTCCCCTAACACACTCGTGCCATTCAGCCAACCCAGGGAGCAAAGATCACCCTTGGCAGGACTCAGGGTGTGGCCTGTGTGTGGTTTCTTGGCTGGAGATGGGCAGGTCCTGAAGCTTAGTGCCCACTTGTGAATGGGATCTGATGGGCATAGCCGGCATTCCCTGGTTGTGCAGCAGGCGATCTGGGGCCTCCAAGCTGCATGCAAATCCCCTCCCTGGCTGCCCCTCTTGCTTCTTCTCTGCTGCCAAGCCTCTCTCACCACACATGCGTCTCATCGAAAGGAGCAGGCTGCTTGCCATTCCTGGCAAGGACCTCATCCCACAAGCCTCGTTTGCTCAAAGGGGCGTGCAAATTGACCCAGAGCCTCCAGAGGAGCTGCACTCTCTCCAGCCACAAAGGCCTGCAGGCGAGTCCATGACAGCCTGCTGCATGGAGGGCTTCTATGGGAGAGGGCCATTCTTCCCTGGTGGGGGCTCTTTCTCACACTGCTTTCCGTGGGGAAACACTGTGTGTGCCAAGTGTCTCCTGGGGGCAGAAAATGTCTCCCAAGTGCCAGAGGAGCAGGGAATCCTCTTTGTACACAGAGCAATGTTCTAGGCACTCCTCCCATGCTGGGAGATCCCCACTTCCCCAACGGTCCAACTGCCTCAGGAACACACTTTTAGGGAGTGTGGTTCTGACAGGCAGGGCGGCCCGAGTGAGGCATGTGGATTGCAGGCCAAAGCCACTGCACTGAGCATGGCACCTGGAAGTCCTAGCTGAAGGCTCTCTGCAGCAGGCCCAACCTGGAATGAGCCTGCAGCCTGGCCTGCAGTCCCAGGCTTGCCCTGGGCACTGCTAGGTCGGGACCCATCCCAGGCTCAGCCAGGCCTCCCTAGGGCCTGTGCTGGCCTAGGCCTCTGCCAGCCAGCAGCACCTCGATGGAGCACAGTTTTTTCGAGAAGACACCAGCGTGTGGCTGTGTGTCACTTGCACTGCTCGGAAGCTGCATGTCCAGAGGCTGTGTGTGCACGTGGCCATTGGGGCCTGAGGACAAAACACTCAGAACTCCACTTTCAAGCAGGACCCCTGCCACCATGTAGCTGCCTGCCACACCCCCTTGCTGCCTGCGCTGTCTTCACTGCTGGCAGGCCTCTGTGTGCACAGGCCAGTCGAAGCCAAGGAAACCGGGTGCTTGCTCTCCCCTAGCTAGGAATTCCTCCTACAGCACTCTGGACCAGGGGACACGTGCCCCTGGACCAGCAGCCTGCAAGGAAGCTGCAGCTTAGCCATCCAGAAAGGCCTGCAGCACTTGGCAGGAAGCCTTCTGCTAAGGAAAGCTTTCCCAATCCAAAGCCTTGGAGGAGTTCATGCATGCTCGGACAAGCAGCATTTGTCACCACAGAGCATTGGGTGCCTCAAACCTCCCCTGTGGCTTCCGAGCACCGTCCCACCCACATGCCCTTGGCATCCACTCTGTTGCCAGAAGGAGGTCCTAAGCAGGACTCTCTCACTTCTGGAGCCAGAGTGCCCCCTGCTTGGAACGTTCCTCAGGAACTCATTTGAGCGAGGCTTCTCCTCCCATGCTTGTCAGCCAGCAGATGATGCCATCGTTCCGCTGGAAAACTCTCTGCTTTGCCTTCAGCCATGGATCGCCTAGCTGAACTCTCTCTGCCTCCAGGAGAAACTGCAGTGTGCATGCAGCCTACAGAAAGGAGAGTGCCTTTTCCTGAGCACTGCTATGCTGAGGCCACTCCCTGAAGACCTCCAAGGGCCTTCTCTGCCCTAACACACTTGTGCCATTCAGCCAACCCAGGGAGCAAAGATCACCCTTGGCAGGACTCAGGGTGTGGCCTGTGTGTGGTTTCTTGGCTGGAGATGGGCAGGTCCTGAAGCTTAGTGCCCACTTGTGAATGGGATCTGATGGGCATAGCCGGCATTCCCTGGTTGTGCAGCAGGCGATCTGGGGCCTCCAAGCTGCATGCAAATCCCCTCCCTGGCTGCCCCTCTTGCTTCTTCTCTGCTGCCAAGCCTCTCTCACCACACATGCGTCTCATCGAAAGGAGCAGGCTGCTTGCCATTCTTGGCAAGGACCTCATCCCACAAGCCTCGTTTGCTCAAAGGGGCGTGCAAATTGACCGAGAGCCTGCAGAGGAGCTGCACTCTCTCCAGCCATAAAGGCCTGCAGGCGAGTCCATGACAGCCTGCTGCATGGAGGGCTTCTATGGGAGAGTGCCATTCTTCCCTGGTGAGGGCTCTTTCTCACACTGCTTTCCGTGGGGAAACACTGTGTGTGCCAAGTGTCTCCTGGGGGCAGAAAATGTCTCCCCAGTGCCAGAGGAGCAGGGAATCCTCTTTGTACACAGAGCAATGTTCTAGGCACACCTCCCATGCTGGAAGATCCCCACTTCCCCAACGGTCCAACTGCCTCAGGAACACACTTTTAGGGAGTGTGGTTCTGACAGGCAGGGCGGCCCGAGTGAGGCATGTGGATTGCAGGCCAAAGCCACTGCACTGAGCATGGCACCTGGAAGTCCTAGCTGAAGGCTCTCTGCAGCAGGCCCAACCCGGAATGAGCCTGCAGCCTGGCCTGCAGTCCCAGGCTTGCCCTGGGCACTGCTAGGTCGGGACCCATCCCAGGCTCAGCCAGGCCTCCCTAGGGCCTGTGCTGGCCTAGGCCTCTGCCAGCCAGCAGCACCTCGATGGAGCACAGTTTTTTCGAAAAGACCCCAGCGTGTGGCTGTGTGTCACTTGCACTGCTCGGAAGCTGCAGGTCCAGAGGCTGTGTGTGCACGTGGCCATTGGGGCCTGAGGACAAAACACTCAGAACCCCACTTTCAAGCAGGACCCCTGCCACCATGTAGCTGCCTGCCACACCCCCTTGCTGCCTGCGCTGTCTTCACTGCTGGCACGCCTCTGTGTGCACAGGCCAGTCGAAGCCAAGGAAACCGGGTGCTTGCTCTCCCCTAGCTAGGAATTCCTCCTACAGCACTCTGGACCAGGGGACACGTGCCCCTGGACCAGCAGCCTGCAAGGAAGCTGCAGCTGAGCCATCCAGAAAGGCCTGCAGCACTTGGCAGGAAGCCTTCTGCTAAGGAAAGCTTTCCCAATCCAAAGCCTTGGAGGACTTCATGCATGCTCGGACAAGCAGGGTTTGTCACCACAGAGCATTGGGTGCCTCAAACCTCCCCTGTGGCTTCCGAGCACCGTCCCACCCACATGCCCTTGGCATCCACTCTGTTGCCAGAAGGAGGTCCTAAGCAGGACTCTCTCACTTCTGGAGCCAGAGTGCCCCCTGCTTGGAACGTTCCTCAGGAACTCATTTGAGCGAGGCTTCTCCTCCCATGCTTGTCAGCCAGCAGATGATGCCATCGTTCCGCTGGAAAACTCTCTGCTTTGCCTTCAGCCATGGATCGCCTAGCTGAACTCTCTCTGCCTCCAGGAGAAACTGCAGTGTGCATGCAGCCTACAGAAAGGAGAGTGCCTTTTCCTGAGCACTGCTATGCTGAGGCCACTCCCTGAAGACCTCCTAGGGCCTTCTCTGCCCTAACACACTTGTGCCATTCAGCCAACCCAGGGAGCAAAGATCACCCTTGGCAGGACTCAGGGTGTGGCCTGTGTGTGGTTTCTTGGCTGGAGATGGGCAGGTCCTGAAGCTTAGTGCCCACTTGTGAATGGGATCTGATGGGCATAGCCGGCATTCCCTGGTTGTGCAGCAGGCGATCTGGGGCCTCCAAGCTGCATGCAAATCCCCTCCCTGGCTGCCCCTCTTGCTTCTTCTCTGCTGCCAAGCCTCTCTCACCACACATGCGTCTCATCGAAAGGAGCAGGCTGCTTGCCATTCTTGGCAAGGACCTCATCCCACAAGCCTCGTTTGCTCAAAGGGGCGTGCAAATTGACCGAGAGCCTGCAGAGGAGCTGCACTCTCTCCAGCCATAAAGGCCTGCAGGCGAGTCCATGACAGCCTGCTGCATGGAGGGCTTCTATGGGAGAGTGCCATTCTTCCCTGGTGAGGGCTCTTTCTCACACTGCTTTCCGTGGGGAAACACTGTGTGTGCCAAGTGTCTCCTGGGGGCAGAAAATGTCTCCCCAGTGCCAGAGGAGCAGGGAATCCTCTTTGTACACAGAGCAATGTTCTAGGCACACCTCCCATGCTGGAAGATCCCCACTTCCCCAACGGTCCAACTGCCTCAGGAACACACTTTTAGGGAGTGTGGTTCTGACAGGCAGGGCGGCCCGAGTGAGGCATGTGGATTGCAGGCCAAAGCCACTGCACTGAGCATGGCACCTGGAAGTCCTAGCTGAAGGCTCTCTGCAGCAGGCCCAACCTGGAATGAGCCTGCAGCCTGGCCTGCAGTCCCAGGCTTGCCCTGGGCACTGCTAGGTCGGGACCCATCCCAGGCTCAGCCAGGCCTCCCTAGGGCCTGTGCTGGCCTAGGCCTCTGCCAGCCAGCAGCACCTCGATGGAGCACAGTTTTTTCGAGAAGACCCCAGCGTGTGGCTGTGTGTCACTTGCACTGCTCGGAAGCTGCAGGTCCAGAGGCTGTGTGTGCACGTGGCCATTGGGGCCTGAGGACAAAACACTCAGAACCCCACTTTCAAGCAGGACCCCTGCCACCATGTAGCTGCCTGCCACACCCCCTTGCTGCCTGCGCTGTCTTCACTGCTGGCACGCCTCTGTGTGCACAGGCCAGTCGAAGCCAAGGAAACCGGGTGCTTGCTCTCCCCTAGCTAGGAATTCCTCCTACAGCACTCTGGACCAGGGGACACGTGCCCCTGGACCAGCAGCCTGCAAGGAAGCTGCAGCTGAGCCATCCAGAAAGGCCTGCAGCACTTGGCAGGAAGCCTTCTGCTAAGGAAAGCTTTCCCACTCCAAAGCCTTGGAGGACTTCATGCATGCTTGGACAAGCAGGGTTTGTCACCACAGAGCATTGGGTGCCTCAAACCTCCCCTGTGGCTTCCGAGCACCGTCCCACCCACATGCCCTTGGCATCCACTCTGTTGCCAGAAGGAGGTCCTAAGCAGGACTCTCTCACTTCTGGAGCCAGAGTGCCCCCTGCTTGGAACGTTCCTCAGGAACTCATTTGAGCGAGGCTTCTCCTCCCATGCTTGTCAGCCAGCAGATGATGCCATCGTTCTACTGGAAAACTCTCTGCTTTGCCTTCAGCCATGGATCGCCTAGCTGAACTCTCTCTGCCTCCAGGAGAAACTGCAGTGTGCATGCAGCCTACAGAAAGGAGAGTGCCTTTTCCTGAGCACTGCTATGCTGAGGCCACTCCCTGAAGACCTCCTAGGGCCTTCTCTCCCCTAACACACTCGTGCCATTCAGCCAACCCAGGGAGCAAAGATCACCCTTGGCAGGACTCAGGGTGTGGCCTGTGTGTGGTTTCTTGGCTGGAGATGGGCAGGTCCTGAAGCTTAGTGCCCACTTGTGAATGGGATCTGATGGGCATAGCCGGCATTCCCTGGTTGTGCAGCAGGCGATCTGGGGCCTCCAAGCTGCATGCAAATCCCCTCCCTGGCTGCCCCTCTTGCTTCTTCTCTGCTGCCAAGCCTCTCTCACCACACATGCGTCTCATCGAAAGGAGCAGGCTGCTTGCCATTCTTGGCAAGGGCCTCATCCCACAAGCCTCGTTTGCTCAAAGGGGCGTGCAAATTGACCCAGAGCCTGCAGAGGAGCTGCACTCTCTCCAGCCACAAAGGCCTGCAGGCGAGTCCATGACAGCCTGCTGCATGGAGGGCTTCTATGGGAGAGGGCCATGCTTCCCTGGTGGGGGCTCTTTCTCACACTGCTTTCCGTGGGGAAACACTGTGTGTGCCAAGTGTCTCCTGGGGGCAGAAAATGTCTCCCCAGTGCCAGAGGAGCAGGGAATCCTCTTTGTACACAGAGCAATGTTCTAGGCACACCTCCCATGCTGGGAGATCCCCACTTCCCCAATGGTCCTACTGCCTCAGGAACACACTTTTAGGGAGTGTGGCTCTGACAGGCAGGGCGGTCCGAGTGAGGCATGTGGATTGCAGGCCAAAGCCACTGCACTGAGCATGGCACCTGGAAGTCCTAGCTGAAGGCTCTCTGCAGCAGGCCCAACCTGGAATGAGCCTGCAGCCTGGCCTGCAGTCCCAGGCTTGCCCTGGGCACTGCTAGGTTGGGACCCATCCCAGGCTCAGCCAGGCCTCCCTAGGGCCTGTGCTGGCCTAGGCCTCTGCCAGCCAGCAGCACCTCGATGGAGCACAGTTTTTTCGAGAAGACACCAGCGTGTGGCTGTGTGTCACTTGCACTGCTCGGAAGCTGCAGGTCCAGAGGCTGTGTGTGCACGTGGCCATTGGGGCCTGAGGACAAAACACTCAGAACCCCACTTTCAAGCAGGACCCCTGCCACCATGTAGCTGCCTGCCACACCCCCTTGCTGCCTGCGCTGTCTTCACTGCTGGCAGGCCTCTGTGTGCACAGGCCAGTCGAAGCCAAGGAAACCGGGTGCTTGGTCTCCCCTAGCTAGGAATTCCTCCTACAGCACTCTGGACCAGGGGACACGTGCCCCTGGACCAGCAGCCTGCAAGGAAGCTGCAGCTTAGCCATCCAGAAAGGCCTGCAGCACTTGGCAGGAAGCCTTCTGCTAAGGAAAGCTTTCCCAATCAAAAGCCTTGGAGGAGTTCATGCATGCTCGGACAAGCAGCGTTTGTCACCACAGAGCATTGGGTGCCTCAAACCTCCCCTGTGGCTTCCGAGCACCGTCCCACCCACATGCCCTTGGCATCCACTCTGTTGCCAGAAGGAGGTCCTAAGCAGGACTCTCTCACTTCTGGAGCCAGAGTGCCCCCTGCTTGGAACGTTCCTCAGGAACTCATTTGAGCGAGGCTTCTCCTCCCATGCTTGTCAGCCAGCAGATGATGCCATCGTTCCGCTGGAAAACTCTCTGCTTTGCCTTCAGCCATGGATCGCCTAGCTGAACTCTCTCTGCCTCCAGGAGAAACTGCAGTGTGCATGCAGCCTACAGAAAGGAGAGTGCCTTTTCCTGAGCACTGCTATGCTGAGGCCACTCCCTGAAGACCTCCAAGGGCCTTCTCTGCCCTAACACACTCGTGCCATTCAGCCAACCCAGGGAGCAAAGATCACCCTTGGCAGGACTCAGGGTGTGGCCTGTGTGTGGTTTCTTGGCTGGAGATGGGCAGGTCCTGAAGCTTAGTGCCCACTTGTGAATGGGATCTGATGGGCATAGCCGGCATTCCCTGGTTGTGCAGCAGGCGATCTGGGGCCTCCAAGCTGCATGCAAATCCCCTCACTGGCTGCCCCTCTTGCTTCTTCTCTGCTGCCAAGCCTCTCTCACCACACATGCATCTCATCGAAAGGAGCAGGCTGCTTGCCATTCTTGGCAAGGACCTCATCCCACAAGCCTCGTTTGCTCAAAGGGGCGTGCAAATTGACCCAGAGCCTCCAGAGGAGCTGCACTCTCTTCAGCCACAAAGGCCTGCAGGCGAGTCCATGACAGCCTGCTGCATGGAGGGCTTCTATGGGAGAGGGCCATTCTTCCCTGGTGGGGGCTCTTTCTCACACTGCTTTCCGTGGGGAAACACTGTGTGTGCCAAGTGTCTCCTGGGGGCAGAAAATGTCTCCCCAGTGCCAGAGGAGCAGGGAATCCTCTTTGTACACAGAGCAATGTTCTAGGCACACCTCCCATGCTGGGAGATCCCCACTTCCCCAACGGTCCAACTGCCTCAGGAACACACTTTTAGGGAGTGTGGTTCTGACAGGCAGGGCGGCCCGAGTGAGGCATGTGGATTGCAGGCCAAAGCCACTGCACTGAGCATGGCACCTGGAAGTCCTAGCTGAAGGCTCTCTGCAGCAGGCCCAACCTGGAATGAGCCTGCAGCCTGGCCTGCAGTCCCAGGCTTGCCCTGGGCACTGCTAGGTCGGGACACATCCCAGGCTCAGCCAGGCCTCCCTAGGGTCTGTGCTGGCCTAGGCCTCTGCCAGCCAGCAGCACCTCGATGGAGCACAGTTCTTTCGAGAAGACCCCAGCGTGTGGCTGTGTGTCACTTGCACTGCTCGGAAGCTGCAGGTCCAGAGGCTGTGTGTGCACGTGGCCATTGGGGCCTGAGGACAAAACACTCAGAACCCCACTTTCAAGCAGGACCCCTGCCACCATGTAGCTGCCTGCCACACCCCCTTGCTGCCTGTGCTGTCTTCACTGCTGGCACGCCTCTGTGTGCACAGGCCAGTCGAAGCCAAGGAAACCGGGTGCTTGCTCTCCCCTAGCTAGGAATTCCTCCTACAGCACTCTGGACCAGGGGACACGTGCCCCTGGACCAGCAGCCTGCAAGGAAGCTGCAGCTTAGCCATCCAGAAAGGCCTGCAGCACTTGGCAGGAAGCCTTCTGCTAAGGAAAGCTTTCCCAATCCAAAGCCTTGGAGGAGTTCATGCATGCTCGGACAAGCAGCGTTTGTCACCACAGAGCATTGGGTGCCTCAAACCTCCCCTGTGGCTTCCGAGCACCGTCCCACCCACATGCCCTTGGCATCCACTCTGTTGCCAGAAGGAGGTCCTAAGCAGGACTCTCTCACTTCTGGAGCCAGAGTGCCCCCTGCTTGGAACGTTCCTCAGGAACTCATTTGAGCGAGGCTTCTCCTCCCATGCTTGTCAGCCAGCAGATGATGCCATCGTTCCGCTGAAAAACTCTCTGCTTTGCCTTCAGCCATGGATCGCCTAGCTGAACTCTCTCTGCCTCCAGGAGAAACTGCAGTGTGCATGCAGCCTACAGAAAGGAGAGTGCCTTTTCCTGAGCACTGCTATGCTGAGGCCACTCCCTGAAGACCTCCTAGGGCCTTCTCTCCCCTAACACACTCGTGCCATTCAGCCAACCCAGGGAGCAAAGATCACCCTTGGCAGGACTCAGGGTGTGGCCTGTGTGTGGTTTCTTGGCTGGAGATGGGCAGGTCCTGAAGCTTAGTGCCCACTTGTGAATGGGATCTGATGGGCATAGCCGGCATTCCCTGGTTGTGCAGCAGGCGATCTGGGGCCTCCAAGCTGCATGCAAATCCCCTCCCTGGCTGCCCCTCTTGCTTCTTCTCTGCTGCCAAGCCTCTCTCACCACACATGCGTCTCATCGAAAGGAGCAGGCTGCTTGCCATTCTTGGCAAGGGCCTCATCCCACAAGCCTCGTTTGCTCAAAGGGGCGTGCAAATTGACCCAGAGCCTGCAGAGGAGCTGCACTCTCTCCAGCCACAAAGGCCTGCAGGCGAGTCCATGACAGCCTGCTGCATGGAGGGCTTCTATGGGAGAGGGCCATGCTTCCCTGGTGGGGGCTCTTTCTCACACTGCTTTCCGTGGGGAAACACTGTGTGTGCCAAGTGTCTCCTGGGGGCAGAAAATGTCTCCCCAGTGCCAGAGGAGCAGGGAATCCTCTTTGTACACAGAGCAATGTTCTAGGCACACCTCCCATGCTGGGAGATCCCCACTTCCCCAACGGTCCTACTGCCTCAGGAACACACTTTTAGGGAGTGTGGCTCTGACAGGCAGGGCGGCCCGAGTGAGGCATGTGGATTGCAGGCCAAAGCCACTGCACTGAGCATGGCACCTGGAAGTCCTAGCTGAAGGCTCTCTGCAGCAGGCCCAACCTGGAATGAGCCTGCAGCCTGGCCTGCAGTCCCAGGCTTGCCCTGGGCACTGCTAGGTCGGGACCCATCCCAGGCTCAGCCAGGCCTCCCTAGGGCCTGTGCTGGCCTCGGCCTCTGCCAGCCAGCAGCACCTCGATGGAGCACAGTTTTTTCGAGAAGACACCAGCGTGTGGCTGTGTGTCACTTGCACTGCTCGGAAGCTGCAGGTCCAGAGGCTGTGTGTGCACGTGGCCATTGGGGCCTGAGGACAAAACACTCAGAACCCCACTTTCAAGCAGGACCCCTGCCACCATGTAGCTGCCTGCCACACCCCCTTGCTGCCTGTGCTGTCTTCACTGCTGGCACGCCTCTGTGTGCACAGGCCAGTCGAAGCCAAGGAAACCGGGTGCTTGCTCTCCCCTAGCTAGGAATTCCTCCTACAGCACTCTGGACCAGGGGACACGTGCCCCTGGACCAGCAGCCTGCAAGGAAGCTGCAGCTTAGCCATCCAGAAAGGCCTGCAGCACTTGGCAGGAAGCCTTCTGCTAAGGAAAGCTTTCCCAATCCAAAGCCTTGGAGGAGTTCATGCATGCTCGGACAAGCAGCGTTTGTCACCACAGAGCATTGGGTGCCTCAAACCTCCCCTGTGGCTTCCGAGCACCGTCCCACCCACATGCCCTTGGCATCCACTCTGTTGCCAGAAGGAGGTCCTAAGCAGGACTCTCTCACTTCTGGAGCCAGAGTGCCCCCTGCTTGGAACGTTCCTCAGGAACTCATTTGAGCGAGGCTTCTCCTCCCATGCTTGTCAGCCAGCAGATGATGCCATCGTTCCACTGGAAAACTCTCTGCTTTGCCTTCAGCCATGGATCGCCTAGCTGAACTCTCTCTGCCTCCAGGAGAAACTGCAGTGTGCATGCAGCCTACAGAAAGGAGAGTGCCTTTTCCTGAGCACTGCTATGCTGAGGCCACTCCCTGAAGACCTCCTAGGGCCTTCTCTGCCCTAACACACTCGTGCCATTCAGCCAACCCAGGGAGCAAAGATCACCCTTGGCAGGACTCAGGGTGTGGCCTGTGTGTGGTTTCTTGGCTGGAGATGGGCAGGTCCTGAAGCTTAGTGCCCACTTGTGAATGGGATCTGATGGGCATAGCCGGCATTCCCTGGTTGTGCAGCAGGCGATCTGGGGCCTCCAAGCTGCATGCAAATCCCCTCCCTGGCTGCCCCTCTTGCTTCTTCTCTGCTGCCAAGCCTCTCTCACCACACATGCGTCTCATCGAAAGGAGCAGGCTGCTTGCCATTCTTGGCAAGGACCTCATCCCACAAGCCTCGTTTGCTCAAAGGGGCGTGCAAATTGACCCAGAGCCTCCAGAGGAGCTGCACTCTCTCCAGCCATAAAGGCCTGCAGGCGAGTCCATGACAGCCTGCTGCATGGAGGGCTTCTATGGGAGAGTGCCATTCTTCCCTGGTGGGGGCTCTTTCTCACACTGCTTTCCGTGGGGAAACACTGTGTGTGCCAAGTGTCTCCTGGGGGCAGAAAATATCTCCCCAGTGCCAGAGGAGCAGGGAATCCTCTTTGTACACAGAGCAATGTTCTAGGCACACCTCCCATGCTGGGAGATCCCCACTTCCCCAACGGTCCAACTGCCTCAGGAACACACTTTTAGGGAGTGTGGTTCTGACAGGCAGGGCGGCCCAAGTGAGGCATGTGAATTGCAGGCCAAAGCCACTGCACTGAGCATGGCACCTGGAAGTCCTAGCTGAAGGCTCTCTGCAGCAGGCCCAACCTGGAATGAGCCTGCAGCCTGGCCTGCAGTCCCAGGCTTGCCCTGGGCACTGCTAGGTCGGGACCCATCCCAGGCTCAGCCAGGCCTCCCTAGGGCCTGTGCTGGCCTAGGCCTCTGCCAGCCAGCAGCACCTCCATGGAGCACAGTTCTTTCGAGAAGACCCCAGCGTGTGGCTGTGTGTCACTTGCACTGCTCGGAAGCTGCAGGTCCAGAGGCTGTGTGTGCACGTGGCCATTGGGGCCTGAGGACAAAACACTCAGAACCCCACTTTCAAGCAGGACCCCTGCCACCATGTAGCTGCCTGCCACACCCCCTTGCTGCCTGTGCTGTCTTCACTGCTGGCACGCCTCTGTGTGCACAGGCCAGTCGAAGCCAAGGAAACCGGGTGCTTGGTCTCCCCTAGCTAGGAATTCCTCCTACAGCACCCTGGACCAGGGGACACGTGCCCCTGGACCAGCAGCCTGCAAGGAAGCTGCAGCTTAGCCATCCAGAAAGGCCTGCAGCACTTGGCAGGAAGCCTTCTGCTAAGGAAAGCTTTCCCACTCCAAAGCCTTGGAGGAGTTCATGCATGCTCGGACAAGCAGCGTTTGTCACCACAGAGCATTGGGTGCCTCAAACCTCCCCTGTGGCTTCCGAGCACCGTCCCACCCACATGCCCTTGGCATCCACTCTGTTGCCAGAAGGAGGTCCTAAGCAGGACTCTCTCACTTCTGGAGCCAGAGTGCCCCCTGCTTGGAACGTTCCTCAGGAACTCATTTGAGCGAGGCTTCTCCTCCCATGCTTGTCAGCCAGCAGATGATGCCATCGTTCCGCTGGAAAACTCTCTGCTTTGCCTTCAGCCATGGATCGCCTAGCTGAACTCTCTCTGCCTCCAGGAGAAACTGCAGTGTGCATGCAGCCTACAGAAAGGAGAGTGCCTTTTCCTGAGCACTGCTATGCTGAGGCCACTCCCTGAAGACCTCCAAGGGCCTTCTCTGCCCTAACACACTCGTGCCATTCAGCCAACCCAGGGAGCAAAGATCACCCTTGGCAGGACTCAGGGTGTGGCCTGTGTGTGGTTTCTTGGCTGGAGATGGGCAGGTCCTGAAGCTTAGTGCCCACTTGTGAATGGGATCTGATGGGCATAGCCGGCATTCCCTGGTTGTGCAGCAGGCGATCTGGGGCCTCCAAGCTGCATGCAAATCCCCTCCCTGGCTGCCCCTCTTGCTTCTTCTCTGCTGCCAAGCCTCTCTCACCACACATGCGTCTCATCGAAAGGAGCAGGCTGCTTGCCATTCTTGGCAAGGGCCTCATCCCACAAGCCTCGTTTGCTCAAAGGGGCGTGCAAATTGACCCAGAGCCTGCAGAGGAGCTGCACTCTCTCCAGCCACAAAGGCCTGCAGGCGAGTCCATGACAGCCTGCTGCATGGAGGGCTTCTATGGGAGAGGGCCATGCTTCCCTGGTGGGGGCTCTTTCTCACACTGCTTTCCGTGGGGAAACACTGTGTGTGCCAAGTGTCTCCTGGGGGCAGAAAATGTCTCCCCAGTGCCAGAGGAGCAGGGAATCCTCTTTGTACACAGAGCAATGTTCTAGGCACACCTCCCATGCTGGGAGATCCCCACTTCCCCAATGGTCCTACTGCCTCAGGAACACACTTTTAGGGAGTGTGGCTCTGACAGGCAGGGCGGTCCGAGTGAGGCATGTGGATTGCAGGCCAAAGCCACTGCACTGAGCATGGCACCTGGAAGTCCTAGCTGAAGGCTCTCTGCAGCAGGCCCAACCTGGAATGAGCCTGCAGCCTGGCCTGCAGTCCCAGGCTTGCCCTGGGCACTGCTAGGTTGGGACCCATCCCAGGCTCAGCCAGGCCTCCCTAGGGCCTGTGCTGGCCTAGGCCTCTGCCAGACAGCAGCACCTCGATGGAGCACAGTTTTTTCGAGAAGACACCAGCGTGTGGCTGTGTGTCACTTGCACTGCTCGGAAGCTGCAGGTCCAGAGGCTGTGTGTGCACGTGGCCATTGGGGCCTGAGGACAAAACACTCAGAACCCCACTTTCAAGCAGGACCCCTGCCACCATGTAGCTGCCTGCCACACCCCCTTGCTGCCTGCGCTGTCTTCACTGCTGGCAGGCCTCTGTGTGCACAGGCCAGTCGAAGCCAAGGAAACCGGGTGCTTGGTCTCCCCTAGCTAGGAATTCCTCCTACAGCACTCTGGACCAGGGGACACGTGCCCCTGGACCAGCAGCCTGCAAGGAAGCTGCAGCTTAGCCATCCAGAAAGGCCTGCAGCACTTGGCAGGAAGCCTTCTGCTAAGGAAAGCTTTCCCAATCAAAAGCCTTGGAGGAGTTCATGCATGCTCGGACAAGCAGCGTTTGTCACCACAGAGCATTGGGTGCCTCAAACCTCCCCTGTGGCTTCCGAGCACCGTCCCACCCACATGCCCTTGGCATCCACTCTGTTGCCAGAAGGAGGTCCTAAGCAGGACTCTCTCACTTCTGGAGCCAGAGTGCCCCCTGCTTGGAACGTTCCTCAGGAACTCATTTGAGCGAGGCTTCTCCTCCCATGCTTGTCAGCCAGCAGATGATGCCATCGTTCCGCTGGAAAACTCTCTGCTTTGCCTTCAGCCATGGATCGCCTAGCTGAACTCTCTCTGCCTCCAGGAGAAACTGCAGTGTGCATGCAGCCTACAGAAAGGAGAGTGCCTTTTCCTGAGCACTGCTATGCTGAGGCCACTCCCTGAAGACCTCCAAGGGCCTTCTCTGCCCTAACACACTCGTGCCATTCAGCCAACCCAGGGAGCAAAGATCACCCTTGGCAGGACTCAGGGTGTGGCCTGTGTGTGGTTTCTTGGCTGGAGATGGGCAGGTCCTGAAGCTTAGTGCCCACTTGTGAATGGGATCTGATGGGCATAGCCGGCATTCCCTGGTTGTGCAGCAGGCGATCTGGGGCCTCCAAGCTGCATGCAAATCCCCTCACTGGCTGCCCCTCTTGCTTCTTCTCTGCTGCCAAGCCTCTCTCACCACACATGCATCTCATCGAAAGGAGCAGGCTGCTTGCCATTCTTGGCAAGGACCTCATCCCACAAGCCTCGTTTGCTCAAAGGGGCGTGCAAATTGACCCAGAGCCTCCAGAGGAGCTGCACTCTCTTCAGCCACAAAGGCCTGCAGGCGAGTCCATGACAGCCTGCTGCATGGAGGGCTTCTATGGGAGAGGGCCATTCTTCCCTGGTGGGGGCTCTTTCTCACACTGCTTTCCGTGGGGAAACACTGTGTGTGCCAAGTGTCTCCTGGGGGCAGAAAATGTCTCCCCAGTGCCAGAGGAGCAGGGAATCCTCTTTGTACACAGAGCAATGTTCTAGGCACACCTCCCATGCTGGGAGATCCCCACTTCCCCAACGGTCCAACTGCCTCAGGAACACACTTTTAGGGAGTGTGGTTCTGACAGGCAGGGCGGCCCGAGTGAGGCATGTGGATTGCAGGCCAAAGCCACTGCACTGAGCATGGCACCTGGAAGTCCTAGCTGAAGGCTCTCTGCAGCAGGCCCAACCTGGAATGAGCCTGCAGCCTGGCCTGCAGTCCCAGGCTTGCCCTGGGCACTGCTAGGTCGGGACACATCCCAGGCTCAGCCAGGCCTCCCTAGGGTCTGTGCTGGCCTAGGCCTCTGCCAGCCAGCAGCACCTCGATGGAGCACAGTTCTTTCGAGAAGACCCCAGCGTGTGGCTGTGTGTCACTTGCACTGCTCGGAAGCTGCAGGTCCAGAGGCTGTGTGTGCACGTGGCCATTGGGGCCTGAGGACAAAACACTCAGAACCCCACTTTCAAGCAGGACCCCTGCCACCATGTAGCTGCCTGCCACACCCCCTTGCTGCCTGTGCTGTCTTCACTGCTGGCACGCCTCTGTGTGCACAGGCCAGTCGAAGCCAAGGAAACCGGGTGCTTGCTCTCCCCTAGCTAGGAATTCCTCCTACAGCACTCTGGACCAGGGGACACGTGCCCCTGGACCAGCAGCCTGCAAGGAAGCTGCAGCTTAGCCATCCAGAAAGGCCTGCAGCACTTGGCAGGAAGCCTTCTGCTAAGGAAAGCTTTCCCAATCCAAAGCCTTGGAGGAGTTCATGCATGCTCGGACAAGCAGCGTTTGTCACCACAGAGCATTGGGTGCCTCAAACCTCCCCTGTGGCTTCCGAGCACCGTCCCACCCACATGCCCTTGGCATCCACTCTGTTGCCAGAAGGAGGTCCTAAGCAGGACTCTCTCACTTCTGGAGCCAGAGTGCCCCCTGCTTGGAACGTTCCTCAGGAACTCATTTGAGCGAGGCTTCTCCTCCCATGCTTGTCAGCCAGCAGATGATGCCATCGTTCCGCTGAAAAACTCTCTGCTTTGCCTTCAGCCATGGATCGCCTAGCTGAACTCTCTCTGCCTCCAGGAGAAACTGCAGTGTGCATGCAGCCTACAGAAAGGAGAGTGCCTTTTCCTGAGCACTGCTATGCTGAGGCCACTCCCTGAAGACCTCCTAGGGCCTTCTCTCCCCTAACACACTCGTGCCATTCAGCCAACCCAGGGAGCAAAGATCACCCTTGGCAGGACTCAGGGTGTGGCCTGTGTGTGGTTTCTTGGCTGGAGATGGGCAGGTCCTGAAGCTTAGTGCCCACTTGTGAATGGGATCTGATGGGCATAGCCGGCATTCCCTGGTTGTGCAGCAGGCGATCTGGGGCCTCCAAGCTGCATGCAAATCCCCTCCCTGGCTGCCCCTCTTGCTTCTTCTCTGCTGCCAAGCCTCTCTCACCACACATGCGTCTCATCGAAAGGAGCAGGCTGCTTGCCATTCTTGGCAAGGGCCTCATCCCACAAGCCTCGTTTGCTCAAAGGGGCGTGCAAATTGACCCAGAGCCTGCAGAGGAGCTGCACTCTCTCCAGCCACAAAGGCCTGCAGGCGAGTCCATGACAGCCTGCTGCATGGAGGGCTTCTATGGGAGAGGGCCATGCTTCCCTGGTGGGGGCTCTTTCTCACACTGCTTTCCGTGGGGAAACACTGTGTGTGCCAAGTGTCTCCTGGGGGCAGAAAATGTCTCCCCAGTGCCAGAGGAGCAGGGAATCCTCTTTGTACACAGAGCAATGTTCTAGGCACACCTCCCATGCTGGGAGATCCCCACTTCCCCAACGGTCCTACTGCCTCAGGAACACACTTTTAGGGAGTGTGGCTCTGACAGGCAGGGCGGCCCGAGTGAGGCATGTGGATTGCAGGCCAAAGCCACTGCACTGAGCATGGCACCTGGAAGTCCTAGCTGAAGGCTCTCTGCAGCAGGCCCAACCTGGAATGAGCCTGCAGCCTGGCCTGCAGTCCCAGGCTTGCCCTGGGCACTGCTAGGTCGGGACCCATCCCAGGCTCAGCCAGGCCTCCCTAGGGCCTGTGCTGGCCTCGGCCTCTGCCAGCCAGCAGCACCTCGATGGAGCACAGTTTTTTCGAGAAGACACCAGCGTGTGGCTGTGTGTCACTTGCACTGCTCGGAAGCTGCAGGTCCAGAGGCTGTGTGTGCACGTGGCCATTGGGGCCTGAGGACAAAACACTCAGAACCCCACTTTCAAGCAGGACCCCTGCCACCATGTAGCTGCCTGCCACACCCCCTTGCTGCCTGTGCTGTCTTCACTGCTGGCACGCCTCTGTGTGCACAGGCCAGTCGAAGCCAAGGAAACCGGGTGCTTGCTCTCCCCTAGCTAGGAATTCCTCCTACAGCACTCTGGACCAGGGGACACGTGCCCCTGGACCAGCAGCCTGCAAGGAAGCTGCAGCTTAGCCATCCAGAAAGGCCTGCAGCACTTGGCAGGAAGCCTTCTGCTAAGGAAAGCTTTCCCAATCCAAAGCCTTGGAGGAGTTCATGCATGCTCGGACAAGCAGCGTTTGTCACCACAGAGCATTGGGTGCCTCAAACCTCCCCTGTGGCTTCCGAGCACCGTCCCACCCACATGCCCTTGGCATCCACTCTGTTGCCAGAAGGAGGTCCTAAGCAGGACTCTCTCACTTCTGGAGCCAGAGTGCCCCCTGCTTGGAACGTTCCTCAGGAACTCATTTGAGCGAGGCTTCTCCTCCCATGCTTGTCAGCCAGCAGATGATGCCATCGTTCCACTGGAAAACTCTCTGCTTTGCCTTCAGCCATGGATCGCCTAGCTGAACTCTCTCTGCCTCCAGGAGAAACTGCAGTGTGCATGCAGCCTACAGAAAGGAGAGTGCCTTTTCCTGAGCACTGCTATGCTGAGGCCACTCCCTGAAGACCTCCTAGGGCCTTCTCTGCCCTAACACACTCGTGCCATTCAGCCAACCCAGGGAGCAAAGATCACCCTTGGCAGGACTCAGGGTGTGGCCTGTGTGTGGTTTCTTGGCTGGAGATGGGCAGGTCCTGAAGCTTAGTGCCCACTTGTGAATGGGATCTGATGGGCATAGCCGGCATTCCCTGGTTGTGCAGCAGGCGATCTGGGGCCTCCAAGCTGCATGCAAATCCCCTCCCTGGCTGCCCCTCTTGCTTCTTCTCTGCTGCCAAGCCTCTCTCACCACACATGCGTCTCATCGAAAGGAGCAGGCTGCTTGCCATTCTTGGCAAGGACCTCATCCCACAAGCCTCGTTTGCTCAAAGGGGCGTGCAAATTGACCCAGAGCCTCCAGAGGAGCTGCACTCTCTCCAGCCATAAAGGCCTGCAGGCGAGTCCATGACAGCCTGCTGCATGGAGGGCTTCTATGGGAGAGTGCCATTCTTCCCTGGTGGGGGCTCTTTCTCACACTGCTTTCCGTGGGGAAACACTGTGTGTGCCAAGTGTCTCCTGGGGGCAGAAAATATCTCCCCAGTGCCAGAGGAGCAGGGAATCCTCTTTGTACACAGAGCAATGTTCTAGGCACACCTCCCATGCTGGGAGATCCCCACTTCCCCAACGGTCCAACTGCCTCAGGAACACACTTTTAGGGAGTGTGGTTCTGACAGGCAGGGCGGCCCAAGTGAGGCATGTGAATTGCAGGCCAAAGCCACTGCACTGAGCATGGCACCTGGAAGTCCTAGCTGAAGGCTCTCTGCAGCAGGCCCAACCTGGAATGAGCCTGCAGCCTGGCCTGCAGTCCCAGGCTTGCCCTGGGCACTGCTAGGTCGGGACCCATCCCAGGCTCAGCCAGGCCTCCCTAGGGCCTGTGCTGGCCTAGGCCTCTGCCAGCCAGCAGCACCTCCATGGAGCACAGTTCTTTCGAGAAGACCCCAGCGTGTGGCTGTGTGTCACTTGCACTGCTCGGAAGCTGCAGGTCCAGAGGCTGTGTGTGCACGTGGCCATTGGGGCCTGAGGACAAAACACTCAGAACCCCACTTTCAAGCAGGACCCCTGCCACCATGTAGCTGCCTGCCACACCCCCTTGCTGCCTGTGCTGTCTTCACTGCTGGCACGCCTCTGTGTGCACAGGCCAGTCGAAGCCAAGGAAACCGGGTGCTTGGTCTCCCCTAGCTAGGAATTCCTCCTACAGCACCCTGGACCAGGGGACACGTGCCCCTGGACCAGCAGCCTGCAAGGAAGCTGCAGCTTAGCCATCCAGAAAGGCCTGCAGCACTTGGCAGGAAGCCTTCTGCTAAGGAAAGCTTTCCCACTCCAAAGCCTTGGAGGAGTTCATGCATGCTCGGACAAGCAGCGTTTGTCACCACAGAGCATTGGGTGCCTCAAACCTCCCCTGTGGCTTCCGAGCACCGTCCCACCCACATGCCCTTGGCATCCACTCTGTTGCCAGAAGGAGGTCCTAAGCAGGACTCTCTCACTTCTGGAGCCAGAGTGCCCCCTGCTTGGAACGTTCCTCAGGAACTCATTTGAGCGAGGCTTCTCCTCCCATGCTTGTCAGCCAGCAGATGATGCCATCGTTCCGCTGGAAAACTCTCTGCTTTGCCTTCAGCCATGGATCGCCTAGCTGAACTCTCTCTGCCTCCAGGAGAAACTGCAGTGTGCATGCAGCCTACAGAAAGGAGAGTGCCTTTTCCTGAGCACTGCTATGCTGAGGCCACTCCCTGAAGACCTCCAAGGGCCTTCTCTGCCCTAACACACTCGTGCCATTCAGCCAACCCAGGGAGCAAAGATCACCCTTGGCAGGACTCAGGGTGTGGCCTGTGTGTGGTTTCTTGGCTGGAGATGGGCAGGTCCTGAAGCTTAGTGCCCACTTGTGAATGGGATCTGATGGGCATAGCCGGCATTCCCTGGTTGTGCAGCAGGCGATCTGGGGCCTCCAAGCTGCATGCAAATCCCCTCCCTGGCTGCCCCTCTTGCTTCTTCTCTGCTGCCAAGCCTCTCTCACCACACATGCGTCTCATCGAAAGGAGCAGGCTGCTTGCCATTCTTGGCAAGGACCTCATCCCACAAGCTTCGTTTGCTCAAAGGGGCGTGCAAATTGACCCAGAGCCTCCAGAGGAGCTGCACTCTCTCCAGCCACAAAGGCCTGCAGGCGAGTCCATGACAGCCTGCTGCATGGAGGGCTTCTATGGGAGAGTGCCATTCTTCCCTGGTGGTGGCTCTTTCTCACACTGCTTTCTCTGGGGAAACACTGTGTGTGCCAAGTGTCTCCTGGGGGCAGAAAATGTCTCCCCAGTGCCAGAGGAGCAGGGAATCCTCTTTGTACACAGAGCAATGTTCTAGGCACACCTCCCATGCTGGGAGATCCCCACTTCCCCAATGGTCCTACTGCCTCAGGAACACACTTTTAGGGAGTGTGGCTCTGACAGGCAGGGCGGCCCGAGTGAGGCATGTGGATTGCAGGCCAAAGCCACTGCACTGAGCATGGCACCTGGAAGTCCTAGCTGAAGGCTCTCTGCAGCAGGCCCAACCTGGAATGAGCCTGCAGCCTGGCCTGCAGTCCCAGGCTTGCCCTGGGCACTGCTAGGTTGGGACCCATCCCAGGCTCAGCCAGGCCTCCCTAGGGCCTGTGCTGGCCTAGGCCTCTGCCAGCCAGCAGCACCTCGATGGAGCACAGTTTTTTCGAGAAGACACCAGCGTGTGGCTGTGTGTCACTTGCACTGCTCGGAAGCTGCAGGTCCAGAGGCTGTGTGTGCACGTGGCCATTGGGGCCTGAGGACAAAACACTCAGAACCCCACTTTCAAGCAGGACCCCTGCCACCATGTAGCTGCCTGCCACACCCCCTTGCTGCCTGCGCTGTCTTCACTGCTGGCAGGCCTCTGTGTGCACAGGCCAGTCGAAGCCAAGGAAACCGGGTGCTTGGTCTCCCCTAGCTAGGAATTCCTCCTACAGCACTCTGGACCAGGGGACACGTGCCCCTGGACCAGCAGCCTGCAAGGAAGCTGCAGCTTAGCCATCCAGAAAGGCCTGCAGCACTTGGCAGGAAGCCTTCTGCTAAGGAAAGCTTTCCCAATCCAAAGCCTTGGAGGAGTTCATGCATGCTCGGACAAGCAGCGTTTGTCACCACAGAGCATTGGGTGCCTCAAACCTCCCCTGTGGCTTCCGAGCACCGTCCCACCCACATGCCCTTGGCATCCACTCTGTTGCCAGAAGGAGGTCCTAAGCAGGACTCTCTCACTTCTGGAGCCAGAGTGCCCCCTGCTTGGAACGTTCCTCAGGAACTCATTTGAGCGAGGCTTCTCCTCCCATGCTTGTCAGCCAGCAGATGATGCCATCGTTCCGCTGGAAAACTCTCTGCTTTGCCTTCAGCCATGGATCGCCTAGCTGAACTCTCTCTGCCTCCAGGAGAAACTGCAGTGTGCATGCAGCCTACAGAAAGGAGAGTGCCTTTTCCTGAGCACTGCTATGCTGAGGCCACTCCCTGAAGACCTCCTAGGGCCTTCTCTCCCCTAACACACTCGTGCCATTCAGCCAACCCAGGGAGCAAAGATCACCCTTGGCAGGACTCAGGGTGTGGCCTGTGTGTGGTTTCTTGGCTGGAGATGGGCAGGTCCTGAAGCTTAGTGCCCACTTGTGAATGGGATCTGATGGGCATAGCCGGCATTCCCTGGTTGTGCAGCAGGCGATCTGGGGCCTCCAAGCTGCATGCAAATCCCCTCCCTGGCTGCCCCTCTTGCTTCTTCTCTGCTGCCAAGCCTCTCTCACCACACATGCGTCTCATCGAAAGGAGCAGGCTGCTTGCCATTCTTGGCAAGGACCTCATCCCACAAGCCTCGTTTGCTCAAAGGGGCGTGCAAATTGACCCAGAGCCTCCAGAGGAGCTGCACTCTCTCCAGCCACAAAGGCCTGCAGGCGAGTCCATGACAGCCTGCTGCATGGAGGGCTTCTATGGGAGAGGGCCATGCTTCCCTGGTGGGGGCTCTTTCTCACACTGCTTTCTGTGGGGAAACACTGTGTGTGCCAAGTGTCTCCTGGGGGCAGAAAATGTCTCCCCAGTGCCAGAGGAGCAGGGAATCCTCTTTGTACACAGAGCAATGTTCTAGGCACACCTCCCATGCTGGGAGATCCCCACTTCCCCAACGGTCCAACTGCCTCAGGAACACACTTTTAGGGAGTGTGGTTCTGACAGGCAGGGCGGCCCGAGTGAGGCATGTGGATTGCAGGCCAAAGCCACTGCACTGAGCATGGCACCTGGAAGTCCTAGCTGAAGGCTCTCTGCAGCAGGCCCAACCTGGAATGAGCCTGCAGCCTGACCTGCAGTCCCAGGCTTGCCCTGGGCACTGCTAGGTCGGGACCCATCCCAGGCTCAGCCAGGCCTCCCTAGGGTCTGTGCTGGCCTAGGCCTCTGCCAGCCAGCAGCACCTCGATGGAGCACAGTTCTTTCGAGAAGACCCCAGCGTGTGGCTGTGTGTCACTTGCACTGCTCGGAAGCTGCAGGTCCAGAGGCTGTGTGTGCACGTGGCCATTGGGGCCTGAGGACAAAACACTCAGAACCCCACTTTCAAGCAGGACCCCTGCCACCATGTAGCTGCCTGCCACACCCCCTTGCTGCCTGTGCTGTCTTCACTGCTGGCACGCCTCTGTGTGCACAGGCCAGTCGAAGCCAAGGAAACCGGGTGCTTGGTCTCCCCTAGCTAGGAATTCCTCCTACAGCACTCTGGACCAGGGGACACGTGCCCCTGGACCAGCAGCCTGCAAGGAAGCTGCAGCTTAGCCATCCAGAAAGGCCTGCAGCACTTGGCAGGAAGCCTTCTGCTAAGGAAAGCTTTCCCAATCCAAAGCCTTGGAGGAGTTCATGCATGCTCGGACAAGCAGCGTTTGTCACCACAGAGCATTGGGTGCCTCAAACCTCCCCTGTGGCTTCCGAGCACCGTCCCACCCACATGCCCTTGGCATCCACTCTGTTGCCAGAAGGAGGTCCTAAGCAGGACTCTCTCACTTCTGGAGCCAGAGTGCCCCCTGCTTGGAACGTTCTTCAGGAACTCATTTGAGCGAGGCTTCTCCTCCCATGCTTGTCAGCCAGCAGATGATGCCATCGTTCCACTGGAAAACTCTCTGCTTTGCCTTCAGCCATGGATCGCCTAGCTGAACTCTCTCTGCCTCCAGGAGAAACTGCAGTGTGCATGCAGCCTACAGAAAGGAGAGTGCCTTTTCCTGAGCACTGCTATGCTGAGGCCACTCCCTGAAGACCTCCTAGGGCCTTCTCTCCCCTAACACACTCGTGCCATTCAGCCAACCCAGGGAGCAAAGATCACCCTTGGCAGGACTCAGGGTGTGGCCTGTGTGTGGTTTCTTGGCTGGAGATGGGCAGGTCCTGAAGCTTAGTGCCCACTTGTGAATGGGATCTGATGGGCATAGCCGGCATTCCCTGGTTGTGCAGCAGGCGATCTGGGGCCTCCAAGCTGCATGCAAATCCCCTCCCTGGCTGCCCCTCTTGCTTCTTCTCTGCTGCCAAGCCTCTCTCACCACACATGCGTCTCATCGAAAGGAGCAGGCTGCTTGCCATTCTTGGCAAGGGCCTCATCCCACAAGCCTCGTTTGCTCAAAGGGGCGTGCAAATTGACCCAGAGCCTCCAGAGGAGCTGCACTCTCTCCAGCCACAAAGGCCTGCAGGCGAGTCCATGACAGCCTGCTGCATGGAGGGCTTCTATGGGAGAGGGCCATGCTTCCCTGGTGGGGGCTCTTTCTCACACTGCTTTCCGTGGGGAAACACTGTGTGTGCCAAGTGTCTCCTGGGGGCAGAAAATGTCTCCCCAGTGCCAGAGGAGCAGGGAATCCTCTTTGTACACAGAGCAATGTTCTAGGCACACCTCCCATGCTGGGAGATCCCCACTTCCCCAATGGTCCTACTGCCTCAGGAACACACTTTTAGGGAGTGTGGCTCTGACAGGCAGGGCGGCCCGAGTGAGGCATGTGGATTGCAGGCCAAAGCCACTGCACTGAGCATGGCACCTGGAAGTCCTAGCTGAAGGCTCTCTGCAGCAGGCCCAACCTGGAATGAGCCTGCAGCCTGGCCTGCAGTCCCAGGCTTGCCCTGGGCACTGCTAGGTTGGGACCCATCCCAGGCTCAGCCAGGCCTCCCTAGGGCCTGTGCTGGCCTAGGCCTCTGCCAGCCAGCAGCACCTCGATGGAGCACAGTTTTTTCGAGAAGACACCAGCGTGTGGCTGTGTGTCACTTGCACTGCTCGGAAGCTGCAGGTCCAGAGGCTGTGTGTGCACGTGGCCATTGGGGCCTGAGGACAAAACACTCAGAACCCCACTTTCAAGCAGGACCCCTGCCACCATGTAGCTGCCTGCCACACCCCCTTGCTGCCTGCGCTGTCTTCACTGCTGGCAGGCCTCTGTGTGCACAGGCCAGTCGAAGCCAAGGAAACCGGGTGCTTGGTCTCCCCTAGCTAGGAATTCCTCCTACAGCACTCTGGACCAGGGGACACGTGCCCCTGGAACAGCAGCCTGCAAGGAAGCTGCAGCTTAGCCATCCAGAAAGGCCTGCAGCACTTGGCAGGAAGCCTTCTGCTAAGGAAAGCTTTCCCAATCCAAAGCCTTGGAGGAGTTCATGCATGCTCGGACAAGCAGCGTTTGTCACCACAGAGCATTGGGTGCCTCAAACCTCCCCTGTGGCTTCCGAGCACCGTCCCACCCACATGCCCTTGGCATCCACTCTGTTGCCAGAAGGAGGTCCTAAGCAGGACTCTCTCACTTCTGGAGCCAGAGTGCCCCCTGCTTGGAACGTTCCTCAGGAACTCATTTGAGCGAGGCTTCTCCTCCCATGCTTGTCAGCCAGCAGATGATGCCATCGTTCCGCTGGAAAACTCTCTGCTTTGCCTTCAGCCATGGATCGCCTAGCTGAACTCTCTCTGCCTCCAGGAGAAACTGCAGTGTGCATGCAGCCTACAGAAAGGAGAGTGCCTTTTCCTGAGCACTGCTATGCTGAGGCCACTCCCTGAAGACCTCCAAGGGCCTTCTCTGCCCTAACACACTCGTGCCATTCAGCCAACCCAGGGAGCAAAGATCACCCTTGGCAGGACTCAGGGTGTGGCCTGTGTGTGGTTTCTTGGCTGGAGATGGGCAGGTCCTGAAGCTTAGTGCCCACTTGTGAATGGGATCTGATGGGCATAGCCGGCATTCCCTGGTTGTGCAGCAGGCGATCTGGGGCCTCCAAGCTGCATGCAAATCCCCTCCCTGGCTGCCCCTCTTGCTTCTTCTCTGCTGCCAAGCCTCTCTCACCACACATGCATCTCATCGAAAGGAGCAGGCTGCTTGCCATTCTTGGCAAGGACCTCATCCCACAAGCCTCGTTTGCTCAAAGGGGCGTGCAAATTGACCCAGAGCCTCCAGAGGAGCTGCACTCTCTTCAGCCACAAAGGCCTGCAGGCGAGTCCATGACAGCCTGCTGCATGGAGGGCTTCTATGGGAGAGGGCCATTCTTCCCTGGTGGGGGCTCTTTCTCACACTGCTTTCCGTGGGGAAACACTGTGTGTGCCAAGTGTCTCCTGGGGGCAGAAAATGTCTCCCCAGTGCCAGAGGAGCAGGGAATCCTCTTTGTACACAGAGCAATGTTCTAGGCACACCTCCCATGCTGGGAGATCCCCACTTCCCCAACGGTCCAACTGCCTCAGGAACACACTTTTAGGGAGTGTGGTTCTGACAGGCAGGGCGGCCCGAGTGAGGCATGTGGATTGCAGGCCAAAGCCACTGCACTGAGCATGGCACCTGGAAGTCCTAGCTGAAGGCTCTCTGCAGCAGGCCCAACCTGGAATGAGCCTGCAGCCTGGCCTGCAGTCCCAGGCTTGCCCTGGGCACTGCTAGGTCGGGACCCATCCCAGGCTCAGCCAGGCCTCCCTAGGGTCTGTGCTGGCCTAGGCCTCTGCCAGCCAGCAGCACCTCGATGGAGCACAGTTCTTTCGAGAAGACCCCAGCGTGTGGCTGTGTGTCACTTGCACTGCTCGGAAGCTGCAGGTCCAGAGGCTGTGTGTGCACGTGGCCATTGGGGCCTGAGGACAAAACACTCAGAACCCCACTTTCAAGCAGGACCCCTGCCACCATGTAGCTGCCTGCCACACCCCCTTGCTGCCTGTGCTGTCTTCACTGCTGGCACGCCTCTGTGTGCACAGGCCAGTCGAAGCCAAGGAAACCGGGTGCTTGGTCTCCCCTAGCTAGGAATTCCTCCTACAGCACTCTGGACCAGGGGACACGTGCCCCTGGACCAGCAGCCTGCAAGGAAGCTGCAGCTTAGCCATCCAGAAAGGCCTGCAGCACTTGGCAGGAAGCCTTCTGCTAAGGAAAGCTTTCCCACTCCAAAGCCTTGGAGGAGTTCATGCATGCTCGGACAAGCAGCGTTTGTCACCACAGAGCATTGGGTGCCTCAAACCTCCCCTGTGGCTTCCGAGCACCGTCCCACCCACATGCCCTTGGCATCCACTCTGTTGCCAGAAGGAGGTCCTAAGCAGGACTCTCTCACTTCTGGAGCCAGAGTGCCCCCTGCTTGGAACGTTCCTCAGGAACTCATTTGAGCGAGGCTTCTCCTCCCATGCTTGTCAGCCAGCAGATGATGCCATCGTTCCGCTGGAAAACTCTCTGCTTTGCCTTCAGCCATGGATCGCCTAGCTGAACTCTCTCTGCCTCCAGGAGAAACTGCAGTGTGCATGCAGCCTACAGAAAGGAGAGTGCCTTTTCCTGAGCACTGCTATGCTGAGGCCACTCCCTGAAGACCTCCAAGGGCCTTCTCTCCCCTAACACACTCGTGCCATTCAGCCAACCCAGGGAGCAAAGATCACCCTTGGCAGGACTCAGGGTGTGGCCTGTGTGTGGTTTCTTGGCTGGAGATGGGCAGGTCCTGAAGCTTAGTGCCCACTTGTGAATGGGATCTGATGGGCATAGCCGGCATTCCCTGGTTGTGCAGCAGGCGATCTGGGGCCTCCAAGCTGCATGCAAATCCCCTCCCTGGCTGCCCCTCTTGCTTCTTCTCTGCTGCCAAGCCTATCTCACCACACATGCATCTCATCGAAAGGAGCAGGCTGCTTGCCATTCTTGGCAAGGACCTCATCCCACAAGCCTCGTTTGCTCAAAGGGGCGTGCAAATTGACCCAGAGCCTCCAGAGGAGCTGCACTCTCTTCAGCCACAAAGGCCTGCAGGCGAGTCCATGACAGCCTGCTGCATGGAGGGCTTCTATGGGAGAGGGCCATTCTTCCCTGGTGGGGGCTCTTTCTCACACTGCTTTCCGTGGGGAAACACTGTGTGTGCCAAGTGTCTCCTGGGGGCAGAAAATGTCTCCCCAGTGCCAGAGGAGCAGGGAATCCTCTTTGTACACAGAGCAATGTTCTAGGCACACCTCCCATGCTGGGAGATCCCCACTTCCCCAACGGTCCAACTGCCTCAGGAACACACTTTTAGGGAGTGTGGCTCTGACAGGCAGGGCGGCCCGAGTGAGGCATGTGGATTGCAGGCCAAAGCCACTGCACTGAGCATGGCACCTGGAAGTCCTAGCTGAAGGCTCTCTGCAGCAGGCCCAACCTGGAATGAGCCTGCAGCCTGGCCTGCAGTCCCAGGCTTGCCCTGGGCACTGCTAGGTCGGGACCCATCCCAGGCTCAGCCAGGCCTCCCTAGGGTCTGTGCTGGCCTAGGCCTCTGCCAGCCAGCAGCACCTCGATGGAGCACAGTTTTTTCGAGAAGACCCCAGCGTGTGGCTGTGTGTCACTTGCACTGCTCGGAAGCTGCAGGTCCAGAGGCTGTGTGTGCACGTGGCCATTGGGGCCTGAGGACAAAACACTCAGAACCACACTTTCAAGCAGGACCCCTGCCACCATGTAGCTGCCTGCCACACCCCCTTGCTGCCTGCGCTGTCTTCACTGCTGGCAGGCCTCTGTGTGCACAGGCCAGTCGAAGCCAAGGAAACCGGGTGCTTGGTCTCCCCTAGCTAGGAATTCCTCCTACAGCACTCTGGACCAGGGGACACGTGCCCCTGGACCAGCAGCCTGCAAGGAAGCTGCAGCTTAGCCATCCAGAAAGGCCTGCAGCACTTGGCAGGAAGCCTTCTGCTAAGGAAAGCTTTCCCAATCCAAAGCCTTGGAGGAGTTCATGCATGCTCGGACAAGCAGCGTTTGTCACCACAGAGCATTGGGTGCCTCAAACCTCCCCTGTGGCTTCCGAGCACCGTCCCACCCACATGCCCTTGGCATCCACTCTGTTGCCAGAAGGAGGTCCTAAGCAGGACTCTCTCACTTCTGGAGCCAGAGTGCCCCCTGCTTGGAACGTTCCTCAGGAACTCATTTGAGCGAGGCTTCTCCTCCCATGCTTGTCAGCCAGCAGATGATGCCATCGTTCCGCTGGAAAACTCTCTGCTTTGCCTTCAGCCATGGATCGCCTAGCTGAACTCTCTCTGCCTCCAGGAGAAACTGCAGTGTGCATGCAGCCTACAGAAAGGAGAGTGCCTTTTCCTGAGCACTGCTATGCTGAGGCCACTCCCTGAAGACCTCCAAGGGCCTTCTCTGCCCTAACACACTCGTGCCATTCAGCCAACCCAGGGAGCAAAGATCACCCTTGGCAGGACTCAGGGTGTGGCCTGTGTGTGGTTTCTTGGCTGGAGATGGGCAGGTCCTGAAGCTTAGTGCCCACTTGTGAATGGGATCTGATGGGCATAGCCGGCATTCCCTGGTTGTGCAGCAGGCGATCTGGGGCCTCCAAGCTGCATGCAAATCCCCTCCCTGGCTGCCCCTCTTGCTTCTTCTCTGCTGCCAAGCCTCTCTCACCACACATGCGTCTCATCGAAAGGAGCAGGCTGCTTGCCATTCTTGGCAAGGACCTCATCCCACAAGCCTCGTTTGCTCAAAGGGGCGTGCAAATTGACCCAGAGCCTCCAGAGGAGCTGCACTCTCTCCAGCCACAAAGGCCTGCAGGCGAGTCCATGACAGCCTGCTGCATGGAGGGCTTCTATGGGAGAGGGCCATGCTTCCCTGGTGGGGGCTCTTTCTCACACTGCTTTCCGTGGGGAAACACTGTGTGTGCCAAGTGTCTCCTGGGGGCAGAAAATGTCTCCCCAGTGCCAGAGGAGCAGGGAATCCTCTTTGTACACAGAGCAATGTTCTAGGCACACCTCCCATGCTGGGAGATCCCCACTTCCCCAATGGTCCTACTGCCTCAGGAACACACTTTTAGGGAGTGTGGCTCTGACAGGCAGGGCGGCCCGAGTGAGGCATGTGGATTGCAGGCCAAAGCCACTGCACTGAGCATGGCACCTGGAAGTCCTAGCTGAAGGCTCTCTGCAGCAGGCCCAACCTGGAATGAGCCTGCAGCCTGGCCTGCAGTCCCAGGCTTGCCCTGGGCACTGCTAGGTCGGGACCCATCCCAGGCTCAGCCAGGCCTCCCTAGGGCCTGTGCTGGCCTAGGCCTCTGCCAGCCAGCAGCACCTCGATGGAGCACAGTTTTTTCGAGAAGACACCAGCGTGTGGCTGTGTGTCACTTGCACTGCTCGGAAGCTGCAGGTCCAGAGGCTGTGTGTGCACCTGGCCATTGGGGCCTGAGGACAAAACACTCAGAACCCCACTTTCAAGCAGGAACCCTGCCACCATGTAGCTGCCTGCCACACCCCCTTGCTGCCTGCGCTGTCGTCACTGCTGGCACGCCTCTGTGTGCACAGGCCAGTCGAAGCCAAGGAAACCGGGTGCTTGGTCTCCCCTAGCTAGGAATTCCTCCTACAGCACTCTGGACCAGGGGACACGTGCCCCTGGACCAGCAGCCTGCAAGGAAGCTGCAGCTTAGCCATCCAGAAAGGCCTGCAGCACTTGGCAGGAAGCCTTCTGCTAAGGAAAGCTTTCCCAATCCAAAGCCTTGGAGGACTTCATGCATGCTCGGACAAGCAGCGTTTGTCACCACAGAGCATTGGGTGCCTCAAACCTCCCCTGTGGCTTCCGAGCACCGTCCCACCCACATGCCCTTGGCATCCACTCTGTTGCCAGAAGGAGGTCCTAAGCAGGACTCTCTCACTTCTGGAGCCAGAGTGCCCCCTGCTTGGAACGTTCCTCAGGAACTCATTTGAGCGAGGCTTCTCCTCCCATGCTTGTCAGCCAGCAGATGATGCCATCGTTCCGCTGGAAAACTCTCTGCTTTGCCTTCAGCCATGGATCGCCTAGCTGAACTCTCTCTGCCTCCAGGAGAAACTGCAGTGTGCATGCAGCCTACAGAAAGGAGAGTGCCTTTTCCTGAGCACTGCTATGCTGAGGCCACTCCCTGAAGACCTCCAAGGGCCTTCTCTGCCCTAACACACTCGTGCCATTCAGCCAACCCAGGGAGCAAAGATCACCCTTGGCAGGACTCAGGGTGTGGCCTGTGTGTGGTTTCTTGGCTGGAGATGGGCAGGTCCTGAAGCTTAGTGCCCACTTGTGAATGGGATCTGATGGGCATAGCCGGCATTCCCTGGTTGTGCAGCAGGCGATCTGGGGCCTCCAAGCTGCATGCAAATCCCCTCCCTGGCTGCCCCTCTTGCTTCTTCTCTGCTGCCAAGCCTCTCTCACCACACATGCGTCTCATCGAAAGGAGCAGGCTGCTTGCCATTCTTGGCAAGGACCTCATCCCACAAGCCTCGTTTGCTCAAAGGGGCGTGCAAATTGACCCAGAGCCTCCAGAGGAGCTGCACTCTCTCCAGCCACAAAGGCCTGCAGGCGAGTCCATGACAGCCTGCTGCATGGAGGGCTTCTATGGGAGAGGGCCATGCTTCCCTGGTGGGGGCTCTTTCTCACACTGCTTTCCGTGGGGAAACACTGTGTGTGCCAAGTGTCTCCTGGGGGCAGAAAATGTCTCCCCAGTGCCAGAGGAGCAGGGAATCCTCTTTGTACACAGAGCAATGTTCTAGGCACACCTCCCATGCTGGGAGATCCCCACTTCCCCAATGGTCCTACTGCCTCAGGAACACACTTTTAAGGAGTGTGGCTCTGACAGGCAGGGCGGCCCGAGTGAGGCATGTGGATTGCAGGCCAAAGCCACTGCACTGAGCATGGCACCTGGAAGTCCTAGCTGAAGGCTCTCTGCAGCAGGCCCAACCTGGAATGAGCCTGCAGCCTGGCCTGCAGTCCCAGGCTTGCCCTGGGCACTGCTAGGTCGGGACCCATCCCAGGCTCAGCCAGGCCTCCCTAGGGTCTGTGCTGGCCTAGGCCTCTGCCAGCCAGCAGCACCTCGATGGAGCACAGTTTTTTCGAGAAGACCCCAGCGTGTGGCTGTGTGTCACTTGCACTGCTCGGAAGCTGCAGGTCCAGAGGCTGTGTGTGCACGTGGCCATTGGGGCCTGAGGACAAAACACTCAGAACCACACTTTCAAGCAGGACCCCTGCCACCATGTAGCTGCCTGCCACACCCCCTTGCTGCCTGCGCTGTCTTCACTGCTGGCAGGCCTCTGTGTGCACAGGCCAGTCGAAGCCAAGGAAACCGGGTGCTTGGTCTCCCCTAGCTAGGAATTCCTCCTACAGCACTCTGGACCAGGGGACACGTGCCCCTGGACCAGCAGCCTGCAAGGAAGCTGCAGCTTAGCCATCCAGAAAGGCCTGCAGCACTTGGCAGGAAGCCTTCTGCTAAGGAAAGCTTTCCCAATCCAAAGCCTTGGAGGAGTTCATGCATGCTCGGACAAGCAGCGTTTGTCACCACAGAGCATTGGGTGCCTCAAACCTCCCCTGTGGCTTCCGAGCACCGTCCCACCCACATGCCCTTGGCATCCACTCTGTTGCCAGAAGGAGGTCCTAAGCAGGACTCTCTCACTTCTGGAGCCAGAGTGCCCCCTGCTTGGAACGTTCCTCAGGAACTCATTTGAGCGAGGCTTCTCCTCCCATGCTTGTCAGCCAGCAGATGATGCCATCGTTCCGCTGGAAAACTCTCTGCTTTGCCTTCAGCCATGGATCGCCTAGCTGAACTCTCTCTGCCTCCAGGAGAAACTGCAGTGTGCATGCAGCCTACAGAAAGGAGAGTGCCTTTTCCTGAGCACTGCTATGCTGAGGCCACTCCCTGAAGACCTCCAAGGGCCTTCTCTGCCCTAACACACTCGTGCCATTCAGCCAACCCAGGGAGCAAAGATCACCCTTGGCAGGACTCAGGGTGTGGCCTGTGTGTGGTTTCTTGGCTGGAGATGGGCAGGTCCTGAAGCTTAGTGCCCACTTGTGAATGGGATCTGATGGGCATAGCCGGCATTCCCTGGTTGTGCAGCAGGCGATCTGGGGCCTCCAAGCTGCATGCAAATCCCCTCCCTGGCTGCCCCTCTTGCTTCTTCTCTGCTGCCAAGCCTCTCTCACCACACATGCGTCTCATCGAAAGGAGCAGGCTGCTTGCCATTCTTGGCAAGGACCTCATCCCACAAGCCTCGTTTGCTCAAAGGGGCGTGCAAATTGACCCAGAGCCTCCAGAGGAGCTGCACTCTCTCCAGCCACAAAGGCCTGCAGGCGAGTCCATGACAGCCTGCTGCATGGAGGGCTTCTATGGGAGAGGGCCATGCTTCCCTGGTGGGGGCTCTTTCTCACACTGCTTTCCGTGGGGAAACACTGTGTGTGCCAAGTGTCTCCTGGGGGCAGAAAATGTCTCCCCAGTGCCAGAGGAGCAGGGAATCCTCTTTGTACACAGAGCAATGTTCTAGGCACACCTCCCATGCTGGGAGATCCCCACTTCCCCAATGGTCCTACTGCCTCAGGAACACACTTTTAGGGAGTGTGGCTCTGACAGGCAGGGCGGCCCGAGTGAGGCATGTGGATTGCAGGCCAAAGCCACTGCACTGAGCATGGCACCTGGAAGTCCTAGCTGAAGGCTCTCTGCAGCAGGCCCAACCTGGAATGAGCCTGCAGCCTGGCCTGCAGTCCCAGGCTTGCCCTGGGCACTGCTAGGTCGGGACCCATCCCAGGCTCAGCCAGGCCTCCCTAGGGCCTGTGCTGGCCTAGGCCTCTGCCAGCCAGCAGCACCTCGATGGAGCACAGTTTTTTCGAGAAGACACCAGCGTGTGGCTGTGTGTCACTTGCACTGCTCGGAAGCTGCAGGTCCAGAGGCTGTGTGTGCACCTGGCCATTGGGGCCTGAGGACAAAACACTCAGAACCCCACTTTCAAGCAGGAACCCTGCCACCATGTAGCTGCCTGCCACACCCCCTTGCTGCCTGCGCTGTCGTCACTGCTGGCACGCCTCTGTGTGCACAGGCCAGTCGAAGCCAAGGAAACCGGGTGCTTGGTCTCCCCTAGCTAGGAATTCCTCCTACAGCACTCTGGACCAGGGGACACGTGCCCCTGGACCAGCAGCCTGCAAGGAAGCTGCAGCTTAGCCATCCAGAAAGGCCTGCAGCACTTGGCAGGAAGCCTTCTGCTAAGGAAAGCTTTCCCAATCCAAAGCCTTGGAGGACTTCATGCATGCTCGGACAAGCAGCGTTTGTCACCACAGAGCATTGGGTGCCTCAAACCTCCCCTGTGGCTTCCGAGCACCGTCCCACCCACATGCCCTTGGCATCCACTCTGTTGCCAGAAGGAGGTCCTAAGCAGGACTCTCTCACTTCTGGAGCCAGAGTGCCCCCTGCTTGGAACGTTCCTCAGGAACTCATTTGAGCGAGGCTTCTCCTCCCATGCTTGTCAGCCAGCAGATGATGCCATCGTTCCGCTGGAAAACTCTCTGCTTTGCCTTCAGCCATGGATCGCCTAGCTGAACTCTCTCTGCCTCCAGGAGAAACTGCAGTGTGCATGCAGCCTACAGAAAGGAGAGTGCCTTTTCCTGAGCACTGCTATGCTGAGGCCACTCCCTGAAGACCTCCAAGGGCCTTCTCTGCCCTAACACACTCGTGCCATTCAGCCAACCCAGGGAGCAAAGATCACCCTTGGCAGGACTCAGGGTGTGGCCTGTGTGTGGTTTCTTGGCTGGAGATGGGCAGGTCCTGAAGCTTAGTGCCCACTTGTGAATGGGATCTGATGGGCATAGCCGGCATTCCCTGGTTGTGCAGCAGGCGATCTGGGGCCTCCAAGCTGCATGCAAATCCCCTCCCTGGCTGCCCCTCTTGCTTCTTCTCTGCTGCCAAGCCTCTCTCACCACACATGCGTCTCATCGAAAGGAGCAGGCTGCTTGCCATTCTTGGCAAGGACCTCATCCCACAAGCCTCGTTTGCTCAAAGGGGCGTGCAAATTGACCCAGAGCCTCCAGAGGAGCTGCACTCTCTCCAGCCACAAAGGCCTGCAGGCGAGTCCATGACAGCCTGCTGCATGGAGGGCTTCTATGGGAGAGGGCCATGCTTCCCTGGTGGGGGCTCTTTCTCACACTGCTTTCCGTGGGGAAACACTGTGTGTGCCAAGTGTCTCCTGGGGGCAGAAAATGTCTCCCCAGTGCCAGAGGAGCAGGGAATCCTCTTTGTACACAGAGCAATGTTCTAGGCACACCTCCCATGCTGGGAGATCCCCACTTCCCCAATGGTCCTACTGCCTCAGGAACACACTTTTAAGGAGTGTGGCTCTGACAGGCAGGGCGGCCCGAGTGAGGCATGTGGATTGCAGGCCAAAGCCACTGCACTGAGCATGGCACCTGGAAGTCCTAGCTGAAGGCTCTCTGCAGCAGGCCCAACCTGGAATGAGCCTGCAGCCTGGCCTGCAGTCCCAGGCTTGCCCTGGGCACTGCTAGGTCGGGACCCATCCCAGGCTCAGCCAGGCCTCCCTAGGGCCTGTGCTGGCCTAGGCCTCTGCCAGCCAGCAGCACCTCGATGGAGCACAGTTCTTTCGAGAAGACACCAGCGTGTGGCTGTGTGTCACTTGCACTGCTCGGAAGCTGCAGGTCCAGAGGCTGTGTGTGCACGTGGCCATTGGGGCCTGAGGACAAAACACTCAAACTCCACTTTCAAGCAGGACACCTGCCACCATGTAGCTGCCTGCCACACCCCCTTGCTGCCTGCGCTGTCTTCACTGCTGGCAGGCCTCTGTGTGCACAGGCCAGTTGAAGCCAAGGAAACCGGGTGCTTGGTCTCCCCTAGCAAGGAATTCCTCCTACAGCACTCTGGACCAGGGGACACGTGCCCCTGGACCAGCAGCCTGCAAGGAAGCTGCAGCTTAGCCATCCAGAAAGGCCTGCAGCACTTGGCAGGAAGCCTTCTGCTAAGGAAAGCTTTCCCAATCCAAAGCCTTGGAGGAGTTCATGCATGCTCGGACAAGCAGCGTTTGTCACCACAGAGCATTGGGTGCCTCAAACCTCCCCTGTGGCTTCCGAGCACCGTCCCACCCACATGCCCTTGGCATCCACTCTGTTGCCAGAAGGAGGTCCTAAGCAGGACTCTCTCACTTCTGGAGCCAGAGTGCCCCCTGCTTGGAACGTTCCTCAGGAACTCATTTGAGCGAGGCTTCTCCTCCCATGCTTGTCAGCCAGCAGATGATGCCATCGTTCCGCTGGAAAACTCTCTGCTTTGCCTTCAGCCATGGATCGCCTAGCTGAACTCTCTCTGCCTCCAGGAGAAACTGCAGTGTGCATGCAGCCTACAGAAAGGAGAGTGCCTTTTCCTGAGCACTGCTATGCTGAGGCCACTCCCTGAAGACCTCCAAGGGCCTTCTCTGCCCTAACACACTCGTGCCATTCAGCCAACCCAGGGAGCAAAGATCACCCTTGGCAGGACTCAGGGTGTGGCCTGTGTGTGGTTTCTTGGCTGGAGATGGGCAGGTCCTGAAGCTTAGTGCCCACTTGTGAATGGGATCTGATGGGCATAGCCGGCATTCCCTGGTTGTGCAGCAGGCGATCTGGGGCCTCCAAGCTGCATGCAAATCCCCTCCCTGGCTGCCCCTCTTGCTTCTTCTCTGCTGCCAAGCCTCTCTCACCACACATGCGTCTCATCGAAAGGAGCAGGCTGCTTGCCATTCTTGGCAAGGACCTCATCCCACAAGCCTCGTTTGCTCAAAGGGGCGTGCAAATTGACCCAGAGCCTCCAGAGGAGCTGCACTCTCTCCAGCCACAAAGGCCTGCAGGCGAGTCCATGACAGCCTGCTGCATGGAGGGCTTCTATGGGAGAGTGCCATTCTTCCCTGGTGGGGGCTCTTTCTCACACTGCTTTCCGTGGGGAAACACTGTGTGTGCCAAGTGTCTCCTGGGGGCAGAAAATGTCTCCCCAGTGCCAGAGGAGCAGGGAATCCTCTTTGTACACAGAGCAATGTTCTAGGCACACCTCCCATGCTGGGAGATCCCCACTTCCCCAATGGTCCTACTGCCTCAGGAACACACTTTTAGGGAGTGTGGCTCTGACAGGCAGGGCGGCCCGAGTGAGGCATGTGGATTGCAGGCCAAAGCCACTGCACTGAGCATGGCACCTGGAAGTCCTAGCTGAAGGCTCTCTGCAGCAGGCCCAACCTGGAATGAGCCTGCAGCCTGGCCTGCAGTCCCAGGCTTGCCCTGGGCACTGCTAGGTCGGGACCCATCCCAGGCTCAGCCAGGCCTCCCTAGGGCCTGTGCTGGCCTAGGCCTCTGCCAGCCAGCAGCACCTCGATGGAGCACAGTTTTTTCGAGAAGACCCCAGGGTGTGGCTGTGTGTCACTTGCACTGCTCGGAAGCTGCAGGTCCAGAGGCTGTGTGTGCACGTGGCCATTGGGGCCTGAGGACAAAACACTCAGAACTCCACTTTCAAGCAGGACCCCTGCCACCATGTAGCTGCCTGCCACACCCCCTTGCTGCCTGCGCTGTCTTCACTGCTGGCACGCCTCTGTGTGCACAGGCCAGTCGAAGCCAAGGAAACCGGGTGCTTGGTCTCCCCTAGCTAGGAATTCCTCCTACAGCACTCTGGACCAGGGGACACGTGCCCCTGGACCAGCAGCCTGCAAGGAAGCTGCAGCTTAGCCATCCAGAAAGGCCTGCAGCACTTGGCAGGAAGCCTTCTGCTAAGGAAAGCTTTCCCAGTCCAAAGCCTTGGAGGAGTTCATGCATGCTCGGACAAGCAGCGTTTGTCACCACAGAGCATTGGGTGCCTCAAACCTCCCCTGTGGCTTCCGAGCACCGTCCCACCCACATGCCCTTGGCATCCACTCTGTTGCCAGAAGGAGGTCCTAAGCAGGACTCTCTCACTTCTGGAGCCAGAGTGCCCCCTGCTTGGAACGTTCCTCAGGAACTCATTTGAGCGAGGCTTCTCCTCCCATGCTTGTCAGCCAGCAGATGATGCCATTGTTCTGCTGGAAAACACTCTGCTTTGCCTTCAGCCATGGATCGCCTAGCTGAACTCTCTCTGCCTCCAGGAGAAACTGCAGTGTGCATGCAGCCTACAGAAAGGAGAGTGCCTTTTCCTGAGCACTGCTATGCTGAGGCCACTCCCTGAAGACCTCCAAGGGCCTTCTCTGCCCTAACACACTCGTGCCATTCAGCCAACCCAGGGAGCAAAGATCACCCTTGGCAGGACTCAGGGTGTGGCCTGTGTGTGGTTTCTTGGCTGGAGATGGGCAGGTCCTGAAGCTTAGTGCCCACTTGTGAATGGGATCTGATGGGCATAGCCGGCATTCCCTGGTTGTGCAGCAGGCGATCTGGGGCCTCCAAGCTGCATGCAAATCCCCTCCCTGGCTGCCCCTCTTGCTTCTTCTCTGCTGCCAAGCCTCTCTCACCACACATGCGTCTCATCGAAAGGAGCAGGCTGCTTGCCATTCTTGGCAAGGACCTCATCCCACAAGCCTCGTTTGCTCAAAGGGGCGTGCAAATTGACCCAGAGCCTCCAGAGGAGCTGCACTCTCTCCAGCCACAAAGGCCTGCAGGCGAGTCCATGACAGCCTGCTGCATGGAGGGCTTCTATGGGAGAGTGCCACTCTTCCCTGGTGGGGGCTCTTTCTCACACTGCTTTCCGTGGGGAAACACTGTGTGTGCCAAGTGTCTCCTGGGGGCAGAAAATGTCTCCCCAGTGCCAGAGGAGCAGGGAATCCTCTTTGTACACAGAGCAATGTTCTAGGCACACCTCCCATGCTGGGAGATCCCCACTTCCCCAATGGTCCTACTGCCTCAGGAACACACTTTTAGGGAGTGTGGCTCTGACAGGCAGGGCGGCCCGAGTGAGGCATGTGGATTGCAGGCCAAAGCCACTGCACTGAGCATGGCACCTGGAAGTCCTAGCTGAAGGCTCTCTGCAGCAGGCCCAACCTGGAATGAGCCTGCAGCCTGGCCTGCAGTCCCAGGCTTGCCCTGGGCACTGCTAGGTCGGGACCCATCCCAGGCTCAGCCAGGCCTCCCTAGGGCCTGTGCTGGCCTAGGCCTCTGCCAGCCAGCAGCACCTCGATGGAGCACAGTTTTTTCGAGAAGACACCAGCGTGTGGCTGTGTGTCACTTGCACTGCTCGGAAGCTGCAGGTCCAGAGGCTGTGTGTGCACGTGGCCATTGGGGCCTGAGGACAAAACACTCAAACTCCACTTTCAAGCAGGACCCCTGCCACCATGTAGCTGCCTGCCACACCCCCTTGCTGCCTGCGCTGTCTTCACTGCTGGCAGGCCTCTGTGTGCACAGGCCAGTCGAAGCCAAGGAAACCGGGTGCTTGGTCTCCCCTAGCTAGGAATTCCTCCTACAGCACTCTGGACCAGGGGACACGTGCCCCTGGACCAGCAGCCTGCAAGGAAGCTGCAGCTTAGCCATCCAGAAAGGCCTGCAGCACTTGGCAGGAAGCCTTCTGCTAAGGAAAGCTTTCCCAATCCAAAGCCTTGGAGGAGTTCATGCATGCTCGGACAAGCAGCGTTTGTCACCACAGAGCATTGGGTGCCTCAAACCTCCCCTGTGGCTTCCGAGCACCGTCCCACCCACATGCCCTTGGCATCCACTCTGTTGCCAGAAGGAGGTCCTAAGCAGGACTCTCTCACTTCTGGAGCCAGAGTGCCCCCTGCTTGGACCGTTCCTCAGGAACTCATTTGAGCGAGGCTTCTCCTCCCATGCTTGTCAGCCAGCAGATGATGCCATCGTTCCGCTGGAAAACTCTCTGCTTTGCCTTCAGCCATGGATCGCCTAGCTGAACTCTCTCTGCCTCCAGGAGAAACTGCAGTGTGCATGCAGCCTACAGAAAGGAGAGTGCCTTTTCCTGAGCACTGCTATGCTGAGGCCACTCCCTGAAGACCTCCAAGGGCCTTCTCTGCCCTAACACACTCGTGCCATTCAGCCAACCCAGGGAGCAAAGATCACCCTTGGCAGGACTCAGGGTGTGGCCTGTGTGTGGTTTCTTGGCTGGAGATGGGCAGGTCCTGAAGCTTAGTGCCCACTTGTGAATGGGATCTGATGGGCATAGCCGGCATTCCCTGGTTGTGCAGCAGGCGATCTGGGGCCTCCAAGCTGCATGCAAATCCCCTCCCTGGCTGCCCCTCTTGCTTCTTCTCTGCTGCCAAGCCTCTCTCACCACACATGCGTCTCATCAAAAGGAGCAGGCTGCTTGCCATTCTTGGCAAGGACCTCATCCCACAAGCCTCGTTTGCTCAAAGGGGCGTGCAAATTGACCCAGAGCCTCCAGAGGAGCTGCACTCTCTCCAGCCACAAAGGCCTGCAGGCGAGTCCATGACAGCCTGCTGCATGGAGGGCTTCTATGGGAGAGTGCCATTCTTCCCTGGTGGGGGCTCTTTCTCACACTGCTTTCCGTGGGGAAACACTGTGTGTGCCAAGTGTCTCCTGGGGGCAGAAAATGTCTCCCCAGTGCCAGAGGAGCAGGGAATCCTCTTTGTACACAGAGCAATGTTCTAGGCACACCTCCCATGCTGGGAGATCCCCACTTCCCCAATGGTCCTACTGCCTCAGGAACACACTTTTAGGGAGTGTGGCTCTGACAGGCAGGGCGGCCCGAGTGAGGCATGTGGATTGCAGGCCAAAGCCACTGCACTGAGCATGGCACCTGGAAGTCCTAGCTGAAGGCTCTCTGCAGCAGGCCCAACCTGGAATGAGCCTGCAGCCTGGCCTGCAGTCCCAGGCTTGCCCTGGGCACTGCTAGGTCGGGACCCATCCCAGGCTCAGCCAGGCCTCCCTAGGGCCTGTGCTGGCCTAGGCCTCTGCCAGCCAGCAGCACCTCGATGGAGCACAGTTTTTTCGAGAAGACACCAGCGTGTGGCTGTGTGTCACTTGCACTGCTCGGAAGCTGCAGGTCCAGAGGCTGTGTGTGCACGTGGCCATTGGGGCCTGAGGACAAAACACTCAAACTCCACTTTCAAGCAGGACCCCTGCCACCATGTAGCTGCCTGCCACACCCCCTTGCTGCCTGCGCTGTCTTCACTGCTGGCAGGCCTCTGTGTGCACAGGCCAGTCGAAGCCAAGGAAACCGGGTGCTTGGTCTCCCCTAGCTAGGAATTCCTCCTACAGCACTCTGGACCAGGGGACACGTGCCCCTGGACCAGCAGCCTGCAAGGAAGCTGCAGCTTAGCCATCCAGAAAGGCCTGCAGCACTTGGCAGGAAGCCTTCTGCTAAGGAAAGCTTTCCCAATCCAAAGCCTTGGAGGAGTTCATGCATGCTCGGACAAGCAGCGTTTGTCACCACAGAGCATTGGGTGCCTCAAACCTCCCCTGTGGCTTCCGAGCACCGTCCCACCCACATGCCCTTGGCATCCACTCTTTTGCCAGAAGGAGGTCCTAAGCAGGACTCTCTCACTTCTGGAGCCAGAGTGCCCCCTGCTTGGAACGTTCCTCAGGAACTCATTTGAGCGAGGCTTCTCCTCCCATGCTTGTCAGCCAGCAGATGATGCCATCGTTCCGCTGGAAAACTCTCTGCTTTGCCTTCAGCCATGGATCGCCTAGCTGAACTCTCTCTGCCTCCAGGAGAAACTGCAGTGTGCATGCAGCCTACAGAAAGGAGAGTGCCTTTTCCTGAGCACTGCTATGCTGAGGCCACTCCCTGAAGACCTCCAAGGGCCTTCTCTCCCCTAACACACTCGTGCCATTCAGCCAACCCAGGGAGCAAAGATCACCCTTGGCAGGACTCAGGGTGTGGCCTGTGTGTGGTTTCTTGGCTGGAGATGGGCAGGTCCTGAAGCTTAGTGCCCACTTGTGAATGGGATCTGATGGGCATAGCCGGCATTCCCTGGTTGTGCAGCAGGCGATCTGGGGCCTCCAAGCTGCATGCAAATCCCCTCCCTGGCTGCCCCTCTTGCTTCTTCTCTGCTGCCAAGCCTCTCTCACCACACATGCGTCTCATCGAAAGGAGCAGGCTGCTTGCCATTCTTGGCAAGGACCTCATCCCACAAGCCTCGTTTGCTCAAAGGGGCGTGCAAATTGACCCAGAGCCTCCAGAGGAGCTGCACTCTCTCCAGCCACAAAGGCCTGCAGGCGAGTCCATGACAGCCTGCTGCATGGAGGGCTTCTATGGGAGAGTGCCATTCTTCCCTGGTGGGGGCTCTTTCTCACACTGCTTTCCGTGGGGAAACACTGTGTGTGCCAAGTGTCTCCTGGGGGCAGAAAATGTCTCCCCAGTGCCAGAGGAGCAGGGAATCCTCTTTGTACACAGAGCAATGTTCTAGGCACACCTCCCATGCTGGGAGATCCCCACTTCCCCAATGGTCCTACTGCCTCAGGAACACACTTTTAGGGAGTGTGGCTCTGACAGGCAGGGCGGCCCGAGTGAGGCATGTGGATTGCAGGCCAAAGCCACTGCACTGAGCATGGCACCTGGAAGTCCTAGCTGAAGGCTCTCTGCAGCAGGCCCAACCTGGAATGAGCCTGCAGCCTGGCCTGCAGTCCCAGGCTTGCCCTGGGCACTGCTAGGTCGGGACCCATCCCAGGCTCAGCCAGGCCTCCCTAGGGCCTGTGCTGGCCTAGGCCTCTGCCAGCCAGCAGCACCTCGATGGAGCACAGTTTTTTCGAGAAGACACCAGCGTGTGGCTGTGTGTCACTTGCACTGCTCGGAAGCTGCAGGTCCAGAGGCTGTGTGTGCACGTGGCCATTGGGGCCTGAGGACAAAACACTCAAACTCCACTTTCAAGCAGGACCCCTGCCACCATGTAGCTGCCTGCCACACCCCCTTGCTGCCTGCGCTGTCTTCACTGCTGGCAGGCCTCTGTGTGCACAGGCCAGTCGAAGCCAAGGAAACCGGGTGCTTGGTCTCCCCTAGCTAGGAATTCCTCCTACAGCACTCTGGACCAGGGGACATGTGCCCCTGGACCAGCAGCCTGCAAGGAAGCTGCAGCTTAGCCATCCAGAAAGGCCTGCAGCACTTGGCAGGAAGCCTTCTGCTAAGGAAAGCTTTCCCAATCCAAAGCCTTGGAGGAGTTCATGCATGCTCGGACAAGCAGCGTTTGTCACCACAGAGCATTGGGTGCCTCAAACCTCCCCTGTGGCTTCCGAGCACCGTCCCACCCACATGCCCTTGGCATCCACTCTGTTGCCAGAAGGAGGTCCTAAGCAGGACTCTCTCACTTCTGGAGCCAGAGTGCCCCCTGCTTGGAACGTTCCTCAGGAACTCATTTGAGCGAGGCTTCTCCTCCCATGCTTGTCAGCCAGCAGATGATGCCATCGTTCCGCTGGAAAACTCTCTGCTTTGCCTTCAGCCATGGATCGCCTAGCTGAACTCTCTCTGCCTCCAGGAGAAACTGCAGTGTGCATGCAGCCTACAGAAAGGAGAGTGCCTTTTCCTGAGCACTGCTATGCTGAGGCCACTCCCTGAAGACCTCCAAGGGCCTTCTCTGCCCTAACACACTCGTGCCATTCAGCCAACCCAGGGAGCAAAGATCACCCTTGGCAGGACTCAGGGTGTGGCCTGTGTGTGGTTTCTTGGCTGGAGATGGGCAGGTCCTGAAGCTTAGTGCCCACTTGTGAATGGGATCTGATGGGCATAGCCGGCATTCCCTGGTTGTGCAGCAGGCGATCTGGGGCCTCCAAGCTGCATGCAAATCCCCTCCCTGGCTGCCCCTCTTGCTTCTTCTCTGCTGCCAAGCCTCTCTCACCACACATGCGTCTCATCGAAAGGAGCAGGCTGCTTGCCATTCTTGGCAAGGGCCTCATCCCACAAGCCTCGTTTGCTCAAAGGGGCGTGCAAATTGACCCAGAGCCTCCAGAGGAGCTGCACTCTCTCCAGCCACAAAGGCCTGCAGGCGAGTCCATGACAGCCTGCTGCATGGAGGGCTTCTATGGGAGAGGGCCATGCTTCCCTGGTGGGGGCTCTTTCTCACACTGCTTTCCGTGGGGAAACACTGTGTGTGCCAAGTGTCTCCTGGGGGCAGAAAATGTCTCCCCAGTGCCAGAGGAGCAGGGAATCCTCTTTGTACACAGAGCAATGTTCTAGGCACACCTCCCATGCTGGGAGATCCCCACTTCCCCAATGGTCCTACTGCCTCAGGAACACACTTTTAGGGAGTGTGGCTCTGACAGGCAGGGCGGCCCGAGTGAGGCATGTGGATTGCAGGCCAAAGCCACTGCACTGAGCATGGCACCTGGAAGTCCTAGCTGAAGGCTCTCTGCAGCAGGCCCAACCTGGAATGAGCCTGCAGCCTGGCCTGCAGTCCCAGGCTTGCCCTGGGCACTGCTAGGTCGGGACCCATCCCAGGCTCAGCCAGGCCTCCCTAGGGCCTGTGCTGGCCTAGGCCTCTGCCAGCCAGCAGCACCTCGATGGAGCACAGTTTTTTCGAGAAGACACCAGCGTGTGGCTGTGTGTCACTTGCACTGCTCGGAAGCTGCAGGTCCAGAGGCTGTGTGTGCACGTGGCCATTGGGGCCTGAGGACAAAACACTCAAACTCCACTTTCAAGCAGGACCCCTGCCACCATGTAGCTGCCTGCCACACCCCCTTGCTGCCTGCGCTGTCTTCACTGCTGGCAGGCCTCTGTGTGCACAGGCCAGTCGAAGCCAAGGAAACCGGGTGCTTGGTCTCCCCTAGCTAGGAATTCCTCCTACAGCACTCTGGACCAGGGGACACGTGCCCCTGGACCAGCAGCCTGCAAGGAAGCTGCAGCTTAGCCATCCAGAAAGGCCTGCAGCACTTGGCAGGAAGCATTCTGCTAAGGAAAGCTTTCCCAATCCAAAGCCTTGGAGGAGTTCATGCATGCTCGGACAAGCAGCGTTTGTCACCACAGAGCATTGGGTGCCTCAAACCTCCCGTGTGGCTTCCGAGCACCGTCCCACCCACATGCCCTTGGCATCCACTCTGTTGCCAGAAGGAGGTCCTAAGCAGGACTCTCTCACTTCTGGAGCCAGAGTGCCCCCTGCTTGGAACGTTCCTCAGGAACTCATTTGAGCGAGGCTTCTCCTCCCATGCTTGTCAGCCAGCAGATGATGCCATCGTTCCGCTGGAAAACTCTCTGCTTTGCCTTCAGCCATGGATCGCCTAGCTGAACTCTCTCTGCCTCCAGGAGAAACTGCAGTGTGCATGCAGCCTACAGAAAGGAGAGTGCCTTTTCCTGAGCACTGCTATGCTGAGGCCACTCCCTGAAGACCTCCAAGGGCCTTCTCTGCCCTAACACACTCGTGCCATTCAGCCAACCCAGGGAGCAAAGATCACCCTTGGCAGGACTCAGGGTGTGGCCTGTGTGTGGTTTCTTGGCTGGAGATGGGCAGGTCCTGAAGCTTAGTGCCCACTTGTGAATGGGATCTGATGGGCATAGCCGGCATTCCCTGGTTGTGCAGCAGGCGATCTGGGGCCTCCAAGCTGCATGCAAATCCCCTCCCTGGCTGCTCCTCTTGCTTCTTCTCTGCTGCCAAGCCTCTCTCACCACACATGCGTCTCATCGAAAGGAGCAGGCTGCTTGCCATTCTTGGCAAGGACCTCATCCCACAAGCCTCGTTTGCTCAAAGGGGCGTGCAAATTGACCCAGAGCCTCCAGAGGAGCTGCACTCTCTCCAGCCACAAAGGCCTGCAGGCGAGTCCATGACAGCCTGCTGCATGGAGGGCTTCTATGGGAGAGTGCCATTCTTCCCTGGTGGGGGCTCTTTCTCACACTGCTTTCCGTGGGGAAACACTGTGTGTGCCAAGTGTCTCCTGGGGGCAGAAAATGTCTCCCCAGTGCCAGAGGAGCAGGGAATCCTCTTTGTACACAGAGCAATGTTCTAGGCACACCTCCCATGCTGGGAGATCCCCACTTCCCCAATGGTCCTACTGCCTCAGGAACACACTTTTAGGGAGTGTGGCTCTGACAGGCAGGGCGGCCTGAGTGAGGCATGTGGATTGCAGGCCAAAGCCACTGCACTGAGCATGGCACCTGGAAGTCCTAGCTGAAGGCTCTCTGCAGCAGGCCCAACCTGGAATGAGCCTGCAGCCTGGCCTGCAGTCCCAGGCTTGCCCTGGGCACTGCTAGGTCGGGACCCATCCCAGGCTCAGCCAGGCCTCCCTAGGGCCTGTGCTGGCCTAGGCCTCTGCCAGCCAGCAGCACCTCGATGGAGCACAGTTTTTTCGAGAAGACACCAGCGTGTGGCTGTGTGTCACTTGCACTGCTCGGAAGCTGCAGGTCCAGAGGCTGTGTGTGCACGTGGCCATTGGGGCCTGAGGACAAAACACTCAAACTCCACTTTCAAGCAGGACCCCTGCCACCATGTAGCTGCCTGCCACACCCCCTTGCTGCCTGCGCTGTCTTCACTGCTGGCAGGCCTCTGTGTGCACAGGCCAGTCGAAGCCAAGGAAACCGGGTGCTTGGTCTCCCCTAGCTAGGAATTCCTCCTACAGCACTCTGGACCAGGGGACACGTGCCCCTGGACCAGCAGCCTGCAAGGAAGCTGCAGCTTAGCCATCCAGAAAGGCCTGCAGCACTTGGCAGGAAGCCTTCTGCTAAGGAAAGCTTTCCCAATCCAAAGCCTTGGAGGAGTTCATGCATGCTCGGACAAGCAGCGTTTGTCACCACAGAGCATTGGGTGCCTCAAACCTCCCCTGTGGCTTCCGAGCACCGTCCCACCCACATGCCCTTGGCATCCACTCTGTTGCCAGAAGGAGGTCCTAAGCAGGACTCTCTCACTTCTGGAGCCAGAGTGCCCCCTGCTTGGAACGTTCCTCAGGAACTCATTTGAGCGAGGCTTCTCCTCCCATGCTTGTCAGCCAGCAGATGATGCCATTGTTCTGCTGGAAAACTCTCTGCTTTGCCTTCAGCCATGGATCGCCTAGCTGAACTCTCTCTGCCTCCAGGAGAAACTGCAGTGTGCATGCAGTCTACAGAAAGGAGAGTGCCTTTTCCTGAGCACTGCTATGCTGAGGCCACTCCCTGAAGACCTCCAAGGGCCTTCTCTCCCCTAACACACTCGTGCCATTCAGCCAACCCAGGGAGCAAAGATCACCCTTGGCAGGACTCAGGGTGTGGCCTGTGTGTGGTTTCTTGGCTGGAGATGGGCAGGTCCTGAAGCTTAGTGCCCACTTGTGAATGGGATCTGATGGGCATAGCCGGCATTCCCTGGTTGTGCAGCAGGCGATCTGGGGCCTCCAAGCTGCATGCAAATCCCCTCCCTGGCTGCCCCTCTTGCTTCTTCTCTGCTGCCAAGCCTCTCTCACCACACATGCGTCTCATCGAAAGGAGCAGGCTGCTTGCCATTCTTGGCAAGGACCTCATCCCACAAGCCTCGTTTGCTCAAAGGGGCGTGCAAATTGACCCAGAGCCTCCAGAGGAGCTGCACTCTCTCCAGCCACAAAGGCCTGCAGGCGAGTCCATGACAGCCTGCTGCATGGAGGGCTTCTATGGGAGAGGGCCATGCTTCCCTGGTGGGGGCTCTTTCTCACACTGCTTTCCGTGGGGAAACACTGTGTGTGCCAAGTGTCTCCTGGGGGCAGAAAATGTCTCCCCAGTGCCAGAGGAGCAGGGAATCCTCTTTGTACACAGAGCAATGTTCTAGGCACACCTCCCATGCTGGGAGATCCCCACTTCCCCAATGGTCCTACTGCCTCAGGAACACACTTTTAGGGAGTGTGGCTCTGACAGGCAGGGCGGCCCGAGTGAGGCATGTGGATTGCAGGCCAAAGCCACTGCACTGAGCATGGCACCTGGAAGTCCTAGCTGAAGGCTCTCTGCAGCAGGCCCAACCTGGAATGAGCCTGCAGCCTGGCCTGCAGTCCCAGGCTTGCCCTGGGCACTGCTAGGTCGGGACCCATCCCAGGCTCAGCCAGGCCTCCCTAGGGCCTGTGCTGGCCTAGGCCTCTGCCAGCCAGCAGCACCTCGATGGAGCACAGTTTTTTCGAGAAGACACCAGCGTGTGGCTGTGTGTCACTTGCACTGCTCGGAAGCTGCAGGTCCAGAGGCTGTGTGTGCACGTGGCCATTGGGGCCTGAGGACAAAACACTCAAACTCCACTTTCAAGCAGGACCCCTGCCACCATGTAGCTGCCTGCCACACCCCCTTGCTGCCTGCGCTGTCTTCACTGCTGGCAGGCCTCTGTGTGCACAGGCCAGTCGAAGCCAAGGAAACCGGGTGCTTGGTCTCCCCTAGCTAGGAATTCCTCCTACAGCACTCTGGACCAGGGGACATGTGCCCCTGGACCAGCAGCCTGCAAGGAAGCTGCAGCTTAGCCATCCAGAAAGGCCTGCAGCACTTGGCAGGAAGCCTTCTGCTAAGGAAAGCTTTCCCAATCCAAAGCCTTGGAGGAGTTCATGCATGCTCGGACAAGCAGCGTTTGTCACCACAGAGCATTGGGTGCCTCAAACCTCCCCTGTGGCTTCCGAGCACCGTCCCACCCACATGCCCTTGGCATCCACTCTGTTGCCAGAAGGAGGTCCTAAGCAGGACTCTCTCACTTCTGGAGCCAGAGTGCCCCCTGCTTGGAACGTTCCTCAGGAACTCATTTGAGCGAGGCTTCTCCTCCCATGCTTGTCAGCCAGCAGATGATGCCATCGTTCCGCTGGAAAACTCTCTGCTTTGCCTTCAGCCATGGATCGCCTAGCTGAACTCTCTCTGCCTCCAGGAGAAACTGCAGTGTGCATGCAGCCTACAGAAAGGAGAGTGCCTTTTCCTGAGCACTGCTATGCTGAGGCCACTCCCTGAAGACCTCCAAGGGCCTTCTCTCCCCTAACACACTCGTGCCATTCAGCCAACCCAGGGAGCAAAGATCACCCTTGGCAGGACTCAGGGTGTGGCCTGTGTGTGGTTTCTTGGCTGGAGATGGGCAGGTCCTGAAGCTTAGTGCCCACTTGTGAATGGGATCTGATGGGCATAGCCGGCATTCCCTGGTTGTGCAGCAGGCGATCTGGGGCCTCCAAGCTGCATGCAAATCCCCTCCCTGGCTGCCCCTCTTGCTTCTTCTCTGCTGCCAAGCCTCTCTCACCACACATGCGTCTCATCGAAAGGAGCAGGCTGCTTGCCATTCTTGGCAAGGACCTCATCCCACAAGCCTCGTTTGCTCAAAGGGGCGTGCAAATTGACCCAGAGCCTCCAGAGGAGCTGCACTCTCTCCAGCCACAAAGGCCTGCAGGCGAGTCCATGACAGCCTGCTGCATGGAGGGCTTCTATGGGAGAGTGCCATTCTTCCCTGGTGGGGGCTCTTTCTCACACTGCTTTCCGTGGGGAAACACTGTGTGTGCCAAGTGTCTCCTGGGGGCAGAAAATGTCTCCCCAGTGCCAGAGGAGCAGGGAATCCTCTTTGTACACAGAGCAATGTTCTAGGCACACCTCCCATGCTGGGAGATCCCCACTTCCCCAATGGTCCTACTGCCTCAGGAACACACTTTTAGGGAGTGTGGCTCTGACAGGCAGGGCGGCCCGAGTGAGGCATGTGGATTGCAGGCCAAAGCCACTGCACTGAGCATGGCACCTGGAAGTCCTAGCTGAAGGCTCTCTGCAGCAGGCCCAACCTGGAATGAGCCTGCAGCCTGGCCTGCAGTCCCAGGCTTGCCCTGGGCACTGCTAGGTCGGGACCCATCCCAGGCTCAGCCAGGCCTCCCTAGGGCCTGTGCTGGCCTAGGCCTCTGCCAGCCAGCAGCACCTCGATGGAGCACAGTTTTTTCGAGAAGACACCAGCGTGTGGCTGTGTGTCACTTGCACTGCTCGGAAGCTGCAGGTCCAGAGGCTGTGTGTGCACGTGGCCATTGGGGCCTGAGGACAAAACACTCAAACTCCACTTTCAAGCAGGACCCCTGCCACCATGTAGCTGCCTGCCACACCCCCTTGCTGCCTGCGCTGTCTTCACTGCTGGCAGGCCTCTGTGTGCACAGGCCAGTCGAAGCCAAGGAAACCGGGTGCTTGGTCTCCCCTAGCTAGGAATTCCTCCTACAGCACTCTGGACCAGGGGACATGTGCCCCTGGACCAGCAGCCTGCAAGGAAGCTGCAGCTTAGCCATCCAGAAAGGCCTGCAGCACTTGGCAGGAAGCCTTCTGCTAAGGAAAGCTTTCCCAATCCAAAGCCTTGGAGGAGTTCATGCATGCTCGGACAAGCAGCGTTTGTCACCACAGAGCATTGGGTGCCTCAAACCTCCCCTGTGGCTTCCGAGCACCGTCCCACCCACATGCCCTTGGCATCCACTCTGTTGCCAGAAGGAGGTCCTAAGCAGGACTCTCTCACTTCTGGAGCCAGAGTGCCCCCTGCTTGGAACGTTCCTCAGGAACTCATTTGAGCGAGGCTTCTCCTCCCATGCTTGTCAGCCAGCAGATGATGCCATCGTTCCGCTGGAAAACTCTCTGCTTTGCCTTCAGCCATGGATCGCCTAGCTGAACTCTCTCTGCCTCCAGGAGAAACTGCAGTGTGCATGCAGCCTACAGAAAGGAGAGTGCCTTTTCCTGAGCACTGCTATGCTGAGGCCACTCCCTGAAGACCTCCAAGGGCCTTCTCTCCCCTAACACACTCGTGCCATTCAGCCAACCCAGGGAGCAAAGATCACCCTTGGCAGGACTCAGGGTGTGGCCTGTGTGTGGTTTCTTGGCTGGAGATGGGCAGGTCCTGAAGCTTAGTGCCCACTTGTGAATGGGATCTGATGGGCATAGCCGGCATTCCCTGGTTGTGCAGCAGGCGATCTGGGGCCTCCAAGCTGCATGCAAATCCCCTCCCTGGCTGCCCCTCTTGCTTCTTCTCTGCTGCCAAGCCTCTCTCACCACACATGCGTCTCATCGAAAGGAGCAGGCTGCTTGCCATTCTTGGCAAGGGCCTCATCCCACAAGCCTCGTTTGCTCAAAGGGGCGTGCAAATTGACCCAGAGCCTCCAGAGGAGCTGCACTCTCTCCAGCCACAAAGGCCTGCAGGCGAGTCCATGACAGCCTGCTGCATGGAGGGCTTCTATGGGAGAGGGCCATGCTTCCCTGGTGGGGGCTCTTTCTCACACTGCTTTCCGTGGGGAAACACTGTGTGTGCCAAGTGTCTCCTGGGGGCAGAAAATGTCTCCCCAGTGCCAGAGGAGCAGGGAATCCTCTTTGTACACAGAGCAATGTTCTAGGCACACCTCCCATGCTGGGAGATCCCCACTTCCCCAATGGTCCTACTGCCTCAGGAACACACTTTTAGGGAGTGTGGCTCTGACAGGCAGGGCGGCCCGAGTGAGGCATGTGGATTGCAGGCCAAAGCCACTGCACTGAGCATGGCACCTGGAAGTCCTAGCTGAAGGCTCTCTGCAGCAGGCCCAACCTGGAATGAGCCTGCAGCCTGGCCTGCAGTCCCAGGCTTGCCCTGGGCACTGCTAGGTCGGGACCCATCCCAGGCTCAGCCAGGCCTCCCTAGGGCCTGTGCTGGCCTAGGCCTCTGCCAGCCAGCAGCACCTCGATGGAGCACAGTTTTTTCGAGAAGACACCAGCGTGTGGCTGTGTGTCACTTGCACTGCTCGGAAGCTGCAGGTCCAGAGGCTGTGTGTGCACGTGGCCATTGGGGCCTGAGGACAAAACACTCAAACTCCACTTTCAAGCAGGACCCCTGCCACCATGTAGCTGCCTGCCACACCCCCTTGCTGCCTGCGCTGTCTTCACTGCTGGCAGGCCTCTGTGTGCACAGGCCAGTCGAAGCCAAGGAAACCGGGTGCTTGGTCTCCCCTAGCTAGGAATTCCTCCTACAGCACTCTGGACCAGGGGACACGTGCCCCTGGACCAGCAGCCTGCAAGGAAGCTGCAGCTTAGCCATCCAGAAAGGCCTGCAGCACTTGGCAGGAAGCATTCTGCTAAGGAAAGCTTTCCCAATCCAAAGCCTTGGAGGAGTTCATGCATGCTCGGACAAGCAGCGTTTGTCACCACAGAGCATTGGGTGCCTCAAACCTCCCGTGTGGCTTCCGAGCACCGTCCCACCCACATGCCCTTGGCATCCACTCTGTTGCCAGAAGGAGGTCCTAAGCAGGACTCTCTCACTTCTGGAGCCAGAGTGCCCCCTGCTTGGACCGTTCCTCAGGAACTCATTTGAGCGAGGCTTCTCCTCCCATGCTTGTCAGCCAGCAGATGATGCCATCGTTCCGCTGGAAAACTCTCTGCTTTGCCTTCAGCCATGGATCGCCTAGCTGAACTCTCTCTGCCTCCAGGAGAAACTGCAGTGTGCATGCAGCCTACAGAAAGGAGAGTGCCTTTTCCTGAGCACTGCTATGCTGAGGCCACTCCCTGAAGACCTCCAAGGGCCTTCTCTGCCCTAACACACTCGTGCCATTCAGCCAACCCAGGGAGCAAAGATCACCCTTGGCAGGACTCAGGGTGTGGCCTGTGTGTGGTTTCTTGGCTGGAGATGGGCAGGTCCTGAAGCTTAGTGCCCACTTGTGAATGGGATCTGATGGGCATAGCCGGCATTCCCTGGTTGTGCAGCAGGCGATCTGGGGCCTCCAAGCTGCATGCAAATCCCCTCCCTGGCTGCCCCTCTTGCTTCTTCTCTGCTGCCAAGCCTCTCTCACCACACATGCGTCTCATCGAAAGGAGCAGGCTGCTTGCCATTCTTGGCAAGGACCTCATCCCACAAGCCTCGTTTGCTCAAAGGGGCGTGCAAATTGACCCAGAGCCTCCAGAGGAGCTGCACTCTCTCCAGCCACAAAGGCCTGCAGGCGAGTCCATGACAGCCTGCTGCATGGAGGGCTTCTATGGGAGAGTGCCATTCTTCCCTGGTGGGGGCTCTTTCTCACACTGCTTTCCGTGGGGAAACACTGTGTGTGCCAAGTGTCTCCTGGGGGCAGAAAATGTCTCCCCAGTGCCAGAGGAGCAGGGAATCCTCTTTGTACACAGAGCAATGTTCTAGGCACACCTCCCATGCTGGGAGATCCCCACTTCCCCAATGGTCCTACTGCCTCAGGAACACACTTTTAGGGAGTGTGGCTCTGACAGGCAGGGCGGCCCGAGTGAGGCATGTGGATTGCAGGCCAAAGCCACTGCACTGAGCATGGCACCTGGAAGTCCTAGCTGAAGGCTCTCTGCAGCAGGCCCAACCTGGAATGAGCCTGCAGCCTGGCCTGCAGTCCCAGGCTTGCCCTGGGCACTGCTAGGTCGGGACCCATCCCAGGCTCAGCCAGGCCTCCCTAGGGCCTGTGCTGGCCTAGGCCTCTGCCAGCCAGCAGCACCTCGATGGAGCACAGTTTTTTCGAGAAGACACCAGCGTGTGGCTGTGTGTCACTTGCACTGCTCGGAAGCTGCAGGTCCAGAGGCTGTGTGTGCACGTGGCCATTGGGGCCTGAGGACAAAACACTCAAACTCCACTTTCAAGCAGGACCCCTGCCACCATGTAGCTGCCTGCCACACCCCCTTGCTGCCTGCGCTGTCTTCACTGCTGGCAGGCCTCTGTGTGCACAGGCCAGTCGAAGCCAAGGAAACCGGGTGCTTGCTCTCCCCTAGCTAGGAATTCCTCCTACAGCACTCTGGACCAGGGGACACGTGCCCCTGGACCAGCAGCCTGCAAGGAAGCTGCAGCTTAGCCATCCAGAAAGGCCTGCAGCACTTGGCAGGAAGCCTTCTGCTAAGGAAAGCTTTCCCAATCCAAAGCCTTGGAGGAGTTCATGCATGCTCGGACAAGCAGCGTTTGTCACCACAGAGCATTGGGTGCCTCAAACCTCCCCTGTGGCTTCCGAGCACCGTCCCACCCACATGCCCTTGGCATCCACTCTTTTGCCAGAAGGAGGTCCTAAGCAGGACTCTCTCACTTCTGGAGCCAGAGTGCCCCCTGCTTGGAACGTTCCTCAGGAACTCATTTGAGCGAGGCTTCTCCTCCCATGCTTGTCAGCCAGCAGATGATGCCATTGTTCTGCTGGAAAACACTCTGCTTTGCCTTCAGCCATGGATCGCCTAGCTGAACTCTCTCTGCCTCCAGGAGAAACTGCAGTGTGCATGCAGCCTACAGAAAGGAGAGTGCCTTTTCCTGAGCACTGCTATGCTGAGGCCACTCCCTGAAGACCTCCAAGGGCCTTCTCTGCCCTAACACACTCGTGCCATTCAGCCAACCCAGGGAGCAAAGATCACCCTTGGCAGGACTCAGGGTGTGGCCTGTGTGTGGTTTCTTGGCTGGAGATGGGCAGGTCCTGAAGCTTAGTGCCCACTTGTGAATGGGATCTGATGGGCATAGCCGGCATTCCCTGGTTGTGCAGCAGGCGATCTGGGGCCTCCAAGCTGCATGCAAATCCCCTCCCTGGCTGCCCCTCTTGCTTCTTCTCTGCTGCCAAGCCTCTCTCACCACACATGCGTCTCATCGAAAGGAGCAGGCTGCTTGCCATTCTTGGCAAGGACCTCATCCCACAAGCCTCGTTTGCTCAAAGGGGCGTGCAAATTGACCCAGAGCCTCCAGAGGAGCTGCACTCTCTCCAGACACAAAGGCCTGCAGGCGAGTCCATGACAGCCTGCTGCATGGAGGGCTTCTATGGGAGAGTGCCATTCTTCCCTGGTGGGGGCTCTTTCTCACACTGCTTTCCGTGGGGAAACACTGTGTGTGCCAAGTGTCTCCTGGGGGCAGAAAATGTCTCCCCAGTGCCAGAGGAGCAGGGAATCCTCTTTGTACACAGAGCAATGTTCTAGGCACACCTCCCATGCTGGGAGATCCCCACTTCCCCAACGGTCCAACTGCCTCAGGAACACACTTTTAGGGAGTGTGGTTCTGACAGGCAGGGCGGCCCGAGTGAGGCATGTGGATTGCAGGCCAAAGCCACTGCACTGAGCATGGCACCTGGAAGTCCTAGCTGAAGGCTCTCTGCAGCAGGCCCAACCTGGAATGAGCCTGCAGCCTGGCCTGCAGTCCCAGGCTTGCCCAGGGCACTGCTAGGTCGGGACCCATCCCAGGCTCAGCCAGGCCTCCCTAGGGCCTGTGCTGGCCTAGGCCTCTGCCAGCCAGCAGCACATCGATGGAGCACAGTTTTTTCGAGAAGACACCAGCGTGTGGCTGTGTGTCACTTGCACTGCTCGGAAGCTGCAGGTCCAGAGGCTGTGTGTGCACCTGGCCATTGGGGCCTGAGGACAAAACACTCAGAACTCCACTTTCAAGCAGGAACCCTGCCACCATGTAGCTGCCTGCCACACCCCCTTGCTGCCTGCGCCGTCTTCACTGCTGGCACGCCTCTGTGTGCACAGGCCAGTCGAAGCCAAGGAAACCGGGTGCTTGGTCTCCCCTAGCTAGGAATTCCTCCTACAGCACTCTGGACCAGGGGACACGTGCCCCTGGACCAGCAGCCTGCAAGGAAGCTGCAGCTTAGCCATCCAGAAAGGCCTGCAGCACTTGGCAGGAAGCCTTCTGCTAAGGAAAGCTTTCCCAATCCAAAGCCTTGGAGGAGTTCATGCATGCTCGGACAAGCAGCGTTTGTCACCACAGAGCATTGGGTGCCTCAAACCTCCCCTGTGGCTTCCGAGCACCGTCCCACCCACATGCCCTTGGCATCCACTCTTTTGCCAGAAGGAGGTCCTAAGCAGGACTCTCTCACTTCTGGAGCCAGAGTGCCCCCTGCTTGGAACGTTCCTCAGGAACTCATTTGAGCGAGGCTTCTCCTCCCATGCTTGTCAGCCAGCAGATGATGCCATTGTTCTGCTGGAAAACACTCTGCTTTGCCTTCAGCCATGGATCGCCTAGCTGAACTCTCTCTGCCTCCAGGAGAAACTGCAGTGTGCATGCAGCCTACAGAAAGGAGAGTGCCTTTTCCTGAGCACTGCTATGCTGAGGCCACTCCCTGAAGACCTCCAAGGGCCTTCTCTGCCCTAACACACTCGTGCCATTCAGCCAACCCAGGGAGCAAAGATCACCCTTGGCAGGACTCAGGGTGTGGCCTGTGTGTGGTTTCTTGGCTGGAGATGGGCAGGTCCTGAAGCTTAGTGCCCACTTGTGAATGGGATCTGATGGGCATAGCCGGCATTCCCTGGTTGTGCAGCAGGCGATCTGGGGCCTCCAAGCTGCATGCAAATCCCCTCCCTGGCTGCCCCTCTTGCTTCTTCTCTGCTGCCAAGCCTCTCTCACCACACATGCGTCTCATCGAAAGGAGCAGGCTGCTTGCCATTCTTGGCAAGGACCTCATCCCACAAGCCTCGTTTGCTCAAAGGGGCGTGCAAATTGACCCAGAGCCTCCAGAGGAGCTGCACTCTCTCCAGCCACAAAGGCCTGCAGGCGAGTCCATGACAGCCTGCTGCATGGAGGGCTTCTATGGGAGAGTGCCACTCTTCCCTGGTGGGGGCTCTTTCTCACACTGCTTTCCGTGGGGAAACACTGTGTGTGCCAAGTGTCTCCTGGGGGCAGAAAATGTCTCCCCAGTGCCAGAGGAGCAGGGAATCCTCTTTGTACACAGAGCAATGTTCTAGGCACACCTCCCATGCTGGGAGATCCCCACTTCCCCAATGGTCCTACTGCCTCAGGAACACACTTTTAGGGAGTGTGGCTCTGACAGGCAGGGCGGCCCGAGTGAGGCATGTGGATTGCAGGCCAAAGCCACTGCACTGAGCATGGCACCTGGAAGTCCTAGCTGAAGGCTCTCTGCAGCAGGCCCAACCTGGAATGAGCCTGCAGCCTGGCCTGCAGTCCCAGGCTTGCCCTGGGCACTGCTAGGTCGGGACCCATCCCAGGCTCAGCCAGGCCTCCCTAGGGCCTGTGCTGGCCTAGGCCTCTGCCAGCCAGCAGCACCTCGATGGAGCACAGTTTTTTCGAGAAGACACCAGCGTGTGGCTGTGTGTCACTTGCACTGCTCGGAAGCTGCAGGTCCAGAGGCTGTGTGTGCACGTGGCCATTGGGGCCTGAGGACAAAACACTCAAACTCCACTTTCAAGCAGGACCCCTGCCACCATGTAGCTGCCTGCCACACCCCCTTGCTGCCTGCGCTGTCTTCACTGCTGGCAGGCCTCTGTGTGCACAGGCCAGTCGAAGCCAAGGAAACCGGGTGCTTGGTCTCCCCTAGCTAGGAATTCCTCCTACAGCACTCTGGACCAGGGGACACGTGCCCCTGGACCAGCAGCCTGCAAGGAAGCTGCAGCTTAGCCATCCAGAAAGGCCTGCAGCACTTGGCAGGAAGCCTTCTGCTAAGGAAAGCTTTCCCAATCCAAAGCCTTGGAGGAGTTCATGCATGCTCGGACAAGCAGCGTTTGTCACCACAGAGCATTGGGTGCCTCAAACCTCCCCTGTGGCTTCCGAGCACCGTCCCACCCACATGCCCTTGGCATCCACTCTGTTGCCAGAAGGAGGTCCTAAGCAGGACTCTCTCACTTCTGGAGCCAGAGTGCCCCCTGCTTGGACCGTTCCTCAGGAACTCATTTGAGCGAGGCTTCTCCTCCCATGCTTGTCAGCCAGCAGATGATGCCATCGTTCCGCTGGAAAACTCTCTGCTTTGCCTTCAGCCATGGATCGCCTAGCTGAACTCTCTCTGCCTCCAGGAGAAACTGCAGTGTGCATGCAGCCTACAGAAAGGAGAGTGCCTTTTCCTGAGCACTGCTATGCTGAGGCCACTCCCTGAAGACCTCCAAGGGCCTTCTCTGCCCTAACACACTCGTGCCATTCAGCCAACCCAGGGAGCAAAGATCACCCTTGGCAGGACTCAGGGTGTGGCCTGTGTGTGGTTTCTTGGCTGGAGATGGGCAGGTCCTGAAGCTTAGTGCCCACTTGTGAATGGGATCTGATGGGCATAGCCGGCATTCCCTGGTTGTGCAGCAGGCGATCTGGGGCCTCCAAGCTGCATGCAAATCCCCTCCCTGGCTGCCCCTCTTGCTTCTTCTCTGCTGCCAAGCCTCTCTCACCACACATGCGTCTCATCAAAAGGAGCAGGCTGCTTGCCATTCTTGGCAAGGACCTCATCCCACAAGCCTCGTTTGCTCAAAGGGGCGTGCAAATTGACCCAGAGCCTCCAGAGGAGCTGCACTCTCTCCAGCCACAAAGGCCTGCAGGCGAGTCCATGACAGCCTGCTGCATGGAGGGCTTCTATGGGAGAGTGCCATTCTTCCCTGGTGGGGGCTCTTTCTCACACTGCTTTCCGTGGGGAAACACTGTGTGTGCCAAGTGTCTCCTGGGGGCAGAAAATGTCTCCCCAGTGCCAGAGGAGCAGGGAATCCTCTTTGTACACAGAGCAATGTTCTAGGCACACCTCCCATGCTGGGAGATCCCCACTTCCCCAATGGTCCTACTGCCTCAGGAACACACTTTTAGGGAGTGTGGCTCTGACAGGCAGGGCGGCCCGAGTGAGGCATGTGGATTGCAGGCCAAAGCCACTGCACTGAGCATGGCACCTGGAAGTCCTAGCTGAAGGCTCTCTGCAGCAGGCCCAACCTGGAATGAGCCTGCAGCCTGGCCTGCAGTCCCAGGCTTGCCCTGGGCACTGCTAGGTCGGGACCCATCCCAGGCTCAGCCAGGCCTCCCTAGGGCCTGTGCTGGCCTAGGCCTCTGCCAGCCAGCAGCACCTCGATGGAGCACAGTTTTTTCGAGAAGACACCAGCGTGTGGCTGTGTGTCACTTGCACTGCTCGGAAGCTGCAGGTCCAGAGGCTGTGTGTGCACGTGGCCATTGGGGCCTGAGGACAAAACACTCAAACTCCACTTTCAAGCAGGACCCCTGCCACCATGTAGCTGCCTGCCACACCCCCTTGCTGCCTGCGCTGTCTTCACTGCTGGCAGGCCTCTGTGTGCACAGGCCAGTCGAAGCCAAGGAAACCGGGTGCTTGGTCTCCCCTAGCTAGGAATTCCTCCTACAGCACTCTGGACCAGGGGACACGTGCCCCTGGACCAGCAGCCTGCAAGGAAGCTGCAGCTTAGCCATCCAGAAAGGCCTGCAGCACTTGGCAGGAAGCCTTCTGCTAAGGAAAGCTTTCCCAATCCAAAGCCTTGGAGGAGTTCATGCATGCTCGGACAAGCAGCGTTTGTCACCACAGAGCATTGGGTGCCTCAAACCTCCCCTGTGGCTTCCGAGCACCGTCCCACCCACATGCCCTTGGCATCCACTCTTTTGCCAGAAGGAGGTCCTAAGCAGGACTCTCTCACTTCTGGAGCCAGAGTGCCCCCTGCTTGGAACGTTCCTCAGGAACTCATTTGAGCGAGGCTTCTCCTCCCATGCTTGTCAGCCAGCAGATGATGCCATTGTTCTGCTGGAAAACTCTCTGCTTTGCCTTCAGCCATGGATCGCCTAGCTGAACTCTCTCTGCCTCCAGGAGAAACTGCAGTGTGCATGCAGCCTACAGAAAGGAGAGTGCCTTTTCCTGAGCACTGCTATGCTGAGGCCACTCCCTGAAGACCTCCAAGGGCCTTCTCTCCCCTAACACACTCGTGCCATTCAGCCAACCCAGGGAGCAAAGATCACCCTTGGCAGGACTCAGGGTGTGGCCTGTGTGTGGTTTCTTGGCTGGAGATGGGCAGGTCCTGAAGCTTAGTGCCCACTTGTGAATGGGATCTGATGGGCATAGCCGGCATTCCCTGGTTGTGCAGCAGGCGATCTGGGGCCTCCAAGCTGCATGCAAATCCCCTCCCTGGCTGCCCCTCTTGCTTCTTCTCTGCTGCCAAGCCTCTCTCACCACACATGCGTCTCATCGAAAGGAGCAGGCTGCTTGCCATTCTTGGCAAGGACCTCATCCCACAAGCCTCGTTTGCTCAAAGGGGCGTGCAAATTGACCCAGAGCCTCCAGAGGAGCTGCACTCTCTCCAGCCACAAAGGCCTGCAGGCGAGTCCATGACAGCCTGCTGCATGGAGGGCTTCTATGGGAGAGTGCCATTCTTCCCTGGTGGGGGCTCTTTCTCACACTGCTTTCCGTGGGGAAACACTGTGTGTGCCAAGTGTCTCCTGGGGGCAGAAAATGTCTCCCCAGTGCCAGAGGAGCAGGGAATCCTCTTTGTACACAGAGCAATGTTCTAGGCACACCTCCCATGCTGGGAGATCCCCACTTCCCCAATGGTCCTACTGCCTCAGGAACACACTTTTAGGGAGTGTGGCTCTGACAGGCAGGGCGGCCCGAGTGAGGCATGTGGATTGCAGGCCAAAGCCACTGCACTGAGCATGGCACCTGGAAGTCCTAGCTGAAGGCTCTCTGCAGCAGGCCCAACCTGGAATGAGCCTGCAGCCTGGCCTGCAGTCCCAGGCTTGCCCTGGGCACTGCTAGGTCGGGACCCATCCCAGGCTCAGCCAGGCCTCCCTAGGGCCTGTGCTGGCCTAGGCCTCTGCCAGCCAGCAGCACCTCGATGGAGCACAGTTTTTTCGAGAAGACACCAGCGTGTGGCTGTGTGTCACTTGCACTGCTCGGAAGCTGCAGGTCCAGAGGCTGTGTGTGCACGTGGCCATTGGGGCCTGAGGACAAAACACTCAAACTCCACTTTCAAGCAGGACCCCTGCCACCATGTAGCTGCCTGCCACACCCCCTTGCTGCCTGCGCTGTCTTCACTGCTGGCAGGCCTCTGTGTGCACAGGCCAGTCGAAGCCAAGGAAACCGGGTGCTTGGTCTCCCCTAGCTAGGAATTCCTCCTACAGCACTCTGGACCAGGGGACATGTGCCCCTGGACCAGCAGCCTGCAAGGAAGCTGCAGCTTAGCCATCCAGAAAGGCCTGCAGCACTTGGCAGGAAGCCTTCTGCTAAGGAAAGCTTTCCCAATCCAAAGCCTTGGAGGAGTTCATGCATGCTCGGACAAGCAGCGTTTGTCACCACAGAGCATTGGGTGCCTCAAACCTCCCCTGTGGCTTCCGAGCACCGTCCCACCCACATGCCCTTGGCATCCACTCTGTTGCCAGAAGGAGGTCCTAAGCAGGACTCTCTCACTTCTGGAGCCAGAGTGCCCCCTGCTTGGAACGTTCCTCAGGAACTCATTTGAGCGAGGCTTCTCCTCCCATGCTTGTCAGCCAGCAGATGATGCCATCGTTCCGCTGGAAAACTCTCTGCTTTGCCTTCAGCCATGGATCGCCTAGCTGAACTCTCTCTGCCTCCAGGAGAAACTGCAGTGTGCATGCAGCCTACAGAAAGGAGAGTGCCTTTTCCTGAGCACTGCTATGCTGAGGCCACTCCCTGAAGACCTCCAAGGGCCTTCTCTCCCCTAACACACTCGTGCCATTCAGCCAACCCAGGGAGCAAAGATCACCCTTGGCAGGACTCAGGGTGTGGCCTGTGTGTGGTTTCTTGGCTGGAGATGGGCAGGTCCTGAAGCTTAGTGCCCACTTGTGAATGGGATCTGATGGGCATAGCCGGCATTCCCTGGTTGTGCAGCAGGCGATCTGGGGCCTCCAAGCTGCATGCAAATCCCCTCCCTGGCTGCCCCTCTTGCTTCTTCTCTGCTGCCAAGCCTCTCTCACCACACATGCGTCTCATCGAAAGGAGCAGGCTGCTTGCCATTCTTGGCAAGGACCTCATCCCACAAGCCTCGTTTGCTCAAAGGGGCGTGCAAATTGACCCAGAGCCTCCAGAGGAGCTGCACTCTCTCCAGCCACAAAGGCCTGCAGGCGAGTCCATGACAGCCTGCTGCATGGAGGGCTTCTATGGGAGAGTGCCATTCTTCCCTGGTGGGGGCTCTTTCTCACACTGCTTTCCGTGGGGAAACACTGTGTGTGCCAAGTGTCTCCTGGGGGCAGAAAATGTCTCCCCAGTGCCAGAGGAGCAGGGAATCCTCTTTGTACACAGAGCAATGTTCTAGGCACACCTCCCATGCTGGGAGATCCCCACTTCCCCAATGGTCCTACTGCCTCAGGAACACACTTTTAGGGAGTGTGGCTCTGACAGGCAGGGCGGCCCGAGTGAGGCATGTGGATTGCAGGCCAAAGCCACTGCACTGAGCATGGCACCTGGAAGTCCTAGCTGAAGGCTCTCTGCAGCAGGCCCAACCTGGAATGAGCCTGCAGCCTGGCCTGCAGTCCCAGGCTTGCCCTGGGCACTGCTAGGTCGGGACCCATCCCAGGCTCAGCCAGGCCTCCCTAGGGCCTGTGCTGGCCTAGGCCTCTGCCAGCCAGCAGCACCTCGATGGAGCACAGTTTTTTCGAGAAGACACCAGCGTGTGGCTGTGTGTCACTTGCACTGCTCGGAAGCTGCAGGTCCAGAGGCTGTGTGTGCACGTGGCCATTGGGGCCTGAGGACAAAACACTCAAACTCCACTTTCAAGCAGGACCCCTGCCACCATGTAGCTGCCTGCCACACCCCCTTGCTGCCTGCGCTGTCTTCACTGCTGGCAGGCCTCTGTGTGCACAGGCCAGTCGAAGCCAAGGAAACCGGGTGCTTGGTCTCCCCTAGCTAGGAATTCCTCCTACAGCACTCTGGACCAGGGGACATGTGCCCCTGGACCAGCAGCCTGCAAGGAAGCTGCAGCTTAGCCATCCAGAAAGGCCTGCAGCACTTGGCAGGAAGCCTTCTGCTAAGGAAAGCTTTCCCAATCCAAAGCCTTGGAGGAGTTCATGCATGCTCGGACAAGCAGCGTTTGTCACCACAGAGCATTGGGTGCCTCAAACCTCCCCTGTGGCTTCCGAGCACCGTCCCACCCACATGCCCTTGGCATCCACTCTGTTGCCAGAAGGAGGTCCTAAGCAGGACTCTCTCACTTCTGGAGCCAGAGTGCCCCCTGCTTGGAACGTTCCTCAGGAACTCATTTGAGCGAGGCTTCTCCTCCCATGCTTGTCAGCCAGCAGATGATGCCATCGTTCCGCTGGAAAACTCTCTGCTTTGCCTTCAGCCATGGATCGCCTAGCTGAACTCTCTCTGCCTCCAGGAGAAACTGCAGTGTGCATGCAGCCTACAGAAAGGAGAGTGCCTTTTCCTGAGCACTGCTATGCTGAGGCCACTCCCTGAAGACCTCCAAGGGCCTTCTCTGCCCTAACACACTCGTGCCATTCAGCCAACCCAGGGAGCAAAGATCACCCTTGGCAGGACTCAGGGTGTGGCCTGTGTGTGGTTTCTTGGCTGGAGATGGGCAGGTCCTGAAGCTTAGTGCCCACTTGTGAATGGGATCTGATGGGCATAGCCGGCATTCCCTGGTTGTGCAGCAGGCGATCTGGGGCCTCCAAGCTGCATGCAAATCCCCTCCCTGGCTGCCCCTCTTGCTTCTTCTCTGCTGCCAAGCCTCTCTCACCACACATGCGTCTCATCGAAAGGAGCAGGCTGCTTGCCATTCTTGGCAAGGGCCTCATCCCACAAGCCTCGTTTGCTCAAAGGGGCGTGCAAATTGACCCAGAGCCTCCAGAGGAGCTGCACTCTCTCCAGCCACAAAGGCCTGCAGGCGAGTCCATGACAGCCTGCTGCATGGAGGGCTTCTATGGGAGAGGGCCATGCTTCCCTGGTGGGGGCTCTTTCTCACACTGCTTTCCGTGGGGAAACACTGTGTGTGCCAAGTGTCTCCTGGGGGCAGAAAATGTCTCCCCAGTGCCAGAGGAGCAGGGAATCCTCTTTGTACACAGAGCAATGTTCTAGGCACACCTCCCATGCTGGGAGATCCCCACTTCCCCAATGGTCCTACTGCCTCAGGAACACACTTTTAGGGAGTGTGGCTCTGACAGGCAGGGCGGCCCGAGTGAGGCATGTGGATTGCAGGCCAAAGCCACTGCACTGAGCATGGCACCTGGAAGTCCTAGCTGAAGGCTCTCTGCAGCAGGCCCAACCTGGAATGAGCCTGCAGCCTGGCCTGCAGTCCCAGGCTTGCCCTGGGCACTGCTAGGTCGGGACCCATCCCAGGCTCAGCCAGGCCTCCCTAGGGCCTGTGCTGGCCTAGGCCTCTGCCAGCCAGCAGCACCTCGATGGAGCACAGTTTTTTCGAGAAGACACCAGCGTGTGGCTGTGTGTCACTTGCACTGCTCGGAAGCTGCAGGTCCAGAGGCTGTGTGTGCACGTGGCCATTGGGGCCTGAGGACAAAACACTCAAACTCCACTTTCAAGCAGGACCCCTGCCACCATGTAGCTGCCTGCCACACCCCCTTGCTGCCTGCGCTGTCTTCACTGCTGGCAGGCCTCTGTGTGCACAGGCCAGTCGAAGCCAAGGAAACCGGGTGCTTGGTCTCCCCTAGCTAGGAATTCCTCCTACAGCACTCTGGACCAGGGGACACGTGCCCCTGGACCAGCAGCCTGCAAGGAAGCTGCAGCTTAGCCATCCAGAAAGGCCTGCAGCACTTGGCAGGAAGCATTCTGCTAAGGAAAGCTTTCCCAATCCAAAGCCTTGGAGGAGTTCATGCATGCTCGGACAAGCAGCGTTTGTCACCACAGAGCATTGGGTGCCTCAAACCTCCCGTGTGGCTTCCGAGCACCGTCCCACCCACATGCCCTTGGCATCCACTCTGTTGCCAGAAGGAGGTCCTAAGCAGGACTCTCTCACTTCTGGAGCCAGAGTGCCCCCTGCTTGGAACGTTCCTCAGGAACTCATTTGAGCGAGGCTTCTCCTCCCATGCTTGTCAGCCAGCAGATGATGCCATCGTTCCGCTGGAAAACTCTCTGCTTTGCCTTCAGCCATGGATCGCCTAGCTGAACTCTCTCTGCCTCCAGGAGAAACTGCAGTGTGCATGCAGCCTACAGAAAGGAGAGTGCCTTTTCCTGAGCACTGCTATGCTGAGGCCACTCCCTGAAGACCTCCAAGGGCCTTCTCTGCCCTAACACACTCGTGCCATTCAGCCAACCCAGGGAGCAAAGATCACCCTTGGCAGGACTCAGGGTGTGGCCTGTGTGTGGTTTCTTGGCTGGAGATGGGCAGGTCCTGAAGCTTAGTGCCCACTTGTGAATGGGATCTGATGGGCATAGCCGGCATTCCCTGGTTGTGCAGCAGGCGATCTGGGGCCTCCAAGCTGCATGCAAATCCCCTCCCTGGCTGCCCCTCTTGCTTCTTCTCTGCTGCCAAGCCTCTCTCACCACACATGCGTCTCATCGAAAGGAGCAGGCTGCTTGCCATTCTTGGCAAGGACCTCATCCCACAAGCCTCGTTTGCTCAAAGGGGCGTGCAAATTGACCCAGAGCCTCCAGAGGAGCTGCACTCTCTCCAGCCACAAAGGCCTGCAGGCGAGTCCATGACAGCCTGCTGCATGGAGGGCTTCTATGGGAGAGTGCCATTCTTCCCTGGTGGGGGCTCTTTCTCACACTGCTTTCCGTGGGGAAACACTGTGTGTGCCAAGTGTCTCCTGGGGGCAGAAAATGTCTCCCCAGTGCCAGAGGAGCAGGGAATCCTCTTTGTACACAGAGCAATGTTCTAGGCACACCTCCCATGCTGGGAGATCCCCACTTCCCCAATGGTCCTACTGCCTCAGGAACACACTTTTAGGGAGTGTGGCTCTGACAGGCAGGGCGGCCTGAGTGAGGCATGTGGATTGCAGGCCAAAGCCACTGCACTGAGCATGGCACCTGGAAGTCCTAGCTGAAGGCTCTCTGCAGCAGGCCCAACCTGGAATGAGCCTGCAGCCTGGCCTGCAGTCCCAGGCTTGCCCTGGGCACTGCTAGGTCGGGACCCATCCCAGGCTCAGCCAGGCCTCCCTAGGGCCTGTGCTGGCCTAGGCCTCTGCCAGCCAGCAGCACCTCGATGGAGCACAGTTTTTTCGAGAAGACACCAGCGTGTGGCTGTGTGTCACTTGCACTGCTCGGAAGCTGCAGGTCCAGAGGCTGTGTGTGCACGTGGCCATTGGGGCCTGAGGACAAAACACTCAAACTCCACTTTCAAGCAGGACCCCTGCCACCATGTAGCTGCCTGCCACACCCCCTTGCTGCCTGCGCTGTCTTCACTGCTGGCAGGCCTCTGTGTGCACAGGCCAGTCGAAGCCAAGGAAACCGGGTGCTTGGTCTCCCCTAGCTAGGAATTCCTCCTACAGCACTCTGGACCAGGGGACACGTGCCCCTGGACCAGCAGCCTGCAAGGAAGCTGCAGCTTAGCCATCCAGAAAGGCCTGCAGCACTTGGCAGGAAGCCTTCTGCTAAGGAAAGCTTTCCCAATCCAAAGCCTTGGAGGAGTTCATGCATGCTCGGACAAGCAGCGTTTGTCACCACAGAGCATTGGGTGCCTCAAACCTCCCCTGTGGCTTCCGAGCACCGTCCCACCCACATGCCCTTGGCATCCACTCTGTTGCCAGAAGGAGGTCCTAAGCAGGACTCTCTCACTTCTGGAGCCAGAGTGCCCCCTGCTTGGAACGTTCCTCAGGAACTCATTTGAGCGAGGCTTCTCCTCCCATGCTTGTCAGCCAGCAGATGATGCCATTGTTCTGCTGGAAAACTCTCTGCTTTGCCTTCAGCCATGGATCGCCTAGCTGAACTCTCTCTGCCTCCAGGAGAAACTGCAGTGTGCATGCAGTCTACAGAAAGGAGAGTGCCTTTTCCTGAGCACTGCTATGCTGAGGCCACTCCCTGAAGACCTCCAAGGGCCTTCTCTCCCCTAACACACTCGTGCCATTCAGCCAACCCAGGGAGCAAAGATCACCCTTGGCAGGACTCAGGGTGTGGCCTGTGTGTGGTTTCTTGGCTGGAGATGGGCAGGTCCTGAAGCTTAGTGCCCACTTGTGAATGGGATCTGATGGGCATAGCCGGCATTCCCTGGTTGTGCAGCAGGCGATCTGGGGCCTCCAAGCTGCATGCAAATCCCCTCCCTGGCTGCCCCTCTTGCTTCTTCTCTGCTGCCAAGCCTCTCTCACCACACATGCGTCTCATCGAAAGGAGCAGGCTGCTTGCCATTCTTGGCAAGGACCTCATCCCACAAGCCTCGTTTGCTCAAAGGGGCGTGCAAATTGACCCAGAGCCTCCAGAGGAGCTGCACTCTCTCCAGCCACAAAGGCCTGCAGGCGAGTCCATGACAGCCTGCTGCATGGAGGGCTTCTATGGGAGAGGGCCATGCTTCCCTGGTGGGGGCTCTTTCTCACACTGCTTTCCGTGGGGAAACACTGTGTGTGCCAAGTGTCTCCTGGGGGCAGAAAATGTCTCCCCAGTGCCAGAGGAGCAGGGAATCCTCTTTGTACACAGAGCAATGTTCTAGGCACACCTCCCATGCTGGGAGATCCCCACTTCCCCAATGGTCCTACTGCCTCAGGAACACACTTTTAGGGAGTGTGGCTCTGACAGGCAGGGCGGCCCGAGTGAGGCATGTGGATTGCAGGCCAAAGCCACTGCACTGAGCATGGCACCTGGAAGTCCTAGCTGAAGGCTCTCTGCAGCAGGCCCAACCTGGAATGAGCCTGCAGCCTGGCCTGCAGTCCCAGGCTTGCCCTGGGCACTGCTAGGTCGGGACCCATCCCAGGCTCAGCCAGGCCTCCCTAGGGCCTGTGCTGGCCTAGGCCTCTGCCAGCCAGCAGCACCTCGATGGAGCACAGTTTTTTCGAGAAGACACCAGCGTGTGGCTGTGTGTCACTTGCACTGCTCGGAAGCTGCAGGTCCAGAGGCTGTGTGTGCACGTGGCCATTGGGGCCTGAGGACAAAACACTCAAACTCCACTTTCAAGCAGGACCCCTGCCACCATGTAGCTGCCTGCCACACCCCCTTGCTGCCTGCGCTGTCTTCACTGCTGGCAGGCCTCTGTGTGCACAGGCCAGTCGAAGCCAAGGAAACCGGGTGCTTGGTCTCCCCTAGCTAGGAATTCCTCCTACAGCACTCTGGACCAGGGGACATGTGCCCCTGGACCAGCAGCCTGCAAGGAAGCTGCAGCTTAGCCATCCAGAAAGGCCTGCAGCACTTGGCAGGAAGCCTTCTGCTAAGGAAAGCTTTCCCAATCCAAAGCCTTGGAGGAGTTCATGCATGCTCGGACAAGCAGCGTTTGTCACCACAGAGCATTGGGTGCCTCAAACCTCCCCTGTGGCTTCCGAGCACCGTCCCACCCACATGCCCTTGGCATCCACTCTGTTGCCAGAAGGAGGTCCTAAGCAGGACTCTCTCACTTCTGGAGCCAGAGTGCCCCCTGCTTGGAACGTTCCTCAGGAACTCATTTGAGCGAGGCTTCTCCTCCCATGCTTGTCAGCCAGCAGATGATGCCATCGTTCCGCTGGAAAACTCTCTGCTTTGCCTTCAGCCATGGATCGCCTAGCTGAACTCTCTCTGCCTCCAGGAGAAACTGCAGTGTGCATGCAGCCTACAGAAAGGAGAGTGCCTTTTCCTGAGCACTGCTATGCTGAGGCCACTCCCTGAAGACCTCCAAGGGCCTTCTCTCCCCTAACACACTCGTGCCATTCAGCCAACCCAGGGAGCAAAGATCACCCTTGGCAGGACTCAGGGTGTGGCCTGTGTGTGGTTTCTTGGCTGGAGATGGGCAGGTCCTGAAGCTTAGTGCCCACTTGTGAATGGGATCTGATGGGCATAGCCGGCATTCCCTGGTTGTGCAGCAGGCGATCTGGGGCCTCCAAGCTGCATGCAAATCCCCTCCCTGGCTGCCCCTCTTGCTTCTTCTCTGCTGCCAAGCCTCTCTCACCACACATGCGTCTCATCGAAAGGAGCAGGCTGCTTGCCATTCTTGGCAAGGACCTCATCCCACAAGCCTCGTTTGCTCAAAGGGGCGTGCAAATTGACCCAGAGCCTCCAGAGGAGCTGCACTCTCTCCAGCCACAAAGGCCTGCAGGCGAGTCCATGACAGCCTGCTGCATGGAGGGCTTCTATGGGAGAGTGCCATGCTTCCCTGGTGGGGGCTCTTTCTCACACTGCTTTCCGTGGGGAAACACTGTGTGTGCCAAGTGTCTCCTGGGGGCAGAAAATGTCTCCCCAGTGCCAGAGGAGCAGGGAATCCTCTTTGTACACAGAGCAATGTTCTAGGCACACCTCCCATGCTGGGAGATCCCCACTTCCCCAATGGTCCTACTGCCTCAGGAACACACTTTTAGGGAGTGTGGCTCTGACAGGCAGGGCGGCCCGAGTGAGGCATGTGGATTGCAGGCCAAAGCCACTGCACTGAGCATGGCACCTGGAAGTCCTAGCTGAAGGCTCTCTGCAGCAGGCCCAACCTGGAATGAGCCTGCAGCCTGGCCTGCAGTCCCAGGCTTGCCCTGGGCACTGCTAGGTCGGGACCCATCCCAGGCTCAGCCAGGCCTCCCTAGGGCCTGTGCTGGCCTAGGCCTCTGCCAGCCAGCAGCACCTCGATGGAGCACAGTTTTTTCGAGAAGACACCAGCGTGTGGCTGTGTGTCACTTGCACTGCTCGGAAGCTGCAGGTCCAGAGGCTGTGTGTGCACGTGGCCATTGGGGCCTGAGGACAAAACACTCAAACTCCACTTTCAAGCAGGACCCCTGCCACCATGTAGCTGCCTGCCACACCCCCTTGCTGCCTGCGCTGTCTTCACTGCTGGCAGGCCTCTGTGTGCACAGGCCAGTCGAAGCCAAGGAAACCGGGTGCTTGGTCTCCCCTAGCTAGGAATTCCTCCTACAGCACTCTGGACCAGGGGACACGTGCCCCTGGACCAGCAGCCTGCAAGGAAGCTGCAGCTTAGCCATCCAGAAAGGCCTGCAGCACTTGGCAGGAAGCCTTCTGCTAAGGAAAGCTTTCCCAATCCAAAGCCTTGGAGGAGTTCATGCATGCTCGGACAAGCAGCGTTTGTCACCACAGAGCATTGGGTGCCTCAAACCTCCCCTGTGGCTTCCGAGCACCGTCCCACCCACATGCCCTTGGCATCCACTCTGTTGCCAGAAGGAGGTCCTAAGCAGGACTCTCTCACTTCTGGAGCCAGAGTGCCCCCTGCTTGGAACGTTCCTCAGGAACTCATTTGAGCGAGGCTTCTCCTCCCATGCTTGTCAGCCAGCAGATGATGCCATCGTTCCGCTGGAAAACTCTCTGCTTTGCCTTCAGCCATGGATCGCCTAGCTGAACTCTCTCTGCCTCCAGGAGAAACTGCAGTGTGCATGCAGCCTACAGAAAGGAGAGTGCCTTTTCCTGAGCACTGCTATGCTGAGGCCACTCCCTGAAGACCTCCAAGGGCCTTCTCTCCCCTAACACACTCGTGCCATTCAGCCAACCCAGGGAGCAAAGATCACCCTTGGCAGGACTCAGGGTGTGGCCTGTGTGTGGTTTCTTGGCTGGAGATGGGCAGGTCCTGAAGCTTAGTGCCCACTTGTGAATGGGATCTGATGGGCATAGCCGGCATTCCCTGGTTGTGCAGCAGGCGATCTGGGGCCTCCAAGCTGCATGCAAATCCCCTCCCTGGCTGCCCCTCTTGCTTCTTCTCTGCTGCCAAGCCTCTCTCACCACACATGCGTCTCATCGAAAGGAGCAGGCTGCTTGCCATTCTTGGCAAGGACCTCATCCCACAAGCCTCGTTTGCTCAAAGGGGCGTGCAAATTGACCCAGAGCCTCCAGAGGAGCTGCACTCTCTCCAGCCACAAAGGCCTGCAGGCGAGTCCATGACAGCCTGCTGCATGGAGGGCTTCTATGGGAGAGTGCCATTCTTCCCTGGTGGGGGCTCTTTCTCACACTGCTTTCCGTGGGGAAACACTGTGTGTGCCAAGTGTCTCCTGGGGGCAGAAAATGTCTCCCCAGTGCCAGAGGAGCAGGGAATCCTCTTTGTACACAGAGCAATGTTCTAGGCACACCTCCCATGCTGGGAGATCCCCACTTCCCCAATGGTCCTACTGCCTCAGGAACACACTTTTAGGGAGTGTGGCTCTGACAGGCAGGGCGGCCCGAGTGAGGCATGTGGATTGCAGGCCAAAGCCACTGCACTGAGCATGGCACCTGGAAGTCCTAGCTGAAGGCTCTCTGCAGCAGGCCCAACCTGGAATGAGCCTGCAGCCTGGCCTGCAGTCCCAGGCTTGCCCTGGGCACTGCTAGGTCGGGACCCATCCCAGGCTCAGCCAGGCCTCCCTAGGGCCTGTGCTGGCCTAGGCCTCTGCCAGCCAGCAGCACCTCGATGGAGCACAGTTTTTTCGAGAAGACACCAGCGTGTGGCTGTGTGTCACTTGCACTGCTCGGAAGCTGCAGGTCCAGAGGCTGTGTGTGCACGTGGCCATTGGGGCCTGAGGACAAAACACTCAAACTCCACTTTCAAGCAGGACCCCTGCCACCATGTAGCTGCCTGCCACACCCCCTTGCTGCCTGCGCTGTCTTCACTGCTGGCAGGCCTCTGTGTGCACAGGCCAGTCGAAGCCAAGGAAACCGGGTGCTTGGTCTCCCCTAGCTAGGAATTCCTCCTACAGCACTCTGGACCAGGGGACATGTGCCCCTGGACCAGCAGCCTGCAAGGAAGCTGCAGCTTAGCCATCCAGAAAGGCCTGCAGCACTTGGCAGGAAGCCTTCTGCTAAGGAAAGCTTTCCCAATCCAAAGCCTTGGAGGAGTTCATGCATGCTCGGACAAGCAGCGTTTGTCACCACAGAGCATTGGGTGCCTCAAACCTCCCCTGTGGCTTCCGAGCACCGTCCCACCCACATGCCCTTGGCATCCACTCTGTTGCCAGAAGGAGGTCCTAAGCAGGACTCTCTCACTTCTGGAGCCAGAGTGCCCCCTGCTTGGAACGTTCCTCAGGAACTCATTTGAGCGAGGCTTCTCCTCCCATGCTTGTCAGCCAGCAGATGATGCCATCGTTCCGCTGGAAAACTCTCTGCTTTGCCTTCAGCCATGGATCGCCTAGCTGAACTCTCTCTGCCTCCAGGAGAAACTGCAGTGTGCATGCAGCCTACAGAAAGGAGAGTGCCTTTTCCTGAGCACTGCTATGCTGAGGCCACTCCCTGAAGACCTCCAAGGGCCTTCTCTCCCCTAACACACTCGTGCCATTCAGCCAACCCAGGGAGCAAAGATCACCCTTGGCAGGACTCAGGGTGTGGCCTGTGTGTGGTTTCTTGGCTGGAGATGGGCAGGTCCTGAAGCTTAGTGCCCACTTGTGAATGGGATCTGATGGGCATAGCCGGCATTCCCTGGTTGTGCAGCAGGCGATCTGGGGCCTCCAAGCTGCATGCAAATCCCCTCCCTGGCTGCCCCTCTTGCTTCTTCTCTGCTGCCAAGCCTCTCTCACCACACATGCGTCTCATCGAAAGGAGCAGGCTGCTTGCCATTCTTGGCAAGGACCTCATCCCACAAGCCTCGTTTGCTCAAAGGGGCGTGCAAATTGACCCAGAGCCTCCAGAGGAGCTGCACTCTCTCCAGCCACAAAGGCCTGCAGGCGAGTCCATGACAGCCTGCTGCATGGAGGGCTTCTATGGGAGAGTGCCATTCTTCCCTGGTGGGGGCTCTTTCTCACACTGCTTTCCGTGGGGAAACACTGTGTGTGCCAAGTGTCTCCTGGGGGCAGAAAATGTCTCCCCAGTGCCAGAGGAGCAGGGAATCCTCTTTGTACACAGAGCAATGTTCTAGGCACACCTCCCATGCTGGGAGATCCCCACTTCCCCAATGGTCCTACTGCCTCAGGAACACACTTTTAGGGAGTGTGGCTCTGACAGGCAGGGCGGCCCGAGTGAGGCATGTGGATTGCAGGCCAAAGCCACTGCACTGAGCATGGCACCTGGAAGTCCTAGCTGAAGGCTCTCTGCAGCAGGCCCAACCTGGAATGAGCCTGCAGCCTGGCCTGCAGTCCCAGGCTTGCCCTGGGCACTGCTAGGTCGGGACCCATCCCAGGCTCAGCCAGGCCTCCCTAGGGCCTGTGCTGGCCTAGGCCTCTGCCAGCCAGCAGCACCTCGATGGAGCACAGTTTTTTCGAGAAGACACCAGCGTGTGGCTGTGTGTCACTTGCACTGCTCGGAAGCTGCAGGTCCAGAGGCTGTGTGTGCACGTGGCCATTGGGGCCTGAGGACAAAACACTCAAACTCCACTTTCAAGCAGGACCCCTGCCACCATGTAGCTGCCTGCCACACCCCCTTGCTGCCTGCGCTGTCTTCACTGCTGGCAGGCCTCTGTGTGCACAGGCCAGTCGAAGCCAAGGAAACCGGGTGCTTGGTCTCCCCTAGCTAGGAATTCCTCCTACAGCACTCTGGACCAGGGGACACGTGCCCCTGGACCAGCAGCCTGCAAGGAAGCTGCAGCTTAGCCATCCAGAAAGGCCTGCAGCACTTGGCAGGAAGCCTTCTGCTAAGGAAAGCTTTCCCAATCCAAAGCCTTGGAGGAGTTCATGCATGCTCGGACAAGCAGCGTTTGTCACCACAGAGCATTGGGTGCCTCAAACCTCCCCTGTGGCTTCCGAGCACCGTCCCACCCACATGCCCTTGGCATCCACTCTGTTGCCAGAAGGAGGTCCTAAGCAGGACTCTCTCACTTCTGGAGCCAGAGTGCCCCCTGCTTGGAACGTTCCTCAGGAACTCATTTGAGCGAGGCTTCTCCTCCCATGCTTGTCAGCCAGCAGATGATGCCATCGTTCCGCTGGAAAACTCTCTGCTTTGCCTTCAGCCATGGATCGCCTAGCTGAACTCTCTCTGCCTCCAGGAGAAACTGCAGTGTGCATGCAGCCTACAGAAAGGAGAGTGCCTTTTCCTGAGCACTGCTATGCTGAGGCCACTCCCTGAAGACCTCCAAGGGCCTTCTCTGCCCTAACACACTCGTGCCATTCAGCCAACCCAGGGAGCAAAGATCACCCTTGGCAGGACTCAGGGTGTGGCCTGTGTGTGGTTTCTTGGCTGGAGATGGGCAGGTCCTGAAGCTTAGTGCCCACTTGTGAATGGGATCTGATGGGCATAGCCGGCATTCCCTGGTTGTGCAGCAGGCGATCTGGGGCCTCCAAGCTGCATGCAAATCCCCTCCCTGGCTGCCCCTCTTGCTTCTTCTCTGCTGCCAAGCCTCTCTCACCACACATGCGTCTCATCGAAAGGAGCAGGCTGCTTGCCATTCTTGGCAAGGGCCTCATCCCACAAGCCTCGTTTGCTCAAAGGGGCGTGCAAATTGACCCAGAGCCTCCAGAGGAGCTGCACTCTCTCCAGCCACAAAGGCCTGCAGGCGAGTCCATGACAGCCTGCTGCATGGAGGGCTTCTATGGGAGAGGGCCATGCTTCCCTGGTGGGGGCTCTTTCTCACACTGCTTTCCGTGGGGAAACACTGTGTGTGCCAAGTGTCTCCTGGGGGCAGAAAATGTCTCCCCAGTGCCAGAGGAGCAGGGAATCCTCTTTGTACACAGAGCAATGTTCTAGGCACACCTCCCATGCTGGGAGATCCCCACTTCCCCAATGGTCCTACTGCCTCAGGAACACACTTTTAGGGAGTGTGGCTCTGACAGGCAGGGCGGCCCGAGTGAGGCATGTGGATTGCAGGCCAAAGCCACTGCACTGAGCATGGCACCTGGAAGTCCTAGCTGAAGGCTCTCTGCAGCAGGCCCAACCTGGAATGAGCCTGCAGCCTGGCCTGCAGTCCCAGGCTTGCCCTGGGCACTGCTAGGTCGGGACCCATCCCAGGCTCAGCCAGGCCTCCCTAGGGCCTGTGCTGGCCTAGGCCTCTGCCAGCCAGCAGCACCTCGATGGAGCACAGTTTTTTCGAGAAGACACCAGCGTGTGGCTGTGTGTCACTTGCACTGCTCGGAAGCTGCAGGTCCAGAGGCTGTGTGTGCACGTGGCCATTGGGGCCTGAGGACAAAACACTCAAACTCCACTTTCAAGCAGGACCCCTGCCACCATGTAGCTGCCTGCCACACCCCCTTGCTGCCTGCGCTGTCTTCACTGCTGGCAGGCCTCTGTGTGCACAGGCCAGTCGAAGCCAAGGAAACCGGGTGCTTGGTCTCCCCTAGCTAGGAATTCCTCCTACAGCACTCTGGACCAGGGGACACGTGCCCCTGGACCAGCAGCCTGCAAGGAAGCTGCAGCTTAGCCATCCAGAAAGGCCTGCAGCACTTGGCAGGAAGCCTTCTGCTAAGGAAAGCTTTCCCAATCCAAAGCCTTGGAGGAGTTCATGCATGCTCGGACAAGCAGCGTTTGTCACCACAGAGCATTGGGTGCCTCAAACCTCCCGTGTGGCTTCCGAGCACCGTCCCACCCACATGCCCTTGGCATCCACTCTGTTGCCAGAAGGAGGTCCTAAGCAGGACTCTCTCACTTCTGGAGCCAGAGTGCCCCCTGCTTGGAACGTTCCTCAGGAACTCATTTGAGCGAGGCTTCTCCTCCCATGCTTGTCAGCCAGCAGATGATGCCATCGTTCCGCTGGAAAACTCTCTGCTTTGCCTTCAGCCATGGATCGCCTAGCTGAACTCTCTCTGCCTCCAGGAGAAACTGCAGTGTGCATGCAGCCTACAGAAAGGAGAGTGCCTTTTCCTGAGCACTGCTATGCTGAGGCCACTCCCTGAAGACCTCCAAGGGCCTTCTCTGCCCTAACACACTCGTGCCATTCAGCCAACCCAGGGAGCAAAGATCACCCTTGGCAGGACTCAGGGTGTGGCCTGTGTGTGGTTTCTTGGCTGGAGATGGGCAGGTCCTGAAGCTTAGTGCCCACTTGTGAATGGGATCTGATGGGCATAGCCGGCATTCCCTGGTTGTGCAGCAGGCGATCTGGGGCCTCCAAGCTGCATGCAAATCCCCTCCCTGGCTGCCCCTCTTGCTTCTTCTCTGCTGCCAAGCCTCTCTCACCACACATGCGTCTCATCGAAAGGAGCAGGCTGCTTGCCATTCTTGGCAAGGACCTCATCCCACAAGCCTCGTTTGCTCAAAGGGGCGTGCAAATTGACCCAGAGCCTCCAGAGGAGCTGCACTCTCTCCAGCCACAAAGGCCTGCAGGCGAGTCCATGACAGCCTGCTGCATGGAGGGCTTCTATGGGAGAGTGCCATTCTTCCCTGGTGGGGGCTCTTTCTCACACTGCTTTCCGTGGGGAAACACTGTGTGTGCCAAGTGTCTCCTGGGGGCAGAAAATGTCTCCCCAGTGCCAGAGGAGCAGGGAATCCTCTTTGTACACAGAGCAATGTTCTAGGCACACCTCCCATGCTGGGAGATCCCCACTTCCCCAATGGTCCTACTGCCTCAGGAACACACTTTTAGGGAGTGTGGCTCTGACAGGCAGGGCGGCCTGAGTGAGGCATGTGGATTGCAGGCCAAAGCCACTGCACTGAGCATGGCACCTGGAAGTCCTAGCTGAAGGCTCTCTGCAGCAGGCCCAACCTGGAATGAGCCTGCAGCCTGGCCTGCAGTCCCAGGCTTGCCCTGGGCACTGCTAGGTCGGGACCCATCCCAGGCTCAGCCAGGCCTCCCTAGGGCCTGTGCTGGCCTAGGCCTCTGCCAGCCAGCAGCACCTCGATGGAGCACAGTTTTTTCGAGAAGACACCAGCGTGTGGCTGTGTGTCACTTGCACTGCTCGGAAGCTGCAGGTCCAGAGGCTGTGTGTGCACGTGGCCATTGGGGCCTGAGGACAAAACACTCAAACTCCACTTTCAAGCAGGACCCCTGCCACCATGTAGCTGCCTGCCACACCCCCTTGCTGCCTGCGCTGTCTTCACTGCTGGCAGGCCTCTGTGTGCACAGGCCAGTCGAAGCCAAGGAAACCGGGTGCTTGGTCTCCCCTAGCTAGGAATTCCTCCTACAGCACTCTGGACCAGGGGACACGTGCCCCTGGACCAGCAGCCTGCAAGGAAGCTGCAGCTTAGCCATCCAGAAAGGCCTGCAGCACTTGGCAGGAAGCCTTCTGCTAAGGAAAGCTTTCCCAATCCAAAGCCTTGGAGGAGTTCATGCATGCTCGGACAAGCAGCGTTTGTCACCACAGAGCATTGGGTGCCTCAAACCTCCCCTGTGGCTTCCGAGCACCGTCCCACCCACATGCCCTTGGCATCCACTCTGTTGCCAGAAGGAGGTCCTAAGCAGGACTCTCTCACTTCTGGAGCCAGAGTGCCCCCTGCTTGGAACGTTCCTCAGGAACTCATTTGAGCGAGGCTTCTCCTCCCATGCTTGTCAGCCAGCAGATGATGCCATTGTTCTGCTGGAAAACTCTCTGCTTTGCCTTCAGCCATGGATCGCCTAGCTGAACTCTCTCTGCCTCCAGGAGAAACTGCAGTGTGCATGCAGTCTACAGAAAGGAGAGTGCCTTTTCCTGAGCACTGCTATGCTGAGGCCACTCCCTGAAGACCTCCAAGGGCCTTCTCTCCCCTAACACACTCGTGCCATTCAGCCAACCCAGGGAGCAAAGATCACCCTTGGCAGGACTCAGGGTGTGGCCTGTGTGTGGTTTCTTGGCTGGAGATGGGCAGGTCCTGAAGCTTAGTGCCCACTTGTGAATGGGATCTGATGGGCATAGCCGGCATTCCCTGGTTGTGCAGCAGGCGATCTGGGGCCTCCAAGCTGCATGCAAATCCCCTCCCTGGCTGCCCCTCTTGCTTCTTCTCTGCTGCCAAGCCTCTCTCACCACACATGCGTCTCATCGAAAGGAGCAGGCTGCTTGCCATTCTTGGCAAGGACCTCATCCCACAAGCCTCGTTTGCTCAAAGGGGCGTGCAAATTGACCCAGAGCCTCCAGAGGAGCTGCACTCTCTCCAGCCACAAAGGCCTGCAGGCGAGTCCATGACAGCCTGCTGCATGGAGGGCTTCTATGGGAGAGTGCCATGCTTCCCTGGTGGGGGCTCTTTCTCACACTGCTTTCCGTGGGGAAACACTGTGTGTGCCAAGTGTCTCCTGGGGGCAGAAAATGTCTCCCCAGTGCCAGAGGAGCAGGGAATCCTCTTTGTACACAGAGCAATGTTCTAGGCACACCTCCCATGCTGGGAGATCCCCACTTCCCCAATGGTCCTACTGCCTCAGGAACACACTTTTAGGGAGTGTGGCTCTGACAGGCAGGGCGGCCCGAGTGAGGCATGTGGATTGCAGGCCAAAGCCACTGCACTGAGCATGGCACCTGGAAGTCCTAGCTGAAGGCTCTCTGCAGCAGGCCCAACCTGGAATGAGCCTGCAGCCTGGCCTGCAGTCCCAGGCTTGCCCTGGGCACTGCTAGGTCGGGACCCATCCCAGGCTCAGCCAGGCCTCCCTAGGGCCTGTGCTGGCCTAGGCCTCTGCCAGCCAGCAGCACCTCGATGGAGCACAGTTTTTTCGAGAAGACACCAGCGTGTGGCTGTGTGTCACTTGCACTGCTCGGAAGCTGCAGGTCCAGAGGCTGTGTGTGCACGTGGCCATTGGGGCCTGAGGACAAAACACTCAAACTCCACTTTCAAGCAGGACCCCTGCCACCATGTAGCTGCCTGCCACACCCCCTTGCTGCCTGCGCTGTCTTCACTGCTGGCAGGCCTCTGTGTGCACAGGCCAGTCGAAGCCAAGGAAACCGGGTGCTTGGTCTCCCCTAGCTAGGAATTCCTCCTACAGCACTCTGGACCAGGGGACATGTGCCCCTGGACCAGCAGCCTGCAAGGAAGCTGCAGCTTAGCCATCCAGAAAGGCCTGCAGCACTTGGCAGGAAGCCTTCTGCTAAGGAAAGCTTTCCCAATCCAAAGCCTTGGAGGAGTTCATGCATGCTCGGACAAGCAGCGTTTGTCACCACAGAGCATTGGGTGCCTCAAACCTCCCCTGTGGCTTCCGAGCACCGTCCCACCCACATGCCCTTGGCATCCACTCTGTTGCCAGAAGGAGGTCCTAAGCAGGACTCTCTCACTTCTGGAGCCAGAGTGCCCCCTGCTTGGAACGTTCCTCAGGAACTCATTTGAGCGAGGCTTCTCCTCCCATGCTTGTCAGCCAGCAGATGATGCCATCGTTCCGCTGGAAAACTCTCTGCTTTGCCTTCAGCCATGGATCGCCTAGCTGAACTCTCTCTGCCTCCAGGAGAAACTGCAGTGTGCATGCAGCCTACAGAAAGGAGAGTGCCTTTTCCTGAGCACTGCTATGCTGAGGCCACTCCCTGAAGACCTCCAAGGGCCTTCTCTCCCCTAACACACTCGTGCCATTCAGCCAACCCAGGGAGCAAAGATCACCCTTGGCAGGACTCAGGGTGTGGCCTGTGTGTGGTTTCTTGGCTGGAGATGGGCAGGTCCTGAAGCTTAGTGCCCACTTGTGAATGGGATCTGATGGGCATAGCCGGCATTCCCTGGTTGTGCAGCAGGCGATCTGGGGCCTCCAAGCTGCATGCAAATCCCCTCCCTGGCTGCCCCTCTTGCTTCTTCTCTGCTGCCAAGCCTCTCTCACCACACATGCGTCTCATCGAAAGGAGCAGGCTGCTTGCCATTCTTGGCAAGGACCTCATCCCACAAGCCTCGTTTGCTCAAAGGGGCGTGCAAATTGACCCAGAGCCTCCAGAGGAGCTGCACTCTCTCCAGCCACAAAGGCCTGCAGGCGAGTCCATGACAGCCTGCTGCATGGAGGGCTTCTATGGGAGAGTGCCATTCTTCCCTGGTGGGGGCTCTTTCTCACACTGCTTTCCGTGGGGAAACACTGTGTGTGCCAAGTGTCTCCTGGGGGCAGAAAATGTCTCCCCAGTGCCAGAGGAGCAGGGAATCCTCTTTGTACACAGAGCAATGTTCTAGGCACACCTCCCATGCTGGGAGATCCCCACTTCCCCAATGGTCCTACTGCCTCAGGAACACACTTTTAGGGAGTGTGGCTCTGACAGGCAGGGCGGCCCGAGTGAGGCATGTGGATTGCAGGCCAAAGCCACTGCACTGAGCATGGCACCTGGAAGTCCTAGCTGAAGGCTCTCTGCAGCAGGCCCAACCTGGAATGAGCCTGCAGCCTGGCCTGCAGTCCCAGGCTTGCCCTGGGCACTGCTAGGTCGGGACCCATCCCAGGCTCAGCCAGGCCTCCCTAGGGCCTGTGCTGGCCTAGGCCTCTGCCAGCCAGCAGCACCTCGATGGAGCACAGTTTTTTCGAGAAGACACCAGCGTGTGGCTGTGTGTCACTTGCACTGCTCGGAAGCTGCAGGTCCAGAGGCTGTGTGTGCACGTGGCCATTGGGGCCTGAGGACAAAACACTCAAACTCCACTTTCAAGCAGGACCCCTGCCACCATGTAGCTGCCTGCCACACCCCCTTGCTGCCTGCGCTGTCTTCACTGCTGGCAGGCCTCTGTGTGCACAGGCCAGTCGAAGCCAAGGAAACCGGGTGCTTGGTCTCCCCTAGCTAGGAATTCCTCCTACAGCACTCTGGACCAGGGGACATGTGCCCCTGGACCAGCAGCCTGCAAGGAAGCTGCAGCTTAGCCATCCAGAAAGGCCTGCAGCACTTGGCAGGAAGCCTTCTGCTAAGGAAAGCTTTCCCAATCCAAAGCCTTGGAGGAGTTCATGCATGCTCGGACAAGCAGCGTTTGTCACCACAGAGCATTGGGTGCCTCAAACCTCCCCTGTGGCTTCCGAGCACCGTCCCACCCACATGCCCTTGGCATCCACTCTGTTGCCAGAAGGAGGTCCTAAGCAGGACTCTCTCACTTCTGGAGCCAGAGTGCCCCCTGCTTGGAACGTTCCTCAGGAACTCATTTGAGCGAGGCTTCTCCTCCCATGCTTGTCAGCCAGCAGATGATGCCATCGTTCCGCTGGAAAACTCTCTGCTTTGCCTTCAGCCATGGATCGCCTAGCTGAACTCTCTCTGCCTCCAGGAGAAACTGCAGTGTGCATGCAGCCTACAGAAAGGAGAGTGCCTTTTCCTGAGCACTGCTATGCTGAGGCCACTCCCTGAAGACCTCCAAGGGCCTTCTCTCCCCTAACACACTCGTGCCATTCAGCCAACCCAGGGAGCAAAGATCACCCTTGGCAGGACTCAGGGTGTGGCCTGTGTGTGGTTTCTTGGCTGGAGATGGGCAGGTCCTGAAGCTTAGTGCCCACTTGTGAATGGGATCTGATGGGCATAGCCGGCATTCCCTGGTTGTGCAGCAGGCGATCTGGGGCCTCCAAGCTGCATGCAAATCCCCTCCCTGGCTGCCCCTCTTGCTTCTTCTCTGCTGCCAAGCCTCTCTCACCACACATGCGTCTCATCGAAAGGAGCAGGCTGCTTGCCATTCTTGGCAAGGGCCTCATCCCACAAGCCTCGTTTGCTCAAAGGGGCGTGCAAATTGACCCAGAGCCTCCAGAGGAGCTGCACTCTCTCCAGCCACAAAGGCCTGCAGGCGAGTCCATGACAGCCTGCTGCATGGAGGGCTTCTATGGGAGAGTGCCATTCTTCCCTGGTGGGGGCTCTTTCTCACACTGCTTTCCGTGGGGAAACACTGTGTGTGCCAAGTGTCTCCTGGGGGCAGAAAATGTCTCCCCAGTGCCAGAGGAGCAGGGAATCCTCTTTGTACACAGAGCAATGTTCTAGGCACACCTCCCATGCTGGGAGATCCCCACTTCCCCAATGGTCCTACTGCCTCAGGAACACACTTTTAGGGAGTGTGGCTCTGACAGGCAGGGCGGCCTGAGTGAGGCATGTGGATTGCAGGCCAAAGCCACTGCACTGAGCATGGCACCTGGAAGTCCTAGCTGAAGGCTCTCTGCAGCAGGCCCAACCTGGAATGAGCCTGCAGCCTGGCCTGCAGTCCCAGGCTTGCCCTGGGCACTGCTAGGTCGGGACCCATCCCAGGCTCAGCCAGGCCTCCCTAGGGCCTGTGCTGGCCTAGGCCTCTGCCAGCCAGCAGCACCTCGATGGAGCACAGTTTTTTCGAGAAGACACCAGCGTGTGGCTGTGTGTCACTTGCACTGCTCGGAAGCTGCAGGTCCAGAGGCTGTGTGTGCACGTGGCCATTGGGGCCTGAGGACAAAACACTCAAACTCCACTTTCAAGCAGGACCCCTGCCACCATGTAGCTGCCTGCCACACCCCCTTGCTGCCTGCGCTGTCTTCACTGCTGGCAGGCCTCTGTGTGCACAGGCCAGTCGAAGCCAAGGAAACCGGGTGCTTGGTCTCCCCTAGCTAGGAATTCCTCCTACAGCACTCTGGACCAGGGGACACGTGCCCCTGGACCAGCAGCCTGCAAGGAAGCTGCAGCTTAGCCATCCAGAAAGGCCTGCAGCACTTGGCAGGAAGCCTTCTGCTAAGGAAAGCTTTCCCAATCCAAAGCCTTGGAGGAGTTCATGCATGCTCGGACAAGCAGCGTTTGTCACCACAGAGCATTGGGTGCCTCAAACCTCCCCTGTGGCTTCCGAGCACCGTCCCACCCACATGCCCTTGGCATCCACTCTGTTGCCAGAAGGAGGTCCTAAGCAGGACTCTCTCACTTCTGGAGCCAGAGTGCCCCCTGCTTGGAACGTTCCTCAGGAACTCATTTGAGCGAGGCTTCTCCTCCCATGCTTGTCAGCCAGCAGATGATGCCATCGTTCCGCTGGAAAACTCTCTGCTTTGCCTTCAGCCATGGATCGCCTAGCTGAACTCTCTCTGCCTCCAGGAGAAACTGCAGTGTGCATGCAGCCTACAGAAAGGAGAGTGCCTTTTCCTGAGCACTGCTATGCTGAGGCCACTCCCTGAAGACCTCCAAGGGCCTTCTCTCCCCTAACACACTCGTGCCATTCAGCCAACCCAGGGAGCAAAGATCACCCTTGGCAGGACTCAGGGTGTGGCCTGTGTGTGGTTTCTTGGCTGGAGATGGGCAGGTCCTGAAGCTTAGTGCCCACTTGTGAATGGGATCTGATGGGCATAGCCGGCATTCCCTGGTTGTGCAGCAGGCGATCTGGGGCCTCCAAGCTGCATGCAAATCCCCTCCCTGGCTGCCCCTCTTGCTTCTTCTCTGCTGCCAAGCCTCTCTCACCACACATGCGTCTCATCGAAAGGAGCAGGCTGCTTGCCATTCTTGGCAAGGGCCTCATCCCACAAGCCTCGTTTGCTCAAAGGGGCGTGCAAATTGACCCAGAGCCTCCAGAGGAGCTGCACTCTCTCCAGCCACAAAGGCCTGCAGGCGAGTCCATGACAGCCTGCTGCATGGAGGGCTTCTATGGGAGAGTGCCATTCTTCCCTGGTGGGGGCTCTTTCTCACACTGCTTTCCGTGGGGAAACACTGTGTGTGCCAAGTGTCTCCTGGGGGCAGAAAATGTCTCCCCAGTGCCAGAGGAGCAGGGAATCCTCTTTGTACACAGAGCAATGTTCTAGGCACACCTCCCATGCTGGGAGATCCCCACTTCCCCAATGGTCCTACTGCCTCAGGAACACACTTTTAGGGAGTGTGGCTCTGACAGGCAGGGCGGCCTGAGTGAGGCATGTGGATTGCAGGCCAAAGCCACTGCACTGAGCATGGCACCTGGAAGTCCTAGCTGAAGGCTCTCTGCAGCAGGCCCAACCTGGAATGAGCCTGCAGCCTGGCCTGCAGTCCCAGGCTTGCCCTGGGCACTGCTAGGTCGGGACCCATCCCAGGCTCAGCCAGGCCTCCCTAGGGCCTGTGCTGGCCTAGGCCTCTGCCAGCCAGCAGCACCTCGATGGAGCACAGTTTTTTCGAGAAGACACCAGCGTGTGGCTGTGTGTCACTTGCACTGCTCGGAAGCTGCAGGTCCAGAGGCTGTGTGTGCACGTGGCCATTGGGGCCTGAGGACAAAACACTCAAACTCCACTTTCAAGCAGGACCCCTGCCACCATGTAGCTGCCTGCCACACCCCCTTGCTGCCTGCGCTGTCTTCACTGCTGGCAGGCCTCTGTGTGCACAGGCCAGTCGAAGCCAAGGAAACCGGGTGCTTGGTCTCCCCTAGCTAGGAATTCCTCCTACAGCACTCTGGACCAGGGGACACGTGCCCCTGGACCAGCAGCCTGCAAGGAAGCTGCAGCTTAGCCATCCAGAAAGGCCTGCAGCACTTGGCAGGAAGCCTTCTGCTAAGGAAAGCTTTCCCAATCCAAAGCCTTGGAGGAGTTCATGCATGCTCGGACAAGCAGCGTTTGTCACCACAGAGCATTGGGTGCCTCAAACCTCCCCTGTGGCTTCCGAGCACCGTCCCACCCACATGCCCTTGGCATCCACTCTGTTGCCAGAAGGAGGTCCTAAGCAGGACTCTCTCACTTCTGGAGCCAGAGTGCCCCCTGCTTGGAACGTTCCTCAGGAACTCATTTGAGCGAGGCTTCTCCTCCCATGCTTGTCAGCCAGCAGATGATGCCATCGTTCCGCTGGAAAACTCTCTGCTTTGCCTTCAGCCATGGATCGCCTAGCTGAACTCTCTCTGCCTCCAGGAGAAACTGCAGTGTGCATGCAGTCTACAGAAAGGAGAGTGCCTTTTCCTGAGCACTGCTATGCTGAGGCCACTCCCTGAAGACCTCCAAGGGCCTTCTCTCCCCTAACACACTCGTGCCATTCAGCCAACCCAGGGAGCAAAGATCACCCTTGGCAGGACTCAGGGTGTGGCCTGTGTGTGGTTTCTTGGCTGGAGATGGGCAGGTCCTGAAGCTTAGTGCCCACTTGTGAATGGGATCTGATGGGCATAGCCGGCATTCCCTGGTTGTGCAGCAGGCGATCTGGGGCCTCCAAGCTGCATGCAAATCCCCTCCCTGGCTGCCCCTCTTGCTTCTTCTCTGCTGCCAAGCCTCTCTCACCACACATGCGTCTCATCGAAAGGAGCAGGCTGCTTGCCATTCTTGGCAAGGACCTCATCCCACAAGCCTCGTTTGCTCAAAGGGGCGTGCAAATTGACCCAGAGCCTCCAGAGGAGCTGCACTCTCTCCAGCCACAAAGGCCTGCAGGCGAGTCCATGACAGCCTGCTGCATGGAGGGCTTCTATGGGAGAGGGCCATGCTTCCCTGGTGGGGGCTCTTTCTCACACTGCTTTCCGTGGGGAAACACTGTGTGTGCCAAGTGTCTCCTGGGGGCAGAAAATGTCTCCCCAGTGCCAGAGGAGCAGGGAATCCTCTTTGTACACAGAGCAATGTTCTAGGCACACCTCCCATGCTGGGAGATCCCCACTTCCCCAATGGTCCTACTGCCTCAGGAACACACTTTTAGGGAGTGTGGCTCTGACAGGCAGGGCGGCCCGAGTGAGGCATGTGGATTGCAGGCCAAAGCCACTGCACTGAGCATGGCACCTGGAAGTCCTAGCTGAAGGCTCTCTGCAGCAGGCCCAACCTGGAATGAGCCTGCAGCCTGGCCTGCAGTCCCAGGCTTGCCCTGGGCACTGCTAGGTCGGGACCCATCCCAGGCTCAGCCAGGCCTCCCTAGGGCCTGTGCTGGCCTAGGCCTCTGCCAGCCAGCAGCACCTCGATGGAGCACAGTTTTTTCGAGAAGACACCAGCGTGTGGCTGTGTGTCACTTGCACTGCTCGGAAGCTGCAGGTCCAGAGGCTGTGTGTGCACGTGGCCATTGGGGCCTGAGGACAAAACACTCAAACTCCACTTTCAAGCAGGACCCCTGCCACCATGTAGCTGCCTGCCACACCCCCTTGCTGCCTGCGCTGTCTTCACTGCTGGCAGGCCTCTGTGTGCACAGGCCAGTCGAAGCCAAGGAAACCGGGTGCTTGGTCTCCCCTAGCTAGGAATTCCTCCTACAGCACTCTGGACCAGGGGACATGTGCCCCTGGACCAGCAGCCTGCAAGGAAGCTGCAGCTTAGCCATCCAGAAAGGCCTGCAGCACTTGGCAGGAAGCCTTCTGCTAAGGAAAGCTTTCCCAATCCAAAGCCTTGGAGGAGTTCATGCATGCTCGGACAAGCAGCGTTTGTCACCACAGAGCATTGGGTGCCTCAAACCTCCCCTGTGGCTTCCGAGCACCGTCCCACCCACATGCCCTTGGCATCCACTCTGTTGCCAGAAGGAGGTCCTAAGCAGGACTCTCTCACTTCTGGAGCCAGAGTGCCCCCTGCTTGGAACGTTCCTCAGGAACTCATTTGAGCGAGGCTTCTCCTCCCATGCTTGTCAGCCAGCAGATGATGCCATCGTTCCGCTGGAAAACTCTCTGCTTTGCCTTCAGCCATGGATCGCCTAGCTGAACTCTCTCTGCCTCCAGGAGAAACTGCAGTGTGCATGCAGCCTACAGAAAGGAGAGTGCCTTTTCCTGAGCACTGCTATGCTGAGGCCACTCCCTGAAGACCTCCAAGGGCCTTCTCTGCCCTAACACACTCGTGCCATTCAGCCAACCCAGGGAGCAAAGATCACCCTTGGCAGGACTCAGGGTGTGGCCTGTGTGTGGTTTCTTGGCTGGAGATGGGCAGGTCCTGAAGCTTAGTGCCCACTTGTGAATGGGATCTGATGGGCATAGCCGGCATTCCCTGGTTGTGCAGCAGGCGATCTGGGGCCTCCAAGCTGCATGCAAATCCCCTCCCTGGCTGCCCCTCTTGCTTCTTCTCTGCTGCCAAGCCTCTCTCACCACACATGCGTCTCATCGAAAGGAGCAGGCTGCTTGCCATTCTTGGCAAGGGCCTCATCCCACAAGCCTCGTTTGCTCAAAGGGGCGTGCAAATTGACCCAGAGCCTCCAGAGGAGCTGCACTCTCTCCAGCCACAAAGGCCTGCAGGCGAGTCCATGACAGCCTGCTGCATGGAGGGCTTCTATGGGAGAGGGCCATGCTTCCCTGGTGGGGGCTCTTTCTCACACTGCTTTCCGTGGGGAAACACTGTGTGTGCCAAGTGTCTCCTGGGGGCAGAAAATGTCTCCCCAGTGCCAGAGGAGCAGGGAATCCTCTTTGTACACAGAGCAATGTTCTAGGCACACCTCCCATGCTGGGAGATCCCCACTTCCCCAATGGTCCTACTGCCTCAGGAACACACTTTTAGGGAGTGTGGCTCTGACAGGCAGGGCGGCCCGAGTGAGGCATGTGGATTGCAGGCCAAAGCCACTGCACTGAGCATGGCACCTGGAAGTCCTAGCTGAAGGCTCTCTGCAGCAGGCCCAACCTGGAATGAGCCTGCAGCCTGGCCTGCAGTCCCAGGCTTGCCCTGGGCACTGCTAGGTCGGGACCCATCCCAGGCTCAGCCAGGCCTCCCTAGGGCCTGTGCTGGCCTAGGCCTCTGCCAGCCAGCAGCACCTCGATGGAGCACAGTTTTTTCGAGAAGACACCAGCGTGTGGCTGTGTGTCACTTGCACTGCTCGGAAGCTGCAGGTCCAGAGGCTGTGTGTGCACGTGGCCATTGGGGCCTGAGGACAAAACACTCAAACTCCACTTTCAAGCAGGACCCCTGCCACCATGTAGCTGCCTGCCACACCCCCTTGCTGCCTGCGCTGTCTTCACTGCTGGCAGGCCTCTGTGTGCACAGGCCAGTCGAAGCCAAGGAAACCGGGTGCTTGCTCTCCCCTAGCTAGGAATTCCTCCTACAGCACTCTGGACCAGGGGACACGTGCCCCTGGACCAGCAGCCTGCAAGGAAGCTGCAGCTTAGCCATCCAGAAAGGCCTGCAGCACTTGGCAGGAAGCCTTCTGCTAAGGAAAGCTTTCCCAATCCAAAGCCTTGGAGGAGTTCATGCATGCTCGGACAAGCAGCGTTTGTCACCACAGAGCATTGGGTGCCTCAAACCTCCCCTGTGGCTTCCGAGCACCGTCCCACCCACATGCCCTTGGCATCCACTCTGTTGCCAGAAGGAGGTCCTAAGCAGGACTCTCTCACTTCTGGAGCCAGAGTGCCCCCTGCTTGGAACGTTCCTCAGGAACTCATTTGAGCGAGGCTTCTCCTCCCATGCTTGTCAGCCAGCAGATGATGCCATTGTTCTGCTGGAAAACTCTCTGCTTTGCCTTCAGCCATGGATCGCCTAGCTGAACTCTCTCTGCCTCCAGGAGAAACTGCAGTGTGCATGCAGCCTACAGAAAGGAGAGTGCCTTTTCCTGAGCACTGCTATGCTGAGGCCACTCCCTGAAGACCTCCAAGGGCCTTCTCTCCCCTAACACACTCGTGCCATTCAGCCAACCCAGGGAGCAAAGATCACCCTTGGCAGGACTCAGGGTGTGGCCTGTGTGTGGTTTCTTGGCTGGAGATGGGCAGGTCCTGAAGCTTAGTGCCCACTTGTGAATGGGATCTGATGGGCATAGCCGGCATTCCCTGGTTGTGCAGCAGGCGATCTGGGGCCTCCAAGCTGCATGCAAATCCCCTCCCTGGCTGCCCCTCTTGCTTCTTCTCTGCTGCCAAGCCTCTCTCACCACACATGCGTCTCATCGAAAGGAGCAGGCTGCTTGCCATTCTTGGCAAGGACCTCATCCCACAAGCCTCGTTTGCTCAAAGGGGCGTGCAAATTGACCCAGAGCCTCCAGAGGAGCTGCACTCTCTCCAGCCACAAAGGCCTGCAGGCGAGTCCATGACAGCCTGCTGCATGGAGGGCTTCTATGGGAGAGGGCCATGCTTCCCTGGTGGGGGCTCTTTCTCACACTGCTTTCCGTGGGGAAACACTGTGTGTGCCAAGTGTCTCCTGGGGGCAGAAAATGTCTCCCCAGTGCCAGAGGAGCAGGGAATCCTCTTTGTACACAGAGCAATGTTCTAGGCACACCTCCCATGCTGGGAGATCCCCACTTCCCCAATGGTCCTACTGCCTCAGGAACACACTTTTAGGGAGTGTGGCTCTGACAGGCAGGGCGGCCCGAGTGAGGCATGTGGATTGCAGGCCAAAGCCACTGCACTGAGCATGGCACCTGGAAGTCCTAGCTGAAGGCTCTCTGCAGCAGGCCCAACCTGGAATGAGCCTGCAGCCTGGCCTGCAGTCCCAGGCTTGCCCTGGGCACTGCTAGGTCGGGACCCATCCCAGGCTCAGCCAGGCCTCCCTAGGGCCTGTGCTGGCCTAGGCCTCTGCCAGCCAGCAGCACCTCGATGGAGCACAGTTTTTTCGAGAAGACACCAGCGTGTGGCTGTGTGTCACTTGCACTGCTCGGAAGCTGCAGGTCCAGAGGCTGTGTGTGCACGTGGCCATTGGGGCCTGAGGACAAAACACTCAAACTCCACTTTCAAGCAGGACCCCTGCCACCATGTAGCTGCCTGCCACACCCCCTTGCTGCCTGCGCTGTCTTCACTGCTGGCAGGCCTCTGTGTGCACAGGCCAGTCGAAGCCAAGGAAACCGGGTGCTTGGTCTCCCCTAGCTAGGAATTCCTCCTACAGCACTCTGGACCAGGGGACATGTGCCCCTGGACCAGCAGCCTGCAAGGAAGCTGCAGCTTAGCCATCCAGAAAGGCCTGCAGCACTTGGCAGGAAGCCTTCTGCTAAGGAAAGCTTTCCCAATCCAAAGCCTTGGAGGAGTTCATGCATGCTCGGACAAGCAGCGTTTGTCACCACAGAGCATTGGGTGCCTCAAACCTCCCCTGTGGCTTCCGAGCACCGTCCCACCCACATGCCCTTGGCATCCACTCTGTTGCCAGAAGGAGGTCCTAAGCAGGACTCTCTCACTTCTGGAGCCAGAGTGCCCCCTGCTTGGAACGTTCCTCAGGAACTCATTTGAGCGAGGCTTCTCCTCCCATGCTTGTCAGCCAGCAGATGATGCCATCGTTCCGCTGGAAAACTCTCTGCTTTGCCTTCAGCCATGGATCGCCTAGCTGAACTCTCTCTGCCTCCAGGAGAAACTGCAGTGTGCATGCAGCCTACAGAAAGGAGAGTGCCTTTTCCTGAGCACTGCTATGCTGAGGCCACTCCCTGAAGACCTCCAAGGGCCTTCTCTGCCCTAACACACTCGTGCCATTCAGCCAACCCAGGGAGCAAAGATCACCCTTGGCAGGACTCAGGGTGTGGCCTGTGTGTGGTTTCTTGGCTGGAGATGGGCAGGTCCTGAAGCTTAGTGCCCACTTGTGAATGGGATCTGATGGGCATAGCCGGCATTCCCTGGTTGTGCAGCAGGCGATCTGGGGCCTCCAAGCTGCATGCAAATCCCCTCCCTGGCTGCCCCTCTTGCTTCTTCTCTGCTGCCAAGCCTCTCTCACCACACATGCGTCTCATCGAAAGGAGCAGGCTGCTTGCCATTCTTGGCAAGGGCCTCATCCCACAAGCCTCGTTTGCTCAAAGGGGCGTGCAAATTGACCCAGAGCCTCCAGAGGAGCTGCACTCTCTCCAGCCACAAAGGCCTGCAGGCGAGTCCATGACAGCCTGCTGCATGGAGGGCTTCTATGGGAGAGTGCCATTCTTCCCTGGTGGGGGCTCTTTCTCACACTGCTTTCCGTGGGGAAACACTGTGTGTGCCAAGTGTCTCCTGGGGGCAGAAAATGTCTCCCCAGTGCCAGAGGAGCAGGGAATCCTCTTTGTACACAGAGCAATGTTCTAGGCACACCTCCCATGCTGGGAGATCCCCACTTCCCCAATGGTCCTACTGCCTCAGGAACACACTTTTAGGGAGTGTGGCTCTGACAGGCAGGGCGGCCCGAGTGAGGCATGTGGATTGCAGGCCAAAGCCACTGCACTGAGCATGGCACCTGGAAGTCCTAGCTGAAGGCTCTCTGCAGCAGGCCCAACCTGGAATGAGCCTGCAGCCTGGCCTGCAGTCCCAGGCTTGCCCTGGGCACTGCTAGGTCGGGACCCATCCCAGGCTCAGCCAGGCCTCCCTAGGGCCTGTGCTGGCCTAGGCCTCTGCCAGCCAGCAGCACCTCGATGGAGCACAGTTTTTTCAAGAAGACACCAGCGTGTGGCTGTGTGTCACTTGCACTGCTCGGAAGCTGCAGGTCCAGAGGCTGTGTGTGCACGTGGCCATTGGGGCCTGAGGACAAAACACTCAAACTCCACTTTCAAGCAGGACCCCTGCCACCATGTAGCTGCCTGCCACACCCCCTTGCTGCCTGCGCTGTCTTCACTGCTGGCAGGCCTCTGTGTGCACAGGCCAGTCGAAGCCAAGGAAACCGGGTGCTTGGTCTCCCCTAGCTAGGAATTCCTCCTACAGCACTCTGGACCAGGGGACATGTGCCCCTGGACCAGCAGCCTGCAAGGAAGCTGCAGCTTAGCCATCCAGAAAGGCCTGCAGCACTTGGCAGGAAGCCTTCTGCTAAGGAAAGCTTTCCCAATCCAAAGCCTTGGAGGAGTTCATGCATGCTCGGACAAGCAGCGTTTGTCACCACAGAGCATTGGGTGCCTCAAACCTCCCCTGTGGCTTCCGAGCACCGTCCCACCCACATGCCCTTGGCATCCACTCTGTTGCCAGAAGGAGGTCCTAAGCAGGACTCTCTCACTTCTGGAGCCAGAGTGCCCCCTGCTTGGAACGTTCCTCAGGAACTCATTTGAGCGAGGCTTCTCCTCCCATGCTTGTCAGCCAGCAGATGATGCCATCGTTCCGCTGGAAAACTCTCTGCTTTGCCTTCAGCCATGGATCGCCTAGCTGAACTCTCTCTGCCTCCAGGAGAAACTGCAGTGTGCATGCAGCCTACAGAAAGGAGAGTGCCTTTTCCTGAGCACTGCTATGCTGAGGCCACTCCCTGAAGACCTCCAAGGGCCTTCTCTGCCCTAACACACTCGTGCCATTCAGCCAACCCAGGGAGCAAAGATCACCCTTGGCAGGACTCAGGGTGTGGCCTGTGTGTGGTTTCTTGGCTGGAGATGGGCAGGTCCTGAAGCTTAGTGCCCACTTGTGAATGGGATCTGATGGGCATAGCCGGCATTCCCTGGTTGTGCAGCAGGCGATCTGGGGCCTCCAAGCTGCATGCAAATCCCCTCCCTGGCTGCCCCTCTTGCTTCTTCTCTGCTGCCAAGCCTCTCTCACCACACATGCGTCTCATCGAAAGGAGCAGGCTGCTTGCCATTCTTGGCAAGGACCTCATCCCACAAGCCTCGTTTGCTCAAAGGGGCGTGCAAATTGACCCAGAGCCTCCAGAGGAGCTGCACTCTCTCCAGCCACAAAGGCCTGCAGGCGAGTCCATGACAGCCTGCTGCATGGAGGGCTTCTATGGGAGAGTGCCATTCTTCCCTGGTGGGGGCTCTTTCTCACACTGCTTTCCGTGGGGAAACACTGTGTGTGCCAAGTGTCTCCTGGGGGCAGAAAATGTCTCCCCAGTGCCAGAGGAGCAGGGAATCCTCTTTGTACACAGAGCAATGTTCTAGGCACACCTCCCATGCTGGGAGATCCCCACTTCCCCAATGGTCCTACTGCCTCAGGAACACACTTTTAGGGAGTGTGGCTCTGACAGGCAGGGCGGCCCGAGTGAGGCATGTGGATTGCAGGCCAAAGCCACTGCACTGAGCATGGCACCTGGAAGTCCTAGCTGAAGGCTCTCTGCAGCAGGCCCAACCTGGAATGAGCCTGCAGCCTGGCCTGCAGTCCCAGGCTTGCCCTGGGCACTGCTAGGTCGGGACCCATCCCAGGCTCAGCCAGGCCTCCCTAGGGCCTGTGCTGGCCTAGGCCTCTGCCAGCCAGCAGCACCTCGATGGAGCACAGTTTTTTCGAGAAGACACCAGCGTGTGGCTGTGTGTCACTTGCACTGCTCGGAAGCTGCAGGTCCAGAGGCTGTGTGTGCACGTGGCCATTGGGGCCTGAGGACAAAACACTCAGAACTCCACTTTCAAGCAGGACCCCTGCCACCATGTAGCTGCCTGCCACACCCCCTTGCTGCCTGTGCTGTCTTCACTGCTGGCAGGCCTCTGTGTGCACAGGCCAGTCGAAGCCAAGGAAACTGGGTGCTTGGTCTCCCCTAGCTAGGAATTCCTCCTACAGCACTCTGGACCAGGGGACACGTGCCCCTGGACCAGCAGCCTGCAAGGAAGCTGCAGCTTAGCCATCCAGAAAGGCCTGCAGCACTTGGCAGGAAGCCTTCTGCTAAGGAAAGCTTTCCCAATCCAAAGCCTTGGAGGAGTTCATGCATGCTCGGACAAGCAGCGTTTGTCACCACAGAGCATTGGGTGCCTCAAACCTCCCCTGTGGCTTCCGAGCAGCATCCCACCCACATGCCCTTGGCATCCACTCTGTTGCCAGAAGGAGGTCCTAAGCAGGACTCTCTCACTTCTGGAGCCAGAGTGCCCCCTGCTTGGAACGTTCCTCAGGAACTCATTTGAGCGAGGCTTCTCCTCCCATGCTTGTCAGCCAGCAGATGATGCCATCGTTCCGCTGGAAAACTCTCTGCTTTGCCTTCAGCCATGGATCGCCTAGCTGAACTCTCTCTGCCTCCAGGAGAAACTGCAGTGTGCATGCAGCCTACAGAAAGGAGAGTGCCTTTTCCTGAGCACTGCTATGCTGAGGCCACTCCCTGAAGACCTCCAAGGGCCTTCTCTGCCCTAACACACTCGTGCCATTCAGCCAACCCAGGGAGCAAAGATCACCCTTGGCAGGACTCAGGGTGTGGCCTGTGTGTGGTTTCTTGGCTGGAGATGGGCAGGTCCTGAAGCTTAGTGCCCACTTGTGAATGGGATCTGATGGGCATAGCCGGCATTCCCTGGTTGTGCAGCAGGCGATCTGGGGCCTCCAAGCTGCATGCAAATCCCCTCCCTGGCTGCCCCTCTTGCTTCTTCTCTGCTGCCAAGCCTCTCTCACCACACATGCGTCTCATCGAAAGGAGCAGGCTGCTTGCCATTCTTGGCAAGGACCTCATCCCACAAGCCTCGTTTGCTCAAAGGGGCGTGCAAATTGACCCAGAGCCTCCAGAGGAGCTGCACTCTCTCCAGCCACAAAGGCCTGCAGGCGAGTCCATGACAGCCTGCTGCATGGAGGGCTTCTATGGGAGAGTGCCATTCTTCCCTGGTGGGGGCTCTTTCTCACACTGCTTTCCGTGGGGAAACACTGTGTGTGCCAAGTGTCTCCTGGGGGCAGAAAATGTCTCCCCAGTGCCAGAGGAGCAGGGAATCCTCTTTGTACACAGAGCAATGTTCTAGGCACACCTCCCATGCTGGGAGATCCCCACTTCCCCAATGGTCCTACTGCCTCAGGAACACACTTTTAGGGAGTGTGGCTCTGACAGGCAGGGCGGCCCGAGTGAGGCATGTGGATTGCAGGCCAAAGCCACTGCACTGAGCATGGCACCTGGAAGTCCTAGCTGAAGGCTCTCTGCAGCAGGCCCAACCTGGAATGAGCCTGCAGCCTGGCCTGCAGTCCCAGGGTTGCCCTGGGCACTGCTAGGTCGGGACCCATCCCAGGCTCAGCCAGGCCTCCCTAGGGCCTGTGCTGGCCTAGGCCTCTGCCAGCCAGCAGCACCTCGATGGAGCACAGTTTTTTCGAGAAGACACCAGCGTGTGGCTGTGTGTCACTTGCACTGCTCGGAAGCTGCAGGTCCAGAGGCTGTGTGTGCACGTGGCCATTGGGGCCTGAGGACAAAACACTCAGAACCCCACTTTCAAGCAGGACCCCTGCCACCATGTAGCTGCCTGCCACACCCCCTTGCTGCCTGTGCTGTCTTCACTGCTGGCACACCTCTGTGTGCACAGGCCAGTCGAAGCCAAGTAAACCGGGTGCTTGCTCTCCCCTAGCTAGGAATTCCTCCTACAGCACTCTGGACCAGGGGACACGTGCCCCTGGACCAGCAGCCTGCAAGGAAGCTGCAGCTTAGCCATCCAGAAAGGCCTGCAGCACTTGGCAGGAAGCCTTCTGCTAAGGAAAGCTTTCCCAATCCAAAGCCTTGGAGGAGTTCATGCATGCTCGGACAAGCAGCATTTGTCACCACAGAGCATTGGGTGCCTCAAACCTCCCCTGTGGCTTCCGAGCACCATCCCACCCATATGCCCTTGGCATCCACTCTGTTGCCAGAAGGAGGTCCTAAGCAGGACTCTCTCACTTCTGGAGCCAGAGTGCCCCCTGCTTGGAACGTTCCTCAGGAACTCATTTGAGCGAGGCTTCTCCTCCCATGCTTGTCAGCCAGCAGATGATGCCATCGTTCCGCTGGAAAACTCTCTGCTTTGCCTTCAGCCATGGATCGCCTAGCTGAACTCTCTCTGCCTCCAGGAGACACTGCAGTGTGCATGCAGCCTACAGAAAGGAGAGTGCCTTTTCCTGAGCACTGCTATGCTGAGGCCACTCCCTGAAGACCTCCTAGGGCCTTCTCTCCCCTAACACACTCGTGCCATTCAGCCAACCCAGGGAGCAAAGATCACCCTTGGCAGGACTCAGGGTGTGGCCTGTGTGTGGTTTCTTGGCTGGAGATGGGCAGGTCCTGAAGCTTAGTGCCCACTTGTGAATGGGATCTGATGGGCATAGCCGGCATTCCCTGGTTGTGCAGCAGGCGATCTGGGGCCTCCAAGCTGCATGCAAATCCCCTCCCTGGCTGCCCCTCTTGCTTCTTCTCTGCTGCCAAGCCTCTCTCACCACACATGCGTCTCATCGAAAGGAGCAGGCTGTTTGCCATTCTTGGCAAGGGCCTCATCCCACAAGCCTCGTTTGCTCAAAGGGGCGTGCAAATTGACCCAGAGCCTCCAGAGGAGCTGCACTCTCTCCAGCCACAAAGGCCTGCAGGCGAGTCCATGACAGCCTGCTGCATGGAGGGCTTCTATGGGAGAGGGCCATGCTTCCCTGGTGGGGGCTCTTTCTCACACTGCTTTCCGTGGGGAAACACTGTGTGTGCCAAGTGTCTCCTGGGGGCAGAAAATGTCTCCCCAGTGCCAGAGGAGCAGGGAATCCTCTTTGTACACAGAGCAATGTTCTAGGCACACCTCCCATGCTGGGAGATCCCCACTTCCCCAATGGTCCTACTGCCTCAGGAACACACTTTTAGGGAGTGTGGCTCTGACAGGCAGGGCGGCCCGAGTGAGGCATGTGGATTGCAGGCCAAAGCCACTGCACTGAGCATGGCACCTGGAAGTCCTAGCTGAAGGCTCTCTGCAGCAGGCCCAACCTGGAATGAGCCTGCAGCCTGGCCTGCAGTCCCAGGCTTGCCCTGGGCACTGCTAGGTCGGGACCCATCCCAGGCTCAGCCAGGCCTCCCTAGGGCCTGTGCTGGCCTAGGCCTCTGCCAGCCAGCAGCACATCGATGGAGCACAGTTTTTTCGAGAAGACACCAGCGTGTGGCTGTGTGTCACTTGCACTGCTCGGAAGCTGCAGGTCCAGAGGCTGTGTGTGCACGTGGCCATTGGGGCCTGAGGACAAAACACTCAGAACCCCACTTTCAAGCAGGAACCCTGCCACCATGTAGCTGCCTGCCACACCCCCTTGCTGCCTGCGCTGTCTTCACTGCTGGCACGCCTCTGTGTGCACAGGCCAGTTGAAGCCAAGGAAACCAGGTGCTTGCTCTCCCCAGCTAGGAATTCCTCCTACAGCACTCTGGACCAGGGGACACGTGCCCCTGGACCAGCAGCCTGCAAGGAAGCTGCAGCTTAGCCATCCAGAAAGGCCTGCAGCACTTGGCAGGAAGCCTTCTGCTAAGGAAAGCTTCCCCAATCCAAAGCCTTGGAGGAGTTCATGCATGCTCGGACAAGCAACGTTTGTCACCACAGAGCATTGGGTGCCTCAAACCTCCCCTGTGGCTTCCGAGCACCGTCCCACCCACATGCCCTTGGCATCCACTCTGTTGCCAGAAGGAGGTCCTAAGCAGGACTCTCTCACTTCTGGAGCCAGAGTGCCCCCTGCTTGGAACGTTCCTCAGGAACTCATTTGAGCGAGGCTTCTCCTCCCATGCTTGTCAGCCAGCAGATGATGCCATCGTTCCGCTGGAAAACTCTCTGCTTTGCCTTCAGCCATGGATCGCCTAGCTGAACTCTCTCTGCCTCCAGGAGAAACTGCAGTGTGCATGCAGCCTACAGAAAGGAGAGTGCCTTTTCCTGAGCACTGCTATGCTGAGGCCACTCCCTGAAGACCTCCAAGGGCCTTCTCTGCCCTAACACACTCGTGCCATTCAGCCAACCCAGGGAGCAAAGATCACCCTTGGCAGGACTCAGGGTGCGGCCTGTGTGTGGTTTCTTGGCTGGAGATGGGCAGGTCCTGAAGCTTAGTGCCCACTTGTGAATGGGATCTGATGGGCATAGCCGGCATTCCCTGGTTGTGCAGCAGGCGATCTGGGGCCTCCAAGCTGCATGCAAATCCCCTCCCTGGCTGCCCCTCTTGCTTCTTCTCTGCTGCCAAGCCTCTCTCACCACACATGCGTCTCATCGAAAGGAGCAGGCTGCTTGCCATTCTTGGCAAGGGCCTCATCCCACAAGCCTCGTTTGCTCAAAGGGGCGTGCAAATTGACCCAGAGCCTCCAGAGGAGCTGCACTCTCTCCAGCCACAAAGGCCTGCAGGCGAGTCCATGACAGCCTGCTGCATGGAGGGCTTCTATGGGAGAGGGCCATGCTTCCCTGGTGGGGGCTCTTTCTCACACTGCTTTCCGTGGGGAAACACTGTGTGTGCCAAGTGTCTCCTGGGGGCAGAAAATGTCTCCCCAGTGCCAGAGGAGCAGGGAATCCTCTTTGTACACAGAGCAATGTTCTAGGCACACCTCCCATGCTGGGAGATCCCCACTTCCCCAATGGTCCTACTGCCTCAGGAACACACTTTTAGGGAGTGTGGCTCTGACAGGCAGGGCGGCCCGAGTGAGGCATGTGGATTGCAGGCCAAAGCCACTGTACTGAGCATGGCACCTGGAAGTCCTAGCTGAAGGCTCTCTGCAGCAGGCCCAACCTGGAATGAGCCTGCAGCCTGGCCTGCAGTCCCAGGGTTGCCCTGGGCACTGCTAGGTCGGGACCCATCCCAGGCTCAGCCAGGCCTCCCTAGGGCCTGTGCTGGCCTAGGCCTCTGCCAGCCAGCAGCACCTTGATGGAGCACAGTTTTTTCGAGAAGACACCAGCGTGTGGCTGTGTGTCACTTGCACTGCTCGGAAGCTGCAGGTCCAGAGGCTGTGTGTGCACGTGGCCATTGGGGCCTGAGGACAAAACACTCAGAACTCCACTTTCAAGCAGGACCCCTGCCACCATGTAGCTGCCTGCCACACCCCCTTGCTGCCTGCGCTGTCTTCACTGCTGGCAGGCCTCTGTGTGCACCGGCCAGTTGAAGCCAAGGAAACCGGGTGCTTGGTCTCCCCTAGCAAGGAATTCCTCCTACAGCACTCTGGACCAGGGGACACGTGCCCCTGGACCAGCAGCCTGCAAGGAAGCTGCAGCTTAGCCATCCAGAAAGGCCTGCAGCACTTAGCAGGAAGCCTCTGCTAAGGAAAGCTTTCCCAATCCAAAGCCTTGGAGGAGTTCATGCATGCTCGGACAAGCAGCGTTTGTCACCACAGAGCATTGGGTGCCTCAAACCTCCCCTGTGGCTTCCGAGCACCGTCCCACCCACATGCCCTTGGCATCCACTCTGTTGCCAGAAGGAGGTCCTAAGCAGGACTCTCTCACTTCTGGAGCCAGAGTGCCCCCTGCTTGGAACGTTCCTCAGGAACTCATTTGAGCGAGGCTTCTCCTCCCATGCTTGTCAGCCAGCAGATGATGCCATCGTTCCGCTGGAAAACTCTCTGCTTTGCCTTCAGCCATGGATCGCCTAGCTGAACTCTCTCTGCCTCCAGGAGAAACTGCAGTGTGCATGCAGCCTACAGAAAGGAGAGTGCCTTTTCCTGAGCACTGCTATGCTGAGGCCACTCCCTGAAGGCCTCCTAGGGCCTTCTCTCCCCTAACACACTCGTGCCATTCAGCCAACCCAGGGAGCAAAGATCACCCTTGGCAGGACTCAGGGTGTGGCCTGTGTGTGGTTTCTTGGCTGCAGATGGGCAGGTCCTGAAGCTTAGTGCCCACTTGTGAATGGGATCTGATGGGCATAGCCGGCATTCCCTGGTTGTGCAGCAGGCGATCTGGGGCCTCCAAGCTGCATGCAAATCCCCTCCCTGGCTGCCCCTCTTGCTTCTTCTCTGCTGCCAAGCCTCTCTCACCACACATGCGTCTCATCGAAAGGAGCAGGCTGTTTGCCATTCTTGGCAAGGACCTCATCCCACAAGCCTCGTTTGCTCAAAGGGGCGTGCAAATTGACCCAGAGCCTCCAGAGGAGCTGCACTCTCTCCAGCCACAAAGGCCTGCAGGCGAGTCCATGACAGCCTGCTGCATGGAGGGCTTCTATGGGAGAGGGCCATGCTTCCCTGGTGGGGGCTCTTTCTCACACTGCTTTCCGTGGGGAAACACTGTGTGTGCCAAGTGTCTCCTGGGGGCAGAAAATGTCTCCCCAGTGCCAGAGGAGCAGGGAATCCTCTTTGTACACAGAGCAATGTTCTAGGCACACCTCCCATGCTGGGAGATCCCCACTTCCCCAATGGTCCTACTGCCTCAGGAACACACTTTTAGGGAGTGTGGCTCTGACAGGCAGGGCGGCCCGAGTGAGGCATGTGGATTGCAGGCCAAAGCCACTGTACTGAGCATGGCACCTGGAAGTCCTAGCTGAAGGCTCTCTGCAGCAGGCCCAACCTGGAATGAGCCTGCAGCCTGGCCTGCAGTCCCAGGGTTGCCCTGGGCACTGCTAGGTCGGGACCCATCCCAGGCTCAGCCAGGCCTCCCTAGGGCCTGTGCTGGCCTAGGCCTCTGCCAGCCAGCAGCACCTTGATGGAGCACAGTTTTTTCGAGAAGGCACCAGCGTGTGGCTGTGTGTCACTTGCACTGCTCGGAAGCTGCAGGTCCAGAGGCTGTGTGTGCACGTGGCCATTGGGGCCTGAGGACAAAACACTCAGAACTCCACTTTCAAGCAGGACCCCTGCCACCATGTAGCTGCCTGCCACACCCCCTTGCTGCCTGCGCTGTCTTCACTGCTGGCAGGCCTCTGTGTGCACCGGCCAGTTGAAGCCAAGGAAACTGGGTGCTTGGTCTCCCCTAGCAAGGAATTCCTCCTACAGCACTCTGGACCAGGGGACACGTGCCCCTGGACCAGCAGCCTGCAAGGAAGCTGCAGCTTAGCCATCCAGAAAGGCCTGCAGCACTTAGCAGGAAGCCTCTGCTAAGGAAAGCTTTCCCAATCCAAAGCCTTGGAGGAGTTCATGCATGCTCGGACAAGCAGCGTTTGTCACCACAGAGCATTGGGTGCCTCAAACCTCCCCTGTGGCTTCCGAGCACCGTCCCACCCACATGCCCTTGGCATCCACTCTGTTGCCAGAAGGAGGTCCTAAGCAGGACTCTCTCACTTCTGGAGCCAGAGTGCCCCCTGCTTGGAACGTTCCTCAGGAACTCATTTGAGCGAGGCTTCTCCTCCCATGCTTGTCAGCCAGCAGATGATGCCATCGTTCCGCTGGAAAACTCTCTGCTTTGCCTTCAGCCATGGATCGCCTAGCTGAACTCTCTCTGCCTCCAGGAGAAACTGCAGTGTGCATGCAGCCTACAGAAAGGAGAGTGCCTTTTCCTGAGCACTGCTATGCTGAGGCCACTCCCTGAAGGCCTCCTAGGGCCTTCTCTCCCCTAACACACTCGTGCCATTCAGCCAACCCAGGGAGCAAAGATCACCCTTGGCAGGACTCAGGGTGTGGCCTGTGTGTGGTTTCTTGGCTGCAGATGGGCAGGTCCTGAAGCTTAGTGCCCACTTGTGAATGGGATCTGATGGGCATAGCCGGCATTCCCTGGTTGTGCAGCAGGCGATCTGGGGCCTCCAAGCTGCATGCAAATCCCCTCCCTGGCTGCCCCTCTTGCTTCTTCTCTGCTGCCAAGCCTCTCTCACCACACATGCGTCTCATCGAAAGGAGCAGGCTGCTTGCCATTCTTGGCAAGGGCCTCATCCCACAAGGCTCGTTTGCTCAAAGGGGCGTGCAAATTGACCCAGAGCCTCCAGAGGAGCTGCACTCTCTCCAGCCACAAAGGCCTGCAGGCGAGTCCATGACAGCCTGCTGCATGGAGGGCTTCTATGGGAGAGGGCCATGCTTCCCTGGTGGGGGCTCTTTCTCACACTGCTTTCCGTGGGGAAACACTGTGTGTGCCAAGTGTCTCCTGGGGGCAGAAAATGTCTCCCCAGTGCCAGAGGAGCAGGGAATCCTCTTTGTACACAGAGCAATGTTCTAGGCACACCTCCCATGCTGGGAGATCCCCACTTCCCCAATGGTCCTACTGCCTCAGGAACACACTTTTAGGGAGTGTGGCTCTGACAGGCAGGGCGGCCCGAGTGAGGCATGTGGATTGCAGGCCAAAGCCACTGCACTGAGCATGGCACCTGGAAGTCCTAGCTGAAGGCTCTCTGCAGCAGGCCCAACCTGGAATGAGCCTGCAGCCTGGCCTGCAGTCCCAGGCTTGCCCTGGGCACTGCTAGGTCGGGACCCATCCCAGGCTCAGCCAGGCCTCCCTAGGGCCTGTGCTGGCCTAGGCCTCTGCCAGCCAGCAGCACATCGATGGAGCACAGTTTTTTCGAGAAGACACCAGCGTGTGGCTGTGTGTCACTTGCACTGCTCGGAAGCTGCAGGTCCAGAGGCTGTGTGTGCACGTGGCCATTGGGGCCTGAGGACAAAACACTCAGAAACCCACTTTCAAGCAGGACCCCTGCCACCATGTAGCTGCCTGCCACACCCCCTTGCTGCCTGTGCTGTCTTCACTGCTGGCACTCCTCTGTGTGCACAGGCCAGTCGAAGCCAAGGAAACCGGGTGCTTGCTCTCCCCTAGCTAGGAATTCCTCCTACAGCACTCTGGACCAGGGGACACGTGCCCCTGGACCAGCAGCCTGCAAGGAAGCTGCAGCTTAGCCATCCAGAAAGGCCTGCAGCACTTGGCAGGAAGCCTTCTGCTAAGGAAAGCTTTCCCAATCCAAAGCCTTGGAGGAGTTCATGCATGCTCGGACAAGCAGCATTTGTCACCACAGAGCATTGGGTGCCTCAAACCTCCCCTGTGGCTTCCGAGCACCGTCCCACCCACATGCCCTTGGCATCCACTCTGTTGCCAGAAGGAGGTCCTAAGCAGGACTCTCTCACTTCTGGAGCCAGAGTGCCCCCTGCTTGGAACGTTCCTCAGGAACTCATTTGAGCGAGGCTTCTCCTCCCATGCTTGTCAGCCAGCAGATGATGCCATCGTTCCACTGGAAAACTCTCTGCTTTGCCTTCAGCCATGGATCGCCTAGCTGAACTCTCTCTGCCTCCAGGAGAAACTGCAGTGTGCATGCAGCCTACAGAAAGGAGAATGCCTTTTCCTGAGCACTGCTATGCTGAGGCCACTCCCTGAAGACCTCCTAGGGCCTTCTCTCCCCTAACACACTCGTGCCATTCAGCCAACCCAGGGAGCAAAGATCACCCTTGGTAGGACTCAGGGTGTGGCCTGTGTGTGGTTTCTTGGCTGCAGATGGGCAGGTCCTGAAGCTTAGTGCCCACTTGTGAATGGGATCTGATGGGCATAGCCAGCATTCCCTGGTTGTGCAGCAGGCGATCTGGGGCCTCCAAGCTGCATGCAAATCCCCTCCCTGGCTGCCCCTCTTGCTTCTTCTCTGCTGCCAAGCCTCTCTCACCACACATGCGTCTCATCGAAAGGAGCAGGCTGCTTGCCATTCTTGGCAAGGGCCTCATCCCACAAGCCTCGTTTGCTCAAAGGGGCGTGCAAATTGACCCAGAGCCTCCAGAGGAGCTGCACTCTCTCCAGCCACAAAGGCCTGCAGGCGAGTCCATGACAGCCTGCTGCATGGAGGGCTTCTATGGGAGAGGGCCATGCTTCCCTGGTGGGGGCTCTTTCTCACACTGCTTTCCGTGGGGAAACACTGTGTGTGCCAAGTGTCTCCTGGGGGCAGAAAATGTCTCCCCAGTGCCAGTGGAGCAGGGAATCCTCTTTGTACACAGAGCAATGTTCTAGGCACACCTCCCATGCTGGGAGATCCCCACTTCCCCAATGGTCCTACTGCCTCAGGAACACACTTTTAGGGAGTGTGGCTCTGACAGGCAGGGCGGCCCGAGTGAGGCATGTGGATTGCAGGCCAAAGCCACTGCACTGAGCATGGCACCTGGAAGTCCTAGCTGAAGGCTCTCTGCAGCAGGCCCAACCTGGAATGAGCCTGCAGCCTGGCCTGCAGTCCCAGGCTTGCCCTGGACACTGCTAGGTCGGGACCCATCCCAGGCTCAGCCAGGCCTCCCTAGGGCCTGTGCTGGCCTAGGCCTCTGCCAGCCAGCAGCACATCGATGGAGCACAGTTTTTTCGAGAAGACACCAGCGTGTGGCTGTGTGTCACTTGCACTGCTCGGAAGCTGCAGGTCCAGAGGCTGTGTGTGCACGTGGCCATTGGGGCCTGAGGACAAAACACTCAGAACTCCACTTTCAAGCAGGACCCCTGCCACCATGTAGCTGCCTGCCACACCCCCTTGCTGCCTGCGCTGTCTTCACTGCTGGCAGGCCTCTGTGTGCACAGGCCAGTCGAAGCCAAGGAAACCGGGTGCTTGGTCTCCCCTAGCTAGGAATTCCTCCTACAGCACTCTGGACCAGGGGACACGTGCCCCTGGACCAGCAGCCTGCAAGGAAGCTGCAGCTTAGCCATCCAGAAAGGCCTGCAGCACTTGGCAGGAAGCCTTCTGCTAAGGAAAGCTTTCCCAATCCAAAGCCTTGGAGGAGTTCATGCATGCTCGGACAAGCAGCGTTTGTCACCACAGAGCATTGGGTGCCTCAAACCTCCCCTGTGGCTTCCGAGCACCGTCCCACCCACATGCCCTTGGCATCCACTCTGTTGCCAGAAGGAGGTCCTAAGCAGGACTCTCTCACTTCTGGAGCCAGAGTGCCCCCTGCTTGGAACGTTCCTCAGGAACTCATTTGAGCGAGGCTTCTCCTCCCATGCTTGTCAGCCAGCAGATGATGCCATCGTTCCGCTGGAAAACTCTCTGCTTTGCCTTCAGCCATGGATCGCCTAGCTGAACTCTCTCTGCCTCCAGGAGAAACTGCAGTGTGCATGCAGCCTACAGAAAGGAGAGTGCCTTTTCCTGAGCACTGCTATGCTGAGGCCACTCCCTGAAGACCTCCAAGGGCCTTCTCTGCCCTAACACACTCGTGCCATTCAGCCAACCCAGGGAGCAAAGATCACCCTTGGCAGGACTCAGGGTGTGGCCTGTGTGTGGTTTCTTGGCTGGAGATGGGCAGGTCCTGAAGCTTAGTGCCCACTTGTGAATGGGATCTGATGGGCATAGCCGGCATTCCCTGGTTGTGCAGCAGGCGATCTGGGGCCTCCAAGCTGCATGCAAATCCCCTCCCTGGCTGCCCCTCTTGCTTCTTCTCTGCTGCCAAGCCTCTCTCACCACACATGCGTCTCATCGAAAGGAGCAGGCTGCTTGCCATTCTTGGCAAGGACCTCATCCCACAAGCCTCGTTTGCTCAAAGGGGCGTGCAAATTGACCCAGAGCCTCCAGAGGAGCTGCACTCTCTCCAGCCACAAAGGCCTGCAGGCGAGTCCATGACAGCCTGCTGCATGGAGGGCTTCTATGGGAGAGTGCCATTCTTCCCTGGTGGGGGCTCTTTCTCACACTGCTTTCCGTGGGGAAACACTGTGTGTGCCAAGTGTCTCCTGGGGGCAGAAAATGTCTCCCCAGTGCCAGAGGAGCAGGGAATCCTCTTTGTACACAGAGCAATGTTCTAGGCACACCTCCCATGCTGGGAGATCCCCACTTCCCCAATGGTCCTACTGCCTCAGGAACACACTTTTAGGGAGTGTGGCTCTGACAGGCAGGGCGGCCCGAGTGAGGCATGTGGATTGCAGGCCAAAGCCACTGCACTGAGCATGGCACCTGGAAGTCCTAGCTGAAGGCTCTCTGCAGCAGGCCCAACCTGGAATGAGCCTGCAGCCTGGCCTGCAGTCCCAGGCTTGCCCTGGGCACTGCTAGGTCGGGACCCATCCCAGGCTCAGCCAGGCCTCCCTAGGGCCTGTGCTGGCCTAGGCCTCTGCCAGCCAGCAGCACCTCGATGGAGCACAGTTTTTTCGAGAAGACACCAGCGTGTGGCTGTGTGTCACTTGCACTGCTCGGAAGCTGCAGGTCCAGAGGCTGTGTGTGCACGTGGCCATTGGGGCCTGAGGACAAAACACTCAGAACCCCACTTTCAAGCAGGACCCCTGCCACCATGTAGCTGCCTGCCACACCCCCTTGCTGCCTGTGCTGTCTTCACTGCTGGCACGCCTCTGTGTGCACAGGCCAGTTGAAGCCAAGTAAACCGGGTGCTTGCTCTCCCCTAGCTAGGAATTCCTCCTACAGCACTCTGGACCAGGGGACACGTGCCCCTGGACCAGCAGCCTGCAAGGAAGCTGCAGCTTAGCCATCCAGAAAGGCCTGCAGCACTTGGCAGGAAGCCTTCTGCTAAGGAAAGCTTTCCCAATCCAAAGCCTTGGAGGAGTTCATGCATGCTCGGACAAGCAGCGTTTGTCACCACAGAGCATTGGGTGCCTCAAACCTCCCCTGTGGCTTCCGAGCACCGTCCCACCCACATGCCCTTGGCATCCACTCTTTTGCCAGAAGGAGGTCCTAAGCAGGACTCTCTCACTTCTGGAGCCAGAGTGCCCCCTGCTTGGAACGTTCCTCAGGAACTCATTTGAGCGAGGCTTCTCCTCCCATGCTTGTCAGCCAGCAGATGATGCCATCGTTCCACTGGAAAACTCTCTGCTTTGCCTTCAGCCATGGATCGCCTAGCTGAACTCTCTCTGCCTCCAGGAGAAACTGCAGTGTGCATGCAGCCTACAGAAAGGAGAGTGCCTTTTCCTGAGCACTGCTATGCTGAGGCCACTCCCTGAAGACCTCCTAGGGCCTTCTCTCCCCTAACACACTCGTGCCATTCAGCCAACCCAGGGAGCAAAGATCACCCTTGGCAGGACTCAGGGTGTGGCCTGTGTGTGGTTTCTTGGCTGCAGATGGGCAGGTCCTGAAGCTTAGTGCCCACTTGTGAATGGGATCTGATGGGCATAGCCGGCATTCCCTGGTTGTGCAGCAGGCGATCTGGGGCCTCCAAGCTGCATGCAAATCCCCTCCCTGGCTGCCCCTCTTGCTTCTTCTCTGCTGCCAAGCCTCTCTCACCACACATGCGTCTCATCGAAAGGAGCAGGCTGCTTGCCATTCTTGGCAAGGGCCTCATCCCACAAGCCTCGTTTGCTCAAAGGGGCGTGCAAATTGACCCAGAGCCTCCAGAGGAGCTGCACTCTCTCCAGCCACAAAGGCCTGCAGGCGAGTCCATGACAGCCTGCTGCATGGAGGGCTTCTATGGGAGAGGGCCATGCTTCCCTGGTGGGGGCTCTTTCTCACACTGCTTTCCGTGGGGAAACACTGTGTGTGCCAAGTGTCTCCTGGGGGCAGAAAATGTCTCCCCAGTGCCAGAGGAGCAGGGAATCCTCTTTGTACACAGAGCAATGTTCTAGGCACACCTCCCATGCTGGGAGATCCCCACTTCCCCAATGGTCCTACTGCCTCAGGAACACACTTTTAGGGAGTGTGGCTCTGACAGGCAGGGCGGCCCGAGTGAGGCATGTGGATTGCAGGCCAAAGCCACTGCACTGAGCATGGCACCTGGAAGTCCTAGCTGAAGGCTCTCTGCAGCAGGCCCAACCTGGAATGAGCCTGCAGCCTGGCCTGCAGTCCCAGGCTTGCCCTGGGCACTGCTAGGTCGGGACCCATCCCAGGCTCAGCCAGGCCTCCCTAGGGCCTGTGCTGGCCTAGGCCTCTGCCAGCCAGCAGCACCTCGATGGAGCACAGTTTTTTCGAGAAGACACCAGCGTGTGGCTGTGTGTCACTTGCACTGCTCGGAAGCTGCAGGTCCAGAGGCTGTGTGTGCACGTGGCCATTGGGGCCTGAGGACAAAACACTCAGAACTCCACTTTCAAGCAGGACCCCTGCCACCATGTAGCTGCCTGCCACACCCCCTTGCTGCCTGTGCTGTCTTCACTGCTGGCAGGCCTCTGTGTGCACAGGCCAGTCGAAGCCAAGGAAACTGGGTGCTTGGTCTCCCCTAGCTAGGAATTCCTCCTACAGCACTCTGGACCAGGGGACACGTGCCCCTGGACCAGCAGCCTGCAAGGAAGCTGCAGCTTAGCCATCCAGAAAGGCCTGCAGCACTTGGCAGGAAGCCTTCTGCTAAGGAAAGCTTTCCCAATCCAAAGCCTTGGAGGAGTTCATGCATGCTCGGACAAGCAGCGTTTGTCACCACAGAGCATTGGGTGCCTCAAACCTCCCCTGTGGCTTCCGAGCACCGTCCCACCCACATGCCCTTGGCATCCACTCTGTTGCCAGAAGGAGGTCCTAAGCAGGACTCTCTCACTTCTGGAGCCAGAGTGCCCCCTGCTTGGAACGTTCCTCAGGAACTCATTTGAGCGAGGCTTCTCCTCCCATGCTTGTCAGCCAGCAGATGATGCCATCGTTCCGCTGGAAAACTCTCTGCTTTGCCTTCAGCCATGGATCGCCTAGCTGAACTCTCTCTGCCTCCAGGAGAAACTGCAGTGTGCATGCAGCCTACAGAAAGGAGAGTGCCTTTTCCTGAGCACTGCTATGCTGAGGCCACTCCCTGAAGACCTCCAAGGGCCTTCTCTGCCCTAACACACTCGTGCCATTCAGCCAACCCAGGGAGCAAAGATCACCCTTGGCAGGACTCAGGGTGTGGCCTGTGTGTGGTTTCTTGGCTGGAGATGGGCAGGTCCTGAAGCTTAGTGCCCACTTGTGAATGGGATCTGATGGGCATAGCCGGCATTCCCTGGTTGTGCAGCAGGCGATCTGGGGCCTCCAAGCTGCATGCAAATCCCCTCCCTGGCTGCCCCTCTTGCTTCTTCTCTGCTGCCAAGCCTCTCTCACCACACATGCGTCTCATCGAAAGGAGCAGGCTGTTTGCCATTCTTGGCAAGGGCCTCATCCCACAAGCCTCGTTTGCTCAAAGGGGCGTGCAAATTGACCCAGAGCCTCCAGAGGAGCTGCACTCTCTACAGCCACAAAGGCCTGCAGGCGAGTCCATGACAGCCTGCTGCATGGAGGGCTTCTATGGGAGAGGGCCATGCTTCCCTGGTGGGGGCTCTTTCTCACACTGCTTTCCGTGGGGAAACACTGTGTGTGCCAAGTGTCTCCTGGGGGCAGAAAATGTCTCCCCAGTGCCAGAGGAGCAGGGAATCCTCTTTGTACACAGAGCAATGTTCTAGGCACACCTCCCATGCTGGGAGATCCCCACTTCCCCAATGGTCCTACTGCCTCAGGAACACACTTTTAGGGAGTGTGGCTCTGACAGGCAGGGCGGCCCGAGTGAGGCATGTGGATTGCAGGCCAAAGCCACTGCACTGAGCATGGCACCTGGAAGTCCTAGCTGAAGGCTCTCTGCAGCAGGCCCAACCTGGAATGAGCCTGCAGCCTGGCCTGCAGTCCCAGGCTTGCCCTGGGCACTGCTAGGTCGGGACCCATCCCAGGCTCAGCCAGGCCTCCCTAGGGCCTGTGCTGGCCTAGGCCTCTGCCAGCCAGCAGCACATCGATGGAGCACAGTTTTTTCGAGAAGACACCAGCGTGTGGCTGTGTGTCACTTGCACTGCTCGGAAGCTGCAGGTCCAGAGGCTGTGTGTGCACGTGGCCATTGGGGCCTGAGGACAAAACACTCAGAACCCCACTTTCAAGCAGGAACCCTGCCACCATGTAGCTGCCTGCCACACCCCCTTGCTGCCTGCGCTGTCTTCACTGCTGGCACGCCTCTGTGTGCACAGGCCAGTTGAAGCCAAGGAAACCAGGTGCTTGCTCTCCCCTAGCTAGGAATTCCTCCTACAGCACTCTGGACCAGGGGACACGTGCCCCTGGACCAGCAGCCTGCAAGGAAGCTGCAGCTTAGCCATCCAGAAAGGCCTGCAGCACTTGGCAGGAAGCCTTCTGCTAAGGAAAGCTTCCCCAATCCAAAGCCTTGGAGGAGTTCATGCATGCTCGGACAAGCAACGTTTGTCACCACAGAGCATTGGGTGCCTCAAACCTCCCCTGTGGCTGCCGAGCACCGTCCCACCCACATGCCCTTGGCATCCACTCTGTTGCCAGAAGGAGGTCCTAAGCAGGACTCTCTCACTTCTGGAGCCAGAGTGCCCCCTGCTTGGAACGTTCCTCAGGAACTCATTTGAGCGAGGCTTCTCCTCCCATGCTTGTCAGCCAGCAGATGATGCCATCGTTCCGCTGGAAAACTCTCTGCTTTGCCTTCAGCCATGGATCGCCTAGCTGAACTCTCTCTGCCTCCAGGAGAAACTGCAGTGTGCATGCAGCCTACAGAAAGGAGAGTGCCTTTTCCTGAGCACTGCTATGCTGAGGCCACTCCCTGAAGACCTCCAAGGGCCTTCTCTGCCCTAACACACTCGTGCCATTCAGCCAACCCAGGGAGCAAAGATCACCCTTGGCAGGACTCAGGGTGTGGCCTGTGTGTGGTTTCTTGGCTGGAGATGGGCAGGTCCTGAAGCTTAGTGCCCACTTGTGAATGGGATCTGATGGGCATAGCCGGCATTCCCTGGTTGTGCAGCAGGCGATCTGGGGCCTCCAAGCTGCATGCAAATCCCCTCCCTGGCTGCCCCTCTTGCTTCTTCTCTGCTGCCAAGCCTCTCTCACCACACATGCGTCTCATCGAAAGGAGCAGGCTGCTTGCCATTCTTGGCAAGGACCTCATCCCACAAGCCTCGTTTGCTCAAAGGGGCGTGCAAATTGACCCAGAGCCTCCAGAGGAGCTGCACTCTCTCCAGCCACAAAGGCCTGCAGGCGAGTCCATGACAGCCTGCTGCATGGAGGGCTTCTATGGGAGAGGGCCATGCTTCCCTGGTGGGGGCTCTTTCTCACACTGCTTTCCGTGGGGAAACACTGTGTGTGCCAAGTGTCTCCTGGGGGCAGAAAATGTCTCCCCAGTGCCAGAGGAGCAGGGAATCCTCTTTGTACACAGAGCAATGTTCTAGGCACACCTCCCATGCTGGGAGATCCCCACTTCCCCAATGGTCCTACTGCCTCAGGAACACACTTTTAGGGAGTGTGGCTCTGACAGGCAGGGCGGCCCGAGTGAGGCATGTGGATTGCAGGCCAAAGCCACTGTACTGAGCATGGCACCTGGAAGTCCTAGCTGAAGGCTCTCTGCAGCAGGCCCAACCTGGAATGAGCCTGCAGCCTGGCCTGCAGTCCCAGGGTTGCCCTGGGCACTGCTAGGTCGGGACCCATCCCAGGCTCAGCCAGGCCTCCCTAGGGCCTGTGCTGGCCTAGGCCTCTGCCAGCCAGCAGCACCTTGATGGAGCACAGTTTTTTCGAGAAGACACCAGCGTGTGGCTGTGTGTCACTTGCACTGCTCGGAAGCTGCAGGTCCAGAGGCTGTGTGTGCACGTGGCCATTGGGGCCTGAGGACAAAACACTCAGAACTCCACTTTCAAGCAGGACCCCTGCCACCATGTAGCTGCCTGCCACACCCCCTTGCTGCCTGCGCTGTCTTCACTGCTGGCAGGCCTCTGTGTGCACCGGCCAGTTGAAGCCAAGGAAACCAGGTGCTTGGTCTCCCCTAGCAAGGAATTCCTCCTACAGCACTCTGGACCAGGGGACACGTGCCCCTGGACCAGCAGCCTGCAAGGAAGCTGCAGCTTAGCCATCCAGAAAGGCCTGCAGCACTTAGCAGGAAGCCTCTGCTAAGGAAAGCTTTCCCAATCCAAAGCCTTGGAGGAGTTCATGCATGCTCGGACAAGCAGCGTTTGTCACCACAGAGCATTGGGTGCCTCAAACCTCCCCTGTGGCTTCCGAGCACCGTCCCACCCACATGCCCTTGGCATCCACTCTGTTGCCAGAAGGAGGTCCTAAGCAGGACTCTCTCACTTCTGGAGCCAGAGTGCCCCCTGCTTGGAACGTTCCTCAGGAACTCATTTGAGCGAGGCTTCTCCTCCCATGCTTGTCAGCCAGCAGATGATGCCATCGTTCCGCTGGAAAACTCTCTGCTTTGCCTTCAGCCATGGATCGCCTAGCTGAACTCTCTCTGCCTCCAGGAGAAACTGCAGTGTGCATGCAGCCTACAGAAAGGAGAGTGCCTTTTCCTGAGCACTGCTATGCTGAGGCCACTCCCTGAAGGCCTCCTAGGGCCTTCTCTCCCCTAACACACTCGTGCCATTCAGCCAACCCAGGGAGCAAAGATCACCCTTGGCAGGACTCAGGGTGTGGCCTGTGTGTGGTTTCTTGGCTGCAGATGGGCAGGTCCTGAAGCTTAGTGCCCACTTGTGAATGGGATCTGATGGGCATAGCCGGCATTCCCTGGTTGTGCAGCAGGCGATCTGGGGCCTCCAAGCTGCATGCAAATCCCCTCCCTGGCTGCCCCTCTTGCTTCTTCTCTGCTGCCAAGCCTCTCTCACCACACATGCGTCTCATCGAAAGGAGCAGGCTGTTTGCCATTCTTGGCAAGGGCCTCATCCCACAAGGCTCGTTTGCTCAAAGGGGCGTGCAAATTGACCCAGAGCCTCCAGAGGAGCTGCACTCTCTACAGCCACAAAGGCCTGCAGGCGAGTCCATGACAGCCTGCTGCATGGAGGGCTTCTATGGGAGAGGGCCATGCTTCCCTGGTGGGGGCTCTTTCTCACACTGCTTTCCGTGGGGAAACACTGTGTGTGCCAAGTGTCTCCTGGGGGCAGAAAATGTCTCCCCAGTGCCAGAGGAGCAGGGAATCCTCTTTGTACACAGAGCAATGTTCTAGGCACACCTCCCATGCTGGGAGATCCCCACTTCCCCAATGGTCCTACTGCCTCAGGAACACACTTTTAGGGAGTGTGGCTCTGACAGGCAGGGCAGCCCGAGTGAGGCATGTGGATTGCAGGCCAAAGCCACTGCACTGAGCATGGCACCTGGAAGTCCTAGCTGAAGGCTCTCTGCAGCAGGCCCAACCTGGAATGAGCCTGCAGCCTGGCCTGCAGTCCCAGGGTTGCCCTGGGCACTGCTAGGTCGGGACCCATCCCAGGCTCAGCCAGGCCTCCCTAGGGCCTGTGCTGGCCTAGGCCTCTGCCAGCCAGCAGCACCTTGATGGAGCACAGTTTTTTCGAGAAGACACCAGCGTGTGGCTGTGTGTCACTTGCACTGCTCGGAAGCTGCAGGTCCAGAGGCTGTGTGTGCACGTGGCCATTGGGGCCTGAGGACAAAACACTCAGAACTCCACTTTCAAGCAGGACCCCTGCCACCATGTAGCTGCCTGCCACACCCCCTTGCTGCCTGCGCTGTCTTCACTGCTGGCACGCCTCTGTGTGCACAGGCCAGTCGAAGCCAAGGAAACCGGGTGCTTGCTCTCCCCTAGCTAGGAATTCCTCCTGCAGCACTCTGGACCAGGGGACACGTGCCCCTGGACCAGCAGCCTGCAAGGAAGCTGCAGCTTAGCCATCCAGAAAGGCCTGCAGCACTTGGCAGGAAGCCTTCTGCTAAGGAAAGCTTTCCCAATCCAAAGCCTTGGAGGAGTTCATGCATGCTCGGACAAGCAGCGTTTGTCACCACAGAGCATTGGGTGCCTCAAACCTCCCCTGTGGCTTCCGAGCACCGTCCCACCCACATGCCCTTGGCATCCACTCTGTTGCCAGAAGGAGGTCCTAAGCAGGACTCTCTCACTTCTGGAGCCAGAGTGCCCCCTGCTTGGAACGTTCCTCAGGAACTCATTTGAGCGAGGCTTCTCCTCCCATGCTTGTCAGCCAGCAGATGATGCCATCGTTCCGCTGGAAAACTCTCTGCTTTGCCTTCAGCCATGGATCGCCTAGCTGAACTCTCTCTGCCTCCAGGAGAAACTGCAGTGTGCATGCAGCCTACAGAAAGGAGAGTGCCTTTTCCTGAGCACTGCTATGCTGAGGCCACTCCCTGAAGGCCTCCTAGGGCCTTCTCTCCCCTAACACACTCGTGCCATTCAGCCAACCCAGGGAGCAAAGATCACCCTTGGCAGGACTCAGGGTGTGGCCTGTGTGTGGTTTCTTGGCTGCAGATGGGCAGGTCCTGAAGCTTAGTGCCCACTTGTGAATGGGATCTGATGGGCATAGCCGGCATTCCCTGGTTGTGCAGCAGGCGATCTGGGGCCTCCAAGCTGCATGCAAATCCCCTCCCTGGCTGCCCCTCTTGCTTCTTCTCTGCTGCCAAGCCTCTCTCACCACACATGCGTCTCATCGAAAGGAGCAGGCTGCTTGCCATTCTTGGCAAGGACCTCATCCCACAAGCCTCGTTTGCTCAAAGGGGCGTGCAAATTGACCCAGAGCCTCCAGAGGAGCTGCACTCTCTCCAGCCACAAAGGCCTGCAGGCGAGTCCATGACAGCCTGCTGCATGGAGGGCTTCTATGGGAGAGTGCCATTCTTCCCTGGTGGGGGCTCTTTCTCACACTGCTTTCCGTGGGGAAACACTGTGTGTGCCAAGTGTCTCCTGGGGGCAGAAAATGTCTCCCCAGTGCCAGAGGAGCAGGGAATCCTCTTTGTACACAGAGCAATGTTCTAGGCACACCTCCCATGCTGGGAGATCCCCACTTCCCCAATGGTCCTACTGCCTCAGGAACACACTTTTAGGGAGTGTGGCTCTGACAGGCAGGGCGGCCCGAGTGAGGCATGTGGATTGCAGGCCAAAGCCACTGCACTGAGCATGGCACCTGGAAGTCCTAGCTGAAGGCTCTCTGCAGCAGGCCCAACCTGGAATGAGCCTGCAGCCTGGCCTGCAGTCCCAGGCTTGCCCTGGGCACTGCTAGGTCGGGACCCATCCCAGGCTCAGCCAGGCCTCCCTAGGGCCTGTGCTGGCCTAGGCCTCTGCCAGCCAGCAGCACCTCGATGGAGCACAGTTTTTTCGAGAAGACACCAGCGTGTGGCTGTGTGTCACTTGCACTGCTCGGAAGCTGCAGGTCCAGAGGCTGTGTGTGCACGTGGCCATTGGGGCCTGAGGACAAAACACTCAGAACCCCACTTTCAAGCAGGACCCCTGCCACCATGTAGCTGCCTGCCACACCCCCTTGCTGCCTGTGCTGTCTTCACTGCTGGCACACCTCTGTGTGCACAGGCCAGTCGAAGCCAAGTAAACCGGGTGCTTGCTCTCCCCTAGCTAGGAATTCCTCCTACAGCACTCTGGACCAGGGGACACGTGCCCCTGGACCAGCAGCCTGCAAGGAAGCTGCAGCTTAGCCATCCAGAAAGGCCTGCAGCACTTGGCAGGAAGCCTTCTGCTAAGGAAAGCTTTCCCAATCCAAAGCCTTGGAGGAGTTCATGCATGCTCGGACAAGCAGCATTTGTCACCACAGAGCATTGGGTGCCTCAAACCTCCCCTGTGGCTTCCGAGCACCATCCCACCCATATGCCCTTGGCATCCACTCTGTTGCCAGAAGGAGGTCCTAAGCAGGACTCTCTCACTTCTGGAGCCAGAGTGCCCCCTGCTTGGAACGTTCCTCAGGAACTCATTTGAGCGAGGCTTCTCCTCCCATGCTTGTCAGCCAGCAGATGATGCCATCGTTCCGCTGGAAAACTCTCTGCTTTGCCTTCAGCCATGGATCGCCTAGCTGAACTCTCTCTGCCTCCAGGAGAAACTGCAGTGTGCATGCAGCCTACAGAAAGGAGAGTGCCTTTTCCTGAGCACTGCTATGCTGAGGCCACTCCCTGAAGACCTCCAAGGGCCTTCTCTGCCCTAACACACTCGTGCCATTCAGCCAACCCAGGGAGCAAAGATCACCCTTGGCAGGACTCAGGGTGTGGCCTGTGTGTGGTTTCTTGGCTGGAGATGGGCAGGTCCTGAAGCTTAGTGCCCACTTGTGAATGGGATCTGATGGGCATAGCCGGCATTCCCTGGTTGTGCAGCAGGCGATCTGGGGCCTCCAAGCTGCATGCAAATCCCCTCCCTGGCTGCCCCTCTTGCTTCTTCTCTGCTGCCAAGCCTCTCTCACCACACATGCGTCTCATCGAAAGGAGCAGGCTGCTTGCCATTCTTGGCAAGGACCTCATCCCACAAGCCTCGTTTGCTCAAAGGGGCGTGCAAATTGACCCAGAGCCTCCAGAGGAGCTGCACTCTCTCCAGCCACAAAGGCCTGCAGGCGAGTCCATGACAGCCTGCTGCATGGAGGGCTTCTATGGGAGAGGGCCATGCTTCCCTGGTGGGGGCTCTTTCTCACACTGCTTTCCGTGGGGAAACACTGTGTGTGCCAAGTGTCTCCTGGGGGCAGAAAATGTCTCCCCAGTGCCAGAGGAGCAGGGAATCCTCTTTGTACACAGAGCAATGTTCTAGGCACACCTCCCATGCTGGGAGATCCCCACTTCCCCAATGGTCCTACTGCCTCAGGAACACACTTTTAGGGAGTGTGGCTCTGACAGGCAGGGCGGCCCGAGTGAGGCATGTGGATTGCAGGCCAAAGCCACTGTACTGAGCATGGCACCTGGAAGTCCTAGCTGAAGGCTCTCTGCAGCAGGCCCAACCTGGAATGAGCCTGCAGCCTGGCCTGCAGTCCCAGGGTTGCCCTGGGCACTGCTAGGTCGGGACCCATCCCAGGCTCAGCCAGGCCTCCCTAGGGCCTGTGCTGGCCTAGGCCTCTGCCAGCCAGCAGCACCTTGATGGAGCACAGTTTTTTCGAGAAGACACCAGCGTGTGGCTGTGTGTCACTTGCACTGCTCGGAAGCTGCAGGTCCAGAGGCTGTGTGTGCACGTGGCCATTGGGGCCTGAGGACAAAACACTCAGAACTCCACTTTCAAGCAGGACCCCTGCCACCATGTAGCTGCCTGCCACACCCCCTTGCTGCCTGCGCTGTCTTCACTGCTGGCAGGCCTCTGTGTGCACCGGCCAGTTGAAGCCAAGGAAACCAGGTGCTTGGTCTCCCCTAGCAAGGAATTCCTCCTACAGCACTCTGGACCAGGGGACACGTGCCCCTGGACCAGCAGCCTGCAAGGAAGCTGCAGCTTAGCCATCCAGAAAGGCCTGCAGCACTTAGCAGGAAGCCTCTGCTAAGGAAAGCTTTCCCAATCCAAAGCCTTGGAGGAGTTCATGCATGCTCGGACAAGCAGCGTTTGTCACCACAGAGCATTGGGTGCCTCAAACCTCCCCTGTGGCTTCCGAGCACCGTCCCACCCACATGCCCTTGGCATCCACTCTGTTGCCAGAAGGAGGTCCTAAGCAGGACTCTCTCACTTCTGGAGCCAGAGTGCCCCCTGCTTGGAACGTTCCTCAGGAACTCATTTGAGCGAGGCTTCTCCTCCCATGCTTGTCAGCCAGCAGATGATGCCATCGTTCCGCTGGAAAACTCTCTGCTTTGCCTTCAGCCATGGATCGCCTAGCTGAACTCTCTCTGCCTCCAGGAGAAACTGCAGTGTGCATGCAGCCTACAGAAAGGAGAGTGCCTTTTCCTGAGCACTGCTATGCTGAGGCCACTCCCTGAAGGCCTCCTAGGGCCTTCTCTCCCCTAACACACTCGTGCCATTCAGCCAACCCAGGGAGCAAAGATCACCCTTGGCAGGACTCAGGGTGTGGCCTGTGTGTGGTTTCTTGGCTGCAGATGGGCAGGTCCTGAAGCTTAGTGCCCACTTGTGAATGGGATCTGATGGGCATAGCCGGCATTCCCTGGTTGTGCAGCAGGCGATCTGGGGCCTCCAAGCTGCATGCAAATCCCCTCCCTGGCTGCCCCTCTTGCTTCTTCTCTGCTGCCAAGCCTCTCTCACCACACATGCGTCTCATCGAAAGGAGCAGGCTGTTTGCCATTCTTGGCAAGGGCCTCATCCCACAAGGCTCGTTTGCTCAAAGGGGCGTGCAAATTGACCCAGAGCCTCCAGAGGAGCTGCACTCTCTACAGCCACAAAGGCCTGCAGGCGAGTCCATGACAGCCTGCTGCATGGAGGGCTTCTATGGGAGAGGGCCATGCTTCCCTGGTGGGGGCTCTTTCTCACACTGCTTTCCGTGGGGAAACACTGTGTGTGCCAAGTGTCTCCTGGGGGCAGAAAATGTCTCCCCAGTGCCAGAGGAGCAGGGAATCCTCTTTGTACACAGAGCAATGTTCTAGGCACACCTCCCATGCTGGGAGATCCCCACTTCCCCAATGGTCCTACTGCCTCAGGAACACACTTTTAGGGAGTGTGGCTCTGACAGGCAGGGCGGCCCGAGTGAGGCATGTGGATTGCAGGCCAAAGCCACTGCACTGAGCATGGCACCTGGAAGTCCTAGCTGAAGGCTCTCTGCAGCAGGCCCAACCTGGAATGAGCCTGCAGCCTGGCCTGCAGTCCCAGGGTTGCCCTGGGCACTGCTAGGTCGGGACCCATCCCAGGCTCAGCCAGGCCTCCCTAGGGCCTGTGCTGGCCTAGGCCTCTGCCAGCCAGCAGCACCTTGATGGAGCACAGTTTTTTCGAGAAGACACCAGCGTGTGGCTGTGTGTCACTTGCACTGCTCGGAAGCTGCAGGTCCAGAGGCTGTGTGTGCACGTGGCCATTGGGGCCTGAGGACAAAACACTCAGAACTCCACTTTCAAGCAGGACCCCTGCCACCATGTAGCTGCCTGCCACACCCCCTTGCTGCCTGCGCTGTCTTCACTGCTGGCACGCCTCTGTGTGCACAGGCCAGTCGAAGCCAAGGAAACCGGGTGCTTGCTCTCCCCTAGCTAGGAATTCCTCCTGCAGCACTCTGGACCAGGGGACACGTGCCCCTGGACCAGCAGCCTGCAAGGAAGCTGCAGCTTAGCCATCCAGAAAGGCCTGCAGCACTTGGCAGGAAGCCTTCTGCTAAGGAAAGCTTTCCCAATCCAAAGCCTTGGAGGAGTTCATGCATGCTCGGACAAGCAGCGTTTGTCACCACAGAGCATTGGGTGCCTCAAACCTCCCCTGTGGCTTCCGAGCACCGTCCCACCCACATGCCCTTGGCATCCACTCTGTTGCCAGAAGGAGGTCCTAAGCAGGACTCTCTCACTTCTGGAGCCAGAGTGCCCCCTGCTTGGAACGTTCCTCAGGAACTCATTTGAGCGAGGCTTCTCCTCCCATGCTTGTCAGCCAGCAGATGATGCCATCGTTCCGCTGGAAAACTCTCTGCTTTGCCTTCAGCCATGGATCGCCTAGCTGAACTCTCTCTGCCTCCAGGAGAAACTGCAGTGTGCATGCAGCCTACAGAAAGGAGAGTGCCTTTTCCTGAGCACTGCTATGCTGAGGCCACTCCCTGAAGGCCTCCTAGGGCCTTCTCTCCCCTAACACACTCGTGCCATTCAGCCAACCCAGGGAGCAAAGATCACCCTTGGCAGGACTCAGGGTGTGGCCTGTGTGTGGTTTCTTGGCTGCAGATGGGCAGGTCCTGAAGCTTAGTGCCCACTTGTGAATGGGATCTGATGGGCATAGCCGGCATTCCCTGGTTGTGCAGCAGGCGATCTGGGGCCTCCAAGCTGCATGCAAATCCCCTCCCTGGCTGCCCCTCTTGCTTCTTCTCTGCTGCCAAGCCTCTCTCACCACACATGCGTCTCATCGAAAGGAGCAGGCTGTTTGCCATTCTTGGCAAGGGCCTCATCCCACAAGGCTCGTTTGCTCAAAGGGGCGTGCAAATTGACCCAGAGCCTCCAGAGGAGCTGCACTCTCTACAGCCACAAAGGCCTGCAGGCGAGTCCATGACAGCCTGCTGCATGGAGGGCTTCTATGGGAGAGGGCCATGCTTCCCTGGTGGGGGCTCTTTCTCACACTGCTTTCCGTGGGGAAACACTGTGTGTGCCAAGTGTCTCCTGGGGGCAGAAAATGTCTCCCCAGTGCCAGAGGAGCAGGGAATCCTCTTTGTACACAGAGCAATGTTCTAGGCACACCTCCCATGCTGGGAGATCCCCACTTCCCCAATGGTCCTACTGCCTCAGGAACACACTTTTAGGGAGTGTGGCTCTGACAGGCAGGGCGGCCCGAGTGAGGCATGTGGATTGCAGGCCAAAGCCACTGCACTGAGCATGGCACCTGGAAGTCCTAGCTGAAGGCTCTCTGCAGCAGGCCCAACCTGGAATGAGCCTGCAGCCTGGTCTGCAGTCCCAGGCTTGCCCTGGGCACTGCTAGGTCGGGACCCATCCCAGGCTCAGCCAGGCCTCCCTAGGGCCTGTGCTGGCCTAGGCCTCTGCCAGCCAGCAGCACCTTGATGGAGCACAGTTTTTTCGAGAAGACACCAGCGTGTGGCTGTGTGTCACTTGCACTGCTCGGAAGCTGCAGGTCCAGAGGCTGTGTGTGCACGTGGCCATTGGGGCCTGAGGACAAAACACTCAGAACTCCACTTTCAAGCAGGACCCCTGCCACCATGTAGCTGCCTGCCACACCCCCTTGCTGCCTGCGCTGTCTTCACTGCTGGCACGCCTCTGTGTGCACAGGCCAGTCGAAGCCAAGGAAACCGGGTGCTTGCTCTCCCCTAGCTAGGAATTCCTCCTGCAGCACTCTGGACCAGGGGACACGTGCCCCTGGACCAGCAGCCTGCAAGGAAGCTGCAGCTTAGCCATCCAGAAAGGCCTGCAGCACTTGGCAGGAAGCCTTCTGCTAAGGAAAGCTTTCCCAATCCAAAGCCTTGGAGGAGTTCATGTATGCTCGGACAAGCAGCGTTTGTCACCACAGAGCATTGGGTGCCTCAAACCTCCCCTGTGGCTTCCGAGCACCGTCCCACCCACATGCCCTTGGCATCCACTCTGTTGCCAGAAGGAGGTCCTAAGCAGGACTCTCTCACTTCTGGAGCCAGAGTGCTCCCTGCTTGGAACGTTCCTCAGGAACTCATTTGAGCGAGGCTTCTCCTCCCATGCTTGTCAGCCAGCAGATGATGCCATCGTTCCGCTGGAAAACTCTCTGCTTTGCCTTCAGCCATGGATCGCCTAGCTGAACTCTCTCTGCCTCCAGGAGAAACTGCAGTGTGCATGCAGCCTACAGAAAGGAGAGTGCCTTTTCCTGAGCACTGCTATGCTGAGGCCACTCCCTGAAGACCTCCAAGGGCCTTCTCTGCCCTAACACACTCGTGCCATTCAGCCAACCCAGGGAGCAAAGATCACCCTTGGCAGGACTCAGGGTGTGGCCTGTGTGTGGTTTCTTGGCTGGAGATGGGCAGGTCCTGAAGCTTAGTGCCCACTTGTGAATGGGATCTGATGGGCATAGCCGGCATTCCCTGGTTGTGCAGCAGGCGATCTGGGGCCTCCAAGCTGCATGCAAATCCCCTCCCTGGCTGCCCCTCTTGCTTCTTCTCTGCTGCCAAGCCTCTCTCACCACACATGCGTCTCATCGAAAGGAGCAGGCTGCTTGCCATTCTTGGCAAGGACCTCATCCCACAAGGCTCGTTTGCTCAAAGGGGCGTGCAAATTGACCCAGAGCCTCCAGAGGAGCTGCACTCTCTCCAGCCACAAAGGCCTGCAGGCGAGTCCATGACAGCCTGCTGCATGGAGGGCTTCTATGGGAGAGTGCCATTCTTCCCTGGTGGGGGCTCTTTCTCACACTGCTTTCCGTGGGGAAACACTGTGTGTGCCAAGTCTCCTGGGGGCAGAAAATGTCTCCCCAGTGCCAGAGGAGCAGGGAATCCTCTTTGTACACAGAGCAATGTTCTAGGCACACCTCCCATGCTGGGAGATCCCCACTTTCCCAATGGTCCTACTGCCTCAGGAACACACTTTTAGGGAGTGTGGCTCTGACAGGCAGGGCGGCCCGAGTGAGGCATGTGGATTGCAGGCCAAAGCCACTGCACTGAGCATGGCACCTGGAAGTCCTAGCTGAAGGCTCTCTGCAGCAGGCCCAACCTGGAATGAGCCTGCAGCCTGGCCTGCAGTCCCAGGCTTGCCCTGGGCACTGCTAGGTCGGGACCCATCCCAGGCTCAGCCAGGCCTCCCTAGGGCCTGTGCTGGCCTAGGCCTCTGCCAGCCAGCAGCACATCGATGGAGCACAGTTTTTTCGAGAAGACACCAGCGTGTGGCTGTGTGTCACTTGCACTGCTCGGAAGCTGCAGGTCCAGAGGCTGTGTGTGCACGTGGCCATTGGGGCCTGAGGACAAAACACTCAGAACCCCACTTTCAAGCAGGACCCCTGCCACCATGTAGCTGCCTGCCACACCCCCTTGCTGCCTGCGCTGTCTTCACTGCTGGCACGCCTCTGTGTGCACAGGCCAGTTGAAGCCAATTAAACCGGGTGCTTGCTCTCCCCTAGCTAGGAATTCCTCCTACAGCACTCTGGACCAGGGGACACGTGCCCCTGGACCAGCAGCCTGCAAGGAAGCTGCAGCTTAGCCATCCAGAAAGGCCTGCAGCACTTGGCAGGAAGCCTTCTGCTAAGGAAAGCTTTCCCACTCCAAAGCCTTGGAGGAGTTCATGCATGCTCGGACAAGCAGCGTTTGTCACCACAGAGCATTGGGTGCCTCAAACCTCCCCTGTGGCTTCCGAGCACCGTCCCACCCACATGCCCTTGGCATCCACTCTGTTGCCAGAAGGAGGTCCTAAGCAGGACTCTCTCACTTCTGGAGCCAGAGTGCCCCCTGCTCGGAACGTTCCTCAGGAACTCATTTGAGCGAGGCTTCTCCTCCCATGCTTGTCAGCCAGCAGATGATGCCATCGTTCCGCTGGAAAACTCTCTGCTTTGCCTTCAGCCATGGATCGCCTAGCTGAACTCTCTCTGCCTCCAGGAGAAACTGCAGTGTGCATGCAGCCTACAGAAAGGAGAGTGCCTTTTCCTGAGCACTGCTATGCTGAGGCCACTCCCTGAAGGCCTCCTAGGGCCTTCTCTCCCCTAACACACTCGTGCCATTCAGCCAACCCAGGGAGCAAAGATCACCCTTGGCAGGACTCAGGGTGTGGCCTGTGTGTGGTTTCTTGGCTGCAGATGGGCAGGTCCTGAAGCTTAGTGCCCACTTGTGAATGGGATCTGATGGGCATAGCCGGCATTCCCTGGTTGTGCAGCAGGCGATCTGGGGCCTCCAAGCTGCATGCAAATCCCCTCCCTGGCTGCCCCTCTTGCTTCTTCTCTGCTGCCAAGCCTCTCTCACCACACATGCGTCTCATCGAAAGGAGCAGGCTGCTTGCCATTCTTGGCAAGGGCCTCATCCCACAAGCCTCGTTTGCTCAAAGGGGCGTGCAAATTGACCCAGAGCCTCCAGAGGAGCTGCACTCTCTCCAGCCACAAAGGCCTGCAGGCGAGTCCATGACAGCCTGCTGCATGGAGGGCTTCTATGGGAGAGGGCCATGCTTCCCTGGTGGGGGCTCTTTCTCACACTGCTTTCCGTGGGGAAACACTGTGTGTGCCAAGTGTCTCCTGGGGGCAGAAAATGTCTCCCCAGTGCCAGAGGAGCAGGGAATCATCTTTGTACACAGAGCAATGTTCTAGGCACACCTCCCATGCTGGGAGATCCCCACTTCCCCAATGGTCCTACTGCCTCAGGAACACACTTTTAGGGAGTGTGGCTCTGACAGGCAGGGCGGCCCGAGTGAGGCATGTGGATTGCAGGCCAAAGCCACTGCACTGAGCATGGCACCTGGAAGTCCTAGCTGAAGGCTCTCTGCAGCAGGCCCAACCTGGAATGAGCCTGCAGCCTGGCCTGCAGTCCCAGGCTTGCCCTGGGCACTGCTAGGTCGGGACCCATCCCAGGCTCAGCCAGGCCTCCCTAGGGCCTGTGCTGGCCTAGGCCTCTGCCAGCCAGCAGCACATCGATGGAGCACAGTTTTTTCGAGAAGACACCAGCGTGTGGCTGTGTGTCACTTGCACTGCTCGGAAGCTGCAGGTCCAGAGGCTGTGTGTGCACGTGGCCATTGGGGCCTGAGGACAAAACACTCAGAACCCCACTTTCAAGCAGGACCCCTGCCACCATGTAGCTGCCTGCCACACCCCCTTGCTGCCTGTGCTGTCTTCACTGCTGGCACGCCTCTGTGTGCACAGGCCAGTCGAAGCCAAGGAAACCGGGTGCTTGCTCTCCCCTAGCTAGGAATTCCTCCTACAGCACTCTGGACCAGGGGACACGTGCCCCTGGACCAGCAGCCTGCAAGGAAGCTGCAGCTTAGCCATCCAGAAAGGCCTGCAGCACTTGGCAGGAAGCCTTCTGCTAAGGAAAGCTTTCCCAATCCAAAGCCTTGGAGGAGTTCATGCATGCTCGGACAAGCAGCATTTGTCACCACAGAGCATTGGGTGCCTCAAACCTCCCCTGTGGCTTCCGAGCACCGTCCCACCCACACGCCCTTGGCATCCACTCTGTTGCCAGAAGGAGGTCCTAAGCAGGACTCTCTCACTTCTGGAGCCAGAGTGCCCCCTGCTTGGAACGTTCCTCAGGAACTCATTTGAGCGAGGCTTCTCCTCCCATGCTTGTCAGCCAGCAGATGATGCTATCGTTCCACTGGAAAACTCTCTGCTTTGCCTTCAGCCATGGATCGCCTAGCTGAACTCTCTCTGCCTCCAGGAGAAACTGCAGTGTGCATGCAGCCTACAGAAAGGAGAGTGCCTTTTCCTGAGCACTGCTATGCTGAGGCCACTCCCTGAAGACCTCCTAGGGCCTTCTCTCCCCTAACACACTCGTGCCATTCAGCCAACCCAGGGAGCAAAGATCACCCTTGGTAGGACTCAGGGTGTGGCCTGTGTGTGGTTTCTTGGCTGCAGATGGGCAGGTCCTGAAGCTTAGTGCCCACTTGTGAATGGGATCTGATGGGCATAGCCAGCATTCCCTGGTTGTGCAGCAGGCGATCTGGGGCCTCCAAGCTGCATGCAAATCCCCTCCCTGGCTGCCCCTCTTGCTTCTTCTCTGCTGCCAAGCCTCTCTCACCACACATGCGTCTCATCGAAAGGAGCAGGCTGCTTGCCATTCTTGGCAAGGGCCTCATCCCACAAGCCTCGTTTGCTCAAAGGGGCGTGCAAATTGACCCAGAGCCTCCAGAGGAGCTGCACTCTCTCCAGCCACAAAGGCCTGCAGGCGAGTCCATGACAGCCTGCTGCATGGAGGGCTTCTATGGGAGAGGGCCATGCTTCCCTGGTGGGGGCTCTTTCTCACACTGCTTTCCGTGGGGAAACACTGTGTGTGCCAAGTGTCTCCTGGGGGCAGAAAATGTCTCCCCAGTGCCAGAGGAGCAGGGAATCCTCTTTGTACACAGAGCAATGTTCTAGGCACACCTCCCATGCTGGGAGATCCCCACTTCCCCAATGGTCCTACTGCCTCAGGAACACACTTTTAGGGAGTGTGGCTCTGACAGGCAGGGCGGCCCGAGTGAGGCATGTGGATTGCAGGCCAAAGCCACTGCACTGAGCATGGCACCTGGAAGTCCTAGCTGAAGGCTCTCTGCAGCAGGCCCAACCTGGAATGAGCCTGCAGCCTGGCCTGCAGTCCCAGGCTTGCCCTGGGCACTGCTAGGTCGGGACCCATCCCAGGCTCAGCCAGGCCTCCCTAGGGCCTGTGCTGGCCTAGGCCTCTGCCAGCCAGCAGCACCTCCATGGAGCACAGTTTTTTCGAGAAGACACCAGCGTGTGGCTGTGTGTCACTTGCACTGCTCGGAAGCTGCAGGTCCAGAGGCTGTGTGTGCACGTGGCCATTGGGGCCTGAGGACAAAACACTCAGAACTCCACTTTCAAGCAGGACCCCTGCCACCATGTAGCTGCCTGCCACACCCCCTTGCTGCCTGCGCTGTCTTCACTGCTGGCAGGCCTCTGTGTGCACAGGCCAGTCGAAGCCAAGGAAACCGGGTGCTTGGTCTCCCCTAGCTAGGAATTCCTCCTACAGCACTCTGGACCAGGGGACACGTGCCCCTGGACCAGCAGCCTGCAAGGAAGCTGCAGCTTAGCCATCCAGAAAGGCCTGCAGCACTTGGCAGGAAGCCTTCTGCTAAGGAAAGCTTTCCCAATCCAAAGCCTTGGAGGAGTTCATGCATGCTCGGACAAGCAGCGTTTGTCACCACAGAGCATTGGGTGCCTCAAACCTCCCCTGTGGCTTCCGAGCACCGTCCCACCCACACGCCCTTGGCATCCACTCTGTTGCCAGAAGGAGGTCCTAAGCAGGACTCTCTCACTTCTGGAGCCAGAGTGCCCCCTGCTTGGAACGTTCCTCAGGAACTCATTTGAGCGAGGCTTCTCCTCCCATGCTTGTCAGCCAGCAGATGATGCTATCGTTCCACTGGAAAACTCTCTGCTTTGCCTTCAGCCATGGATCGCCTAGCTGAACTCTCTCTGCCTCCAGGAGAAACTGCAGTGTGCATGCAGCCTACAGAAAGGAGAGTGCCTTTTCCTGAGCACTGCTATGCTGAGGCCACTCCCTGAAGACCTCCTAGGGCCTTCTCTCCCCTAACACACTCGTGCCATTCAGCCAACCCAGGGAGCAAAGATCACCCTTGGTAGGACTCAGGGTGTGGCCTGTGTGTGGTTTCTTGGCTGCAGATGGGCAGGTCCTGAAGCTTAGTGCCCACTTGTGAATGGGATCTGATGGGCATAGCCAGCATTCCCTGGTTGTGCAGCAGGCGATCTGGGGCCTCCAAGCTGCATGCAAATCCCCTCCCTGGCTGCCCCTCTTGCTTCTTCTCTGCTGCCAAGCCTCTCTCACCACACATGCGTCTCATCGAAAGGAGCAGGCTGCTTGCCATTCTTGGCAAGGGCCTCATCCCACAAGCCTCGTTTGCTCAAAGGGGCGTGCAAATTGACCCAGAGCCTCCAGAGGAGCTGCACTCTCTCCAGCCACAAAGGCCTGCAGGCGAGTCCATGACAGCCTGCTGCATGGAGGGCTTCTATGGGAGAGGGCCATGCTTCCCTGGTGGGGGCTCTTTCTCACACTGCTTTCCGTGGGGAAACACTGTGTGTGCCAAGTGTCTCCTGGGGGCAGAAAATGTCTCCCCAGTGCCAGAGGAGCAGGGAATCCTCTTTGTACACAGAGCAATGTTCTAGGCACACCTCCCATGCTGGGAGATCCCCACTTCCCCAATGGTCCTACTGCCTCAGGAACACACTTTTAGGGAGTGTGGCTCTGACAGGCAGGGCGGCCCGAGTGAGGCATGTGGATTGCAGGCCAAAGCCACTGCACTGAGCATGGCACCTGGAAGTCCTAGCTGAAGGCTCTCTGCAGCAGGCCCAACCTGGAATGAGCCTGCAGCCTGGCCTGCAGTCCCAGGCTTGCCCTGGGCACTGCTAGGTCGGGACCCATCCCAGGCTCAGCCAGGCCTCCCTAGGGCCTGTGCTGGCCTAGGCCTCTGCCAGCCAGCAGCACCTCCATGGAGCACAGTTTTTTCGAGAAGACACCAGCGTGTGGCTGTGTGTCACTTGCACTGCTCGGAAGCTGCAGGTCCAGAGGCTGTGTGTGCACGTGGCCATTGGGGCCTGAGGACAAAACACTCAGAACTCCACTTTCAAGCAGGACCCCTGCCACCATGTAGCTGCCTGCCACACCCCCTTGCTGCCTGCGCTGTCTTCACTGCTGGCAGGCCTCTGTGTGCACAGGCCAGTCGAAGCCAAGGAAACCGGGTGCTTGGTCTCCCCTAGCTAGGAATTCCTCCTACAGCACTCTGGACCAGGGGACACGTGCCCCTGGACCAGCAGCCTGCAAGGAAGCTGCAGCTTAGCCATCCAGAAAGGCCTGCAGCACTTGGCAGGAAGCCTTCTGCTAAGGAAAGCTTTCCCAATCCAAAGCCTTGGAGGAGTTCATGCATGCTCGGACAAGCAGCGTTTGTCACCACAGAGCATTGGGTGCCTCAAACCTCCCCTGTGGCTTCCGAGCACCGTCCCACCCACATGCCCTTGGCATCCACTCTGTTGCCAGAAGGAGGTCCTAAGCAGGACTCTCTCACTTCTGGAGCCAGAGTGCCCCCTGCTTGGAACGTTCCTCAGGAACTCATTTGAGCGAGGCTTCTCCTCCCATGCTTGTCAGCCAGCAGATGATGCCATCGTTCCGCTGGAAAACTCTCTGCTTTGCCTTCAGCCATGGATCGCCTAGCTGAACTCTCTCTGCCTCCAGGAGAAACTGCAGTGTGCATGCAGCCTACAGAAAGGAGAGTGCCTTTTCCTGAGCACTGCTATGCTGAGGCCACTCCCTGAAGACCTCCAAGGGCCTTCTCTGCCCTAACACACTCGTGCCATTCAGCCAACCCAGGGAGCAAAGATCACCCTTGGCAGGACTCAGGGTGTGGCCTGTGTGTGGTTTCTTGGCTGGAGATGGGCAGGTCCTGAAGCTTAGTGCCCACTTGTGAATGGGATCTGATGGGCATAGCCGGCATTCCCTGGTTGTGCAGCAGGCGATCTGGGGCCTCCAAGCTGCATACAAATCCCCTCCCTGGCTGCCCCTCTTGCTTCTTCTCTGCTGCCAAGCCTCTCTCACCACACATGCGTCTCATCGAAAGGAGCAGGCTGCTTGCCATTCTTGGCAAGGACCTCATCCCACAAGCCTCGTTTGCTCAAAGGGGCGTGCAAATTGACCCAGAGCCTCCAGAGGAGCTGCACTCTCTCCAGCCACAAAGGCCTGCAGGCGAGTCCATGACAGCCTGCTGCATGGAGGGCTTCTATGGGAGAGTGCCATTCTTCCCTGGTGGGGGCTCTTTCTCACACTGCTTTCCGTGGGGAAACACTGTGTGTGCCAAGTGTCTCCTGGGGGCAGAAAATGTCTCCCCAGTGCCAGAGGAGCAGGGAATCCTCTTTGTACACAGAGCAATGTTCTAGGCACACCTCCCATGCTGGGAGATCCCCACTTCCCCAATGGTCCTACTGCCTCAGGAACACACTTTTAGGGAGTGTGGCTCTGACAGGCAGGGCGGCCCGAGTGAGGCATGTGGATTGCAGGCCAAAGCCACTGCACTGAGCATGGCACCTGGAAGTCCTAGCTGAAGGCTCTCTGCAGCAGGCCCAACCTGGAATGAGCCTGCAGCCTGGCCTGCAGTCCCAGGCTTGCCCTGGGCACTGCTAGGTCGGGACCCATCCCAGGCTCAGCCAGGCCTCCCTAGGGCCTGTGCTGGCCTAGGCCTCTGCCAGCCAGCAGCACCTCGATGGAGCACAGTTTTTTCGAGAAGACACCAGCGTGTGGCTGTGTGTCACTTGCACTGCTCGGAAGCTGCAGGTCCAGAGGCTGTGTGTGCACGTGGCCATTGGGGCCTGAGGACAAAACACTCAGAACCCCACTTTCAAGCAGGACCCCTGCCACCATGTAGCTGCCTGCCACACCCCCTTGCTGCCTGTGCTGTCTTCACTGCTGGCACGCCTCTGTGTGCACAGGCCAGTTGAAGCCAAGTAAACCGGGTGCTTGCTCTCCCCTAGCTAGGAATTCCTCCTACAGCACTCTGGACCAGGGGACACGTGCCCCTGGACCAGCAGCCTGCAAGGAAGCTGCAGCTTAGCCATCCAGAAAGGCCTGCAGCACTTGGCAGGAAGCCTTCTGCTAAGGAAAGCTTTCCCAATCCAAAGCCTTGGAGGAGTTCATGCATGCTCGGACAAGCAGCGTTTGTCACCACAGAGCATTGGGTGCCTCAAACCTCCCCTGTGGCTTCCGAGCACCGTCCCACCCACATGCCCTTGGCATCCACTCTTTTGCCAGAAGGAGGTCCTAAGCAGGACTCTCTCACTTCTGGAGCCAGAGTGCCCCCTGCTTGGAACGTTCCTCAGGAACTCATTTGAGCGAGGCTTCTCCTCCCATGCTTGTCAGCCAGCAGATGATGCCATCGTTCCACTGGAAAACTCTCTGCTTTGCCTTCAGCCATGGATCGCCTAGCTGAACTCTCTCTGCCTCCAGGAGAAACTGCAGTGTGCATGCAGCCTACAGAAAGGAGAGTGCCTTTTCCTGAGCACTGCTATGCTGAGGCCACTCCCTGAAGACCTCCTAGGGCCTTCTCTCCCCTAACACACTCGTGCCATTCAGCCAACCCAGGGAGCAAAGATCACCCTTGGCAGGACTCAGGGTGTGGCCTGTGTGTGGTTTCTTGGCTGCAGATGGGCAGGTCCTGAAGCTTAGTGCCCACTTGTGAATGGGATCTGATGGGCATAGCCGGCATTCCCTGGTTGTGCAGCAGGCGATCTGGGGCCTCCAAGCTGCATGCAAATCCCCTCCCTGGCTGCCCCTCTTGCTTCTTCTCTGCTGCCAAGCCTCTCTCAACACACATGCGTCTCATCGAAAGGAGCAGGCTGCTTGCCATTCTTGGCAAGGGCCTCATCCCACAAGCCTCGTTTGCTCAAAGGGGCGTGCAAATTGACCCAGAGCCTCCAGAGGAGCTGCACTCTCTCCAGCCACAAAGGCCTGCAGGCGAGTCCATGACAGCCTGCTGCATGGAGGGCTTCTATGGGAGAGTGCCATTCTTCCCTGGTGGGGGCTCTTTCTCACACTGCTTTCCGTGGGGAAACACTGTGTGTGCCAAGTGTCTCCTGGGGGCAGAAAATGTCTCCCCAGTGCCAGAGGAGCAGGGAATCCTCTTTGTACACAGAGCAATGTTCTAGGCACACCTCCCATGCTGGGAGATCCCCACTTCCCCAATGGTCCTACTGCCTCAGGAACACACTTTTAGGGAGTGTGGCTCTGACAGGCAGGGCGGCCCGAGTGAGGCATGTGGATTGCAGGCCAAAGCCACTGCACTGAGCATGGCACCTGGAAGTCCTAGCTGAAGGCTCTCTGCAGCAGGCCCAACCTGGAATGAGCCTGCAGCCTGGCCTGCAGTCCCAGGCTTGCCCTGGGCACTGCTAGGTCGGGACCCATCCCAGGCTCAGCCAGGCCTCCCTAGGGCCTGTGCTGGCCTAGGCCTCTGCCAGCCAGCAGCACATCGATGGAGCACAGTTTTTTCGAGAAGACACCAGCGTGTGGCTGTGTGTCACTTGCACTGCTCGGAAGCTGCAGGTCCAGAGGCTGTGTGTGCACGTGGCCATTGGGGCCTGAGGACAAAACACTCAGAACTCCACTTTCAAGCAGGACCCCTGCCACCATGTAGCTGCCTGCCACACCCCCTTGCTGCCTGCGCTGTCTTCACTGCTGGCAGGCCTCTGTGTGCACAGGCCAGTCGAAGCCAAGGAAACCGGGTGCTTGGTCTCCCCTAGCTAGGAATTCCTCCTACAGCACTCTGGACCAGGGGACACGTGCCCCTGGACCAGCAGCCTGCAAGGAAGCTGCAGCTTAGCCATCCAGAAAGGCCTGCAGCACTTGGCAGGAAGCCTTCTGCTAAGGAAAGCTTTCCCAATCCAAAGCCTTGGAGGAGTTCATGCATGCTCGGACAAGCAGCGTTTGTCACCACAGAGCATTGGGTGCCTCAAACCTCCCCTGTGGCTTCCGAGCACCGTCCCACCCACATGCCCTTGGCATCCACTCTGTTGCCAGAAGGAGGTCCTAAGCAGGACTCTCTCACTTCTGGAGCCAGAGTGCCCCCTGCTTGGAACGTTCCTCAGGAACTCATTTGAGCGAGGCTTCTCCTCCCATGCTTGTCAGCCAGCAGATGATGCCATCGTTCCGCTGGAAAACTCTCTGCTTTGCCTTCAGCCATGGATCGCCTAGCTGAACTCTCTCTGCCTCCAGGAGAAACTGCAGTGTGCATGCAGCCTACAGAAAGGAGAGTGCCTTTTCCTGAGCACTGCTATGCTGAGGCCACTCCCTGAAGACCTCCAAGGGCCTTCTCTGCCCTAACACACTCGTGCCATTCAGCCAACCCAGGGAGCAAAGATCACCCTTGGCAGAACTCAGGGTGTGGCCTGTGTGTGGTTTCTTGGCTGGAGATGGGCAGGTCCTGAAGCTTAGTGCCCACTTGTGAATGGGATCTGATGGGCATAGCCGGCATTCCCTGGTTGTGCAGCAGGCGATCTGGGGCCTCCAAGCTGCATGCAAATCCCCTCCCTGGCTGCCCCTCTTGCTTCTTCTCTGCTGCCAAGCCTCTCTCACCACACATGCGTCTCATCGAAAGGAGCAGGCTGCTTGCCATTCTTGGCAAGGGCCTCATCCCACAAGCCTCGTTTGCTCAAAGGGGCGTGCAAATTGACCCAGAGCCTCCAGAGGAGCTGCACTCTCTCCAGCCACAAAGGCCTGCAGGCGAGTCCATGACAGCCTGCTGCATGGAGGGCTTCTATGGGAGAGGGCCATGCTTCCCTGGTGGGGGCTCTTTCTCACACTGCTTTCCGTGGGGAAACACTGTGTGTGCCAAGTGTCTCCTGGGGGCAGAAAATGTCTCCCCAGTGCCAGAGGAGCAGGGAATCCTCTTTGTACACAGAGCAATGTTCTAGGCACACCTCCCATGCTGGGAGATCCCCACTTCCCCAATGGTCCTACTGCCTCAGGAACACACTTTTAGGGAGTGTGGCTCTGACAGGCAGGGCGGCCCGAGTGAGGCATGTGGATTGCAGGCCAAAGCCACTGCACTGAGCATGGCACCTGGAAGTCCTAGCTGAAGGCTCTCTGCAGCAGGCCCAACCTGGAATGAGCCTGCAGCCTGGCCTGCAGTCCCAGGCTTGCCCTGGGCACTGCTAGGTCGGGACCCATCCCAGGCTCAGCCAGGCCTCCCTAGGGCCTGTGCTGGCCTAGGCCTCTGCCAGCCAGCAGCACCTCGATGGAGCACAGTTTTTTCGAGAAGACACCAGCGTGTGGCTGTGTGTCACTTGCACTGCTCGGAAGCTGCAGGTCCAGAGGCTGTGTGTGCACGTGGCCATTGGGGCCTGAGGACAAAACACTCAGAACTCCACTTTCAAGCAGGACCCCTGCCACCATGTAGCTGCCTGCCACACCCCCTTGCTGCCTGCGCTGTCTTCACTGCTGGCAGGCCTCTGTGTGCACAGGCCAGTCGAAGCCAAGGAAACCGGGTGCTTGGTCTCCCCTAGCTAGGAATTCCTCCTACAGCACTCTGGACCAGGGGACACGTGCCCCTGGACCAGCAGCCTGCAAGGAAGCTGCAGCTTAGCCATCCAGAAAGGCCTGCAGCACTTGGCAGGAAGCCTTCTGCTAAGGAAAGCTTTCCCACTCCAAAGCCTTGGAGGAGTTCATGCATGCTCGGACAAGCAGCGTTTGTCACCACAGAGCATTGGGTGCCTCAAACCTCCCCTGTGGCTTCCGAGCACCATCCCACCCACATGCCCTTGGCATCCACTCTGTTGCCAGAAGGAGGTCCTAAGCAGGACTCTCTCACTTCTGGAGCCAGAGTGCCCCCTGCTTGGAACGTTCCTCAGGAACTCATTTGAGCGAGGCTTCTCCTCCCATGCTTGTCAGCCAGCAGATGATGCCATCGTTCCGCTGGAAAACTCTCTGCTTTGCCTTCAGCCATGGATCGCCTAGCTGAACTCTCTCTGCCTCCAGGAGAAACTGCAGTGTGCATGCAGCCTACAGAAAGGAGAGTGCCTTTTCCTGAGCACTGCTATGCTGAGGCCACTCCCTGAAGACCTCCAAGGGCCTTCTCTGCCCTAACACACTCGTGCCATTCAGCCAACCCAGGGAGCAAAGATCACCCTTGGCAGGACTCAGGGTGTGGCCTGTGTGTGGTTTCTTGGCTGGAGATGGGCAGGTCCTGAAGCTTAGTGCCCACTTGTGAATGGGATCTGATGGGCATAGCCGGCATTCCCTGGTTGTGCAGCAGGCGATCTGGGGCCTCCAAGCTGCATGCAAATCCCCTCCCTGGCTGCCCCTCTTGCTTCTTCTCTGCTGCCAAGCCTCTCTCACCACACATGCGTCTCATCGAAAGGAGCAGGCTGCTTGCCATTCTTGGCAAGGGCCTCATCCCACAAGCCTCGTTTGCTCAAAGGGGCGTGCAAATTGACCCAGAGCCTCCAGAGGAGCTGCACTCTCTCCAGCCACAAAGGCCTGCAGGCGAGTCCATGACAGCCTGCTGCATGGAGGGCTTCTATGGGAGAGTGCCATTCTTCCCTGGTGGGGGCTCTTTCTCACACTGCTTTCCGTGGGGAAACACTGTGTGTGCCAAGTGTCTCCTGGGGGCAGAAAATGTCTCCCCAGTGCCAGAGGAGCAGGGAATCCTCTTTGTACACAGAGCAATGTTCTAGGCACACCTCCCATGCTGGGAGATCCCCACTTCCCCAATGGTCCTACTGCCTCAGGAACACACTTTTAGGGAGTGTGGCTCTGACAGGCAGGGCGGCCCGAGTGAGGCATGTGGATTGCAGGCCAAAGCCACTGCACTGAGCATGGCACCTGGAAGTCCTAGCTGAAGGCTCTCTGCAGCAGGCCCAACCTGGAATGAGCCTGCAGCCTGGCCTGCAGTCCCAGGCTTGCCCTGGGCACTGCTAGGTCGGGACCCATCCCAGGCTCAGCCAGGCCTCCCTAGGGCCTGTGCTGGCCTAGGCCTCTGCCAGCCAGCAGCACCTCGATGGAGCACAGTTTTTTCGAGAAGACACCAGCGTGTGGCTGTGTGTCACTTGCACTGCTCGGAAGCTGCAGGTCCAGAGGCTGTGTGTGCACGTGGCCATTGGGGCCTGAGGACAAAACACTCAGAACTCCACTTTCAAGCAGGACCCCTGCCACCATGTAGCTGCCTGCCACACCCCCTTGCTGCCTGCGCTGTCTTCACTGCTGGCACGCCTCTGTGTGCACAGGCCAGTCGAAGCCAAGGAAACCGGGTGCTTGGTCTCCCCTAGCTAGGAATTCCTCCTACAGCACTCTGGACCAGGGGACACGTGCCCCTGGACCAGCAGCCTGCAAGGAAGCTGCAGCTTAGCCATCCAGAAAGGCCTGCAGCACTTGGCAGGAAGCCTTCTGCTAAGGAAAGCTTTCCCACTCCAAAGCCTTGGAGGAGTTCATGCATGCTCGGACAAGCAGCGTTTGTCACCACAGAGCATTGGGTGCCTCAAACCTCCCCTGTGGCTTCCGAGCACCATCCCACCCACATGCCCTTGGCATCCACTCTGTTGCCAGAAGGAGGTCCTAAGCAGGACTCTCTCACTTCTGGAGCCAGAGTGCCCCCTGCTTGGAACGTTCCTCAGGAACTCATTTGAGCGAGGCTTCTCCTCCCATGCTTGTCAGCCAGCAGATGATGCCATCGTTCCGCTGGAAAACTCTCTGCTTTGCCTTCAGCCATGGATCGCCTAGCTGAACTCTCTCTGCCTCCAGGAGAAACTGCAGTGTGCATGCAGCCTACAGAAAGGAGAGTGCCTTTTCCTGAGCACTGCTATGCTGAGGCCACTCCCTGAAGACCTCCAAGGGCCTTCTCTGCCCTAACACACTCGTGCCATTCAGCCAACCCAGGGAGCAAAGATCACCCTTGGCAGGACTCAGGGTGTGGCCTGTGTGTGGTTTCTTGGCTGGAGATGGGCAGGTCCTGAAGCTTAGTGCCCACTTGTGAATGGGATCTGATGGGCATAGCCGGCATTCCCTGGTTGTGCAGCAGGCGATCTGGGGCCTCCAAGCTGCATGCAAATCCCCTCCCTGGCTGCCCCTCTTGCTTCTTCTCTGCTGCCAAGCCTCTCTCACCACACATGCGTCTCATCGAAAGGAGCAGGCTGCTTGCCATTCTTGGCAAGGGCCTCATCCCACAAGCCTCGTTTGCTCAAAGGGGCGTGCAAATTGACCCAGAGCCTCCAGAGGAGCTGCACTCTCTCCAGCCACAAAGGCCTGCAGGCGAGTCCATGACAGCCTGCTGCATGGAGGGCTTCTATGGGAGAGTGCCATTCTTCCCTGGTGGGGGCTCTTTCTCACACTGCTTTCCGTGGGGAAACACTGTGTGTGCCAAGTGTCTCCTGGGGGCAGAAAATGTCTCCCCAGTGCCAGAGGAGCAGGGAATCCTCTTTGTACACAGAGCAATGTTCTAGGCACACCTCCCATGCTGGGAGATCCCCACTTCCCCAATGGTCCTACTGCCTCAGGAACACACTTTTAGGGAGTGTGGCTCTGACAGGCAGGGCGGCCCGAGTGAGGCATGTGGATTGCAGGCCAAAGGCACTGCACTGAGCATGGCACCTGGAAGTCCTAGCTGAAGGCTCTCTGCAGCAGGCCCAACCTGGAATGAGCCTGCAGCCTGGCCTGCAGTCCCAGGCTTGCCCTGGGCACTGCTAGGTCGGGACCCATCCCAGGCTCAGCCAGGCCTCCCTAGGGCCTGTGCTGGCCTAGGCCTCTGCCAGCCAGCAGCACCTCGATGGAGCACAGTTTTTTCGAGAAGACACCAGCGTGTGGCTGTGTGTCACTTGCACTGCTCGGAAGCTGCAGGTCCAGAGGCTGTGTGTGCACGTGGCCATTGGGGCCTGAGGACAAAACACTCAGAACCCCACTTTCAAGCAGGACCCCTGCCACCATGTAGCTGCCTGCCACACCCCCTTGCTGCCTGCGCTGTCTTCACTGCTGGCAGGCCTCTGTGTGCACAGGCCAGTTGAAGCCAAGTAAACCGGGTGCTTGCTCTCCCCTAGCTAGGAATTCCTCCTACAGCACTCTGGACCAGGGGACACGTGCCCCTGGACCAGCAGCCTGCAAGGAAGCTGCAGCTTAGCCATCCAGAAAGGCCTGCAGCACTTGGCAGGAAGCCTTCTGCAAAGGAAAGCTTTCCCAATCCAAAGCCTTGGAGGAGTTCATGCATGCTCGGACAAGCAGCGTTTGTCACCACAGAGCATTGGGTGCCTCAAACCTCCCGTGTGGCTTCCGAGCACCGTCCCACCCACATGCCATTGGCATCCACTCTTTTGCCAGAAGGAGGTCCTAAGCAGGACTCTCTCACTTCTGGAGCCAGAGTGCCCCCTGCTTGGAACGTTCCTCAGGAACTCATTTGAGCGAGGCTTCTCCTCCCATGCTTGTCAGCCAGCAGATGATGCCATCGTTCCGCTGGAAAACTCTCTGCTTTGCCTTCAGCCATGGATCGCCTAGCTGAACTCTCTCTGCCTCCAGGAGAAACTGCAGTGTGCATGCAGCCTACAGAAAGGAGAGTGCCTTTTCCTGAGCACTGCTATGCTGAGGCCACTCCCTGAAGACCTCCTAGGGCCTTCTCTCCCCTAACACACTCGTGCCATTCAGCCAACCCAGGGAGCAAAGATCACCCTTGGCAGGACTCAGGGTGTGGCCTGTGTGTGGTTTCTTGGCTGCAGATGGGCAGGTCCTGAAGCTTAGTGCCCACTTGTGAATGGGATCTGATGGGCATAGCCGGCATTCCCTGGTTGTGCAGCAGGCGATCTGGGGCCTCCAAGCTGCATGCAAATCCCCTCCCTGGCTGCCCCTCTTGCTTCTTCTCTGCTGCCAAGCCTCTCTCACCACACATGCGTCTCATCGAAAGGAGCAGGCTGCTTGCCATTCTTGGCAAGGGCCTCATCCCACAAGCCTCGTTTGCTCAAAGGGGCGTGCAAATTGACCCAGAGCCTCCAGAGGAGCTGCACTCTCTCCAGCCACAAAGGCCTGCAGGCGAGTCCATGACAGCCTGCTGCATGGAGGGCTTCTATGGGAGAGGGCCATGCTTCCCTGGTGGGGGCTCTTTCTCACACTGCTTTCCGTGGGGAAACACTGTGTGTGCCAAGTGTCTCCTGGGGGCAGAAAATGTCTCCCCAGTGCCAGAGGAGCAGGGAATCCTCTTTGTACACAGAGCAATGTTCTAGGCACACCTCCCATGCTGGGAGATCCCCACTTCCCCAATGGTCCTACTGCCTCAGGAACACACTTTTAGGGAGTGTGGCTCTGACAGGCAGGGCGGCCCGAGTGAGGCATGTGGATTGCAGGCCAAAGCCACTGCACTGAGCATGGCACCTGGAAGTCCTAGCTGAAGGCTCTCTGCAGCAGGCCCAACCTGGAATGAGCCTGCAGCCTGGCCTGCAGTCCCAGGCTTGCCCTGGGCACTGCTAGGTCGGGACCCATCCCAGGCTCAGCCAGGCCTCCCTAGGGCCTGTGCTGGCCTAGGCCTCTGCCAGCCAGCAGCACCTCGATGGAGCACAGTTTTTTCGAGAAGACACCAGCGTGTGGCTGTGTGTCACTTGCACTGCTCGGAAGCTGCAGGTCCAGAGGCTGTGTGTGCACGTGGCCATTGGGGCCTGAGGACAAAACACTCAGAACTCCACTTTCAAGCAGGACCCCTGCCACCATGTAGCTGCCTGCCACACCCCCTTGCTGCCTGCGCTGTCTTCACTGCTGGCAGGCCTCTGTGTGCACAGGCCAGTCGAAGCCAAGGAAACCGGGTGCTTGGTCTCCCCTAGCTAGGAATTCCTCCTACAGCACTCTGGACCAGGGGACACGTGCCCCTGGACCAGCAGCCTGCAAGGAAGCTGCAGCTTAGCCATCCAGAAAGGCCTGCAGCACTTGGCAGGAAGCCTTCTGCTAAGGAAAGCTTTCCCACTCCAAAGCCTTGGAGGAGTTCATGCATGCTCGGACAAGCAGCGTTTGTCACCACAGAGCATTGGGTGCCTCAAACCTCCCCTGTGGCTTCCGAGCACCGTCCCACCCACATGCCCTTGGCATCCACTCTGTTGCCAGAAGGAGGTCCTAAGCAGGACTCTCTCACTTCTGGAGCCAGAGTGCCCCCTGCTTGGAACATTCCTCAGGAGCTCATTTGAGCGAGGCTTCTCCTCCCATGCTTGTCAGCCAGCAGATGATGCCATCGTTCCGCTGGAAAACTCTCTGCTTTGCCTTCAGCCATGGATCGCCTAGCTGAACTCTCTCTGCCTCCAGGAGAAACTGCAGTGTGCATGCAGCCTACAGAAAGGAGAGTGCCTTTTCCTGAGCACTGCTATGCTGAGGCCACTCCCTGAAGACCTCCAAGGGCCTTCTCTGCCCTAACACACTCGTGCCATTCAGCCAACCCAGGGAGCAAAGATCACCCTTGGCAGGACTCAGGGTGTGGCCTGTGTGTGGTTTCTTGGCTGGAGATGGGCAGGTCCTGAAGCTTAGTGCCCACTTGTGAATGGGATCTGATGGGCATAGCCGGCATTCCCTGGTTGTGCAGCAGGCGATCTGGGGCCTCCAAGCTGCATGCAAATCCCCTCCCTGGCTGCCCCTCTTGCTTCTTCTCTGCTGCCAAGCCTCTCTCACCACACATGCGTCTCATCGAAAGGAGCAGGCTGCTTGCCATTCTTGGCAAGGACCTCATCCCACAAGCCTCGTTTGCTCAAAGGGGCGTGCAAATTGACCCAGAGCCTCCAGAGGAGCTGCACTCTCTCCAGCCACAAAGGCCTGCAGGCGAGTCCATGACAGCCTGCTGCATGGAGGGCTTCTATGGGAGAGTGCCATTCTTCCCTGGTGGGGGCTCTTTCTCACACTGCTTTCCGTGGGGAAACACTGTGTGTGCCAAGTGTCTCCTGGGGACAGTAAATGTCTCCCCAGTGCCAGAGGAGCAGGGAATCCTCTTTGTACACAGAGCAATGTTCTAGGCACACCTCCCATGCTGGGAGATCCCCACTTCCCCAACGGTCCAACTGCCTCAGGAACACACTTTTAGGGAGTGTGGTTCTGACAGGCAGGGCGGCCCGAGTGAGGCATGTGGATTGCAGGCCAAAGCCACTGCACTGAGCATGGCACCTGGAAGTCCTAGCTGAAGGCTCTCTGCAGCAGGCCCAACCTGGAATGAGCCTGCAGCCTGGCCTGCAGTCCCAGGCTTGCCCTGGGCACTGCTAGGTCGGGACCCATCCCAGGCTCAGCCAGGCCTCCCTAGGGCCTGTGCTGGCCTAGGCCTCTGCCAGCCAGCAGCACCTCGATGGAGCACAGTTTTTTCGAGAAGACACCAGCGTGTGGCTGTGTGTCACTTGCACTGCTCGGAAGCTGCAGGTCCAGAGGCTGTGTGTGCACGTGGCCATTGGGGCCTGAGGACAAAACACTCAGAACCCCACTTTCAAGCAGGACCCCTGCCACCATGTAGCTGCCTGCCACACCCCCTTGCTGCCTGCGCTGTCTTCACTGCTGGCACGCCTCTGTGTGCACAGGCCAGTCGAAGCCATGAAACCACGTGCTTGCTTTCCCCTAGCTAGGAATTCCTCCTACAGCACTCTGGACCAGGGGACACGTGCCCCTGGACCAGCAGCCTGCAAGGAAGCTGCAGCTTAGCCATCCAGAAAGGCCTGCAGCACTTGGCAGGAAGCCTTCTGCTAAGGAAAGCATTCCCACTCAAAAGCCTTGGAGGAGTTCATTCATGCTCGGACAAGCAGCGTTTGTCACCACAGAGCATTGGGTGCCTCAAACCTCCCCTGCAGCTTCCGAGCACCATCCCAACCACATGCCCGTGGCATCCACTCTGTTGCCAGAAGGAGGTCCTAAGCAGGACTCTCTCGCTTCTGGAGCCAGAGTGCCCCCTGCTTGGAACGTTCCTCAGGAACTCATTTGAGCGAGGCTTCTCCTCTCATGCTTGTCAGCCAGCAGATGATGCCATCATTCCACTGAAAAACACTCTGCTTTACCTTCAGCCATGGATCACCTAGCTGACCTCTATCTGCCTCCAGCAGAATCTCCACTGTGCATGCAGCCTACAGAAAGGAGAGTGCCTTTTTTTGAGCACTGCTATGCTGATGCCACTACCTGAAGGCCTCCTAGGGCCTTCTCTGCCCTAACACAGTCGTGCCATTCAGCCAACCCAGGGAGCAAAGGTCACCCTTGGCAGGACTCAGGGTGTGGCCTGTGTGTGGTTTCATGGCTGGAGATGGGCAGGTCCTGAAGCTTAGTGCCCACTTGTGAATGGGATCTGATGAGCATAGCCGGCATTCCCTGGTTGTGCAGCAGGCGATCTGGGGCCTCCAATGTGCATGCAACGGCCATCCTTGGCTGCCCCTCTTGCTTCTTCTCTGCTGTGAAGCCTCTCTCACCACACATGCGTCTCATCAAAAGGAGCATTCTGCTTGCCATTCTTGGCAAGGAACTCATCCCACAAGCCTCATTTGCCCAAAGGGGCATGCAATTTGACTCAGAGCCTCCAGAGGAGCTGCAGTCTCTCCAGGCACAAAGGTCTGCAGCTGAGTCCATGACAGCCTGCTGCATGGAGGGCTTCTATGGGAGTGTGCCTTGCTTCCCTGGTGGGGTCTCTATCTCAAACTGCTTTCGTGGGGAAACACTGTGTGTGCCAAGTGTCTCCTGGGGGCAGAAAATGTCTCCCCAGTGCCAGAGGAGCAGGGAATCCTCTTGTACACAGAGCAATGTTCTAGGCACACCTCCCATGCTGGGAGATCCCCACTTCCCCAACGGTCCAACTGTCTCAGGAACACACTTTTAGGGAGTGTGGCTCTGACAGGCAGGGCGGCCCGAGTGAGGCATGTGGATTGCAGGCCAAAGCCACTGCACTGAGCATGGCACCTGGAAGTCCTAGCTGAAGGCTCTCTGCAGCAGGCCCAACCTGGAGTGAGCCTGCAGCCTGGCCTGCAGTCCCAGGCTTGCCCTGGGCACTGCTAGGTCGGGACCCATCCCAGGCTCAGCCAGGCCTCCCTAGGGCCTGTGCTGGCCTAGGCCTCTGCCAGCCAGCAGCACCTCCATGGAGCACAGTTATTTCGAGAAGACCCCAGCGTGTGGCTGTGTGTCACTTGCACTGCTCGGAAGCTGCAGGTCCAGAGGCTGTGTGTGCACGTGGCCATTGGGGCCTGAGGACAAAACACTCAGAACCCCACTTTCAAGCAGGACCCCTGCCACCATGTAGCTGCCTGCCACACCCCCTTGCTGCCTGCGCTGTCTTCACTGCTGGCAGGCCTCTGTGTGCACAGGCCAGTCGAAGCCAAGGAAACCGGGTGCTTGCTCTCCCCTAGCTAGGAATTCCTCCTACAGCACTCTGGACCAGGGGACACGTGCCCCTGGACCAGCAGCCTGCAAGGAAGCTGCAGCTTAGCCATCCAGAAAGGCCTGCAGCACATGGCAGGAAGCCTTCTGCTAAGGAAAGCTTTCCCAATCCAAAGCCTTGGAGGAGTTCATGCATGCTCGGACAAGCACCGTTTGTCACCACAGAGCATTGGGTGCCTCAAACCTCCCGTGTGGCTTCCGAGCACCGTCCCACCCACATGCCCTTGGCATCCACTCTGTTGCCAGAAGGAGGTCCTAAGCAGGACTCTCTCACTTCTGGAGCCAGAGTGCCCCCTGCTTGGACCGTTCCTCAGGAACTAATTTGAGCGAGGCTTCTCCTCCCATGTTTGTCAGTCAGCAGATGATGCCATCGTTCCACTGAAAAACTCTCTGCTTTACCTTCAGCCATGGATCACCTAGCTGAACTCTCTCTGCCTCCAGCAGAAACTGCAGTGTGCATGCAGCCTACAGAAAGGAGAGTGCCTATTCCTGAGCACTGCTATGCTGAGGCTGCTCTCTAAAGGCCTCCTAGGGCCTTCTCTCCCCTAACACAGTCGTGCCCTTCAGCCAACCTGGGGAGCAAAGGTCACCATAAGCAGGACTCAGGGTGTGGCCTGTGTGTGGTTTCATGGCTGGAGAAGGGCAGGTCCTGAAGCCGAGTGCCCACTAGTGAATGGGGCCTGAAGAGCATAGCCGGCATTCCCTGGTTGGACAGCAGGCGAACTGGAGCCTCCAAGCTGCATGCAAATCCCCTCCCTGGCTGCCCGTCTTGCTTCCTCTCTGCTGCCAAGCCTCTCTCACCACACATGCGTCTCATTGAAAGGAGCAGTCTGCTTCCCATTCTTGGCAAGGACCTCATCCCACAAGCCTCGTTTGCCCCAAAGGGCATGCAATTTGACCCAGAGCCTCCAGAGGAGCTGCAGTCTCTCCAGCCACAAAGGTCTGCAGCTGAGTCCATGACAGCCTGCTGCATGGAGGGCTTCTATAGGAGTGTGCCATGCTTCCCTGGTGGGGGCTCTTTCTCACACTGCTTTCCGTGGGGAAACACTGTGTGTGCCAAGTGTCTCCTGGGGGCAGAGTATGTCTCCCAAGTGCCAGAGGAGCAGGGAATCCTCTTTGTACACAGAGCAATGTTCTAGGCACACCTCCCATGCTGGGAGATCCCCACTTCCCCAACGGTCCAACTGTCTCAGGAACACACTTTTAGGGAGTGTGGTTCTGACAGGCAGGGCAGCCCGAGTGAGGCATGTGAAATGCAGGCCAAAGCCACAATGCACTGAGCATGGCACCTGGAAGTCCTAGCTGAAGGCTCTCTGCAGCAGGCCCAACCTGGAATGAGCCTGCAGCCTGGCCTGCAGTCCCAGGCTTGCCCTGGGCACTGCTAGGTCGGGACCCATCCCAGGCTCAGCCAGGCCTCCCTAGGGCCTGTGCTGGCCTAGGCCTCTGCCAGCCAGCAGCACCTCGATGGAGCACAGTTCTTTCGAGAAGACCCCAGCGTGTGGCTGTGTGTCACTTGCACTGCTCCGAAGCTGCAGGTCCAGAGGCTGTGTGTGCACGTGGCCATTGGGGCCTGAGGATAAAACACTCAGAACCCCACTTTCAAGCGGGACCCCTGCCACCATGTAGCTGCCTGCCACACCCCCTTGCTACCTGCACTGTCTTCACTGCTGGCAGGCCTCTGTGTGCACAGGCCAGTCGAAGCCAAGGAAACCACGTGCTTGCTTTCCCCTAGCTAGGAATTCCTCCTACAGCACTCTGGACCAGGGGACACGTGCCCCTGGACCAGCAGCCTGCAAGGAAGCTGCAGCTTAGCCATCCAGAAAGGCCTGCAGCACTTGGCAGGAAGCCTTCTGCTAAGGAAAGCTTTCCCACTCAAAAGCCTTGGAGGAGTTCATTCATGCTCGGACAAGCAGCATTTGTCACCACAGAGCATTGGGTGCCTCAAACCTCCCCTGCAGCTTCCGAGCACCATCCCAACCACATGCCCGTGGCATCCACTCTGTTGCCAGAAGGAGGTCTTAAGCAGGACTCTCTCGCTTCTGGAGCCAGAGTGCCCCCTGCTTGGAACGTTCCTCAGGAACTCATTTGAGCGAGGCTTCTCCTCTCATGCTTGTCAGCCAGCAGATGATGCCATCATTCCACTGAAAAACACTCTGCTTTACCTTCAGCCATGGATCACCTAGCTGACCTCTATCTGCCTCCAGCAGAAACTCCACTGTGCATGCAGCCTACAGAAAGGAGAGTGCCTTTTCCTGAGCACTGCTATGCTGATGCCACTCCCTGAAGGCCTCCTAGGGCCTTCTCTGCCCTAACACAGTCGTGCCATTCAGCCAACCCAGGGAGCAAAGGTCACCCTTGGCAGGACTCAGGGTGTGGCCTGTGTGTGGTTTCATGGCTGGAGATGGGCAGGTCCTGAAGCTTAGTGCCCACTTGTGAATGGGATCTGATGGGCATAGCCGGCATTCCCTGGTTGTGCAGCAGGCGATCTGGGGCCTCCAAGCTGCACGCAACTGCCATCCTTGGCTGCCCCTCTTGCTTCTTCTCTGCTGCCAAGCCTCTCTCACCACACATGCGTCTCATCAAAAGGAGCATTCTGCTTGCCATTCTTGGCAAGGACCTCATCCCACAAGCCTCATTTGCCCAAAGGGGCATGCAATTTGACCCAGAGCCTCCAGAGGAGCTGCACTCTCTCCAGCCACAAAGGCCTGCAGGCGAGTCCATGACAGCCTGCTGCATGGAGGGCTTCTATGGGAGAGTGCCATTCTTCCCTGGTGGGGGCTCTTTCTCACACTGCTTTCCGTGGGGAAACACTGTGTGTGCCAAGTGTCTCCTGGGGGCAGTAAATGTCTCCCCAGTGCCAGAGGAGCAGGGAATCCTCTTTGTACACAGAGCAATGTTCTAGGCACACCTCCCATGCTGGGAGATCCCCACTTCCCCAATGGTCCTACTGCCTCAGGAACACACTTTTAGGGAGTGTGGCTCTGACAGGCAGGGCGGCCCGAGTGAGGCATGTGGATTGCAGGCCAAAGCCACTGCACTGAGCATGGCACCTGGAAGTCCTAGCTGAAGGCTCTCTGCAGCAGGCCCAACCTGGAATGAGCCTGCAGCCTGGCCTGCAGTCCCAGGCTTGCCCTGGGCACTGCTAGGTCGGGACCCATCTCAGGCTCAGCCAGGCCTCCCTAGGGCCTGTGCTGGCCTAGGCCTCTGCCAGCCAGCAGCACATCGATGGAGCACAGTTTTTTCGAGAAGACCCCAGCGTGTGGCTGTGTGTCACTTGCACTGCTCGGAAGCTGCAGGTCCAGAGGCTGTGTGTGCACGTGGCCATTGGGGCCTGAGGACAAAACACTCAGAACCCCACTTTCAAGCAGGACCCCTGCCACCATGTAGCTGCCTTCCACACCCCCTTGCTGCCTGTGCTGTCTTCACTGCTGGCACGCCTCTGTGTGCACAGGCCAGTTGAAGCCAAGTAAACCGGGTGCTTGCTCTCCCCTAGCTAGGAATTCCTCCTACAGCACTCTGGACCAGGGGACACGTGCCCCTGGACCAGCAGCCTGCAAGGAAGCTGCAGCTTAGCCATCCAGAAAGGCCTGCAGCACTTGGCAGGAAGCCTTCTGCTAAGGAAATCTTTCCCAATCCAAAGCCTTGGAGGAGTTCATGCATGCTCGGACAAGCAGCATTTGTCACCACAGAGCATTGGGTGCCTCAAACCTCCCCTGTGGCTTCCGAGCACCGTCCCACCCACATGCCCTTGGCATCCACTCTGTTGCCAGAAGGAGGTCCTAAGCAGGACTCTCTCACTTCTGGAGCCAGAGTGCCCCCTGCTTGGAACGTTCCTCAGGAACTCATTTGAGCGAGGCTTCTCCTCCCATGCTTGTCAGCCAGCAGATGATGCCATCGTTCCGCTGGAAAACTCTCTGCTTTGCCTTCAGCCATGGATCGCCTAGCTGAACTCTCTCTGCCTCCAGGAGAAACTGCAGTGTGCATGCAGCCTACAGAAAGGAGAGTGCCTTTTCCTGAGCACTGCTATGTTGAGGCTGCTCTCTAAAGGCCTCCTAGGGCCTTCTCTCCCCTAACACAGTCGTGCCCTTCAGCCAACCTGGGGAGCAAAGGTCACCATAAGGAGGACTCAGGATGTGGCCTGTGTGTGGTTTCATGGCTGGAGAAGGGCAGGTCCTGAAGCCGAGTGCCCACTAGTGAATGGGGCCTGACGAGCATAGCCGGCATTCCCTGGTTGGACAGCAGGCGAACTGGAGCCTCCAAGCTGCATGCAAATCCCCTCCCTGGCTGCCCGTCTTGCTTCTTCTCTGCTGCCAAGCCTCTCTCACCACACATGCGTCTCATTGAAAGGAGCAGTCTGCTTGCCATTCTTGGCAAGGACCTCATCCCACAAGCCTCGTTTGCCCCAAAGGGCATGCAGTTTGACCCAGAGCCTCCAGAGGAGCTGCAGTCTCTCCAGGCACAAAGGCCTGCAGCTGAGTCCATGACAGCCTGCTGCATGGAGGGCTTCTATGGGAGAGGGCCATGCTTCCCTGGTGGGGGCTCTTTCTCACACTGCTTTCCGTGGGGAAACACTGTGTGTGCCAAGTGTCTCCTGGGGGCAGAGTATGTCTCCCAAGTGCCAGAGGAGCAGGGAATCCTCTTTGTACACAGAGCAATGTTCTAGGCACACCTCCCATGCTGGGAGATCCCCACTTCCCCAACGGTCCAACTGTCTCAGGAACACACTTTTAGGGAGTGTGGTTCTGACAGGCAGGGCAGCCCGAGTGAGGCATGTGAAATGCAGGCCAAAGCCACAATGCACTGAGCATGGCACCTGGAAGTCCTAGCTGAAGGCTCTCTGCAGCAGGCCCAACCTGGAATGAGCCTGCAGCCTGGCCTGCAGTCCCAGGCTTGCCCTGGGCACTGCTAGGTCGGGACCCATCCCAGGCTCAGCCAGGCCTCCCTAGGGCCTGTGCTGGCCTAGGCCTCTGCCAGCCAGCAGCACCTCGATGGAGCACAGTTCTTTCGAGAAGACCCCAGCGTGTGGCTGTGTGTCACTTGCACTGCTCCGAAGCTGCAGGTCCAGAGGCTGTGTGTGCACGTGGCCATTGGGGCCTGAGGATAAAACACTCAGAACCCCACTTTCAAGCGGGACCCCTGCCACCATGTAGCTGCCTGCCACACCCCCTTGCTACCTGCACTGTCTTCACTGCTGGCAGGCCTCTGTGTGCACAGGCCAGTCGAAGCCAAGGAAACCACGTGCTTGCTTTCCCCTAGCTAGGAATTCCTCCTACAGCACTCTGGACCAGGGGACACGTGCCCCTGGACCAGCAGCCTGCAAGGAAGCTTCAGCTTAGCCATCCAGAAAGGCCTGCAGCACTTGGCAGGAAGCCTTCTGCTAAGGAAAGCTTTCCCACTCAAAAGCCTTGGAGGAGTTCATTCATGCTCGGACAAGCAGCATTTGTCACCACAGAGCATTGGGTGCCTCAAACCTCCCCTGCAGCTTCCGAGCACCATCCCAACCACATGCCCGTGGCATCCACTCTGTTGCCAGAAGGAGGTCTTAAGCAGGACTCTCTCGCTTCTGGAGCCAGAGTGCCCCCTGCTTGGAACGTTCCTCAGGAACTCATTTGAGCGAGGCTTCTCCTCTCATGCTTGTCAGCCAGCAGATGATGCCATCATTCCACTGAAAAACACTCTGCTTTACCTTCAGCCATGGATCACCTAGCTGACCTCTATCTGCCTCCAGCAGAAACTCCACTGTGCATGCAGCCTACAGAAAGGAGAGTGCCTTTTCCTGAGCACTGCTGTGCTGAGGCCACTAACTGAAGGCCTCCTAGGGCCTTCTCTGCCCTAACACAGTCGTGCCATTCAGCCAACCCAGGGAGCAAAGGTCACCCTTGGCAGGACTCAGGGTGTGGCCTGTGTGTGGTTTCATGGCTGGAGATGGGCAGGTCCTGAAGCTTAGTGCCCACTTGTGAATGGGATCTGATGGGCATAGCCGGCATTCCCTGGTTGTGCAGCAGGCGATCTGGGGCCTCCAAGCTGCACGCAACTGCCATCCTTGGCTGCCCCTCTTGCTTCTTCTCTGCTGCCAAGCCTCTCTCACCACACATGCGTCTCATCAAAAGGAGCATTCTGCTTGCCATTCTTGGCAAGGACCTCATCCCACAAGCCTCATTTGCCCAAAGGGGCATGCAATTTGACCCAGAGCCTCCAGAGGAGCTGCACTCTCTCCAGCCACAAAGGCCTGCAGGCGAGTCCATGACAGCCTGCTGCATGGAGGGCTTCTATGGGAGAGTGCCATTCTTCCCTGGTGGGGGCTCTTTCTCACACTGCTTTCCGTGGGGAAACACTGTGTGTGCCAAGTGTCTCCTGGGGGCAGTAAATGTCTCCCCAGTGCCAGAGGAGCAGGGAATCCTCTTTGTACACAGAGCAATGTTCTAGGCACACCTCCCATGCTGGGAGATCCCCACTTCCCCAATGGTCCTACTGCCTCAGGAACACACTTTTAGGGAGTGTGGCTCTGACAGGCAGGGCGGCCCGAGTGAGGCATGTGGATTGCAGGCCAAAGCCACTGCACTGAGCATGGCACCTGGAAGTCCTAGCTGAAGGCTCTCTGCAGCAGGCCCAACCTGGAATGAGCCTGCAGCCTGGCCTGCAGTCCCAGGCTTGCCCTGGGCACTGCTAGGTCGGGACCCATCTCAGGCTCAGCCAGGCCTCCCTAGGGCCTGTGCTGGCCTAGGCCTCTGCCAGCCAGCAGCACATCGATGGAGCACAGTTTTTTCGAGAAGACCCCAGCGTGTGGCTGTGTGTCACTTGCACTGCTCGGAAGCTGCAGGTCCAGAGGCTGTGTGTGCACGTGGCCATTGGGGCCTGAGGACAAAACACTCAGAACCCCACTTTCAAGCAGGACCCCTGCCACCATGTAGCTGCCTTCCACACCCCCTTGCTGCCTGTGCTGTCTTCACTGCTGGCACGCCTCTGTGTGCACAGGCCAGTTGAAGCCAAGTAAACCAGGTGCTTGCTCTCCCCTAGCTAGGAATTCCTCCTACAGCACTCTGGACCAGGGGACACGTGCCCCTGGACCAGCAGCCTGCAAGGAAGCTGCAGCTTAGCCATCCAGAAAGGCCTGCAGCACTTGGCAGGAAGCCTTCTGCTAAGGAAAGCTTTCCCAATCCAAAGCCTTGGAGGAGTTCATGCATGCTCGGACAAGCAGCATTTGTCACCACAGAGCATTGGGTGCCTCAAACCTCCCCTGTGGCTTCCGAGCACCGTCCCACCCACATGCCCTTGGCATCCACTCTGTTGCCAGAAGGAGGTCCTAAGCAGGACTCTCTCACTTCTGGAGCCAGAGTGCCCCCTGCTTGGAACGTTCCTCAGGAACTCATTTGAGCGAGGCTTCTCCTCCCATGCTTGTCAGCCAGCAGATGATGCCATCGTTCCGCTGGAAAACTCTCTGCTTTGCCTTCAGCCATGGATCGCCTAGCTGAACTCTCTCTGCCTCCAGGAGAAACTGCAGTGTGCATGCAGCCTACAGAAAGGAGAGTGCCTTTTCCTGAGCACTGCTATGTTGAGGCTGCTCTCTAAAGGCCTCCTAGGGCCTTCTCTCCCCTAACACAGTCGTGCCCTTCAGCCAACCTGGGGAGCAAAGGTCACCATAAGGAGGACTCAGGGTGTGGCCTGTGTGTGGTTTCATGGCTGTAGAAGGGCAGGTCCTGAAGCCGAGTGCCCACTAGTGAATGGGGCCTGACGAGCATAGCCGGCATTCCCTGGTTGGACAGCAGGCGAACTGGAGCCTCCAAGCTGCATGCAAATCCCCTCCCTGGCTGCCCGTCTTGCTTCTTCTCTGCTGCCAAGCCTCTCTCACCACACATGCGTCTCATTGAAAGGAGCAGTCTGCTTGCCATTCTTGGCAAGGACCTCATCCCACAAGCCTCGTTTGCCCCAAAGGGCATGCAGTTTGACCCAGAGCCTCCAGAGGAGCTGCAGTCTCTCCAGGCACAAAGGCCTGCAGCTGAGTCCATGACAGCCTGCTGCATGGAGGGCTTCTATGGGAGAGGGCCATGCTTCCCTGGTGGGGGCTCTTTCTCACACTGCTTTCCGTGGGGAAACACTGTGTGTGCCAAGTGTCTCCTGGGGGCAGAAAATGTCTCCCAAGTGCCAGAGGAGCAGGGAATCCTCTTTGTACACAGAGCAATGTTCTAGGCACACCTCCCATGCTGGGAGATCCCCACTTCCCCAACGGTCCAACTGCCTCAGGAACACACTTTTAGGGAGTGTGGTTCTGACAGGCAGGGCAGCCCGAGTGAGGCATGTGAAATGCAGGCCAAAGCCACAATGCACTGAGCATGGCACCTGGAAGTCCTAGCTGAAGGCTCTCTGCAGCAGGCCCAACCTGGAATGAGCCTGCAGCCTGGCCTGCAGTCCCAGGCTTGCCCTGGGCACTGCTAGGTCGGGACCCATCCCAGGCTCAGCCAGGCCTCCCTAGGGCCTGTGCTGGCCTAGGCCTCTGCCAGCCAGCAGCACCTCGATGGAGCACAGTTCTTTCGAGAAGACACCAGCGTGTGGCTGTGTGTCACTTGCACTGCTCGGAAGCTGCAGGTCCAGAGGCTGTGTGTGCACGTGGCCATTGGGGCCTGAGGACAAAACACTCAGAACCCCACTTTCAAGCGGGACCCCTGCCACCATGTAGCTGCCTGCCACACCCCCTTGCTACCTGCACTGTCTTCACTGCTGGCAGGCCTCTGTGTGCACAGGCCAGTCGAAGCCAAGGAAACCACGTGCTTGCTTTCCCCTAGCTAGGAATTCCTCCTACAGCACTCTGGACCAGGGGACACGTGCCCCTGGACCAGCAGCCTGCAAGGAAGCTGCAGCTTAGCCATCCAGAAAGGCCTGCAGCACTTGGCAGGAAGCCTTCTGCTAAGGAAAGCTTTCCCACTCAAAAGCCTTGGAGGAGTTCATTCATGCTCGGACAAGCAGCGTTTGTCACCACAGAGCATTGGGTGCCTCAAACCTCCCCTGCAGCTTCCGAGCAGCATCCCACCCACATGCCCGTGGCATCCACTCTGTTGCCAGAAGGAGGTCCTAAGCAGGACTCTCTCGCTTCTGGAGCCAGAGTGCCCCCTGCTTGGAACGTTCCTCAGGAACTCATTTGAGCGAGGCTTCTCCTCTCATGCTTGTCAGCCAGCAGATGATGCCATCATTCCACTGAAAAACACTCTGCTTTACCTTCAGCCATGGATCACCTAGCTGAACTCTATCTGCCTCCAGCAGAATCTCCACTGTGCATGCAGCCTACAGAAAGGAGAGTGCCTTTTCCTGAGCACTGCTATGCTGATGCCACTCCCTGAAGGCCTCCTAGGGCCTTCTCTGCCTTAACACAGTCGTGCCATTCAGCCAACCCAGGGAGCAAAGGTCACCCTTGGCAGGACTCAGGGTGTGGCCTGTGTGTGGTTTCATGGCTGGAGATGGGCAGGTCCTGAAGCTTAGTGCCCACTTGTGAATGGGATCTGATGAGCATAGCCGGCATTCCCTGGTTGTGCAGCAGGCGATCTGGGGCCTCCAAGGTGCATGCAACTGCCATCCTTGGCTGCCCCTCTTGCTTCTTCTCTGCTGCGAAGCCTCTCTCACCACACATGCGTCTCATCAAAAGGAGCATTCTGCTTGCCATTCTTGGCAAGGAACTCATCCCACAAGCCTCATTTGCCCAAAGGGGCATGCAATTTGACCCAGAGCCTCCAGAGGAGCTGCAGTCTCTCCAGGCACAAAGGTCTGCAGCTGAGTCCATGACAGCCTGCTGCATGGAGGGCTTCTATGGGAGTGTGCCATGCTTCCCTGGTGGGGTCTCTATCTCAAACTGCTTTCGTGGGGAAACACTGTGTGTGCCAAGTGTCTCCTGGGGGCAGAAAATGTCTCCCCAGTGCCAGAGGAGCAGGGAATCCTCTTTGTACACAGAGCAATGTTCTAGGCACACCTCCCATGCTGGGAGATCCCCACTTCCCCAATGGTCCTACTGCCTCAGGAACACACTTTTAGGGAGTGTGGCTCTGACAGGCAGGGCGGCCCGAGTGAGGCATGTGGATTGCAGGCCAAAGCCACTGCACTGAGCATGGCACCTGGAAGTCCTAGCTGAAGGCTCTCTGCAGCAGGCCCAACCTGGAATGAGCCTGCAGCCTGGCCTGCAGTCCCAGGCTTGCCCTGGGCACTGCTAGGTCGGGACCCATCCCAGGCTCAGCCAGGCCTCCCTAGGGCCTGTGCTGGCCTAGGCCTCTGCCAGCCAGCAGCACCTCCATGGAGCACAGTTTTTTCGAGAAGACACCAGCGTGTGGCTGTGTGTCACTTGCACTGCTCGGAAGCTGCAGGTCCAGAGGCTGTGTGTGCACGTGGCCATTGGGGCCTGAGGACAAAACACTCAGAACCCCACTTTCAAGCAGGACCCCTGCCACCATGTAGCTGCCTGCCACACCCCCTTGCTGCCTGTGCTGTCTTCACTGCTGGCAGGCCTCTGTGTGCACAGGCCAGTCGAAGCCAAGGAAACCGGGTGCTTGCTCTCCCCTAGCTAGGAATTCCTCCTACAGCACTCTGGACCAGGGGACACATGCCCCTGGACCAGCAGCCTGCAAGGAAGCTGCAGCTTAGCCATCCAGAAAGGCCTGCAGCACTTGGCAGGAAGCCTTCTGCTAAGGAAAGCTTTCCCAATCCAAAGCCTTGGAGGAGTTCATGCATGCTCGGACAAGCAGCGTTTGCCACCACAGAGCATTGGGTGCCTCAAACCTCCCCTGTGGCTTCCGAGCACCGTCCCACCCACATGCCCTTGGCATCCACTCTGTTGCCAGAAGGAGGTCCTAAGCAGGACTCTCTCACTTCTGGAGCCAGAGTGCCCCCTGCTTGGAACGTTCCTCAGGAACTCATTTGAGCGAGGCTTCTCCTCCCATGCTTGTCAGCCAGCAGATGATGCCATCGTTCCGCTGGAAAACTCTCTGCTTTGCCTTCAGCCATGGATCGCCTAGCTGAACTCTCTCTGCCTCCAGGAGAAACTGCAGTGTGCATGCAGCCTACAGAAAGGAGAGTGCCTTTTCCTGAGCACTGCTATGCTGAGGCCACTCCCTGAAGGCCTCCTAGGGCCTTCTCTCCCCTAACACACTCGTGCCATTCAGCCAACCCAGGGAGCAAAGATCACCCTTGGCAGGACTCAGGGTGTGGCCTGTGTGTGGTTTCTTGGCTGGAGATGGGCAGGTCCTGAAGCTTAGTGCCCACTTGTGAATGGGATCTGATGGGCATAGCCGGCATTCCCTGGTTGTGCAGCAGGCGATCTGGGGCCTCCAAGCTGCATGCAAATCCCCTCCCTGGCTGCCCCTCTTGCTTCTTCTCTGCTGCCAAGCCTCTGTCACCACACATGCATCTCATCGAAAGGAGCAGGCTGCTTGCCATTCTTGGCAAGGACCTCATCCCACAAGCCTCGTTTGATCAAAGGGGCGTGCAAATTGACCGAGAGCCTGCAGAGGAGCTGCACTCTCTCCAGCCACAAAGGCCTGCAGGCGAGTCCATGACAGCCTGCTGCATGGAGGGCTTCTATGGGAGAGTGCCATTCTTCCCTGGTGGGGGCTCTTTCTCACACTGCTTTCCGTGGGGAAACACTGTGTGTGCCAAGTGTCTCCTGGGGGCAGAAAATGTCTCCCCAGTGCCAGAGGAGCAGGGAATCCTCTTTGTACACAGAGCAATGTTCTAGGCACACCTCCCATGCTGGGAGATCCCCACTTCCCCAACGGTCCAACTGCCTCAGGAACACACTTTTAGGGAGTGTGGTTCTGACAGGCAGGGCGGCCCGAGTGAGGCATGTGGATTGCAGGCCAAAGCCACTGCACTGAGCATGGCACCTGGAAGTCCTAGCTGAAGGCTCTCTGCAGCAGGCCCAACCTGGAATAAGCCTGCAGCCTGGCCTGCAGTCCCAGGCTTGCCCTGGGCACTGCTAGGTCGGGACCCATCCCAGGCTCAGCCAGGCCTCCCTAGGGCCTGTGCTGGCCTAGGCCTCCTCCAGCCAGCAGCACCTCGATGGAGCACAGTTCTTTCGAGAAGACCCTAGCGTGTGGCTGTGTGTCACTTGCACTGCTCGGAAGCTGCAGGTCCAGAGGCTGTGTGTGCACGTGGCCATTGGGGCCTGAGGACAAAACACTCAGAACTCCACTTTCAAGCAGGACCCCTGCCACCATGTAGCTGCCTGCCACACCCCCTTGCTGCCTGCGCTGTCTTCACTGCTGGCACACCTCTGTGTGCACAGGCCAGTCGAAGCCAAGGAAACCGGGTGCTTGCTCTCCCCTAGCTAGGAATTCCTCCTACAGCACTCTGGACCAGGGGACACGTGCCCCTGGACCAGCAGCCTGCAAGGAAGCTGCAGCTTAGCCATCCAGAAAGGCCTGCAGCACTTGGCAGGAAGCCTTCTGCTAAGGAAAGCTTTCCCAATCCAAAGCCTTGGAGGAGTTCATGCATGCTCAGACAAGCAGTGTTTGTCACCACAGAGCATTGGGTGCTTCAAACCTCCCCTGTGGCTTCCGAGCACCATCCCACCCACATGCCCTTGGCATCCACTCTGTTGCCAGAAGGAGGTCCTAAGCAGGACTCTCTCACTGCTGGAGCCAGAGTGCCCCCTGCTTGGAACGTTCCTCAGGAACTCATTTGAGCGAGGCTTCTCCTCCCATGCTTGTCAGCCAGCAGATGATGCCATCGTTCTGCTGGAAATCTCTCTGCTTTGCCTTCAGCCATGGATCGCCTAGCTGAACTCTCTCTGCCTCCAGGAGAAACTGCAGTGTGCATGCAGCCTACAGAAAGGAGAGTGCCTTTTCCTGAGCACTGCTATGCTGAGGCCACTCCCTGAAGACCTCCAAGGGCCTTCTCTGCCCTAACACACTCGTGCCATTCAGCCAACCCAGGGAGCAAAGATCACCCTTGGCAGGACTCAGGGTGTGGCCTGTGTGTGGTTTCTTGGCTGGAGATGGGCAGGTCCTGAAGCTTAGTGCCCACTTGTGAATGGGATCTGATGGGCATAGCCGGCATTCCCTGGTTGTGCAGCAGGCGATCTGGGGCCTCCAAGCTGCATGCAAATCCCCTCCCTGGCTGCCCCTCTTGCTTCTTCTCTGCTGCCAAGCCTCTCTCACCACACATGCGTCTCATCGAAAGGAGCAGGCTGCATGCCATTCTTGGCAAGGACCTCATCCCACAAGCCTCGTTTGCTCAAAGGGGCGTGCAAATTGACCCAGAGCCTCCAGAGGAGCTGCACTCTCTCCAGCCACAAAGGCCTGCAGGCGAGTCCATGACAGCCTGCTGCATGGAGGGCTTCTATGGGAGAGTGCCATTCTTCCCTGGTGGGGGCTCTTTCTCACACTGCTTTCCGTGGGGAAACACTGTGTGTGCCAAGTGTCTCCTGGGGGCAGAAAATGTCTCCCCAGTGCCAGAGGAGCAGGGAATCCTCTTTGTACACAGAGCAATGTTCTAGGCACACCTCCCATGCTGGGAGATCCCCACTTCCCCAATGGTCCTACTGCCTCAGGAACACACTTTTAGGGAGTGTGGCTCTGACAGGCAGGGCGGCCCGAGTGAGGCATGTGGATTGCAGGCCAAAGCCACTGCACTGAGCATGGCACCTGGAAGTCCTAGCTGAAGGCTCTCTGCAGCAGGCCCAACCTGGAATGAGCCTGCAGCCTGGCCTGCAGTCCCAGGCTTGCCCTGGGCACTGCTAGGTCGGGACCCATCCCAGGCTCAGCCAGGCCTCCCTAGGGCCTGTGCTGGCCTAGGCCTCTGCCAGCCAGCAGCACATCGATGGAGCACAGTTTTTTCGAGAAGACACCAGCGTGTGGCTGTGTGTCACTTGCACTGCTCGGAAGCTGCAGGTCCAGAGGCTGTGTGTGCACGTGGCCATTGGGGCCTGAGGACAAAACACTCAGAACCCCACTTTCAAGCAGGAACCCTGCCACCATGTAGCTGCCTTCCACACCCCCTTGCTGCCTGCGCTGTCTTCACTGCTGGCACGCCTCTGTGTGCACAGGCCAGTCGAAGCCAAGGAAACCGGGTGCTTGCTCTCCCCTAGCTAGGAATTCCTCCTACAGCACTCTGGACCAGGGGACACGTGCCCCTGGACCAGCAGCCTGCAAGGAAGCTGCAGCTTAGCCATCCAGAAAGGCCTGCAGCACTTGGCAGGAAGCCTTCTGCTAAGGAAAGCTTTCCCAATCCAAAGCCTTGGAGGAGTTCATGCATGCTCGGAGAAGCAGCATTTGTCACCACAGAGCATTGGGTGCCTCAAACCTCCCCTGTGGCTTCCGAGCTCCGTCCCACCCACATGCCCTTGGCATCCACTCTGTTGCCAGAAGGAGGTCCTAAGCAGGACTCTCTCACTTCTGGAGCCAGAGTGCCCCCTGCTTGGAACGTTCCTCAGGAACTCATTTGAGCGAGGCTTCTCCTCCCATGCTTGTCAGCCAGCAGATGATGCCATCGTTCCGCTGGAAAACTCTCTGCTTTGCCTTCAGCCATGGATCGCCTAGCTGAACTCTCTCTGCCTCCAGGAGAAACTGCAGTGTGCATGCAGCCTACAGAAAGGAGAGTGCCTTTTCCTGAGCACTGCTATGCTGAGGCTGCTCTCTAAAGGCCTCCTAGGGCCTTCTCTCCCCTAACACAGTCGTGCCCTTCAGCCAACCTGGGGAGCAAAGGTCACCATAAGCAGGACTCAGGGTGTGGCCTGTGTGTGGTTTCATGGCTGGAGAAGGGCAGGTCCTGAAGCCGAGAGCCCACTAGTGAATGGGGCCTGAAGAGCATAGCCGGCATTCCCTGGTTGGACAGCAGGCGAACTGGAGCCTCCAAGCTGCATGCAAATCCCCTCCCTGGCTGCCCGTCTTGCTTCTTCTCTGCTGCCAAGCCTCTCTCACCACACATGCGTCTCATCGAAAGGAGCAGTCTGCTTGCCATTCTTGGCAAGGACCTCATCCCACAAGCCTCGTTTGCCCCAAAGGGCATGCAGTTTGACCCAGAGCCTCCAGAGGAGCTGCAGTCTCTCCAGGCACAAAGGCCTGCAGCTGAGTCCATGACAGCCTGCTGCATGGAGGGCTTCTATGGGAGAGGGCCATGCTTCCCTGGTGGGGGCTCTTTCTCACACTGCTTTCCGTGGGGAAACACTGTGTGTGCCAAGTGTCTCCTGGGGGAAGAAAATGTCTCCCAAGTGCCAGAGGAGCAGGGAATCCTCTTTGTACACAGAGCAATGTTCTAGGCACACCTCCCATGCTGGGAGATCCCCACTTCCCCAACGGTCCAACTGTCTCAGGAACACACTTTTAGGGAGTGTGGTTCTGACAGGCAGGGCAGCCCGAGTGAGGCATGTGAAATGCAGGCCAAAGCCACAATGCACTGAGCATGGCACCTGGAAGTCCTAGCTGAAGGCTCTCTGCAGCAGGCCCAACCTGGAATGAGCCTGCAGCCTGGCCTGCAGTCCCAGGCTTGCCCTGGGCACTGCTAGGTCGGGACCCATCCCAGGCTCAGCCAGGCCTCCCTAGGGCCTGTGCTGGCCTAGGCCTCTGCCAGCCAGCAGCACCTCGATGGAGCACAGTTCTTTCGAGAAGACCCCAGCGTGTGGCTGTGTGTCACTTGCACTGCTCGGAAGCTGCAGGTCCAGAGGCTGTGTGTGCACGTGGCCATTGGGGCCTGAGGATAAAACACTCAGAACCCCACTTTCAAGCAGGACCCCTGCCACCATGTAGCTGCCTGCCACACCCCCTTGCTACCTGCACTGTCTTCACTGCTGGCAGGCCTCTGTGTGCACAGGCCAGTCGAAGCCAAGGAAACCACGTGCTTGCTTTCCCCTAGCTAGGAATTCCTCCTACAGCACTCTGGACCAGGGGACACGTGCCCCTGGACCAGCAGCCTGCAAGGAAGCTTCAGCTTAGCCATCCAGAAAGGCCTGCAGCACTTGGCAGGAAGCCTTCTGCTAAGGAAAGCTTTCCCACTCAAAAGCCTTGGAGGAGTTCATGCATGCTCGGACAAGCAGCGTTTGTCACCACAGAGCATTGGGTGCCTCAAACCTCCCCTGCAGCTTCCGAGCAGCATCCCAACCACATGCCCGTGGCATCCACTCTGTTGCCAGAAGGAGGTCTTAAGCAGGACTCTCTCGCTTCTGGAGCCAGAGTGCCCCCTGCTTGGAACGTTCCTCAGGAACTCATTTGAGCGAGGCTTCTCCTCTCATGCTTGTCAGCCAGCAGATGATGCCATCATTCCACTGAAAAACACTCTGCTTTACCTTCAGCCATGGATCACCTAGCTGACCTCTATCTGCCTCCAGCAGAAACTCCACTGTGCATGCAGCCTACAGAAAGGAGAGTGCCTTTTCCTGAGCACTGCTATGCTGATGCCACTCCCTGAAGGCCTCCTAGGGCCTTCTCTGCCCTAACACAGTCGTGCCATTCAGCCAACCCAGGGAGCAAAGGTCACCCTTGGCAGGACTCAGGGTGTGGCCTGTGTGTGGTTTCATGGCTGGAGATGGGCAGGTCCTGAAGCTTAGTGCCCACTTGTGAATGGGATCTGATGGGCATAGCCGGCATTCCCTGGTTGTGCAGCAGGCGATCTGGGGCCTCCAAGCTGCACGCAACTGCCATCCTTGGCTGCCCCTCTTGCTTCTTCTCTGCTGCCAAGCCTCTCTCACCACACATGCGTCTCATCAAAAGGAGCATTCTGCTTGCCATTCTTGGCAAGGACCTCATCCCACAAGCTTCATTTGCCCAAAGGGGCATGCAATTTGACCCAGAGCCTCCAGAGGAGCTGCACTCTCTCCAGCCACAAAGGCCTGCAGGCGAGTCCATGACAGCCTGCTGCATGGAGGGCTTCTATGGGAGAGTGCCATTCTTCCCTGGTGGGGGCTCTTTCTCACACTGCTTTCCGTGGGGAAACACTGTGTGTGCCAAGTGTCTCCTGGGGGCAGTAAATGTCTCCCCAGTGCCAGAGGAGCAGGGAATCCTCTTTGTACACAGAGCAATGTTCTAGGCACACCTCCCATGCTGGGAGATCCCCACTTCCCCAATGGTCCTACTGCCTCAGGAACACACTTTTAGGGAGTGTGGCTCTGACAGGCAGGGCGGCCCGAGTGAGGCATGTGGATTGCAGGCCAAAGCCACTGCACTGAGCATGGCACCTGGAAGTCCTAGCTGAAGGCTCTCTGCAGCAGGCCCAACCTGGAATGAGCCTGCAGCCTGGCCTGCAGTCCCAGGCTTGCCCTGGGCACTGCTAGGTCGGGACCCATCTCAGGCTCAGCCAGGCCTCCCTAGGGCCTGTGCTGGCCTAGGCCTCTGCCAGCCAGCAGCACCTCCATGGAGCACAGTTTTTTCGAGAAGACCCCAGCGTGTGGCTGTGTGTCACTTGCACTGCTCGGAAGCTGCAGGTCCAGAGGCTGTGTGTGCACGTGGCCATTGGGGCCTGAGGACAAAACACTCAGAACCCCACTTTCAAGCAGGACCCCTGCCACCATGTAGCTGCCTTCCACACCCCCTTGCTGCCTGTGCTGTCTTCACTGCTGGCACGCCTCTGTGTGCACAGGCCAGTTGAAGCCAAGTAAACCGGGTGCTTGCTCTCCCCTAGCTAGGAATTCCTCCTACAGCACTCTGGACCAGGGGACACGTGCCCCTGGACCAGCAGCCTGCAAGGAAGCTGCAGCTTAGCCATCCAGAAAGGCCTGCAGCACTTGGCAGGAAGCCTTCTGCTAAGGAAATCTTTCCCAATCCAAAGCCTTGGAGGAGTTCATGCATGCTCGGACAAGCAGCATTTGTCACCACAGAGCATTGGGTGCCTCAAACCTCCCCTGTGGCTTCCGAGCACCGTCCCACCCACATGCCCTTGGCATCCACTCTGTTGCCAGAAGGAGGTCCTAAGCAGGACTCTCTCACTTCTGGAGCCAGAGTGCCCCCTGCTTGGAACGTTCCTCAGGAACTCATTTGAGCGAGGCTTCTCCTCCCATGCTTGTCAGCCAGCAGATGATGCCATCGTTCCGCTGGAAAACTCTCTGCTTTGCCTTCAGCCATGGATCGCCTAGCTGAACTCTCTCTGCCTCCAGGAGAAACTGCAGTGTGCATGCAGCCTACAGAAAGGAGAGTGCCTTTTCCTGAGCACTGCTATGTTGAGGCTGCTCACTAAAGGCCTCCTAGGGCCTTCTCTCCCCTAACACAGTCGTGCCCTTCAGCCAACCTGGGGAGCAAAGGTCACCATAAGGAGGACTCAGGGTGTGGCCTGTGTGTGGTTTCATGGCTGGAGAAGGGCAGGTCCTGAAGCCGAGTGCCCACTAGTGAATGGGGCCTGACGAGCATAGCCGGCATTCCCTGGTTGGACAGCAGGCGAACTGGAGCCTCCAAGCTGCATGCAAATCCCCTCCCTGGCTGCCCGTCTTGCTTTCTCTGCTGCCAAGCCTCTCTCACCACACATGCGTCTCATTGAAAGGAGCAGTCTGCTTGCCATTCTTGGCAAGGACCTCATCCCACAAGCCTCGTTTGCCCCAAAGGGCATGCAGTTTGACCCAGAGCCTCCAGAGGAGCTGCAGTCTCTCCAGGCACAAAGGCCTGCAGCTGAGTCCATGACAGCCTGCTGCATGGAGGGCTTCTATGGGAGAGGGCCATGCTTCCCTGGTGGGGGCTCTTTCTCACACTGCTTTCCGTGGGGAAACACTGTGTGTGCCAAGTGTCTCCTGGGGGCAGAAAATGTCTCCCAAGTGCCAGAGGAGCAGGGAATCCTCTTTGTACACAGAGCAATGTTCTAGGCACACCTCCCATGCTGGGAGATCCCCACTTCCCCAACGGTCCAACTGCCTCAGGAACACACTTTTAGGGAGTGTGGTTCTGACAGGCAGGGCAGCCCGAGTGAGGCATGTGAAATGCAGGCCAAAGCCACAATGCACTGAGCATGGCACCTGGAAGTCCTAGCTGAAGGCTCTCTGCAGCAGGCCCAACCTGGAATGAGCCTGCAGCCTGGCCTGCAGTCCCAGGCTTGCCCTGGGCACTGCTAGGTCGGGACCCATCCCAGGCTCAGCCAGGCCTCCCTAGGGCCTGTGCTGGCCTAGGCCTCTGCCAGCCAGCAGCACCTCGATGGAGCACAGTTCTTTCGAGAAGACACCAGCGTGTGGCTGTGTGTCACTTGCACTGCTCGGAAGCTGCAGGTCCAGAGGCTGTGTGTGCACGTGGCCATTGGGGCCTGAGGACAAAACACTCAGAACCCCACTTTCAAGCGGGACCCCTGCCACCATGTAGCTGCCTGCCACACCCCCTTGCTACCTGCACTGTCTTCACTGCTGGCAGGCCTCTGTGTGCACAGGCCAGTCGAAGCCAAGGAAACCACGTGCTTGCTTTCCCCTAGCTAGGAATTCCTCCTACAGCACTCTGGACCAGGGGACACGTGCCCCTGGACCAGCAGCCTGCAAGGAAGCTGCAGCTTAGCCATCCAGAAAGGCCTGCAGCACTTGGCAGGAAGCCTTCTGCTAAGGAAAGCTTTCCCACTCAAAAGCCTTGGAGGAGTTCATTCATGCTCGGACAAGCAGCGTTTGTCACCACAGAGCATTGGGTGCCTCAAACCTCCCCTGCAGCTTCCGAGCAGCATCCCACCCACATGCCCGTGGCATCCACTCTGTTGCCAGAAGGAGGTCCTAAGCAGGACTCTCTCGCTTCTGGAGCCAGAGTGCCCCCTGCTTGGAACGTTCCTCAGGAACTCATTTGAGCGAGGCTTCTCCTCTCATGCTTGTCAGCCAGCAGATGATGCCATCATTCCACTGAAAAACACTCTGCTTTACCTTCAGCCATGGATCACCTAGCTGAACTCTATCTGCCTCCAGCAGAATCTCCACTGTGCATGCAGCCTACAGAAAGGAGAGTGCCTTTTCCTGAGCACTGCTATGCTGATGCCACTCCCTGAAGGCCTCCTAGGGCCTTCTCTGCCCTAACACAGTCGTGCCATTCAGCCAACCCAGGGAGCAAAGGTCACCCTTGGCAGGACTCAGGGTGTGGCCTGTGTGTGGTTTCTTGGCTGGAGATGGGCAGGTCCTGAAGCTTAGTGCCCACTTGTGAATGGGATCTGATGGGCATAGCCGGCATTCCCTGGTTGTGCAGCAGGCGATCTGGGGCCTCCAAGGTGCATGCAACTGCCATCCTTGGCTGCCCCTCTTGCTTCTTCTCTGCTGCGAAGCCTCTCTCACCACACATGCGTCTCATCAAAAGGAGCATTCTGCTTGCCATTCTTGGCAAGGAACTCATCCCACAAGCCTCATTTGCCCAAAGGGGCATGCAATTTGACCCAGAGCCTCCAGAGGAGCTGCAGTCTCTCCAGGCACAAAGGTCTGCAGCTGAGTCCATGACAGCCTGCTGCATGGAGGGTTTCTATGGGAGTGTGCCATGCTTCCCTGGTGGGGTCTCTATCTCAAACTGCTTTCGTGGGGAAACACTGTGTGTGCCAAGTGTCTCCTGGGGGCAGAAAATGTCTCCCCAGTGCCAGAGGAGCAGGGAATCCTCTTTGTACACAGAGCAATGTTCTAGGCACACCTCCCATGCTGGGAGATCCCCACTTCCCCAATGGTCCTACTGCCTCAGGAACACACTTTTAGGGAGTGTGGCTCTGACAGGCAGGGCGGCCCGAGTGAGGCATGTGGATTGCAGGCCAAAGCCACTGCACTGAGCATGGCACCTGGAAGTCCTAGCTGAAGGCTCTCTGCAGCAGGCCCAACCTGGAATGAGCCTGCAGCCTGGCCTGCAGTCCCAGGCTTGCCCTGGGCACTGCTAGGTCGGGACCCATCCCAGGCTCAGCCAGGCCTCCCTAGGGCCTGTGCTGGCCTAGGCCTCTGCCAGCCAGCAGCACCTCCATGGAGCACAGTTTTTTCGAGAAGACACCAGCGTGTGGCTGTGTGTCACTTGCACTGCTCGGAAGCTGCAGGTCCAGAGGCTGTGTGTGCACCTGGCCATTGGGGCCTGAGGACAAAACACTCAGAACCCCACTTTCAAGCAGGACCCCTGCCACCATGTAGCTGCCTGCCACACCCCCTTGCTGCCTGTGCTGTCTTCACTGCTGGCAGGCCTCTGTGTGCACAGGCCAGTCGAAGCCAAGGAAACCGGGTGCTTGCTCTCCCCTAGCTAGGAATTCCTCCTACAGCACTCTGGACCAGGGGACACATGCCCCTGGACCAGCAGCCTGCAAGGAAGCTGCAGCTTAGCCATCCAGAAAGGCCTGCAGCACTTGGCAGGAAGCCTTCTGCTAAGGAAAGCTTTCCCAATCCAAAGCCTTGGAGGAGTTCATGCATGCTCGGACAAGCAGCGTTTGCCACCACAGAGCATTGGGTGCCTCAAACCTCCCCTGTGGCTTCCGAGCACCGTCCCACCCACATGCCCTTGGCATCCACTCTGTTGCCAGAAGGAGGTCCTAAGCAGGACTCTCTCACTTCTGGAGCCAGAGTGCCCCCTGCTTGGAACGTTCCTCAGGAACTCATTTGAGCGAGGCTTCTCCTCCCATGCTTGTCAGCCAGCAGATGATGCCATCGTTCCGCTGGAAAACTCTCTGCTTTGCCTTCAGCCATGGATCGCCTAGCTGAACTCTCTCTGCCTCCAGGAGAAACTGCAGTGTGCATGCAGCCTACAGAAAGGAGAGTGCCTTTTCCTGAGCACTGCTATGCTGAGGCCACTCCCTGAAGACCTCCTAGGGCCTTCTCTCCCCTAACACACTCGTGCCATTCAGCCAACCCAGGGAGCAAAGATCACCCTTGGCAGGACTCAGGGTGTGGCCTGTGTGTGGTTTCTTGGCTGGAGATGGGCAGGTCCTGAAGCTTAGTGCCCACTTGTGAATGGGATCTGATGGGCATAGCCGGCATTCCCTGGTTGTGCAGCAGGCGATCTGGGGCCTCCAAGCTGCATGCAAATCCCCTCCCTGGCTGCCCCTCTTGCTTCTTCTCTGCTGCCAAGCCTCTGTCACCACACATGCATCTCATCGAAAGGAGCAGGCTGCTTGCCATTCTTGGCAAGGACCTCATCCCACAAGCCTCGTTTGATCAAAGGGGCGTGCAAATTGACCGAGAGCCTGCAGAGGAGCTGCACTCTCTCCAGCCACAAAGGCCTGCAGGCGAGTCCATGACAGCCTGCTGCATGGAGGGCTTCTATGGGAGAGTGCCATTCTTCCCTGGTGGGGGCTCTTTCTCACACTGCTTTCCGTGGGGAAACACTGTGTGTGCCAAGTGTCTCCTGGGGGCAGAAAATGTCTCCCCAGTGCCAGAGGAGCAGGGAATCCTCTTTGTACACAGAGCAATGTTCTAGGCACACCTCCCATGCTGGGAGATCCCCACTTCCCCAACGGTCCAACTGCCTCAGGAACACACTTTTAGGGAGTGTGGTTCTGACAGGCAGGGCGGCCCGAGTGAGGCATGTGGATTGCAGGCCAAAGCCACTGCACTGAGCATGGCACCTGGAAGTCCTAGCTGAAGGCTCTCTGCAGCAGGCCCAACCTGGAATGAGCCTGCAGCCTGGCCTGCAGTCCCAGGCTTGCCCTGGGCACTGCTAGGTCGGGACCCATCCCAGGCTCAGCCAGGCCTCCCTAGGGCCTGTGCTGGCCTAGGCCTCCTCCAGCCAGCAGCACCTCGATGGAGCACAGTTCTTTCGAGAAGACCCTAGCGTGTGGCTGTGTGTCACTTGCACTGCTCGGAAGCTGCAGGTCCAGAGGCTGTGTGTGCACGTGGCCATTGGGGCCTGAGGACAAAACACTCAGAACTCCACTTTCAAGCAGGACCCCTGCCACCATGTAGCTGCCTGCCACACCCCCTTGCTGCCTGCGCTGTCTTCACTGCTGGCACACCTCTGTGTGCACAGGCCAGTCGAAGCCAAGGAAACCGGGTGCTTGCTCTCCCCTAGCTAGGAATTCCTCCTACAGCACTCTGGACCAGGGGACACGTGCCCCTGGACCAGCAGCCTGCAAGGAAGCTGCAGCTTAGCCATCCAGAAAGGCCTGCAGCACTTGGCAGGAAGCCTTCTGCTAAGGAAAGCTTTCCCAATCCAAAGCCTTGGAGGAGTTCATGCATGCTCAGACAAGCAGCGTTTGTCACCACCGAGCATTGGGTGCTTCAAACCTCCCCTGTGGCTTCCGAGCACCATCCCACCCACATGCCCTTGGCATCCACTCTGTTGCCAGAAGGAGGTCCTAAGCAGGACTCTCTCACTTCTGGAGCCAGAGTGCCCCCTGCTTGGAACGTTCCTCAGGAACTCATTTGAGCGAGGCTTCTCCTCCCATGCTTGTCAGCCAGCAGATGATGCCATCGTTCCGCTGGAAAACTCTCTGCTTTGCCTTCAGCCATGGATCGCCTAGCTGAACTCTCTCTGCCTCCAGGAGAAACTGCAGTGTGCATGCAGCCTACAGAAAGGAGAGTGCCTTTTCCTGAGCACTGCTATGCTGAGGCCACTCCCTGAAGACCTCCAAGGGCCTTCTCTGCCCTAACACACTCGTGCCATTCAGCCAACCCAGGGAGCAAAGATCACCCTTGGCAGGACTCAGGGTGTGGCCTGTGTGTGGTTTCTTGGCTGGAGATGGGCAGGTCCTGAAGCTTAGTGCCCACTTGTGAATGGGATCTGATGGGCATAGCCGGCATTCCCTGGTTGTGCAGCAGGCGATCTGGGGCCTCCAAGCTGCATGCAAATCCCCTCCCTGGCTGCCCCTCTTGCTTCTTCTCTGCTGCCAAGCCTCTCTCACCACACATGCGTCTCATCGAAAGGAGCAGGCTGCTTGCCATTCTTGGCAAGGACCTCATCCCACAAGCCTCGTTTGCTCAAAGGGGCGTGCAAATTGACCCAGAGCCTCCAGAGGAGCTGCACTCTCTCCAGCCACAAAGGCCTGCAGGCGAGTCCATGACAGCCTGCTGCATGGAGGGCTTCTATGGGAGAGTGCCATTCTTCCCTGGTGGGGGCTCTTTCTCACACTGCTTTCCGTGGGGAAACACTGTGTGTGCCAAGTGTCTCCTGGGGGCAGAAAATGTCTCCCCAGTGCCAGAGGAGCAGGGAATCCTCTTTGTACACAGAGCAATGTTCTAGGCACACCTCCCATGCTGGGAGATCCCCACTTCCCCACTGGTCCTACTGCCTCAGGAACACACTTTTAGGGAGTGTGGCTCTGACAGGCAGGGCGGCCCGAGTGAGGCATGTGGATTGCAGGCCAAAGCCACTGCACTGAGCATGGCACCTGGAAGTCCTAGCTGAAGGCTCTCTGCAGCAGGCCCAACCTGGAATGAGCCTGCAGCCTGGCCTGCAGTCCCAGGCTTGCCCTGGGCACTGCTAGGTCGGGACCCATCCCAGGCTCAGCCAGGCCTCCCTAGGGCCTGTGCTGGCCTAGGCCTCTGCCAGCCAGCAGCACATCGATGGAGCACAGTTTTTTCGAGAAGACACCAGCGTGTGGCTGTGTGTCACTTGCACTGCTCGGAAGCTGCAGGTCCAGAGGCTGTGTGTGCACGTGGCCATTGGGGCCTGAGGACAAAACACTCAGAACCCCACTTTCAAGCAGGAACCCTGCCACCATGTAGCTGCCTTCCACACCCCCTTGCTGCCTGCGCTGTCTTCACTGCTGGCACGCCTCTGTGTGCACAGGCCAGTCGAAGCCAAGGAAACCGGGTGCTTGCTCTCCCCTAGCTAGGAATTCCTCCTACAGCACTCTGGACCAGGGGACACGTGCCCCTGGACCAGCAGCCTGCAAGGAAGCTGCAGCTTAGCCATCCCGAAAGGCCTGCAGCACTTGGCAGGAAGCCTTCTGCTAAGGAAAGCTTTCCCAATCCAAAGCCTTGGAGGAGTTCATGCATGCTCGGACAAGCAGCATTTGTCACCACAGAGCATTGGGTGCCTCAAACCTCCCCTGTGGCTTCCGAGCTCCGTCCCATCCACATGCCCTTGGCATCCACTCTGTTGCCAGAAGGAGGTCCTAAGCAGGACTCTCTCACTTCTGGAGCCAGAGTGCCCCCTGCTTGGAACGTTCCTCAGGAACTCATTTGAGCGAGGCTTCTCCTCCCATGCTTGTCAGCCAGCAGATGATGCCATCGTTCCGCTGGAAAACTCTCTGCTTTGCCTTCAGCCATGGATCGCCTAGCTGAACTCTCTCTGCCTCCAGGAGAAACTGCAGTGTGCATGCAGCCTACAGAAAGGAGAGTGCCTTTTCCTGAGCACTGCTATGCTGAGGCTGCTCTCTAAAGGCCTCCTAGGGCCTTCTCTCCCCTAACACAGTCGTGCCCTTCAGCCAACCTGGGGAGCAAAGGTCACCATAAGCAGGACTCAGGGTGTGGCCTGTGTGTGGTTTCATGGCTGGAGAAGGGCAGGTCCTGAAGCCGAGAGCCCACTAGTGAATGGGGCCTGAAGAGCATAGCCGGCATTCCCTGGTTGGACAGCAGGCGAACTGGAGCCTCCAAGCTGCATGCAAATCCCCTCCCTGGCTGCCCGTCTTGCTTCTTCTCTGCTGCCAAGCCTCTCTCACCACACATGCGTCTCATCGAAAGGAGCAGTCTGCTTGCCATTCTTGGCAAGGACCTCATCCCACAAGCCTCGTTTGCCCCAAAGGGCATGCAGTTTGACCCAGAGCCTCCAGAGGAGCTGCAGTCTCTCCAGGCACAAAGGCCTGCAGCTGAGTCCATGACAGCCTGCTGCATGGAGGGCTTCTATGGGAGAGGGCCATGCTTCCCTGGTGGGGGCTCTTTCTCACACTGCTTTCCGTGGGGAAACACTGTGTGTGCCAAGTGTCTCCTGGGGGCAGAAAATGTCTCCCAAGTGCCAGAGGAGCAGGGAATCCTCTTTGTACACAGAGCAATGTTCTAGGCACACCTCCCATGCTGGGAGATCCCCACTTCCCCAACGGTCCAACTGTCTCAGGAACACACTTTTAGGGAGTGTGGTTCTGACAGGCAGGGCAGCCCGAGTGAGGCATGTGAAATGCAGGCCAAAGCCACAATGCACTGAGCATGGCACCTGGAAGTCCTAGCTGAAGGCTCTCTGCAGCAGGCCCAACCTGGAATGAGCCTGCAGCCTGGCCTGCAGTCCCAGGCTTGCCCTGGGCACTGCTAGGTCGGGACCCATCCCAGGCTCAGCCAGGCCTCCCTAGGGCCTGTGCTGGCCTAGGCCTCTGCCAGCCAGCAGCACCTCGATGGAGCACAGTTCTTTCGAGAAGACCCCAGCGTGTGGCTGTGTGTCACTTGCACTGCTCGGAAGCTGCAGGTCCAGAGGCTGTGTGTGCACGTGGCCATTGGGGCCTGAGGATAAAACACTCAGAACCCCACTTTCAAGCGGGACCCCTGCCACCATGTAGCTGCCTGCCACACCCCCTTGCTACCTGCACTGTCTTCACTGCTGGCAGGCCTCTGTGTGCACAGGCCAGTCGAAGCCAAGGAAACCACGTGCTTGCTTTCCCCTAGCTAGGAATTCCTCCTACAGCACTCTGGACCAGGGGACACGTGCCCCTGGACCAGCAGCCTGCAAGGAAGCTTCAGCTTAGCCATCCAGAAAGGCCTGCAGCACTTGGCAGCAAGCCTTCTGCTAAGGAAAGCTTTCCCACTCAAAAGCCTTGGAGGAGTTCATTCATGCTCGGACAAGCAGTGTTTGTCACCACAGAGCATTGGGTGCCTCAAACCTCCCCTGCAGCTTCCGAGCAGCATCCCACCCACATGCCCGTGGCATCCACTCTGTTGCCAGAAGGAGGTCTTAAGCAGGACTCTCTCGCTTCTGGAGCCAGAGTGCCCCCTGCTTGGAACGTTCCTCAGAAACTCATTTGAGCGAGGCTTCTCCTCTCATGCTTGTCAGCCAGCAGATGATGCCATCATTCCACTGAAAAACACTCTGCTTTACCTTCAGCCATGGATCACCTAGCTGACCTCTATCTGCCTCCAGCAGAAACTCCACTGTGCATGCAGCCTACAGAAAGGAGAGTGCCTTTTCCTGAGCACTGCTATGCTGATGCCACCCCCTAAAGGCCTCCTAGGGCCTTCTCTGCCCTAACACAGTCGTGCCATTCAGCCAACCCAGGGAGCAAAGGTCACCCTTGGCAGGACTCAGGGTGTGGCCTGTGTGTGGTTTCATGGCTGGAGATGGGCAGGTCCTGAAGCTTAGTGCCCACTTGTGAATGGGATCTGATGGGCATAGGCGGCATTCCCTGGTTGTGCAGCAGGCGATCTGGGGCCTCCAAGCTGCATGCAACTGCCATCCTTGGCTGCCCCTCTTGCTTCTTCTCTGCTGCCAAGCCTCTCTCACCACACATGCGTCTCATCAAAAGGAGCATTCTGCTTGCCATTCTTGGCAAGGACCTCATCCCACAAGCCTCATTTGCCCAAAGGGGCATGCAATTTGACCCAGAGCCTCCAGAGGAGCTGCAGTCTCTGCGGCCACAAAGGCCTGCAGGCGAGTTCATGATAGCCTGCTGCATGGAGGGCTTCTATGGGAGAGTGCCATGCTTCCCTGGTGGGGGCTCTTTCTCACACTGCTTTCCGTGGGGAAACACTGTGTGTGCCAAGTGTCTCCTGGGGGCAGAAAATGTCTCCCCAGTGCCAGAGGAGCAGGGAATCCTCTTTGTACACAGAGCAATGTTCTAGGCACACCTCCCATGCTGGGAGATCCCCACTTCCCCAATGGTCCTACTGCCTCAGGAACACACTTTTAGGGAGTGTGGCTCTGACAGGCAGGGCGGCCCGAGTGAGGCATGTGGATTGCAGGCCAAAGCCACTGCACTGAGCATGGCACCTGGAAGTCCTAGCTGAAGGCTCTCTGCAGCAGGCCCAACCTGGAATGAGCCTGCAGCCTGGCCTGCAGTCCCAGGCTTGCCCTGGGCACTGCTAGGTCGGGACCCATCCCAGGCTCAGCCAGGCCTCCCTAGGGCCTGTGCTGGCCTAGGCCTCTGCCAGCCAGCAGCACATCGATGGAGCACAGTTTTTTCGAGAAGACACCAGCGTGTGGCTGTGTGTCACTTGCACTGCTCGGAAGCTGCAGGTCCAGAGGCTGTGTGTGCACCTGGCCATTGGGGCCTGAGGACAAAACACTCAGAACTCCACTTTCAAGCAGGACCCCTGCCACCATGTAGCTGCCTGCCACACCCCCTTGCTGCCTGCGCTGTCTTCACTGCTGGCAGGCCTCTGTGTGCACAGGCCAGTCGAAGCCAAGGAAACCGGGTGCTTGCTCTCCCCTAGCTAGGAATTCCTCCTACAGCACTCTGGACCAGGGGACACGTGCCCCTGGACCAGCAGCCTGCAAGGAAGCTGCAGCTTAGCCATCCAGAAAGGCCTGCAGCACTTGGCAGGAAGCCTTCTGCTAAGGAAAGCTTTCCCAATCCAAAGCCTTGGAGGAGTTCATGCATGCTCGGACAAGCAGCGTTTGCCACCACAGAGCATTGGGTGCCTCAAACCTCCCCTGTGGCTTCCGAGCACCGTCCCACCCACATGCCCTTGGCATCCACTCTGTTGCCAGAAGGAGGTCCTAAGCAGGACTCTCTCACTTCTGGAGCCAGAGTGCCCCCTGCTTGGAACGTTCCTCAGGAACTCATTTGAGCGAGGCTTCTCCTCCCATGCTTGTCAGCCAGCAGATGATGCCATCGTTCCGCTGGAAAACTCTCTGCTTTGCCTTCAGCCATGGATCGCCTAGCTGAACTCTCTCTGCCTCCAGGAGAAACTGCAGTGTGCATGCAGCCTACAGAAAGGAGAGTGCCTTTTCCTGAGCACTGCTATGCTGAGGCCACTCCCTGAAGACCTCCAAGGGCCTTCTCTGCCCTAACACACTCGTGCCATTCAGCCAACCCAGGGAGCAAAGATCACCCTTGGCAGGACTCAGGGTGTGGCCTGTGTGTGGTTTCTTGGCTGGAGATGGGCAGGTCCTGAAGCTTAGTGCCCACTTGTGAATGGGATCTGATGGGCATAGCCGGCATTCCCTGGTTGTGCAGCAGGCGATCTGGGGCCTCCAAGCTGCATGCAAATCCCCTCCCTGGCTGCCCCTCTTGCTTCTTCTCTGCTGCCAAGCCTCTCTCACCACACATGCGTCTCATCGAAAGGAGCAGGCTGCTTGCCATTCTTGGCAAGGACCTCATCCCACAAGCCTCGTTTGCTCAAAGGGGCGTGCAAATTGACCCAGAGCCTCCAGAGGAGCTGCACTCTCTCCAGCCACAAAGGCCTGCAGGCGAGTCCATGACAGCCTGCTGCATGGAGGGCTTCTATGGGAGAGTGCCATTCTTCCCTGGTGGGGGCTCTTTCTCACACTGCTTTCCGTGGGGAAACACTGTGTGTGCCAAGTGTCTCCTGGGGGCAGAAAATGTCTCCCCAGTGCCAGAGGAGCAGGGAATCCTCTTTGTACACAGAGCAATGTTCTAGGCACACCTCCCATGCTGGGAGATCCCCACTTCCCCAATGGTCCTACTGCCTCAGGAACACACTTTTAGGGAGTGTGGCTCTGACAGGCAGGGCGGCCCGAGTGAGGCATGTGGATTGCAGGCCAAAGCCACTGCACTGAGCATGGCACCTGGAAGTCCTAGCTGAAGGCTCTCTGCAGCAGGCCCAACCTGGAATGAGCCTGCAGCCTGGCCTGCAGTCCCAGGCTTGCCCTGGGCACTGCTAGGTCGGGACCCATCCCAGGCTCAGCCAGGCCTCCCTAGGGCCTGTGCTGGCCTAGGCCTCTGCCAGCCAGCAGCACATCGATGGAGCACAGTTTTTTCGAGAAGACACCAGCGTGTGGCTGTGTGTCACTTGCACTGCTCGGAAGCTGCAGGTCCAGAGGCTGTGTGTGCACGTGGCCATTGGGGCCTGAGGACAAAACACTCAGAACCCCACTTTCAAGCAGGAACCCTGCCACCATGTAGCTGCCTTCCACACCCCCTTGCTGCCTGCGCTGTCTTCACTGCTGGCACGCCTCTGTGTGCACAGGCCAGTCGAAGCCAAGGAAACCGGGTGCTTGGTCTCCCCTAGCTAGGAATTCCTCCTACAGCACTCTGGACCAGGGGACACGTGCCCCTGGACCAGCAGCCTGCAAGGAAGCTGCAGCTTAGCCATCCAGAAAGGCCTGCAGCACTTGGCAGGAAGCCTTCTGCTAAGGAAAGCTTTCCCAATCCAAAGCCTTGGAGGAGTTCATGCATGCTCGGACAAGCAGTGTTTGTCACCACAGAGCATTGGGTGCCTCAAACCTCCCCTGCAGCTTCCGAGCAGCATCCCACCCACATGCCCGTGGCATCCACTCTGTTGCCAGAAGGAGGTCTTAAGCAGGACTCTCTCGCTTCTGGAGCCAGAGTGCCCCCTGCTTGGAACGTTCCTCAGGAACTCATTTGAGCGAGGCTTCTCCTCTCATGCTTGTCAGCCAGCAGATGATGCCATCATTCCACTGAAAAACACTCTGCTTTACCTTCAGCCATGGATCACCTAGCTGACCTCTATCTGCCTCCAGCAGAAACTCCACTGTGCATGCAGCCTACAGAAAGGAGAGTGCCTTTTCCTGAGCACTGCTATGCTGATGCCACCCCCTGAAGGCCTCCTAGGGCCTTCTCTGCCCTAACACAGTCGTGCCATTCAGCCAACCCAGGGAGCAAAGGTCACCCTTGGCAGGACTCAGGGTGTGGCCTGTGTGTGGTTTCATGGCTGGAGATGGGCAGGTCCTGAAGCTTAGTGCCCACTTGTGAATGGGATCTGATGGGCATAGGCGGCATTCCCTGGTTGTGCAGCAGGCGATCTGGGGCCTCCAAGCTGCATGCAACTGCCATCCTTGGCTGCCCCTCTTGCTTCTTCTCTGCTGCCAAGCCTCTCTCACCACACATGCGTCTCATCAAAAGGAGCATTCTGCTTGCCATTCTTGGCAAGGACCTCATCCCACAAGCCTCATTTGCCCAAAGGGGCATGCAATTTGACCCAGAGCCTCCAGAGGAGCTGCAGTCTCTGCGGCCACAAAGGCCTGCAGGCGAGTTCATGATAGCCTGCTGCATGGAGGGCTTCTATGGGAGAGTGCCATGCTTCCCTGGTGGGGGCTCTTTCTCACACTGCTTTCCGTGGGGAAACACTGTGTGTGCCAAGTGTCTCCTGGGGGCAGAAAATGTCTCCCCAGTGCCAGAGGAGCAGGGAATCCTCTTTGTACACAGAGCAATGTTCTAGGCACACCTCCCATGCTGGGAGATCCCCACTTCCCCAATGGTCCTACTGCCTCAGGAACACACTTTTAGGGAGTGTGGCTCTGACAGGCAGGGCGGCCCGAGTGAGGCATGTGGATTGCAGGCCAAAGCCACTGCACTGAGCATGGCACCTGGAAGTCCTAGCTGAAGGCTCTCTGCAGCAGGCCCAACCTGGAATGAGCCTGCAGCCTGGCCTGCAGTCCCAGGCTTGCCCTGGGCACTGCTAGGTCGGGACCCATCCCAGGCTCAGCCAGGCCTCCCTAGGGCCTGTGCTGGCCTAGGCCTCTGCCAGCCAGCAGCACATCGATGGAGCACAGTTTTTTCGAGAAGACACCAGCGTGTGGCTGTGTGTCACTTGCACTGCTCGGAAGCTGCAGGTCCAGAGGCTGTGTGTGCACCTGGCCATTGGGGCCTGAGGACAAAACACTCAGAACTCCACTTTCAAGCAGGACCCCTGCCACCATGTAGCTGCCTGCCACACCCCCTTGCTGCCTGCGCTGTCTTCACTGCTGGCAGGCCTCTGTGTGCACAGGCCAGTCGAAGCCAAGGAAACCGGGTGCTTGCTCTCCCCTAGCTAGGAATTCCTCCTACAGCACTCTGGACCAGGGGACACATGCCCCTGGACCAGCAGCCTGCAAGGAAGCTGCAGCTTAGCCATCCAGAAAGGCCTGCAGCACTTGGCAGGAAGCCTTCTACTAAGGAAAGCTTTCCCAATCCAAAGCCTTGGAGGAGTTCATGCATGCTCGGACAAGCAGCGTTTGCCACCACAGAGCATTGGGTGCCTCAAACCTCCCCTGTGGCTTCCGAGCACCGTCCCACCCACATGCCCTTGGCATCCACTCTGTTGCCAGAAGGAGGTCCTAAGCAGGACTCTCTCACTTCTGGAGCCAGAGTGCCCCCTGCTTGGAACGTTCCTCAGGAACTCATTTGAGCGAGGCTTCTCCTCCCATGCTTGTCAGCCAGCAGATGATGCCATCGTTCCGCTGGAAAACTCTCTGCTTTGCCTTCAGCCATGGATCGCCTAGCTGAACTCTCTCTGCCTCCAGGAGAAACTGCAGTGTGCATGCAGCCTACAGAAAGGAGAGTGCCTTTTCCTGAGCACTGCTATGCTGAGGCCACTCCCTGAAGACCTCCTAGGGCCTTCTCTCCCCTAACACACTCGTGCCATTCAGCCAACCCAGGGAGCAAAGATCACCCTTGGCAGGACTCAGGGTGTGGCCTGTGTGTGGTTTCATGGCTGGAGATGGGCAGGTCCTGAAGCTTAGTGCCCACTTGTGAATGGGATCTGATGGGCATAGCCGGCATTCCCTGGTTGTGCAGCAGGCGATCTGGGGCCTCCAAGCTGCATGCAAATCCCCTCCCTGGCTGCCCCTCTTGCTTCTTCTCTGCTGCCAAGCCTCTCTCACCACACATGCGTCTCATCGAAAGGAGCAGGCTGCTTGCCATTCTTGGCAAGGACCTCATCCCACAAGCCTCGTTTGCTCAAAGGGGCGTGCAAATTGACCGAGAGCCTGCAAAGGAGCTGCACTCTCTCCAGCCACAAAGGCCTGCAGGCGAGTCCATGACAGCCTGCTGCATGGAGGGCTTCTATGGGAGAGTGCCATTCTTCCCTGGTGGGGGCTCTTTCTCACACTGCTTTCCGTGGGGAAACACTGTGTGTGCCAAGTGTCTCCTGGGGGCAGAAAATGTCTCCCCAGTGCCAGAGGAGCATGGAATCCTCTTTGTACACAGAGCAATGTTCTAGGCACACCTCCCATGCTGCGAGATCCCCACTTCCCCAACGGTCCAACTGCCTCAGGAACACACTTTTAGGGAGTGTGGTTCTGACAGGCAGGGCGGCCCGAGTGAGGCATGTGGATTGCAGGCCAAAGCCACTGCACTGAGCATGGCACCTGGAAGTCCTAGCTGAAGGCTCTCTGCAGCAGGCCCAACCTGGAATGAGCCTGCAGCCTGGCCTGCAGTCCCAGGCTTGCCCTGGGCACTGCTAGGTCGGGACCCATCCCAGGCTCAGCCAGGCCTCCCTAGGGCCTGTGCTGGCCTAGGCCTCCTCCATCCAGCAGCACCTCGATGGAGCACAGTTCTTTCGAGAAGACCCCAGCGTGTGGCTGTGTGTCACTTGCACTGCTCGGAAGCTGCAGGTCCAGAGGCTGTGTGTGCACGTGGCCATTGGGGCCTGAGGACAAAACACTCAGAACTCCACTTTCAAGCAGGACCCCTGCCACCATGTAGCTGCCTGCCACACCCCCTTGCTGCCTGCGCTGTCTTCACTGCTGACACACCTCTGTGTGCACAGGCCAGTCGAAGCCAAGGAAACCGGGTGCTTGGTCTCCCCTAGCTAGGAATTCCTCCTACAGCACTCTGGACCAGGGGACACGTGCCCCTGGACCAGCAGCCTGCAAGGAAGCTGCAGCTTAGCCATCCAGAAATGCCTGCAGCACTTGGCAGGAAGCCTTCTGCTAAGGAAAGCTTTCCCAATCCAAAGCCTTGGAGGAGTTCATGCATGCTCAGACAAGCAGCGTTTGTCACCACAGAGCATTGGGTGCCTCAAACCTCCCCTGTGGCTTCCGAGCACCGTCCCACCCACATGCCCTTGGCATCCACTCTGTTGCCAGAAGGAGGTCCTAAGCAGGACTCTCTCACTTCTGGAGCCAGAGTGCCCCCTGCTTGGAACGTTCCTCAGGAACTCATTTGAGCGAGGCTTCTCCTCCCATGCTTGTCAGCCAGCAGATGATGCCATCGTTCCGCTGGAAAACTCTCTGCTTTGCCTTCAGCCATGGATCGCCTAGCTGAACTCTCTCTGCCTCCAGGAGAAACTGCAGTGTGCATGCAGCCTACAGAAAGGAGAGTGCCTTTTCCTGAGCACTGCTATGCTGAGGCCACTCCCTGAAGACCTCCTAGGGCCTTCTCTGCCCTAACACACTCGTGCCATTCAGCCAACCCAGGGAGCAAAGATCACCCTTGGCAGGACTCAGGGTGTGGCCTGTGTGTGGTTTCTTGGCTGGAGATGGGCAGGTCCTGAAGCTTAGTGCCCACTTGTGAATGGGATCTGATGGGCATAGCCGGCATTCCCTGGTTGTGCAGCAGGCGATCTGGGGCCTCCAAGCTGCATGCAAATCCCCTCCCTGGCTGCCCCTCTTGCTTCTTCTCTGCTGCCAAGCCTCTCTCACCACACATGCGTCTCATCGAAAGGAGCAGGCTGCTTGCCATTCTTGGCAAGGACCTCATCCCACAAGCCTCGTTTGCTCAAAGGGGCGTGCAAATTGACCCAGAGCCTCCAGAGGAGCTGCACTCTCTCCAGCCACAAAGGCCTGCAGGCGAGTCCATGACAGCCTGCTGCATGGAGGGCTTCTATGGGAGAGTGCCATTCTTCCCTGGTGGGGGCTCTTTCTCACACTGCTTTCCGTGGGGAAACACTGTGTGTGCCAAGTGTCTCCTGGGGGCAGAAAATGTCTCCCCAGTGCCAGAGGAGCAGGGAATCCTCTTTGTACACAGAGCAATGTTCTAGGCACACCTCCCATGCTGGGAGATCCCCACTTCCCCAATGGTCCTACTGCCTCAGGAACACACTTTTAGGGAGTGTGGCTCTGACAGGCAGGGCGGCCCGAGTGAGGCATGTGGATTGCAGGCCAAAGCCACTGCACTGAGCATGGCACCTGGAAGTCCTAGCTGAAGGCTCTCTGCAGCAGGCCCAACCTGGAATGAGCCTGCAGCCTGGCCTGCAGTCCCAGGCTTGCCCTGGGCACTGCTAGGTCGGGACCCATCCCAGGCTCAGCCAGGTCTCCCTAGGGCCTGTGCTGGCCTAGGCCTCTGCCAGCCAGCAGCACATCGATGGAGCACAGTTTTTTCGAGAAGACACCAGCGTGTGGCTGTGTGTCACTTGCACTGCTCGGAAGCTGCAGGTCCAGAGGCTGTGTGTGCACGTGGCCATTGGGGCCTGAGGACAAAACACTCAGAACCCCACTTTCAAGCAGGAACCCTGCCACCATGTAGCTGCCTTCCACACCCCCTTGCTGCCTGCACTGTCTTCACTGCTGGCACGCCTCTGTGTGCACAGGCCAGTCGAAGCCAAGGAAACCGGGTGCTTGCTCTCCCCTAGCTAGGAATTCCTCCTACAGCACTCTGGACCAGGGGACACGTGCCCCTGGACCAGCAGCCTGCAAGGAAGCTGCAGCTTAGCCATCCAGAAAGGCCTGCAGCACTTGGCAGGAAGCCTTCTGCTAAGGAAAGCTTTCCCAATCCAAAGCCTTGGAGGAGTTCATGCATGCTCGGACAAGCAGCATTTGTCACCACAGAGCATTGGGTGCCTCAAACCTCCCCTGTGGCTTCCGAGCTCCGTCCCACCCACATGCCCTTGGCTTCCACTCTGTTGCCAGAAGGAGGTCCTAAGCAGGACTCTCTCACTTCTGGAGCCAGAGTGCCCCCTGCTTGGAACGTTCCTCAGGAACTCATTTGAGCGAGGCTTCTCCTCCCATGCTTGTCAGCCAGCAGATGATGCCATCGTTCCGCTGGAAAACTCTCTGCTTTGCCTTCAGCCATGGATCGCCTAGCTGAACTCTCTCTGCCTCCAGGAGAAACTGCAGTGTGCATGCAGCCTACAGAAAGGAGAGTGCCTTTTCCTGAGCACTGCTATGCTGAGGCTGCTCTCTAAAGGCCTCCTAGGGCCTTCTCTCCCCTAACACAGTCGTGCCCTTCAGCCAACCTGGGGAGCAAAGGTCACCATAAGCAGGACTCAGGGTGTGGCCTGTGTGTGGTTTCATGGCTGGAGAAGGGCAGGTCCTGAAGCCGAGAGCCCACTAGTGAATGGGGCCTGAAGAGCATAGCCGGCATTCCCTGGTTGGACAGCAGGCGAACTGGAGCCTCCAAGCTGCATGCAAATCCCCTCCCTGGCTGCCCGTCTTGCTTCTTCTCTGCTGCCAAGCCTCTCTCACCACACATGCGTCTCATCGAAAGGAGCAGTCTGCTTGCCATTCTTGGCAAGGACCTCATCCCACAAGCCTCGTTTGCCCCAAAGGGCATGCAGTTTGACCCAGAGCCTCCAGAGGAGCTGCAGTCTCTCCAGGCACAAAGGCCTGCAGCTGAGTCCATGACAGCCTGCTGCATGGAGGGCTTCTATGGGAGAGGGCCATGCTTCCCTGGTGGGGGCTCTTTCTCACACTGCTTTCCGTGGGGAAACACTGTGTGTGCCAAGTGTCTCCTGGGGGAAGAAAATGTCTCCCAAGTGCCAGAGGAGCAGGGAATCCTCTTTGTACACAGAGCAATGTTCTAGGCACACCTCCCATGCTGGGAGATCCCCACTTCCCCAACGGTCCAACTGTCTCAGGAACACACTTTTAGGGAGTGTGGTTCTGACAGGCAGGGCAGCCCGAGTGAGGCATGTGAAATGCAGGCCAAAGCCACAATGCACTGAGCATGGCACCTGGAAGTCCTAGCTGAAGGCTCTCTGCAGCAGGCCCAACCTGGAATGAGCCTGCAGCCTGGCCTGCAGTCCCAGGCTTGCCCTGGGCACTGCTAGGTCGGGACCCATCCCAGGCTCAGCCAGGCCTCCCTAGGGCCTGTGCTGGCCTAGGCCTCTGCCAGCCAGCAGCACCTCGATGGAGCACAGTTCTTTCGAGAAGACCCCAGCGTGTGGCTGTGTGTCACTTGCACTGCTCGGAAGCTGCAGGTCCAGAGGCTGTGTGTGCACGTGGCCATTGGGGCCTGAGGATAAAACACTCAGAACCCCACTTTCAAGCGGGACCCCTGCCACCATGTAGCTGCCTGCCACACCCCCTTGCTACCTGCACTGTCTTCACTGCTGGCAGGCCTCTGTGTGCACAGGCCAGTCGAAGCCAAGGAAACCACGTGCTTGCTTTCCCCTAGCTAGGAATTCCTCCTACAGCACTCTGGACCAGGGGACACGTGCCCCTGGACCAGCAGCCTGCAAGGAAGCTTCAGCTTAGCCATCCAGAAAGGCCTGCAGCACTTGGCAGGAAGCCTTCTGCTAAGGAAAGCTTTCCCACTCAAAAGCCTTGGAGGAGTTCATTCATGCTCGGACAAGCAGTGTTTGTCACCACAGAGCATTGGGTGCCTCAAACCTCCCCTGCAGCTTCCGAGCAGCATCCCACCCACATGCCCGTGGCATCCACTCTGTTGCCAGAAGGAGGTCTTAAGCAGGACTCTCTCACTTCTGGAGCCAGAGTGCCCCCTGCTTGGAACGTTCCTCAGGAACTCATTTGAGCGAGGCTTCTCCTCTCATGCTTGTCAGCCAGCAGATGATGCCATCATTCCACTGAAAAACACTCTGCTTTACCTTCAGCCATGGATCACCTAGCTGACCTCTATCTGCCTCCAGCAGAAACTCCACTGTGCATGCAGCCTACAGAAAGGAGAGTGCCTTTTCCTGAGCACTGCTATGCTGATGCCACCCCCTGAAGGCCTCCTAGGGCCTTCTCTGCCCTAACACAGTCGTGCCATTCAGCCAACCCAGGGAGCAAAGATCACCCTTGGCAGGACTCAGGGTGTGGCCTGTGTGTGGTTTCATGGCTGGAGATGGGCAGGTCCTGAAGCTTAGTGCCCACTTGTGAATGGGATCTGATGGGCATAGCCGGCATTCCCTGGTTGTGCAGCAGGCGATCTGGGGCCTCCAAGGTGCATGCAACTGCCATCCTTGGCTGCCCCTCTTGCTTCTTCTCTGCTGCGAAGCCTCTCTCACCACACATGCGTCTCATCAAAAGGAGCATTCTGCTTGCCATTCTTGGCAAGGAACTCATCCCACAAGCCTCATTTGCCCAAAGGGGCATGCAATTTGACCCAGAGCCTCCAGAGGAGCTGCAGTCTCTCCAGGCACAAAGGTCTGCAGCTGAGTCCATGACAGCCTGCTGCATGGAGGGCTTCTATGGGAGTGTGCCATGCTTCCCTGGTGGGGTCTCTATCTCAAACTGCTTTCGTGGGGAAACACTGTGTGTGCCAAGTGTCTCCTGGGGGCAGAAAATGTCTCCCCAGTGCCAGAGGAGCAGGGAATCCTCTTTGTACACAGAGCAATGTTCTAGGCACACCTCCCATGCTGGGAGATCCCCACTTCCCCAATGGTCCTACTGCCTCAGGAACACACTTTTAGGGAGTGTGGCTCTGACAGGCAGGGCGGCCCGAGTGAGGCATGTGGATTGCAGGCCAAAGCCACTGCACTGAGCATGGCACCTGGAAGTCCTAGCTGAAGGCTCTCTGCAGCAGGCCCAACCTGGAATGAGCCTGCAGCCTGGCCTGCAGTCCCAGGCTTGCCCTGGGCACTGCTAGGTCGGGACCCATCCCAGGCTCAGCCAGGCCTCCCTAGGGCCTGTGCTGGCCTAGGCCTCTGCCAGCCAGCAGCACCTCCATGGAGCACAGTTTTTTCGAGAAGACACCAGCGTGTGGCTGTGTGTCACTTGCACTGCTCGGAAGCTGCAGGTCCAGAGGCTGTGTGTGCACGTGGCCATTGGGGCCTGAGGACAAAACACTCAGAACCCCACTTTCAAGCAGGACCCCTGCCACCATGTAGCTGCCTGCCACACCCCCTTGCTGCCTGTGTTGTCTTCACTGCTGGCAGGCCTCTGTGTGCACAGGCCAGTCGAAGCCAAGGAAACCGGGTGCTTGCTCTCCCCTAGCTAGGAATTCCTCCTACAGCACTCTGGACCAGGGGACACATGCCCCTGGACCAGCAGCCTGCAAGGAAGCTGCAGCTTAGCCATCCAGAAAGGCCTGCAGCACTTGGCAGGAAGCCTTCTGCTAAGGAAAGCTTTCCCAATCCAAAGCCTTGGAGGAGTTCATGCATGCTCGGACAAGCAGCGTTTGCCACCACAGAGCATTGGGTGCCTCAAACCTCCCCTGTGGCTTCCGAGCACCGTCCCACCCACATGCCCTTGGCATCCACTCTGTTGCCAGAAGGAGGTCCTAAGCAGGACTCTCTCACTTCTGGAGCCAGAGTGCCCCCTGCTTGGAACGTTCCTCAGGAACTCATTTGAGCGAGGCTTCTCCTCCCATGCTTGTCAGCCAGCAGATGATGCCATCGTTCCGCTGGAAAACTCTCTGCTTTGCCTTCAGCCATGGATCGCCTAGCTGAACTCTCTCTGCCTCCAGGAGAAACTGCAGTGTGCATGCAGCCTACAGAAAGGAGAGTGCCTTTTCCTGAGCACTGCTATGCTGAGGCCACTCCCTGAAGACCTCCTAGGGCCTTCTCTCCCCTAACACACTCGTGCCATTCAGCCAACCCAGGGAGCAAAGATCACCCTTGGCAGGACTCAGGGTGTGGCCTGTGTGTGGTTTCTTGGCTGCAGATGGGCAGGTCCTGAAGCTTAGTGCCCACTTGTGAATGGGATCTGATGGGCATAGCCGGCATTCCCTGGTTGTGCAGCAGGCGATCTGGGGCCTCCAAGCTGCATGCAAATCCCCTCCCTGGCTGCCCCTCTTGCTTCTTCTCTGCTGCCAAGCCTCTGTCACCACACATGCATCTCATCGAAAGGAGCAGGCTGCTTGCCATTCTTGGCAAGGACCTCATCCCACAAGCCTCGTTTGATCAAAGGGGCGTGCAAATTGACCGAGAGCCTGCAGAGGAGCTGCACTCTCTCCAGCCACAAAGGCCTGCAGGCGAGTCCATGACAGCCTGCTGCATGGAGGGCTTCTATGGGAGAGTGCCATTCTTCCCTGGTGGGGGCTCTTTCTCACACTGCTTTCCGTGGGGAAACACTGTGTGTGCCAAGTGTCTCCTGGGGGCAGAAAATGTCTCCCAAGTGCCAGAGGAGCAGGGAATCCTCTTTGTACACAGAGCAATGTTCTAGGCACACCTCCCATGCTGGGAGATCCCCACTTCCCCAACGGTCCAACTGCCTCAGGAACACACTTTTAGGGAGTGTGGTTCTGACAGGCAGGGCGGCCCGAGTGAGGCATGTGGATTGCAGGCCAAAGCCACTGCACTGAGCATGGCACCTGGAAGTCCTAGCTGAAGGCTCTCTGCAGCAGGCCCAACCTGGAATGAGCCTGCAGCCTGGCCTGCAGTCCCAGGCTTGCCCTGGGCACTGCTAGGTCGGGACCCATCCCAGGCTCAGCCAGGCCTCCCTAGGGCCTGTGCTGGCCTAGGCCTCCTCCAGCCAGCAGCACCTCGATGGAGCACAGTTCTTTCGAGAAGACCCTAGCGTGTGGCTGTGTGTCACTTGCACTGCTCGGAAGCTGCAGGTCCAGAGGCTGTGTGTGCACGTGGCCATTGGGGCCTGAGGACAAAACACTCAGAACCCCACTTTCAAGCAGGACCCCTGCCACCATGTAGCTGCCTGCCACACCCCCTTGCTGCCTGCGCTGTCTTCACTGCTGGCAGGCCTCTGTGTGCACAGGCCAGTCGAAGCCAAGGAAACCGGGTGCTTGCTCTCCCCTAGCTAGGAATTCCTCCTACAGCACTCTGGACCAGGGGACACGTGCCCCTGGACCAGCAGCCTGCAAGGAAGCTGCAGCTTAGCCATCCAGAAAGGCCTGCAGCACTTGGCAGGAAGCCTTCTGCTAAGGAAAGCTTTCCCAATCCAAAGCCTTGGAGGAGTTCATGCATGCTCAGACAAGCAGCGTTTGTCACCACAGAGCATTGGGTGCTTCAAACCTCCCCTGTGGCTTCCAAGCACCATCCCACCCACATGCCCTTGGCATCCACTCTGTTGCCAGAAGGAGGTCCTAAGCAGGACTCTCTCACTTCTGGAGCCAGAGTGCCCCCTGCTTGGAACGTTCCTCAGGAACTCATTTGAGCGAGGCTTCTCCTCCCATGCTTGTCAGCCAGCAGATGATGCCATCGTTCCGCTGGAAAACTCTCTGCTTTGCCTTCAGCCATGGATCGCCTAGCTGAACTCTCTCTGCCTCCAGGAGAAACTGCAGTGTGCATGCAGCCTACAGAAAGGAGAGTGCCTTTTCCTGAGCACTGCTATGCTGAGGCCACTCCCTGAAGACCTCCAAGGGCCTTCTCTGCCCTAACACACTCGTGCCATTCAGCCAACCCAGGGAGCAAAGATCACCCTTGGCAGGACTCAGGGTGTGGCCTGTGTGTGGTTTCTTGGCTGGAGATGGGCAGGTCCTGAAGCTTAGTGCCCACTTGTGAATGGGATCTGATGGGCATAGCCGGCATTCCCTGGTTGTGCAGCAGGCGATCTGGGGCCTCCAAGCTGCATGCAAATCCCCTCCCTGGCTGCCCCTCTTGCTTCTTCTCTGCTGCCAAGCCTCTCTCACCACACATGCGTCTCATCGAAAGGAGCAGGCTGCTTGCCATTCTTGGCAAGGACCTCATCCCACAAGCCTCGTTTGCTCAAAGGGGCGTGCAAATTGACCCAGAGCCTCCAGAGGAGCTGCACTCTCTCCAGCCACAAAGGCCTGCAGGCGAGTCCATGACAGCCTGCTGCATGGAGGGCTTCTATGGGAGAGTGCCATTCTTCCCTGGTGGGGGCTCTTTCTCACACTGCTTTCCGTGGGGAAACACTGTGTGTGCCAAGTGTCTCCTGGGGGCAGAAAATGTCTCCCCAGTGCCAGAGGAGCAGGGAATCCTCTTTGTACACAGAGCAATGTTCTAGGCACACCTCCCATGCTGGGAGATCCCCACTTCCCCAATGGTCCTACTGCCTCAGGAACACACTTTTAGGGAGTGTGGCTCTGACAGGCAGGGCGGCCCGAGTGAGGCATGTGGATTGCAGGCCAAAGCCACTGCACTGAGCATGGCACCTGGAAGTCCTAGCTGAAGGCTCTCTGCAGCAGGCCCAACCTGGAATGAGCCTGCAGCCTGGCCTGCAGTCCCAGGCTTGCCCTGGGCACTGCTAGGTCGGGACCCATCCCAGGCTCAGCCAGGCCTCCCTAGGGCCTGTGCTGGCCTAGGCCTCTGCCAGCCAGCAGCACATCGATGGAGCACAGTTTTTTCGAGAAGACACCAGCGTGTGGCTGTGTGTCACTTGCACTGCTCGGAAGCTGCAGGTCCAGAGGCTGTGTGTGCACCTGGCCATTGGGGCCTGAGGACAAAACACTCAGAACCCCACTTTCAAGCAGGAACCCTGCCACCATGTAGCTGCCTTCCACACCCCCTTGCTGCCTGCGCTGTCTTCACTGCTGGCACGCCTCTGTGTGCACAGGCCAGTCGAAGCCAAGGAAACCGGGTGCTTGCTCTCCCCTAGCTAGGAATTCCTCCTACAGCACTCTGGACCAGGGGACACGTGCCCCTGGACCAGCAGCCTGCAAGGAAGCTGCAGCTTAGCCATCCAGAAAGGCCTGCAGCACTTGGCAGGAAGCCTTCTGCTAAGGAAAGCTTTCCCAATCCAAAGCCTTGGAGGAGTTCATGCATGCTCGGACAAGCAGCATTTGTCACCACAGAGCATTGGGTGCCTCAAACCTCCCCTGTGGCTTCCGAGCTCCGTCCCACCCACATGCCCTTGGCATCCACTCTGTTGCCAGAAGGAGGTCCTAAGCAGGACTCTCTCACTTCTGGAGCCAGAGTGCCCCCTGCTTGGAACGTTCCTCAGGAACTCATTTGAGCGAGGCTTCTCCTCCCATGCTTGTCAGCCAGCAGATGATGCCATCGTTCCGCTGGAAAACTCTCTGCTTTGCCTTCAGCCATGGATCGCCTAGCTGAACTCTCTCTGCCTCCAGGAGAAACTGCAGTGTGCATGCAGCCTACAGAAAGGAGAGTGCCTTTTCCTGAGCACTGCTATGCTGAGGCTGCTCTCTAAAGGCCTCCTAGGGCCTTCTCTCCCCTAACACAGTCGTGCCCTTCAGCCAACCTGGGGAGCAAAGGTCACCATAAGCAGTACTCAGGGTGTGGCCTGTGTGTGGTTTCATGGCTGGAGAAGGGCAGGTCCTGAAGCAAAGAGCCCACTAGTGAATGGGGCCTGAAGAGCATAGCCGGCATTCCCTGGTTGGACAGCAGGCGAACTGGAGCCTCCAAGCTGCATGCAAATCCCCTCCCTGGCTGCCCGTCTTGCTTCTTCTCTGCTGCCAAGCCTCTCTCACCACACATGCGTCTCATCGAAAGGAGCAGTCTGCTTGCCATTCTTGGCAAGGGCCTCATCCCACAAGCCTCGTTTGCCCCAAAGGGCATGCAGTTTGACCCAGAGCCTCCAGAGGAGCTGCAGTCTCTCCAGGCACAAAGGCCTGCAGCTGAGTCCATGACAGCCTGCTGCATGGAGGGCTTCTATGGGAGAGGGCCATGCTTCCCTGGTGGGGGCTCTTTCTCACACTGCTTTCCGTGGGGAAACACTGTGTGTGCCAAGTGTCTCCTGGGGGAAGAAAATGTCTCCCAAGTGCCAGAGGAGCAGGGAATCCTCTTTGTACACAGAGCAATGTTCTAGGCACACCTCCCATGCTGGGAGATCCCCACTTCCCCAACGGTCCAACTGTCTCAGGAACACACTTTTAGGGAGTGTGGTTCTGACAGGCAGGGCAGCCCGAGTGAGGCATGTGAAATGCAGGCCAAAGCCACAATGCACTGAGCATGGCACCTGGAAGTCCTAGCTGAAGGCTCTCTGCAGCAGGCCCAACCTGGAATGAGCCTGCAGCCTGGCCTGCAGTCCCAGGCTTGCCCTGGGCACTGCTAGGTCGGGACCCATCCCAGGCTCAGCCAGGCCTCCCTAGGGCCTGTGCTGGCCTAGGCCTCTGCCAGCCAGCAGCACCTCGATGGAGCACAGTTCTTTCGAGAAGACCCCAGCGTGTGGCTGTGTGTCACTTGCACTGCTCGGAAGCTGCAGGTCCAGAGGCTGTGTGTGCACGTGGCCATTGGGGCCTGAGGATAAAACACTCAGAACCCCACTTTCAAGCGGGACCCCTGCCACCATGTAGCTGCCTGCCACACCCCCTTGCTACCTGCACTGTCTTCACTGCTGGCAGGCCTCTGTGTGCACAGGCCAGTCGAAGCCAAGGAAACCACGTGCTTGCTTTCCCCTAGCTAGGAATTCCTCCTACAGCACTCTGGACCAGGGGACACGTGCCCCTGGACCAGCAGCCTGCAAGGAAGCTTCAGCTTAGCCATCCAGAAAGGCCTGCAGCACTTGGCAGGAAGCCTTCTGCTAAGGAAAGCTTTCCCACTCAAAAGCCTTGGAGGAGTTCATTCATGCTCGGACAAGCAGTGTTTGTCACCACAGAGCATTGGGTGCCTCAAACCTCCCCTGCAGCTTCCGAGCAGCATCCCACCCACATGCCCGTGGCATCCACTCTGTTGCCAGAAGGAGGTCTTAAGCAGGACTCTCTCGCTTCTGGAGCCAGAGTGCCCCCTGCTTGGAACGTTCCTCAGGAACTCATTTGAGCGAGGCTTCTCCTCTCATGCTTGTCAGCCAGCAGATGATGCCATCATTCCACTGAAAAACACTCTGCTTTACCTTCAGCCATGGATCACCTAGCTGACCTCTATCTGCCTCCAGCAGAAACTCCACTGTGCATGCAGCCTACAGAAAGGAGAGTGCCTTTTCCTGAGCACTGCTATGCTGATGACACCCCCTGAAGGCCTCCTAGGGCCTTCTCTGCCCTAACACAGTCGTGCCATTCAGCCAACCCAGGGAGCAAAGATCACCCTTGGCAGGACTCAGTTTGTGGCCTGTGTGTGGTTTCATGGCTGGAGATGGGCAGGTCCTGAAGCTTAGTGCCCACTTGTGAATGGGATCTGATGGGCATAGGCGGCATTCCCTGGTTGTGCAGCAGGCGATCTGGGGCCTCCAAGCTGCATGCAACTGCCATCCTTGGCTGCCCCTCTTGCTTCTTCTCTGCTGCCAAGCCTCTCTCACCACACATGCGTCTCATCAAAAGGAGCATTCTGCTTGCCATTCTTGGCAAGGACCTCATCCCACAAGCCTCATTTGCCCAAAGGGGCATGCAATTTGACCCAGAGCCTCCAGAGGAGCTGCAGTCTCTGCGGCCACAAAGGCCTGCAGGCGAGTTCATGATAGCCTGCTGCATGGAGGGCTTCTATGGGAGAGTGCCATGCTTCCCTGGTGGGGGCTCTTTTTCACACTGCTTTCCGTGGGGAAACACTGTGTGTGCCAAGTGTCTCCTGGGGGCAGAAAATGTCTCCCCAGTGCCAGAGGAGCAGGGAATCCTCTTTGTACACAGAGCAATGTTCTAGGCACACCTCCCATGCTGGGAGATCCCCACTTCCCCAATGGTCCTACTGCCTCAGGAACACACTTTTAGGGAGTGTGGCTCTGACAGGCAGGGCGGCCCGAGTGAGGCATGTGGATTGCAGGCCAAAGCCACTGCACTGAGCATGGCACCTGGAAGTCCTAGCTGAAGGCTCTCTGCAGCAGGCCCAACCTGGAATGAGCCTGCAGCCTGGCCTGCAGTCCCAGGCTTGCCCTGGGCACTGCTAGGTCGGGACCCATCCCAGGCTCAGCCAGGCCTCCCTAGGGCCTGTGCTGGCCTAGGCCTCTGCCAGCCAGCAGCACATCGATGGAGCACAGTTTTTTCGAGAAGACACCAGCGTGTGGCTGTGTGTCACTTGCACTGCTCGGAAGCTGCAGGTCCAGAGGCTGTGTGTGCACCTGGCCATTGGGGCCTGAGGACAAAACACTCAGAACTCCACTTTCAAGCAGGACCCCTGCCACCATGTAGCTGCCTGCCACACCCCCTTGCTGCCTGCGCTGTCTTCACTGCTGGCAGGCCTCTGTGTGCACAGGCCAGTCGAAGCCAAGGAAACCGGGTGCTTGCTCTCCCCTAGCTAGGAATTCCTCCTACAGCACTCTGGACCAGGGGACACATGCCCCTGGACCAGCAGCCTGCAAGGAAGCTGCAGCTTAGCCATCCAGAAAGGCCTGCAGCACTTGGCAGGAAGCCTTCTACTAAGGAAAGCTTTCCCAATCCAAAGCCTTGGAGGAGTTCATGCATGCTCGGACAAGCAGCGTTTGCCACCACAGAGCATTGGGTGCCTCAAACCTCCCCTGTGGCTTCCGAGCACCGTCCCACCCACATGCCCTTGGCATCCACTCTGTTGCCAGAAGGAGGTCCTAAGCAGGACTCTCTCACTTCTGGAGCCAGAGTGCCCCCTGCTTGGAACGTTCCTCAGGAACTCATTTGAGCGAGGCTTCTCCTCCCATGCTTGTCAGCCAGCAGATGATGCCATCGTTCCGCTGGAAAACTCTCTGCTTTGCCTTCAGCCATGGATCGCCTAGCTGAACTCTCTCTGCCTCCAGGAGAAACTGCAGTGTGCATGCAGCCTACAGAAAGGAGAGTGCCTTTTCCTGAGCACTGCTATGCTGAGGCCACTCCCTGAAGACCTCCTAGGGCCTTCTCTCCCCTAACACACTCGTGCCATTCAGCCAACCCAGGGAGCAAAGATCACCCTTGGCAGGACTCAGGGTGTGGCCTGTGTGTGGTTTCATGGCTGGAGATGGGCAGGTCCTGAAGCTTAGTGCCCACTTGTGAATGGGATCTGATGGGCATAGCCGGCATTCCCTGGTTGTGCAGCAGGCGATCTGGGGCCTCCAAGCTGCATGCAAATCCCCTCCCTGGCTGCCCCTCTTGCTTCTTCTCTGCTGCCAAGCCTCTGTCACCACACATGCGTCTCATCGAAAGGAGCAGGCTGCTTGCCATTCTTGGCAAGGACCTCATCCCACAAGCCTCGTTTGCTCAAAGGGGCGTGCAAATTGACCGAGAGCCTGCAAAGGAGCTGCACTCTCTCCAGCCACAAAGGCCTGCAGGCGAGTCCATGACAGCCTGCTGCATGGAGGGCTTCTATGGGAGAGTGCCATTCTTCCCTGGTGGGGGCTCTTTCTCACACTGCTTTCCGTGGGGAAACACTGTGTGTGCCAAGTGTCTCCTGGGGGCAGAAAATGTCTCCCCAGTGCCAGAGGAGCATGGAATCCTCTTTGTACACAGAGCATAGTTCTAGGCACACCTCCCATGCTGCGAGATCCCCACTTCCCCAACGGTCCAACTGCCTCAGGAACACACTTTTAGGGAGTGTGGTTCTGACAGGCAGGGCGGCCCGAGTGAGGCATGTGGATTGCAGGCCAAAGCCACTGCACTGAGCATGGCACCTGGAAGTCCTAGCTGAAGGCTCTCTGCAGCAGGCCCAACCTGGAATGAGCCTGCAGCCTGGCCTGCAGTCCCAGGCTTGCCCTGGGCACTGCTAGGTCGGGACCCATCCCAGGCTCAGCCAGGCCTCCCTAGGGCCTGTGCTGGCCTAGGCCTCTGCCAGCCAGCAGCACCTCCATGGAGCACAGTTTTTTCGAGAAGACACCAGCATGTGGCTGTGTGTCACTTGCACTGCTCGGAAGCTGCAGGTCCAGAGGCTGTGTGTGCACGTGGCCATTGGGGCCTGAGGACAAAACACTCAGAACCCCACTTTCAAGCAGGACCCCTGCCACCATGTAGCTGCCTGCCACACCCCCTTGCTGCCTGTGCTGTCTTCACTGCTGGCAGGCCTCTGTGTGCACAGGCCAGTCGAAGCCAAGGAAACCGGGTGCTTGCTCTCCCCTAGCTAGGAATTCCTCCTACAGCACTCTGGACCAGGGGACACATGCCCCTGGACCAGCAGCCTGCAAGGAAGCTGCAGCTTAGCCATCCAGAAAGGCCTGCAGCACTTGGCAGGAAGCCTTCTGCTAAGGAAAGCTTTCCCAATCCAAAGCCTTGGAGGAGTTCATGCATGCTCGGACAAGCAGCGTTTGCCACCACAGAGCATTGGGTGCCTCAAACCTCCCCTGTGGCTTCCGAGCACCGTCCCACCCACATGCCCTTGGCATCCACTCTGTTGCCAGAAGGAGGTCCTAAGCAGGACTCTCTCACTTCTGGAGCCAGAGTGCCCCCTGCTTGGAACGTTCCTCAGGAACTCATTTGAGCGAGGCTTCTCCTCCCATGCTTGTCAGCCAGCAGATGATGCCATCGTTCCGCTGGAAAACTCTCTGCTTTGCCTTCAGCCATGGATCGCCTAGCTGAACTCTCTCTGCCTCCAGGAGAAACTGCAGTGTGCATGCAGCCTACAGAAAGGAGAGTGCCTTTTCCTGAGCACTGCTATGCTGAGGCCACTCCCTGAAGACCTCCTAGGGCCTTCTCTCCCCTAACACACTCGTGCCATTCAGCCAACCCAGGGAGCAAAGATCACCCTTGGCAGGACTCAGGGTGTGGCCTGTGTGTGGTTTCTTGGCTGGAGATGGGCAGGTCCTGAAGCTTAGTGCCCACTTGTGAATGGGATCTGATGGGCATAGCCGGCATTCCCTGGTTGTGCAGCAGGCGATCTGGGGCCTCCAAGCTGCATGCAAATCCCCTCCCTGGCTGCCCCTCTTGCTTCTTCTCTGCTGCCAAGCCTCTCTCACCACACATGCGTCTCATCGAAAGGAGCAGGCTGCTTGCCATTCTTGGCAAGGACCTCATCCCACAAGCCTCGTTTGATCAAAGGGGCGTGCAAATTGACCGAGAGCCTGCAGAGGAGCTGCACTCTCTCCAGCCACAAAGGCCTGCAGGCGAGTCCATGACAGCCTGCTGCATGGAGGGCTTCTATGGGAGAGTGCCATTCTTCCCTGGTGGGGGCTCTTTCTCACACTGCTTTCCGTGGGGAAACACTGTGTGTGCCAAGTGTCTCCTGGGGGCAGAAAATGTCTCCCCAGTGCCAGAGGAGCAGGGAATCCTCTTTGTACACAGAGCAATGTTCTAGGCACACCTCCCATGCTGGGAGATCCCCACTTCCCCAATGGTCCTACTGCCTCAGGAACACACTTTTAGGGAGTGTGGCTCTGACAGGCAGGGCGGCCCGAGTGAGGCATGTGGATTGCAGGCCAAAGCCACTGCACTGAACATGGCACCTGGAAGTCCTAGCTGAAGGCTCTCTGCAGCAGGCCCAACCTGGAATGAGCCTGCAGCCTGGCCTGCAGTCCCAGGCTTGCCCTGGGCACTGCTAGGTCGGGACCCATCCCAGGCTCAGCCAGGCCTCCCTAGGGCCTGTGCTGGCCTAGGCCTCTGCCAGCCAGCAGCACATCGATGGAGCACAGTTTTTTCGAGAAGACCCCAGCGTGTGGCTGTGTGTCACTTGCACTGCTCGGAAGCTGCAGGTCCAGAGGCTGTGTGTGCACGTGGCCATTGGGGCCTGAGGACAAAACACTCAGAACCCCACTTTCAAGCAGGAACCCTGCCACCATGTAGCTGCCTTCCACACCCCCTTGCTGCCTGCGCTGTCTTCACTGCTGGCACGCCTCTGTGTGCACAGGCCAGTCGAAGCCAAGGAAACCGGGTGCTTGCTCTCCCCTAGCTAGGAATTCCTCCTACAGCACTCTGGACCAGGGGACACGTGCCCCTGGACCAGCAGCCTGCAAGGAAGCTGCAGCTTAGCCATCCAGAAAGGCCTGCAGCACTTGGCAGGAAGCCTTCTGCTAAGGAAAGCTTTCCCAATCCAAAGCCTTGGAGGAGTTCATGCATGCTCGGACAAGCAGCATTTGTCACCACAGAGCATTGGGTGCCTCAAACCTCCCCTGTGGCTTCCGAGCTCCGTCCCACCCACATGCCCTTGGCATCCACTCTGTTGCCAGAAGGAGGTCCTAAGCAGGACTCTCTCACTTCTGGAGCCAGAGTGCCCCCTGCTTGGAACGTTCCTCAGGAACTCATTTGAGCGAGGCTTCTCCTCCCATGCTTGTCAGCCAGCAGATGATGCCATCGTTCCGCTGGAAAACTCTCTGCTTTGCCTTCAGCCATGGATCGCCTAGCTGAACTCTCTCTGCCTCCAGGAGAAACTGCAGTGTGCATGCAGCCTACAGAAAGGAGAGTGCCTTTTCCTGAGCACTGCTATGCTGAGGCTGCTCTCTAAAGGCCTCCTAGGGCCTTCTCTCCCCTAACACAGTCGTGCCCTTCAGCCAACCTGGGGAGCAAAGGTCACCATAAGCAGGACTCAGGGTGTGGCCTGTGTGTGGTTTCATGGCTGGAGAAGGGCAGGTCCTGAAGCCGAGAGCCCACTAGTGAATGGGGCCTGAAGAGCATAGCCGGCATTCCCTGGTTGGACAGCAGGCGATCTGGAGCCTCCAAGCTGCATGCAAATCCCCTCCCTGGCTGCCCGTCTTGCTTCTTCTCTGCTGCCAAGCCTCTCTCACCACACATGCGTCTCATCGAAAGGAGCAGTCTGCTTGCCATTCTTGGCAAGGGCCTCATCCCACAAGCCTCGTTTGCCCCAAAGGGCATGCAGTTTGACCCAGAGCCTCCAGAGGAGCTGCAGTCTCTCCAGGCACAAAGGCCTGCAGCTGAGTCCATGACAGCCTGGTGCATGGAGGGCTTCTATGGGAGAGGGCCATGCTTCCCTGGTGGGGGCTCTTTCTCACACTGCTTTCCGTGGGGAAACACTGTGTGTGCCAAGTGTCTCCTGGGGGAAGAAAATGTCTCCCAGGTGCCAGAGGAGCAGGGAATCCTCTTTGTACACAGAGCAATGTTCTAGGCACACCTCCCATGCTGGGAGATCCCCACTTCCCCAACGGTCCAACTGTCTCAGGAACACACTTTTAGGGAGTGTGGTTCTGACAGGCAGGGCAGCCCGAGTGAGGCATGTGAAATGCAGGCCAAAGCCACAATGCACTGAGCATGGCACCTGGAAGTCCTAGCTGAAGGCTCTCTGCAGCAGGCCCAACCTGGAATGAGCCTGCAGCCTGGCCTGCAGTCCTAGGCTTGCCCTGGGCACTGCTAGGTCGGGACCCATCCCAGGCTCAGCCAGGCCTCCCTAGGGCCTGTGCTGGCCTAGGCCTCTGCCAGCCAGCAGCACCTCGATGGAGCACAGTTCTTTCGAGAAGACCCCAGCGTGTGGCTGTGTGTCACTTGCACTGCTCGGAAGCTGCAGGTCCAGAGGCTGTGTGTGCACGTGGCCATTGGGGCCTGAGGACAAAACACTCAGAACTCCACTTTCAAGCAGGACCCCTGCCACCATGTAGCTGCCTGCCACACCCCCTTGCTGCCTGCGCTGTCTTCACTGCTGGCAGGCCTCTGTGTGCACAGGCCAGTCGAAGCCAAGGAAACCACGTGCTTGGTCTCCCCTAGCTAGGAATTCCTCCTACAGCACTCTGGACCAGGGGACACGTGCCCCTGGACCAGCAGCCTGCAAGGAAGCTGCAGCTTAGCCATCCAGAAAGGCCTGCAGCACTTGGCAGGAAGCCTTCTGCTAAGGAAAGCTTTCCCACTCAAAAGCCTTGGAGGAGTTCATTCATGCTCGGACAAGCAGTGTTTGTCACCACAGAGCATTGGGTGCCTCAAACCTCCCCTGCAGCTTCCGAGCAGCATCCCACCCACATGCCCGTGGCATCCACTCTGTTGCGAGAAGGAGGTCTTAAGCAGGACTCTCTCGCTTCTGGAGCCAGAGTGCCCCCTGCTTGGAACGTTCCTCAGGAACTCATTTGAGCGAGGCTTCTCCTCTCATGCTTGTCAGCCAGCAGATGATGCCATCATTCCACTGAAAAACACTCTGCTTTACCTTCAGCCATGGATCACCTAGCTGACCTCTATCTGCCTCCAGCAGAAACTCCACTGTGCATGCAGCCTACAGAAAGGAGAGTGCCTTTTCCTGAGCACTGCTATGCTGATGCCACCCCCTGAAGGCCTCCTAGGGCCTTCTCTGCCCTAACACAGTCGTGCCATTCAGCCAACCCAGGGAGCAAAGATCACCCTTGGCAGGACTCAGGGTGTGGCCTGTGTGTGGTTTCATGGCTGGAGATGGGCAGGTCCTGAAGCTTAGTGCCCACTTGTGAATGGGATCTGATGGGCATAGGCGGCATTCCCTGGTTGTGCAGCAGGCGATCTGGGGCCTCCAAGCTGCATGCAACTGCCATCCTTGGCTGCCCCTCTTGCTTCTTCTCTGCTGCCAAGCCTCTCTCACCACACATGCGTCTCATCAAAAGGAGCATTCTGCTTGCCATTCTTGGCAAGGACCTCATCCCACAAGCCTCATTTGCCCAAAGGGGCATGCAATTTGACCCAGAGCCTCCAGAGGAGCTGCAGTCTCTGCGGCCACAAAGGCCTGCAGGCGAGTTCATGATAGCCTGCTGCATGGAGGGCTTCTATGGGAGAGTGCCATGCTTCCCTGGTGGGGGCTCTTTCTCACACTGCTTTCCGTGGGGAAACACTGTGTGTGCCAAGTGTCTCCTGGGGGCAGAAAATGTCTCCCCAGTGCCAGAGGAGCAGGGAATCCTCTTTGTACACAGAGCAATGTTCTAGGCACACCTCCCATGCTGGGAGATCCCCACTTCCCCAATGGTCCTACTGCCTCAGGAACACACTTTTAGGGAGTGTGGCTCTGACAGGCAGGGCGGCCCGAGTGAGGCATGTGGATTGCAGGCCAAAGCCACTGCACTGAGCATGGCACCTGGAAGTCCTAGCTGAAGGCTCTCTGCAGCAGGCCCAACCTGGAATGAGCCTGCAGCCTGGCCTGCAGTCCCAGGCTTGCCCTGGGCACTGCTAGGTCGGGACCCATCCCAGGCTCAGCCAGGCCTCCCTAGGGCCTGTGCTGGCCTAGGCCTCTGCCAGCCAGCAGCACATCGATGGAGCACAGTTTTTTCGAGAAGACACCAGCGTGTGGCTGTGTGTCACTTGCACTGCTCGGAAGCTGCAGGTCCAGAGGCTGTGTGTGCACCTGGCCATTGGGGCCTGAGGACAAAACACTCAGAACTCCACTTTCAAGCAGGACCCCTGCCACCATGTAGCTGCCTGCCACACCCCCTTGCTGCCTGCGCTGTCTTCACTGCTGGCAGGCCTCTGTGTGCACAGGCCAGTCGAAGCCAAGGAAACCGGGTGCTTGCTCTCCCCTAGCTAGGAATTCCTCCTACAGCACTCTGGACCAGGGGACACATGCCCCTGGACCAGCAGCCTGCAAGGAAGCTGCAGCTTAGCCATCCAGAAAGGCCTGCAGCACTTGGCAGGAAGCCTTCTACTAAGGAAAGCTTTCCCAATCCAAAGCCTTGGAGGAGTTCATGCATGCTCGGACAAGCAGCGTTTGCCACCACAGAGCATTGGGTGCCTCAAACCTCCCCTGTGGCTTCCGAGCACCGTCCCACCCACATGCCCTTGGCATCCACTCTGTTGCCAGAAGGAGGTCCTAAGCAGGACTCTCTCACTTCTGGAGCCAGAGTGCCCCCTGCTTGGAACGTTCCTCAGGAACTCATTTGAGCGAGGCTTCTCCTCCCATGCTTGTCAGCCAGCAGATGATGCCATCGTTCCGCTGGAAAACTCTCTGCTTTGCCTTCAGCCATGGATCGCCTAGCTGAACTCTCTCTGCCTCCAGGAGAAACTGCAGTGTGCATGCAGCCTACAGAAAGGAGAGTGCCTTTTCCTGAGCACTGCTATGCTGAGGCCACTCCCTGAAGACCTCCTAGGGCCTTCTCTCCCCTAACACACTCGTGCCATTCAGCCAACCCAGGGAGCAAAGATCACCCTTGGCAGGACTCAGGGTGTGGCCTGTGTGTGGTTTCATGGCTGGAGATGGGCAGGTCCTGAAGCTTAGTGCCCACTTGTGAATGGGATCTGATGGGCATAGCCGGCATTCCCTGGTTGTGCAGCAGGCGATCTGGGGCCTCCAAGCTGCATGCAAATCCCCTCCCTGGCTGCCCCTCTTGCTTCTTCTCTGCTGCCAAGCCTCTGTCACCACACATGCGTCTCATCGAAAGGAGCAGGCTGCTTGCCATTCTTGGCAAAGACCTCATCCCACAAGCCTCGTTTGCTCAAAGGGGCGTGCAAATTGACCGAGAGCCTGCAAAGGAGCTGCACTCTCTCCAGCCACAAAGGCCTGCAGGCGAGTCCATGACAGCCTGCTGCATGGAGGGCTTCTATGGGAGAGTGCCATTCTTCCCTGGTGGGGGCTCTTTCTCACACTGCTTTCCGTGGGGAAACACTGTGTGTGCCAAGTGTCTCCTGGGGGCAGAAAATGTCTCCCCAGTGCCAGAGGAGCATGGAATCCTCTTTGTACACAGAGCAATGTTCTAGGCACACCTCCCATGCTGCGAGATCCCCACTTCCCCAACGGTCCAACTGCCTCAGGAACACACTTTTAGGGAGTGTGGTTCTGACAGGCAGGGCGGCCCGAGTGAGGCATGTGGATTGCAGGCCAAAGCCACTGCACTGAGCATGGCACCTGGAAGTCCTAGCTGAAGGCTCTCTGCAGCAGGCCCAACCTGGAATGAGCCTGCAGCCTGGCCTGCAGTCCCAGGCTTGCCCTGGGCACTGCTAGGTCGGGACCCATCCCAGGCTCAGCCAGGCCTCCCTAGGGCCTGTGCTGGCCTAGGCCTCCTCCAGCCAGCAGCACCTCGATGGAGCACAGTTCTTTCGAGAAGACCCCAGCGTGTGGCTGTGTGTCACTTGCACTGCTCGGAAGCTGCAGGTCCAGAGGCTGTGTGTGCACGTGGCCATTGGGGCCTGAGGACAAAACACTCAGAACTCCACTTTCAAGCAGGACCCCTGCCACCATGTAGCTGCCTGCCACACCCCCTTGCTGCCTGCGCTGTCTTCACTGCTGACACACCTCTGTGTGCACAGGCCAGTCGAAGCCAAGGAAACCGGGTGCTTGGTCTCCCCTAGCTAGGAATTCCTCCTACAGCACTCTGGACCAGGGGACACGTGCCCCTGGACCAGCAGCCTGCAAGGAAGCTGCAGCTTAGCCATCCAGAAAGGCCTGCAGCACTTGGCAGGAAGCCTTCTGCTAAGGAAAGCTTTCCCAATCCAAAGCCTTGGAGGAGTTCATGCATGCTCAGACAAGCAGCGTTTGTCACCACAGAGCATTGGGTGCTTCAAACCTGCCCTGTGGCTTCCGAGCACCGTCCCACCCACATGCCCTTGGCATCCACTCTGTTGCCAGAAGGAGGTCCTAAGCAGGACTCTCTCACTTCTGGAGCCAGAGTGCCCCCTGCTTGGAACGTTCCTCAGGAACTCATTTGAGCGAGGCTTCTCCTCCCATGCTTGTCAGCCAGCAGATGATGCCATCGTTCCGCTGGAAAACTCTCTGCTTTGCCTTCAGCCATGGATCGCCTAGCTGAACTCTCTCTGCCTCCAGGAGAAACTGCAGTGTGCATGCAGCCTACAGAAAGGAGAGTGCCTTTTCCTGAGCACTGCTATGCTGAGGCCACTCCCTGAAGACCTCCAAGGGCCTTCTCTGCCCTAACACACTCGTGCCATTCAGCCAACCCAGGGAGCAAAGATCACCCTTGGCAGGACTCAGGGTGTGGCCTGTGTGTGGTTTCTTGGCTGCAGATGGGCAGGTCCTGAAGCTTAGTGCCCACTTGTGAATGGGATCTGATGGGCATAGCCGGCATTCCCTGGTTGTGCAGCAGGCGATCTGGGGCCTCCAAGCTGCATGCAAATCCCCTCCCTGGCTGCCCCTCTTGCTTCTTCTCTGCTGCCAAGCCTCTCTCACCACACATGCGTCTCATCGAAAGGAGCAGGCTGCTTGCCATTCTTGGCAAGGACCTCATCCCACAAGCCTCGTTTGCTCAAAGGGGCGTGCAAATTGACCCAGAGCCTCCAGAGGAGCTGCACTCTCTCCAGCCACAAAGGCCTGCAGGCGAGTCCATGACAGCCTGCTGCATGGAGGGCTTCTATGGGAGAGTGCCATTCTTCCCTGGTGGGGGCTCTTTCTCACACTGCTTTCCGTGGGGAAACACTGTGTGTGCCAAGTGTCTCCTGGGGGCAGAAAATGTCTCCCCAGTGCCAGAGGAGCAGGGAATCCTCTTTGTACACAGAGCAATGTTCTAGGCACACCTCCCATGCTGGGAGATCCCCACTTCCCCAATGGTCCTACTGCCTCAGGAACACACTTTTAGGGAGTGTGGCTCTGACAGGCAGGGCGGCCCGAGTGAGGCATGTGGATTGCAGGCCAAAGCCACTGCACTGAGCATGGCACCTGGAAGTCCTAGCTGAAGGCTCTCTGCAGCAGGCCCAACCTGGAATGAGCCTGCAGCCTGGCCTGCAGTCCCAGGCTTGCCCTGGGCACTGCTAGGTCGGGACCCATCCCAGGCTCAGCCAGGCCTCCCTAGGGCCTGTGCTGGCCTAGGCCTCTGCCAGCCAGCAGCACATCGATGGAGCACAGTTTTTTCGAGAAGACACCAGCGTGTGGCTGTGTGTCACTTGCACTGCTCGGAAGCTGCAGGTCCAGAGGCTGTGTGTGCACGTGGCCATTGGGGCCTGAGGACAAAACACTCAGAACCCCACTTTCAAGCAGGAACCCTGCCACCATGTAGCTGCCTTCCACACCCCCTTGCTGCCTGCGCTGTCTTCACTGCTGGCACGCCTCTGTGTGCACAGGCCAGTCGAAGCCAAGGAAACCGGGTGCTTGCTCTCCCCTAGCTAGGAATTCCTCCTACAGCACTCTGGACCAGGGGACACGTGCCCCTGGACCAGCAGCCTGCAAGGAAGCTGCAGCTTAGCCATCCAGAAAGGCCTGCAGCACTTGGCAGGAAGCCTTCTGCTAAGGAAAGCTTTCCCAATCCAAAGCCTTGGAGGAGATCATGCATGCTCGGACAAGCAGCATTTGTCACCACAGAGCATTGGGTGCCTCAAACCTCCCCTGTGGCTTCCGAGCTCCGTCCCACCCACATGCCCTTGGCATCCACTCTGTTGCCAGAAGGAGGTCCTAAGCAGGACTCTCTCACTTCTGGAGCCAGAGTGCCCCCTGCTTGGAACGTTCCTCAGGAACTCATTTGAGCGAGGCTTCTCCTCCCATGCTTGTCAGCCAGCAGATGATGCCATCGTTCCGCTGGAAAACTCTCTGCTTTGCCTTCAGCCATGGATCGCCTAGCTGAACTCTCTCTGCCTCCAGGAGAAACTGCAGTGTGCATGCAGCCTACAGAAAGGAGAGTGCCTTTTCCTGAGCACTGCTATGCTGAGGCTGCTCTCTAAAGGCCTCCTAGGGCCTTCTCTCCCCTAACACAGTCGTGCCCTTCAGCCAACCTGGGGAGCAAAGGTCACCATAAGCAGGACTCAGGGTGTGGCCTGTGTGTGGTTTCATGGCTGGAGAAGGGCAGGTCCTGAAGCCGAGAGCCCACTAGTGAATGGGGCCTGAAGAGCATAGCCGGCATTCCCTGGTTGGACAGCAGGCGAACTGGAGCCTCCAAGCTGCATGCAAATCCCCTCCCTGGCTGCCCGTCTTGCTTCTTCTCTGCTGCCAAGCCTCTCTCACCACACATGCGTCTCATCGAAAGGAGCAGTCTGCTTGCCATTCTTGGCAAGGACCTCATCCCACAAGCCTCGTTTGCCCCAAAGGGCATGCAGTTTGACCCAGAGCCTCCAGAGGAGCTGCAGTCTCTCCAGGCACAAAGGCCTGCAGCTGAGTCCATGACAGCCTGCTGCATGGAGGGCTTCTATGGGAGAGGGCCATGCTTCCCTGGTGGGGGCTCTTTCTCACACTGCTTTCCGTGGGGAAACACTGTGTGTGCCAAGTGTCTCCTGGGGGAAGAAAATGTCTCCCAAGTGCCAGAGGAGCAGGGAATCCTCTTTGTACACAGAGCAATGTTCTAGGCACACCTCCCATGCTGGGAGATCCCCACTTCCCCAACGGTCCAACTGTCTCAGGAACACACTTTTAGGGAGTGTGGTTCTGACAGGCAGGGCAGCCCGAGTGAGGCATGTGAAATGCAGGCCAAAGCCACAATGCACTGAGCATGGCACCTGGAAGTCCTAGCTGAAGGCTCTCTGCAGCAGGCCCAACCTGGAATGAGCCTGCAGCCTGGCCTGCAGTCCCAGGCTTGCCCTGGGCACTGCTAGGTCGGGACCCATCCCAGGCTCAGCCAGGCCTCCCTAGGGCCTGTGCTGGCCTAGGCCTCTGCCAGCCAGCAGCACCTCGATGGAGCACAGTTCTTTCGAGAAGACCCCAGCGTGTGGCTGTGTGTCACTTGCACTGCTCGGAAGCTGCAGGTCCAGAGGCTGTGTGTGCACGTGGCCATTGGGGCCTGAGGATAAAACACTCAGAACCCCACTTTCAAGCGGGACCCCTGCCACCCTGTAGCTGCCTGCCACACCCCCTTGCTACCTGCACTGTCTTCACTGCTGGCAGGCCTCTGTGTGCACAGGCCAGTCGAAGCCAAGGAAACCACGTGCTTGCTTTCCCCTAGCTAGGAATTCCTCCTACAGCACTCTGGACCAGGGGACACGTGCCCCTGGACCAGCAGCCTGCAAGGAAGCTTCAGCTTAGCCATCCAGAAAGGCCTGCAGCACTTGGCAGGAAGCCTTCTGCTAAGGAAAGCTTTCCCACTCAAAAGCCTTGGAGGAGTTCATTCATGCTCGGACAAGCAGTGTTTGTCACCACAGAGCATTGGGTGCCTCAAACCTCCCCTGCAGCTTCCGAGCAGCATCCCACCCACATGCCCGTGGCATCCACTCTGTTGCCAGAAGGAGGTCTTAAGCAGGACTCTCTCGCTTCTGGAGCCAGAGTGCCCCCTGCTTGGAACGTTCCTCAGGAACTCATTTGAGCGAGGCTTCTCCTCTCATGCTTGTCAGCCAGCAGATGATGCCATCATTCCACTGAAAAACACTCTGCTTTACCTTCAGCCATGGATCACCTAGCTGACCTCTATCTGCCTCCAGCAGAAACTCCACTGTGCATGCAGCCTACAGAAAGGAGAGTGCCTTTTCCTGAGCACTGCTATGCTGATGCCACCCCCTGAAGGCCTCCTAGGGCCTTCTCGGCCCTAACACAGTCGTGCCATTCAGCCAACCCAGGGAGCAAAGGTCACCCTTGGCAGGACTCAGGGTGTGGCCTGTGTGTGGTTTCATGGCTGGAGATGGGCAGGTCCTGAAGCTTAGTGCCCACTTGTGAATGGGATCTGATGGGCGTAGGCGGCATTCCCTGGTTGTGCAGCAGGCGATCTGGGGCCTCCAAGCTGCATGCAACTGCCATCCTTGGCTGCCCCTCTTGCTTCTTCTCTGCTGCCAAGCCTCTCTCACCACACATGCGTCTCATCAAAAGGAGCATTCTGCTTGCCATTCTTGGCAAGGACCTCATCCCACAAGCCTCGTTTGCCCAAAGGGGCATGCAATTTGACCCAGAGCCTCCAGAGGAGCTGCAGTCTCTGCGGCCACAAAGGCCTGCAGGCGAGTTCATGATAGCCTGCTGCATGGAGGGCTTCTATGGGAGAGTGCCATGCTTCCCTGGTGGGGGCTCTTTCTCACACTGCTTTCCGTGGGGAAACACTGTGTGTGCCAAGTGTCTCCTGGGGGCAGAAAATGTCTCCCCAGTGCCAGAGGAGCAGGGAATCCTCTTTGTACACAGAGCAATGTTCTAGGCACACCTCCCATGCTGGGAGATCCCCACTTCCCCAATGGTCCTACTGCCTCAGGAACACACTTTTAGGGAGTGTGGCTCTGACAGGCAGGGCGGCCCGAGTGAGGCATGTGGATTGCAGGCCAAAGCCACTGCACTGAGCATGGCACCTGGAAGTCCTAGCTGAAGGCTCTCTGCAGCAGGCCCAACCTGGAATGAGCCTGCAGCCTGGCCTGCAGTCCCAGGCTTGCCCTGGGCACTGCTAGGTCGGGACCCATCCCAGGCTCAGCCAGGCCTCCCTAGGGCCTGTGCTGGCCTAGGCCTCTGCCAGCCAGCAGCACATCGATGGAGCACAGTTTTTTCGAGAAGACACCAGCGTGTGGCTGTGTGTCACTTGCACTGCTCGGAAGCTGCAGGTCCAGAGGCTGTGTGTGCACCTGGCCATTGGGGCCTGAGGACAAAACACTCAGAACTCCACTTTCAAGCAGGACCCCTGCCACCATGTAGCTGCCTGCCACACCCCCTTGCTGCCTGCGCTGTCTTCACTGCTGGCAGGCCTCTGTGTGCACAGGCCAGTCGAAGCCAAGGAAACCGGGTGCTTGCTCTCCCCTAGCTAGGAATTCCTCCTACAGCACTCTGGACCAGGGGACACATGCCCCTGGACCAGCAGCCGGCAAGGAAGCTGCAGCTTAGCCATCCAGAAAGGCCTGCAGCACTTGGCAGGAAGCCTTCTGCTAAGGAAAGCTTTCCCAATCCAAAGCCTTGGAGGAGTTCATGCATGCTCGGACAAGCAGCGTTTGCCACCACAGAGCATTGGGTGCCTCAAACCTCCCCTGTGGCTTCCGAGCACCGTCCCACCCACATGCCCTTGGCATCCACTCTGTTGCCAGAAGGAGGTCCTAAGCAGGACTCTCTCACTTCTGGAGCCAGAGTGCCCCCTGCTTGGAACGTTCCTCAGGAACTCATTTGAGCGAGGCTTCTCCTCCCATGCTTGTCAGCCAGCAGATGATGCCATCGTTCCGCTGGAAAACTCTCTGCTTTGCCTTCAGCCATGGATCGCCTAGCTGAACTCTCTCTGCCTCCAGGAGAAACTGCAGTGTGCATGCAGCCTACAGAAAGGAGAGTGCCTTTTCCTGAGCACTGCTATGCTGAGGCCACTCCCTGAAGACCTCCTAGGGCCTTCTCTCCCCTAACACACTCGTGCCATTCAGCCAACCCAGGGAGCAAAGATCACCCTTGGCAGGACTCAGGGTGTGGCCTGTGTGTGGTTTCATGGCTGGAGATGGGAAGGTCCTGAAGCTTAGTGCCCACTTGTGAATGGGATCTGATGGGCATAGCCGGCATTCCCTGGTTGTGCAGCAGGCGATCTGGGGCCTCCAAGCTGCATGCAAATCCCCTCCCTGGCTGCCCCTCTTGCTTCTTCTCTGCTGCCAAGCCTCTGTCACCACACATGCGTCTCATCGAAAGGAGCAGGCTGCTTGCCATTCTTGGCAAGGACCTCATCCCACAAGCCTCGTTTGCTCAAAGGGGCGTGCAAATTGACCGAGAGCCTGCAAAGGAGCTGCACTCTCTCCAGCCACAAAGGCCTGCAGGCGAGTCCATGACAGCCTGCTGCATGGAGGGCTTCTATGGGAGAGTGCCATTCTTCCCTGGTGGGGGCTCTTTCTCACACTGCTTTCCGTGGGGAAACACTGTGTGTGCCAAGTGTCTCCTGGGGGCAGAAAATGTCTCCCCAGTGCCAGAGGAGCATGGAATCCTCTTTGTACACAGAGCAATGTTCTAGGCACACCTCCCATGCTGCGAGATCCCCACTTCCCCAACGGTCCAACTGCCTCAGGAACACACTTTTAGGGAGTGTGGTTCTGACAGGCAGGGCGGCCCGAGTGAGGCATGTGGATTGCAGGCCAAAGCCACTGCACTGAGCATGGCACCTGGAAGTCCTAGCTGAAGGCTCTCTGCAGCAGGCCCAACCTGGAATGAGCCTGCAGCCTGGCCTGCAGTCCCAGGCTTGCCCTGGGCACTGCTAGGTCGGGACCCATCCCAGGCTCAGCCAGGCCTCCCTAGGGCCTGTGCTGGCCTAGGCCTCCTCCAGCCAGCAGCACCTCGGTGGAGCACAGTTCTTTCGAGAAGACCCCAGCGTGTGGCTGTGTGTCACTTGCACTGCTCGGAAGCTGCAGGTCCAGAGGCTGTGTGTGCACGTGGCCATTGGGGCCTGAGGACAAAACACTCAGAACTCCACTTTCAAGCAGGACCCCTGCCACCATGTAGCTGCCTGCCACACCCCCTTGCTGCCTGCGCTGTCTTCACTGCTGGCAGGCCTCTGTGTGCACAGGCCAGTCGAAGCCAAGGAAACCGGGTGCTTGGTCTCCCCTAGCTAGGAATTCCTCCTACAGCACTCTGGACCAGGGGACACGTGCCCCTGGACCAGCAGCCTGCAAGGAAGCTGCAGCTTAGCCATCCAGAAAGGCCTGCAGCACTTGGCAGGAAGCCTTCTGCTAAGGAAAGCTTTCCCAATCCAAAGCCTTGGAGGAGTTCATGCATGCTCAGACAAGCAGCGTTTGTCACCACAGAGCATTGGGTGCTTCAAACCTCCCCTGTGGCTTCCGAGCACCGTCCCACCCACATGCCCTTGGCATCCACTCTGTTGCCAGAAGGAGGTCCTAAGCAGGACTCTCTCACTTCTGGAGCCAGAGTGCCCCCTGCTTGGAACGTTCCTCAGGAACTCATTTGAGCGAGGCTTCTCCTCCCATGCTTGTCAGCCAGCAGATGATGCCATCGTTCCGCTGGAAAACTCTCTGCTTTGCCTTCAGCCATGGATCGCCTAGCTGAACTCTCTCTGCCTCCAGGAGAAACTGCAGTGTGCATGCAGCCTACAGAAAGGAGAGTGCCTTTTCCTGAGCACTGCTATGCTGAGGCCACTCCCTGAAGACCTCCAAGGGCCTTCTCTGCCCTAACACACTCGTGCCATACAGCCAACCCAGGGAGCAAAGATCACCCTTGGCAGGACTCAGGGTGTGGCCTGTGTGTGGTTTCTTGGCTGGAGATGGGCAGGTCCTGAAGCTTAGTGCCCACTTGTGAATGGGATCTGATGGGCATAGCCGGCATTCCCTGGTTGTGCAGCAGGCGATCTGGGGCCTCCAAGCTGCATGCAAATCCCCTCCCTGGCTGCCCCTCTTGCTTCTTCTCTGCTGCCAAGCCTCTCTCACCACACATGCGTCTCATCGAAAGGAGCAGGCTGCTTGCCATTCTTGGCAAGGACCTCATCCCACAAGCCTCGTTTGCTCAAAGGGGCGTGCAAATTGACCCAGAGCCTCCAGAGGAGCTGCACTCTCTCCAGCCACAAAGGCCTGCAGGCGAGTCCATGACAGCCTGCTGCATGGAGGGCTTCTATGGGAGAGTGCCATTCTTCCCTGGTGGGGGCTCTTTCTCACACTGCTTTCCGTGGGGAAACACTGTGTGTGCCAAGTGTCTCCTGGGGGCAGAAAATGTCTCCCCAGTGCCAGAGGAGCAGGGAATCCTCTTTGTACACAGAGCAATGTTCTAGGCACACCTCCCATGCTGGGAGATCCCCACTTCCCCAATGGTCCTACTGCCTCAGGAACACACTTTTAGGGAGTGTGGCTCTGACAGGCAGGGCGGCCCGAGTGAGGCATGTGGATTGCAGGCCAAAGCCACTGCACTGAGCATGGCACCTGGAAGTCCTAGCTGAAGGCTCTCTGCAGCAGGCCCAACCTGGAATGAGCCTGCAGCCTGGCCTGCAGTCCCAGGCTTGCCCTGGGCACTGCTAGGTCGGGACCCATCCCAGGCTCAGCCAGGCCTCCCTAGGGCCTGTGCTGGCCTAGGCCTCTGCCAGCCAGCAGCACATCGATGGAGCACAGTTTTTTCGAGAAGACACCAGCGTGTGGCTGTGTGTCACTTGCACTGCTCGGAAGCTGCAGGTCCAGAGGCTGTGTGTGCACCTGGCCATTGGGGCCTGAGGACAAAACACTCAGAACTCCACTTTCAAGCAGGACCCCTGCCACCATGTAGCTGCCTGCCACACCCCCTTGCTGCCTGCGCTGTCTTCACTGCTGGCAGGCCTCTGTGTGCACAGGCCAGTCGAAGCCAAGGAAACCGGGTGCTTGCTCTCCCCTAGCTAGGAATTCCTCCTACAGCACTCTGGACCAGGGGACACGTGCCCCTGGACCAGCAGCCTGCAAGGAAGCTGCAGCTTAGCCATCCAGAAAGGCCTGCAGCACTTGGCAGGAAGCCTTCTGCTAAGGAAAGCTTTCCCAATCCAAAGCCTTGGAGGAGTTCATGCATGCTCGGACAAGCAGCATTTGTCACCACAGAGCATTGGGTGCCTCAAACCTCCCCTGTGGCTTCCGAGCACCGTCCCACCCACATGCCCTTGGCATCCACTCTGTTGCCAGAAGGAGGTCCTAAGCAGGACTCTCTCACTTCTGGAGCCAGAGTGCCCCCTGCTTGGAACGTTCCTCAGGAACTCATTTGAGTGAGGCTTCTCCTCCCATGCTTGTCAGCCAGCAGATGATGCCATCGTTCCGCTGGAAAACTCTCTGCTTTGCCTTCAGCCATGGATCGCCTAGCTGAACTCTCTCTGCCTCCAGGAGAAACTGCAGTGTGCATGCAGCCTACAGAAAGGAGAGTGCCTTTTCCTGAGCACTGCTATGCTGAGGCCACTCCCTGAAGACCTCCTAGGGCCTTCTCTCCCCTAACACACTCGTGCCATTCAGCCAACCCAGGGAGCAAAGATCACCCTTGGCAGGACTCAGGGTGTGGCCTGTGTGTGGTTTCTTGGCTGGAGATGGGCAGGTCCTGAAGCTTAGTGCCCACTTGTGAATGGGATCTGATGGGCATAGCCGGCATTCCCTGGTTGTGCAGCAGGCGATCTGGGGCCTCCAAGCTGCATGCAAATCCCCTCCCTGGCTGCCCCTCTTGCTTCTTCTCTGCTGCCAAGCCTCTGTCACCACACATGCGTCTCATCGAAAGGAGCAGGCTGCTTGCCATTCTTGGCAAGGACCTCATCCCACAAGCCTCATTTGCCCAAAGGGGCATGCAATGTGACCCAGAGCCTCCAGAGGAGCTGCAGTCTCTGCAGCCACAAAGGCCTGCAGGCGAGTTCATGATAGCCTGCTGCATGGAGGGCTTCTATGGGAGAGTGCCATGCTTCCCTGGTGGGGGCTCTTTCTCACACTGCTTTCTGTGGGGAAACACTGTGTGTGCCAAGTGTCTCCTGGGGGCAGAAAATGTCTCCCCAGTGCCAGAGGAGCAGGGAATCCTCTTTGTACACAGAGCAATGTTCTAGGCACACCTCCCATGCTGGGAGATCCCCACTTCCCCAATGGCCCAACTGCCTCAGGAACACACTTTTAGGGAGTGTGGTTCTGACAGGCAGGGCGGCCCGAGTGAGGCATGTGGATTGCAGGCCAAAGCCACTGCACTGAGCATGGCACCTGGAAGTCCTAGCTGAAGGCTCTCTGCAGCAGGCCCAACCTGGAATGAGCCTGCAGCCTGGCCTGCAGTCCCAGGCTTGCCCTGGGCACTGCTAGGTCGGGACCCATCCCAGGCTCAGCCAGGCCTCCCTAGGGCCTGTGCTGGCCTAGGCCTCTGCCAGCCAGCAGCACCTCGATGGAGCACAGTTCTTTCGAGAAGACCCCAGCGTGTGGCTGTGTGTCACTTGCACTGCTCGGAAGCTGCAGGTCCAGAGGCTGTGTGTGCACGTGGCCATTGGGGCCTGAGGACAAAACACTCAGAACTCCACTTTCAAGCAGGACCCCTGCCACCATGTAGCTGCCTGCCACACCCCCTTGCTGCCTGCGCTGTCTTCACTGCTGGCAGGCCTCTGTGTGCACAGGCCAGTCGAAGCCAAGGAAACCGGGTGCTTGGTCTCCCCTAGCTAGGAATTCCTCCTACAGCACTCTGGACCAGGGGACACGTGCCCCTGGACCAGCAGCCTGCAAGGAAGCTGCAGCTTAGCCATCCAGAAAGGCCTGCAGCACTTGGCAGGAAGCCTTCTGCTAAGGAAAGCTTTCCCAATCCAAAGCCTTGGAGGAGTTCATGCATGCTCGGACAAGCAGCGTTTGTCACCACAGAGCATTGGGTGCCTCAAACCTCCCCTGTGGCTTCCGAGCACCGTCCCACCCACATGCCCTTGGCATCCACTCTGTTGCCAGAAGGAGGTCCTAAGCAGGACTCTCTCACTTCTGGAGCCAGAGTGCCCCCTGCTTGGAACGTTCCTCAGGAACTCATTTGAGCGAGGCTTCTCCTCCCATGCTTGTCAGCCAGCAGATGATGCCATCGTTCCGCTGGAAAACTCTCTGCTTTGCCTTCAGCCATGGATCGCCTAGCTGAACTCTCTCTGCCTCCAGGAGAAACTGCAGTGTGCATGCAGCCTACAGAAAGGAGAGTGCCTTTTCCTGAGCACTGCTATGCTGAGGCCACTCCCTGAAGACCTCCTAGGGCCTTCTCTCCCCTAACACACTCGTGCCATTCAGCCAACCCAGGGAGCAAAGATCACCCTTGGCAGGACTCAGGGTGTGGCCTGTGTGTGGTTTCTTGGCTGCAGATGGGCAGGTCCTGAAGCTTAGTGCCCACTTGTGAATGGGATCTGATGGGCATAGCCGGCATTCCCTGGTTGTGCAGCAGGCGATCTGGGGCCTCCAAGCTGCATGCAAATCCCCTCCCTGGCTGCCCCTCTTGCTTCTTCTCTGCTGCCAAGCCTCTCTCACCACACATGCGTCTCATCGAAAGGAGCAGGCTGCTTGCCATTCTTGGCAAGGACCTCATCCCACAAGCCTCGTTTGCTCAAAGGGGCGTGCAAATTGACCGAGAGCCTGCAGAGGAGCTGCACTCTCTCCAGCCATAAAGGCCTGCAGGCGAGTCCATGACAGCCTGCTGCATGGAGGGCTTCTATGGGAGAGTGCCATTCTTCCCTGGTGGGGGCTCTTTCTCACACTGCTTTCCGTGGGGAAACACTGTGTGTGCCAAGTGTCTCCTGGGGGCAGAAAATGTCTCCCCAGTGCCAGAGGAGCAGGGAATCCTCTTTGTACACAGAGCAATGTTCTAGGCACACCTCCCATGCTGGGAGATCCCCACTTCCCCAATGGTCCAACTGCCTCAGGAACACACTTTTAGGGAGTGTGGTTCTGACAGGCAGGGCGGCCCGAGTGAGGCATGTGGATTGCAGGCCAAAGCCACTGCACTGAGCATGGCACCTGGAAGTCCTAGCTGAAGGCTCTCTGCAGCAGGCCCAACCTGGAATGAGCCTGCAGCCTGGCCTGCAGTCCCAGGCTTGCCCTGGGCACTGCTAGGTCGGGACCCATCCCAGGCTCAGCCAGGCCTCCCTAGGGCCTGTGCTGGCCTAGGCCTCTGCCAGCCAGCAGCACATCGATGGAGCACAGTTTTTTCGAGAAGACACCAGCGTGTGGCTGTGTGTCACTTGCACTGCTCGGAAGCTGCAGGTCCAGAGGCTGTGTGTGCACGTGGCCATTGGGGCCTGAGGACAAAACACTCAGAACTCCACTTTCAAGCAGGACCCCTGCCACCATGTAGCTGCCTGCCACACCCCCTTGCTACCTGCGCTGTCTTCACTGCTGGCAGGCCTCTGTGTGCACAGGCCAGTCGAAGCCAAGGAAACCGGGTGCTTGCTCTCCCCTAGCTAGGAATTCCTCCTACAGCACTCTGGACCAGGGAACACGTGCCCCTGGACCAGCAGCCTGCAAGGAAGCTGCAGCTTAGCCATCCAGAAAGGCCTGCAGCACTTGGCAGGAAGCCTTCTGCTAAGGAAAGCTTTCCCAATCCAAAGCCTTGGAGGAGTTCATGCATGCTCGGACAAGCAGCGTTTGTCACCACAGAGCATTGGGTGCCTCAAACCTCCCCTGTGGCTTCCGAGCACCGTCCCACCCACATGCCCTTGGCATCCACTCTGTTGCCAGAAGGAGGTCCTAAGCAGGACTCTCTCACTTCTGGAGCCAGAGTGCCCCCTGCTTGGAACGTTCCTCAGGAACTCATTTGAGCGAGGCTTCTCCTCCCATGCTTGTCAGCCAGCAGATGATGCCATCGTTCCGCTGGAAAACTCTCTGCTTTGCCTTCAGCCATGGATCGCCTAGCTGAACTCTCTCTGCCTCCAGGAGAAACTGCAGTGTGCATGCAGCCTACAGAAAGGAGAGTGCCTTTTCCTGAGCACTGCTATGCTGAGGCCACTCCCTGAAGACCTCCAAGGGCCTTCTCTCCCCTAACACACTCGTGCCATTCAGCCAACCCAGGGAGCAAAGATCACCCTTGGCAGGACTCAGGGTGTGGCCTGTGTGTGGTTTCTTGGCTGGAGATGGGCAGGTCCTGAAGCTTAGTGCCCACTTGTGAATGGGATCTGATGGGCATAGCCGGCATTCCCTGGTTGTGCAGCAGGCGATCTGGGGCCTCCAAGCTGCATGCAAATCCCCTCCCTGGCTGCCCCTCTTGCTTCTTCTCTGCTGCCAAGCCTCTCTCACCACACATGCGTCTCATCGAAAGGAGCAGGCTGCTTGCCATTCTTGGCAAGGACCTCATCCCACAAGCCTCGTTTGCTCAAAGGGGCGTGCAAATTGACCCAGAGCCTGCAGAGGAGCTGCACTCTCTCCAGCCACAAAGGCCTGCAGGCGAGTCCATGATAGCCTGCTGCATGGAGGGCTTCTATGGGAGAGTGCCATTCTTCCCTGGTGGGGGCTCTTTCTCACACTGCTTTCCGTGGGGAAACACTGTGTGTGCCAAGTGTCTCCTGGGGGCAGAAAATGTCTCCCCAGTGCCAGAGGAGCAGGGAATCCTCTTTGTACACATAGCAATGTTCTAGGCACACCTCCCATGCTGGGAGATCCCCACTTCCCCAACGGTCCAACTGCCTCAGGAACACACTTTTAGGGAGTGTGGTTCTGACAGGCAGGGGGGCCCAAGTGAGGCATGTGAATTGCAGGCCAAAGCCACTGCACTGAGCATGGCACCTGGAAGTCCTAGCTGAAGGCTCTCTGCAGCAGGCCCAACCTGGAATGAGCCTGCAGCCTGGCCTGCAGTCCCAGGCTTGCCCTGGGCACTGCTAGGTCGGGACCCATCCCAGGCTCAGCCAGGCCTCCCTAGGGCCTGTGCTGGCCTAGGCCTCTGCCAGCCAGCAGCACCTCGATGGAGCACAGTTCTTTCGAGAAGACCCCAGCGTGTGGCTGTGTGTCACTTGCACTGCTCGGAAGCTGCAGGTCCAGAGGCTGTGTGTGCACGTGGCCATTGGGGCCTGAGGACAAAACACTCAGAACCCCACTTTCAAGCAGGACCCCTGCCACCATGTAGCTGCCTGCCACACCCCCTTGCTGCCTGTGCTGTCTTCACTGCTGGCACGCCTCTGTGTGCACAGGCCAGTCGAAGCCAAGGAAACCGGGTGCTTGCTCTCCCCTAGCTAGGAATTCCTCCTACAGCACTCTGGACCAGGGGACACGTGCCCCTGGACCAGCAGCCTGCAAGGAAGCTGCAGCTTAGCCATCCAGAAAGGCCTGCAGCACTTGGCAGGAAGCCTTCTGCTAAGGAAAGCTTTCCCACTCCAAAGCCTTGGAGGAGTTCATGCATGCTCGGACAAGCAGCGTTTGTCACCACAGAGCATTGGGTGCCTCAAACCTCCCCTGTGGCTTCCGAGCACCGTCCCACCCACATGCCCTTGGCATCCACTCTGTTGCCAGAAGGAGGTCCTAAGCAGGACTCTCTCACTTCTGGAGCCAGAGTGCCCCCTGCTTGGAACGTTCCTCAGGAACTCATTTGAGCGAGGCTTCTCCTCCCATGCTTGTCAGCCAGCAGATGATGCCATCGTTCCGCTGGAAAACTCTCTGCTTTGCCTTCAGCCATGGATCGCCTAGCTGAACTCTCTCTGCCTCCAGGAGAAACTGCAGTGTGCATGCAGCCTACAGAAAGGAGAGTGCCTTTTCCTGAGCACTGCTATGCTGAGGCCACTCCCTGAAGACCTCCAAGGGCCTTCTCTCCCCTAACACACTCGTGCCATTCAGCCAACCCAGGGAGCAAAGATCACCCTTGGCAGGACTCAGGGTGTGGCCTGTGTGTGGTTTCTTGGCTGGAGATGGGCAGGTCCTGAAGCTTAGTGCCCACTTGTGAATGGGATCTGATGGGCATAGCCGGCATTCCCTGGTTGTGCAGCAGGCGATCTGGGGCCTCCAAGCTGCATGCAAATCCCCTCCCTGGCTGCCCCTCTTGCTTCTTCTCTGCTGCCAAGCCTCTCTCACCACACATGCGTCTCATCGAAAGGAGCAGGCTGCTTGCCATTCTTGGCAAGGACCTCATCCCACAAGCCTCGTTTGCTCAAAGGGGCGTGCAAATTGACCCAGAGCCTCCAGAGGAGCTGCACTCTCTCCAGCCACAAAGGCCTGCAGGCGAGTCCATGACAGCCTGCTGCATGGAGGGCTTCTATGGGAGAGTGCCATGCTTCCCTGGTGGGGGCTCTTTCTCACACTGCTTTCCGTGGGGAAACACTGTGTGTGCCAAGTGTCTCCTGGGGGCAGAAAATGTCTCCCCAGTGCCAGAGGAGCAGGGAATCCTCTTTGTACACAGAGCAATGTTCTAGGCACACCTCCCATGCTGGGAGATCCCCACTTCCCCAATGGTCCTACTGCCTCAGGAACACACTTTTAGGGAGTGTGGCTCTGACAGGCAGGGCGGCCCGAGTGAGGCATGTGGATTGCAGGCCAAAGCCACTGCACTGAGCATGGCACCTGGAAGTCCTAGCTGAAGGCTCTCTGCAGCAGGCCCAACCTGGAATGAGCCTGCAGCCTGGCCTGCAGTCCCAGGCTTGCCCTGGGCACTGCTAGGTCGGGACCCATCCCAGGCTCAGCCAGGCCTCCCTAGGGCCTGTGCTGGCCTAGGCCTCTGCCAGCCAGCAGCACCTCGATGGAGCACAGTTCTTTCGAGAAGACCCCAGCGTGTGGCTGTGTGTCACTTGCACTGCTCGGAAGCTGCAGGTCCAGAGGCTGTGTGTGCACGTGGCCATTGGGGCCTGAGGACAAAACACTCAGAACCCCACTTTCAAGCAAGACCCCTGCCACCATGTAGCTGCCTGCCACACCCCCTTGCTGCCTGCGCTGTCTCCACTGCTGGCACACCTCTGTGTGCACAGGCCAGTCGAAGCCAAGGAAACCGGGTGCTTGCTCTCCCCTAGCTAGGAATTCCTCCTACAGCACTCTGGACCAGGGGACACGTGCCCCTGGACCAGCAGCCTGCAAGGAAGCTGCAGCTTAGCCATCCAGAAAGGCCTGCAGCACTTGGCAGGAAGCCTTCTGCTAAGGAAAGCTTTCCCAATCCAAAGCCTTGGAGGAGTTCATGCATGCTCGGACAAGCAGCGTTTGTCACCACAGAGCATTGGGTGCCTCAAACCTCCCCTGTGGCTTCCGAGCACCGTCCCACCCACATGCCCTTGGCATCCACTCTGTTGCCAGAAGGAGGTCCTAAGCAGGACTCTCTCACTTCTGGAGCCAGAGTGCCCCCTGCTTGGAACGTTCCTCAGGAACTCATTTGAGCGAGGCTTCTCCTCCCATGCTTGTCAGCCAGCAGATGATGCCATCGTTCCGCTGGAAAACTCTCTGCTTTGCCTTCAGCCATGGATCGCCTAGCTGAACTCTCTCTGCCTCCAGGAGAAACTGCAGTGTGCATGCAGCCTACAGAAAGGAGAGTGCCTTTTCCTGAGCACTGCTATGCTGAGGCCACTCCCTGAAGACCTCCAAGGGCCTTCTCTCCCCTAACACACTCGTGCCATTCAGCCAACCCAGGGAGCAAAGATCACCCTTGGCAGGACTCAGGGTGTGGCCTGTGTGTGGTTTCTTGGCTGGAGATGGGCAGGTCCTGAAGCTTAGTGCCCACTTGTGAATGGGATCTGATGGGCATAGCCGGCATTCCCTGGTTGTGCAGCAGGCGATCTGGGGCCTCCAAGCTGCATGCAAATCCCCTCCCTGGCTGCCCCTCTTGCTTCTTCTCTGCTGCCAAGCCTCTCTCACCACACATGCGTCTCATCGAAAGGAGCAGGCTGCTTGCCATTCTTGGCAAGGACCTCATCCCACAAGCCTCGTTTGCTCAAAGGGGCGTGCAAATTGACCCAGAGCCTCCAGAGGAGCTGCACTCTCTCCAGCCACAAAGGCCTGCAGGCGAGTCCATGACAGCCTGCTGCATGGAGGGCTTCTATGGGAGAGTGCCATTCTTCCCTGGTGGGGGCTCTTTCTCACACTGCTTTCCGTGGGGAAACACTGTGTGTGCCAAGTGTCTCCTGGGGGCAGAAAATGTCTCCCCAGTGCCAGAGGAGCAGGGAATCCTCTTTGTACACAGAGCAATGTTCTAGGCACACCTCCCATGCTGGGAGATCCCCACTTCCCCAACGGTCCAACTGCCTCAGGAACACACTTTTAGGGAGTGTGGTTCTGACAGGCAGGGCGGCCCAAGTGAGGCATGTGAATTGCAGGCCAAAGCCACTGCACTGAGCATGGCACCTGGAAGTCCTAGCTGAAGGCTCTCTGCAGCAGGCCCAACCTGGAATGAGCCTGCAGCCTGGCCTGCAGTCCCAGGCTTGCCCTGGGCACTGCTAGGTCGGGACCCATCCCAGGCTCAGCCAGGCCTCCCTAGGGCCTGTGCTGGCCTAGGCCTCTGCCAGCCAGCAGCACCTCGATGGAGCACAGTTCTTTCGAGAAGACCCCAGCGTGTGGCTGTGTGTCACTTGCACTGCTCGGAAGCTGCAGGTCCAGAGGCTGTGTGTGCACATGGCCATTGGGGCCTGAGGACAAAACACTCAGAACCCCACTTTCAAGCAGGACCCCTGCCACCATGTAGCTGCCTGCCACACCCCCTTGCTGCCTGTGCTGTCTTCACTGCTGGCACGCCTCTGTGTGCACAGGCCAGTCGAAGCCAAGGAAACCGGGTGCTTGGTCTCCCCTAGCTAGGAATTCCTCCTACAGCACTCTGGACCAGGGGACACGTGCCCCTGGACCAGCAGCCTGCAAGGAAGCTGCAGCTTAGCCATCCAGAAAGGCCTGCAGCACTTGGCAGGAAGCCTTCTGCTAAGGAAAGCTTTCCCACTCCAAAGCCTTGGAGGAGTTCATGCATGCTCGGACAAGCAGCGTTTGTCACCACAGAGCATTGGGTGCCTCAAACCTCCCCTGTGGCTTCCGAGCACCGTCCCACCCACATGCCCTTGGCATCCACTCTGTTGCCAGAAGGAGGTCCTAAGCAGGACTCTCTCACTTCTGGAGCCAGAGTGCCCCCTGCTTGGAACGTTCCTCAGGAACTCATTTGAGCGAGGCTTCTCCTCCCATGCTTGTCAGCCAGCAGATGATGCCATCGTTCCGCTGGAAAACTCTCTGCTTTGCCTTCAGCCATGGATCGCCTAGCTGAACTCTCTCTGCCTCCAGGAGAAACTGCAGTGTGCATGCAGCCTACAGAAAGGAGAGTGCCTTTTCCTGAGCACTGCTATGCTGAGGCCACTCCCTGAAGACCTCCAAGGGCCTTCTCTCCCCTAACACACTCGTGCCATTCAGCCAACCCAGGGAGCAAAGATCACCCTTGGCAGGACTCAGGGTGTGGCCTGTGTGTGGTTTCTTGGCTGGAGATGGGCAGGTCCTGAAGCTTAGTGCCCACTTGTGAATGGGATCTGATGGGCATAGCCGGCATTCCCTGGTTGTGCAGCAGGCGATCTGGGGCCTCCAAGCTGCATGCAAATCCCCTCCCTGGCTGCCCCTCTTGCTTCTTCTCTGCTGCCAAGCCTCTCTCACCACACATGCGTCTCATCGAAAGGAGCTGGCTGCTTGCCATTCTTGGCAAGGGCCTCATCCCACAAGCCTCGTTTGCTCAAAGGGGCGTGCAAATTGACCCAGAGCCTCCAGAGGAGCTGCACTCTCTCCAGCCACAAAGGCCTGCAGGCGAGTCCATGACAGCCTGCTGCATGGAGGGCTTCTATGGGAGAGTGCCATTCTTCCCTGGTGGGGGCTCTTTCTCACACTGCTTTCCGTGGGGAAACACTGTGTGTGCCAAGTGTCTCCTGGGGGCAGAAAATGTCTCCCCAGTGCCAGAGGAGCAGGGAATCCTCTTTGTACACAGAGCAATGTTCTAGGCACACCTCCCATGCTGGGAGATCCCCACTTCCCCAATGGTCCTACTGCCTCAGGAACACACTTTTAGGGAGTGTGGCTCTGACAGGCAGGGCGGCCCGAGTGAGGCATGTGGATTGCAGGCCAAAGCCACTGCACTGAGCATGGCACCTGGAAGTCCTAGCTGAAGGCTCTCTGCAGCAGGCCCAACCTGGAATGAGCCTGCAGCCTGGCCTGCAGTCCCAGGCTTGCCCTGGGCACTGCTAGGTCGGGACCCATCCCAGGCTCAGCCAGGCCTCCCTAGGGCCTGTGCTGGCCTAGGCCTCTGCCAGCCAGCAGCAACTCGATGGAGCACAGTTCTTTCGAGAAGACCCCAGCGTGTGGCTGTGTGTCACTTGCACTGCTCGGAAGCTGCAGGTCCAGAGGCTGTGTGTGCACGTGGCCATTGGGGCCTGAGGACAAAACACTCAGAACCCCACTTTCAAGCAGGACCCCTGCCACCATGTAGCTGCCTGCCACACCCCCTTGCTGCCTGTGCTGTCTTCACTGCTGGCACGCCTCGGTGTGCACCGGCCAGTCAAAGCCAAGGAAACCGGGTGCTTGCTCTCCCCTAGCTAGGAATTCCTCCTACAGCACTCTGGACCAGGGGACACGTGCCCCTGGACCAGCAGCCTGCAAGGAAGCTGCAGCTTAGCCATCCAGAAAGGCCTGCAGCACTTGGCAGGAAGCCTTCTGCTAAGGAAAGCTTTCCCACTCCAAAGCCTTGGAGGAGTTCATGCATGCTCGGACAAGCAGCGTTTGTCACCACAGAGCATTGGGTGCCTCAAACCTCCCCTGTGGCTTCCGAGCACCGTCCCACCCACATGCCCTTGGCATCCACTCTGTTGCCAGAAGGAGGTCCTAAGCAGGACTCTCTCACTTCTGGAGCCAGAGTGCCCCCTGCTTGGAACGTTCCTCAGGAACTCATTTGAGCGAGGCTTCTCCTCCCATGCTTGTCAGCCAGCAGATGATGCCATCGTTCCGCTGGAAAACTCTCTGCTTTGCCTTCAGCCATGGATCGCCTAGCTGAACTCTCTCTGCCTCCAGGAGAAACTGCAGTGTGCATGCAGCCTACAGAAAGGAGAGTGCCTTTTCCTGAGCACTGCTATGCTGAGGCCACTCCCTGAAGACCTCCAAGGGCCTTCTCTCCCCTAACACAGTCGTGCCATTGAGCCAACCCAGGGAGCAAAGATCACCCTTGGCAGGACTCAGGGTGTGGCCTGTGTGTGGTTTCTTGGCTGGAGATGGGCAGGTCCTGAAGATTAGTGCCCACTTGTGAATGGGATCTGATGGGCATAGCCGGCATTCCCTGGTTGTGCAGCAGGCGATCTGGGGCCTCCAAGCTGCATGCAAATCCCCTCCCTGGCTGCCCCTCTTGCTTCTTCTCTGCTGCCAAGCCTCTCTCACCACACATGCGTCTCATCGAAAGGAGCAGTCTGCTTGCCATTCTTGGCAAGGACCTCATCTCACAAGCCTCGTTTGCTCAAAGGGGCGTGCAAATTGACCCAGAGCCTCCAGAGGAGCTGCACTCTCTCCAGCCACAAAGGCCTGCAGGCGAGTCCATGACAGCCTGCTGCATGGAGGGCTTCTATGGGAGAGTGCCATTCTTCCCTGGTGGGGGCTCTTTCTCACACTGCTTTCCGTGGGGAAACACTGTGTGTGCCAAGTGTCTCCTGGGGGCAGAAAATGTCTCCCCAGTGCCAGAGGAGCAGGGAATCCTCTTTGTACACAGAGCAATGTTCTAGGCACACCTCCCATGCTGGGAGATCCCCACTTCCCCAATGGTCCTACTGCCTCAGGAACACACTTTTAGGGAGTGTGGCTCTGACAGGCAGGGCGGCCCGAGTGAGGCATGTGGATTGCAGGCCAAAGCCACTGCACTGAGCATGGCACCTGGAAGTCCTAGCTGAAGGCTCTCTGCAGCAGGCCCAACCTGGAATGAGCCTGCAGCCTGGCCTGCAGTCCCAGGCTTGCCCTGGGCACTGCTAGGTCGGGACCCATCCCAGGCTCAGCCAGGCCTCCCTAGGGCCTGTGCTGGCCTAGGCCTCTGCCAGCCAGCAGCACCTCGATGGAGCACAGTTCTTTCGAGAAGACACCAGCGTGTGGCTGTGTGTCACTTGCACTGCTCGGAAGCTGCAGGTCCAGAGGCTGTGTGTGCACGTGGCCATTGGGGCCTGAGGACAAAACACTCAGAACCCCACTTTCAAGCAGGACCCCTGCCACCATGTAGCTGCCTGCCACACCCCCTTGCTGCCTGTGCTGTCTTCACTGCTGGCACGCCTCTGTGTGCACAGGCCAGTCGAAGCCAAGGAAACCGGGTGCTTGCTCTCCCCTAGCTAGGAATTCCTCCTACAGCACTCTGGACCAGGGGACACGTGCCCCTGGACCAGCAGCCTGCAAGGAAGCTGCAGCTTAGCCATCCAGAAAGGCCTGCAGCACTTGGCAGGAAGCCTTCTGCTAAGGAAAGCTTTCCCACTCCAAAGCCTTGGAGGAGTTCATGCATGCTCGGACAAGCAGCGTTTGTCACCACAGAGCATTGGGTGCCTCAAACCTCCCCTGTGGCTTCCGAGCACCGTCCCACCCACATGCCCTTGGCATCCACTCTGTTGCCAGAAGGAGGTCCTAAGCAGGACTCTCTCACTTCTGGAGCCAGAGTGCCCCCTGCTTGGAACATTCCTCAGGAACTCATTTGAGCGAGGCTTCTCCTCCCATGCTTGTCAGCCAGCAGATGATGCCATCGTTCCGCTGGAAAACTCTCTGCTTTGCCTTCAGCCATGGATCGCCTAGCTGAACTCTCTCTGCCTCCAGGAGAAACTGCAGTGTGCATGCAGCCTACAGAAAGGAGAGTGCCTTTTCCTGAGCACTGCTATGCTGAGGCCACTCCCTGAAGACCTCCAAGGGCCTTCTCTGCCCTAACACACTCGTGCCATTCAGCCAACCCAGGGAGCAAAGATCACCCTTGGCAGGACTCAGGGTGTGGCCTGTGTGTGGTTTCTTGGCTGGAGATGGGCAGGTCCTGAAGCTTAGTGCCCACTTGTGAATGGGATCTGATGGGCATAGCCGGCATTCCCTGGTTGTGCAGCAGGCGATCTGGGGCCTCCAAGCTGCATGCAAATCCCCTCCCTGGCTGCCCCTCTTGCTTCTTCTCTGCTGCCAAGCCTCTCTCACCACACATGCGTCTCATTGAAAGGAGCAGGCTGCTTGCCATTCTTGGCAAGGACCTCATCCCACAAGCCTCGTTTGCTCAAAGGGGCGTGCAAATTGACCCAGAGCCTCCAGAGGAGCTGCACTCTCTCCAGCCACAAAGGCCTGCAGGCGAGTCCATGACAGCCTGCTGCATGGAGGGCTTCTATGGGAGAGGGCCATGCTTCCCTGGTGGGGGCTCTTTCTCACACTGCTTTCCGTGGGTAAACACTGTGTGTGCCAAGTGTCTCCTGGGGGCAGAAAATGTCTCCCCAGTGCCAGAGGAGCAGGGAATCCTCTTTGTACACAGAGCAATGTTCTAGGCACACCTCCCATGCTGGGAGATCCCCACTTCCCCAATGGTCCTACTGCCTCAGGAACACACTTTTAGGGAGTGTGGCTCTGACAGGCAGGGCGGCCCGAGTGAGGCATGTGGATTGCAGGCCAAAGCCACTGCACTGAGCATGGCACCTGGAAGTCCTAGCTGAAGGCTCTCTGCAGCAGGCCCAACCTGGAATGAGCCTGCAGCCTGGCCTGCAGTCCCAGGCTTGCCCTGGGCACTGCTAGGTCGGGACCCATCCCAGGCTCAGCCAGGCCTCCCTAGGGCCTGTGCTGGCCTAGGCCTCTGCCAGCCAGCAGCACATCGATGGAGCACAGTTTTTTCGAGAAGACCCCAGCGTGTGGCTGTGTGTCACTTGCACTGCTCGGAAGCTGCAGGTCCAGAGGCTGTGTGTGCACGTGGCCATTGGGGCCTGAGGACAAAACACTCAGAACCCCACTTTCAAGCAGGACCCCTGCCACCATGTAGCTGCCTTCCACACCCCCTTGCTGCCTGCGCTGTCTTCACTGCTGGCACGCCTCTGTGTGCACAGGCCAGTTGAAGCCAAGTAAACCGGGTGCTTGCTCTCCCCTAGCTAGGAATTCCTCCTACAGCACTCTGGACCAGGGGACACGTGCCCCTGGACCAGCAGCCTGCAAGGAAGCTGCAGCTTAGCCATCCAGAAAGGCCTGCAGCACTTGGCAGGAAGCCTTCTGCTAAGGAAAGCTTTCCCAATCCAAAGCCTTGGAGGAGTTCATGCATGCTCGGACAAGCAGCGTTTGTCACCACAGAGCATTGGGTGCCTCAAACCTCCCCTGTGGCTTCCGAGCACCGTCCCACCCACATGCCCTTGGCATCCACTCTGTTGCCAGAAGGAGGTCCTAAGCAGGACTCTCTCACTTCTGGAGCCAGAGTGCCCCCTGCTTGGAACGTTCCTCAGGAACTCATTTGAGCGAGGCTTCTCCTCCCATGCTTGTCAGCCAGCAGATGATGCCATCGTTCCGCTGGAAAACTCTCTGCTTTGCCTTCAGCCATGGATCGCCTAGCTGAACTCTCTCTGCCTCCAGGAGAAACTGCAGTGTGCATGCAGCCTACAGAAAGGAGAGTGCCTTTTCCTGAGCACTGCTATGCTGAGGCCACTCCCTGAAGACCTCCAAGGGCCTTCTCTCCCCTAACACACTCGTGCCATTCAGCCAACCCAGGGAGCAAAGATCACCCTTGGCAGGACTCAGGGTGTGGCCTGTGTGTGGTTTCTTGGCTGGAGATGGGCAGGTCCTGAAGCTTAGTGCCCACTTGTGAATGGGATCTGATGGGCATAGCCGGCATTCCCTGGTTGTGCAGCAGGCGATCTGGGGCCTCCAAGCTGCATGCAAATCCCCTCCCTGGCTGCCCCTCTTGCTTCTTCTCTGCTGCCAAGCCTCTCTCACCACACATGCGTCTCATCGAAAGGAGCAGGCTGCTTGCCATTCTTGGCAAGGACCTCATCCCACAAGCCTCGTTTGCTCAAAGGGGCGTGCAAATTGACCCAGAGCCTCCAGAGGAGCTGCACTCTCTCCAGCCACAAAGGCCTGCAGGCGAGTCCATGACAGCCTGCTGCATGGAGGGCTTCTATGGGAGAGTGCCATTCTTCCCTGGTGGGGGCTCTTTCTCACACTGCTTTCCGTGGGGAAACACTGTGTGTGCCAAGTGTCTCCTGGGGGCAGAAAATGTCTCCCCAGTGCCAGAGGAGCAGGGAATCCTCTTTGTACACAGAGCAATGTTCTAGGCACACCTCCCATGCTGGGAGATCCCCACTTCCCCAACGGTCCAACTGCCTCAGGAACACACTTTTAGGGAGTGTGGTTCTGACAGGCAGGGCGGCCCAAGTGAGGCATGTGGATTGCAGGCCAAAGCCACTGCACTGAGCATGGCACCTGGAAGTCCTAGCTGAAGGCTCTCTGCAGCAGGCCCAACCTGGAATGAGCCTGCAGCCTGGCCTGCAGTCCCAGGCTTGCCCTGGGCACTGCTAGGTCGGGACCCATCCCAGGCTCAGCCAGGCCTCCCTAGGGCCTGTGCTGGCCTAGGCCTCTGCCAGCCAGCAGCACCTCGATGGAGCACAGTTCTTTCGAGAAGACCCCAGCGTGTGGCTGTGTGTCACTTGCACTGCTCGGAAGCTGCAGGTCCAGAGGCTGTGTGTGCACATGGCCATTGGGGCCTGAGGACAAAACACTCAGAACCCCACTTTCAAGCAGGACCCCTGCCACCATGTAGCTGCCTGCCACACCCCCTTGCTGCCTGTGCTGTCTTCACTGCTGGCACGCCTCTGTGTGCACAGGCCAGTCGAAGCCAAGGAAACCGGGTGCTTGGTCTCCCCTAGCTAGGAATTCCTCCTACAGCACTCTGGACCAGGGGACACGTGCCCCTGGACCAGCAGCCTGCAAGGAAGCTGCAGCTTAGCCATCCAGAAAGGCCTGCAGCACTTGGCAGGAAGCCTTCTGCTAAGGAAAGCTTTCCCACTCCAAAGCCTTGGAGGAGTTCATGCATGCTCGGACAAGCAGCGTTTGTCACCACAGAGCATTGGGTGCCTCAAACCTCCCCTGTGGCTTCCGAGCACCGTCCCACCCACATGCCCTTGGCATCCACTCTGTTGCCAGAAGGAGGTCCTAAGCAGGACTCTCTCACTTCTGGAGCCAGAGTGCCCCCTGCTTGGAACGTTCCTCAGGAACTCATTTGAGCGAGGCTTCTCCTCCCATGCTTGTCAGCCAGCAGATGATGCCATCGTTCCGCTGGAAAACTCTCTGCTTTGCCTTCAGCCATGGATCGCCTAGCTGAACTCTCTCTGCCTCCAGGAGAAACTGCAGTGTGCATGCAGCCTACAGAAAGGAGAGTGCCTTTTCCTGAGCACTGCTATGCTGAGGCCACTCCCTGAAGACCTCCAAGGGCCTTCTCTCCCCTAACACACTCGTGCCATTCAGCCAACCCAGGGAGCAAAGATCACCCTTGGCAGGACTCAGGGTGTGGCCTGTGTGTGGTTTCTTGGCTGGAGATGGGCAGGTCCTGAAGCTTAGTGCCCACTTGTGAATGGGATCTGATGGGCATAGCCGGCATTCCCTGGTTGTGCAGCAGGCGATCTGGGGCCTCCAAGCTGCATGCAAATCCCCTCCCTGGCTGCCCCTCTTGCTTCTTCTCTGCTGCCAAGCCTCTCTCACCACACATGCGTCTCATCGAAAGGAGCTGGCTGCTTGCCATTCTTGGCAAGGGCCTCATCCCACAAGCCTCGTTTGCTCAAAGGGGCGTGCAAATTGACCCAGAGCCTCCAGAGGAGCTGCACTCTCTCCAGCCACAAAGGCCTGCAGGCGAGTCCATGACAGCCTGCTGCATGGAGGGCTTCTATGGGAGAGTGCCATTCTTCCCTGGTGGGGGCTCTTTCTCACACTGCTTTCCGTGGGGAAACACTGTGTGTGCCAAGTGTCTCCTGGGGGCAGAAAATGTCTCCCCAGTGCCAGAGGAGCAGGGAATCCTCTTTGTACACAGAGCAATGTTCTAGGCACACCTCCCATGCTGGGAGATCCCCACTTCCCCAATGGTCCTACTGCCTCAGGAACACACTTTTAGGGAGTGTGGCTCTGACAGGCAGGGCGGCCCGAGTGAGGCATGTGGATTGCAGGCCAAAGCCACTGCACTGAGCATGGCACCTGGAAGTCCTAGCTGAAGGCTCTCTGCAGCAGGCCCAACCTGGAATGAGCCTGCAGCCTGGCCTGCAGTCCCAGGCTTGCCCTGGGCACTGCTAGGTCGGGACCCATCCCAGGCTCAGCCAGGCCTCCCTAGGGCCTGTGCTGGCCTAGGCCTCTGCCAGCCAGCAGCAACTCGATGGAGCACAGTTCTTTCGAGAAGACCCCAGCGTGTGGCTGTGTGTCACTTGCACTGCTCGGAAGCTGCAGGTCCAGAGGCTGTGTGTGCACGTGGCCATTGGGGCCTGAGGACAAAACACTCAGAACCCCACTTTCAAGCAGGACCCCTGCCACCATGTAGCTGCCTGCCACACCCCCTTGCTGCCTGTGCTGTCTTCACTGCTGGCACGCCTCGGTGTGCACCGGCCAGTCAAAGCCAAGGAAACCGGGTGCTTGCTCTCCCCTAGCTAGGAATTCCTCCTACAGCACTCTGGACCAGGGGACACGTGCCCCTGGACCAGCAGCCTGCAAGGAAGCTGCAGCTTAGCCATCCAGAAAGGCCTGCAGCACTTGGCAGGAAGCCTTCTGCTAAGGAAAGCTTTCCCACTCCAAAGCCTTGGAGGAGTTCATGCATGCTCGGACAAGCAGCGTTTGTCACCACAGAGCATTGGGTGCCTCAAACCTCCCCTGTGGCTTCCGAGCACCGTCCCACCCACATGCCCTTGGCATCCACTCTGTTGCCAGAAGGAGGTCCTAAGCAGGACTCTCTCACTTCTGGAGCCAGAGTGCCCCCTGCTTGGAACGTTCCTCAGGAACTCATTTGAGCGAGGCTTCTCCTCCCATGCTTGTCAGCCAGCAGATGATGCCATCGTTCCGCTGGAAAACTCTCTGCTTTGCCTTCAGCCATGGATCGCCTAGCTGAACTCTCTCTGCCTCCAGGAGAAACTGCAGTGTGCATGCAGCCTACAGAAAGGAGAGTGCCTTTTCCTGAGCACTGCTATGCTGAGGCCACTCCCTGAAGACCTCCAAGGGCCTTCTCTCCCCTAACACAGTCGTGCCATTGAGCCAACCCAGGGAGCAAAGATCACCCTTGGCAGGACTCAGGGTGTGGCCTGTGTGTGGTTTCTTGGCTGGAGATGGGCAGGTCCTGAAGATTAGTGCCCACTTGTGAATGGGATCTGATGGGCATAGCCGGCATTCCCTGGTTGTGCAGCAGGCGATCTGGGGCCTCCAAGCTGCATGCAAATCCCCTCCCTGGCTGCCCCTCTTGCTTCTTCTCTGCTGCCAAGCCTCTCTCACCACACATGCGTCTCATCGAAAGGAGCAGTCTGCTTGCCATTCTTGGCAAGGACCTCATCTCACAAGCCTCGTTTGCTCAAAGGGGCGTGCAAATTGACCCAGAGCCTCCAGAGGAGCTGCACTCTCTCCAGCCACAAAGGCCTGCAGGCGAGTCCATGACAGCCTGCTGCATGGAGGGCTTCTATGGGAGAGTGCCATTCTTCCCTGGTGGGGGCTCTTTCTCACACTGCTTTCCGTGGGGAAACACTGTGTGTGCCAAGTGTCTCCTGGGGGCAGAAAATGTCTCCCCAGTGCCAGAGGAGCAGGGAATCCTCTTTGTACACAGAGCAATGTTCTAGGCACACCTCCCATGCTGGGAGATCCCCACTTCCCCAATGGTCCTACTGCCTCAGGAACACACTTTTAGGGAGTGTGGCTCTGACAGGCAGGGCGGCCCGAGTGAGGCATGTGGATTGCAGGCCAAAGCCACTGCACTGAGCATGGCACCTGGAAGTCCTAGCTGAAGGCTCTCTGCAGCAGGCCCAACCTGGAATGAGCCTGCAGCCTGGCCTGCAGTCCCAGGCTTGCCCTGGGCACTGCTAGGTCGGGACCCATCCCAGGCTCAGCCAGGCCTCCCTAGGGCCTGTGCTGGCCTAGGCCTCTGCCAGCCAGCAGCACCTCGATGGAGCACAGTTCTTTCGAGAAGACACCAGCGTGTGGCTGTGTGTCACTTGCACTGCTCGGAAGCTGCAGGTCCAGAGGCTGTGTGTGCACGTGGCCATTGGGGCCTGAGGACAAAACACTCAGAACCCCACTTTCAAGCAGGACCCCTGCCACCATGTAGCTGCCTGCCACACCCCCTTGCTGCCTGTGCTGTCTTCACTGCTGGCACGCCTCTGTGTGCACAGGCCAGTCGAAGCCAAGGAAACCGGGTGCTTGCTCTCCCCTAGCTAGGAATTCCTCCTACAGCACTCTGGACCAGGGGACACGTGCCCCTGGACCAGCAGCCTGCAAGGAAGCTGCAGCTTAGCCATCCAGAAAGGCCTGCAGCACTTGGCAGGAAGCCTTCTGCTAAGGAAAGCTTTCCCACTCCAAAGCCTTGGAGGAGTTCATGCATGCTCGGACAAGCAGCGTTTGTCACCACAGAGCATTGGGTGCCTCAAACCTCCCCTGTGGCTTCCGAGCACCGTCCCACCCACATGCCCTTGGCATCCACTCTGTTGCCAGAAGGAGGTCCTAAGCAGGACTCTCTCACTTCTGGAGCCAGAGTGCCCCCTGCTTGGAACATTCCTCAGGAACTCATTTGAGCGAGGCTTCTCCTCCCATGCTTGTCAGCCAGCAGATGATGCCATCGTTCCGCTGGAAAACTCTCTGCTTTGCCTTCAGCCATGGATCGCCTAGCTGAACTCTCTCTGCCTCCAGGAGAAACTGCAGTGTGCATGCAGCCTACAGAAAGGAGAGTGCCTTTTCCTGAGCACTGCTATGCTGAGGCCACTCCCTGAAGACCTCCAAGGGCCTTCTCTGCCCTAACACACTCGTGCCATTCAGCCAACCCAGGGAGCAAAGATCACCCTTGGCAGGACTCAGGGTGTGGCCTGTGTGTGGTTTCTTGGCTGGAGATGGGCAGGTCCTGAAGCTTAGTGCCCACTTGTGAATGGGATCTGATGGGCATAGCCGGCATTCCCTGGTTGTGCAGCAGGCGATCTGGGGCCTCCAAGCTGCATGCAAATCCCCTCCCTGGCTGCCCCTCTTGCTTCTTCTCTGCTGCCAAGCCTCTCTCACCACACATGCGTCTCATTGAAAGGAGCAGGCTGCTTGCCATTCTTGGCAAGGACCTCATCCCACAAGCCTCGTTTGCTCAAAGGGGCGTGCAAATTGACCCAGAGCCTCCAGAGGAGCTGCACTCTCTCCAGCCACAAAGGCCTGCAGGCGAGTCCATGACAGCCTGCTGCATGGAGGGCTTCTATGGGAGAGGGCCATGCTTCCCTGGTGGGGGCTCTTTCTCACACTGCTTTCCGTGGGTAAACACTGTGTGTGCCAAGTGTCTCCTGGGGGCAGAAAATGTCTCCCCAGTGCCAGAGGAGCAGGGAATCCTCTTTGTACACAGAGCAATGTTCTAGGCACACCTCCCATGCTGGGAGATCCCCACTTCCCCAATGGTCCTACTGCCTCAGGAACACACTTTTAGGGAGTGTGGCTCTGACAGGCAGGGCGGCCCGAGTGAGGCATGTGGATTGCAGGCCAAAGCCACTGCACTGAGCATGGCACCTGGAAGTCCTAGCTGAAGGCTCTCTGCAGCAGGCCCAACCTGGAATGAGCCTGCAGCCTGGCCTGCAGTCCCAGGCTTGCCCTGGGCACTGCTAGGTCGGGACCCATCCCAGGCTCAGCCAGGCCTCCCTAGGGCCTGTGCTGGCCTAGGCCTCTGCCAGCCAGCAGCACATCGATGGAGCACAGTTTTTTCGAGAAGACCCCAGCGTGTGGCTGTGTGTCACTTGCACTGCTCGGAAGCTGCAGGTCCAGAGGCTGTGTGTGCACGTGGCCATTGGGGCCTGAGGACAAAACACTCAGAACCCCACTTTCAAGCAGGACCCCTGCCACCATGTAGCTGCCTTCCACACCCCCTTGCTGCCTGCGCTGTCTTCACTGCTGGCACGCCTCTGTGTGCACAGGCCAGTTGAAGCCAAGTAAACCGGGTGCTTGCTCTCCCCTAGCTAGGAATTCCTCCTACAGCACTCTGGACCAGGGGACACGTGCCCCTGGACCAGCAGCCTGCAAGGAAGCTGCAGCTTAGCCATCCAGAAAGGCCTGCAGCACTTGGCAGGAAGCCTTCTGCTAAGGAAAGCTTTCCCAATCCAAAGCCTTGGAGGAGTTCATGCATGCTCGGACAAGCAGCATTTGTCACCACAGAGCATTGGGTGCCTCAAACCTCCCCTGTGGCTTCCGAGCACCGTCCCACCCACATGCCCTTGGCATCCACTCTGTTGCCAGAAGGAGGTCCTAAGCAGGACTCTCTCACTTCTGGAGCCAGAGTGCCCCCTGCTTGGAACGTTCCTCAGGAACTCATTTGAGCGAGGCTTCTCCTCCCATGCTTGTCAGCCAGCAGATGATGCCATCGTTCCGCTGGAAAACTCTCTGCTTTGCCTTCAGCCATGGATCACCTAGCTGAACTCTCTCTGCCTCCAGGAGAAACTGCAGTGTGCATGCAGCCTACAGAAAGGAGAGTGCCTTTTCCTGAGCACTGCTATGCTGAGGCCACTCCCTGAAGACCTCCTAGGGCCTTCTCTCCCCTAACACACTCGTGCCATTCAGCCAACCCAGGGAGCAAAGATCACCCTTGGCAGGACTCAGGGTGTGGCCTGTGTGTGGTTTCTTGGCTGGAGATGGGCAGGTCCTGAAGCTTAGTGCCCACTTGTGAATGGGATCTGATGGGCATAGCCGGCATTCCCTGGTTGTGCAGCAGGCGATCTGGGGCCTCCAAGCTGCATGCAAATCCCCTCCCTGGCTGCCCCTCTTGCTTCTTCTCTGCTGCCAAGCCTCTCTCACCACACACGCATCTCATCGAAAGGAGCAGGCTGCTTGCCATTCTTGGCAAGGACCTCATCCCACAAGCCTCGTTTGCTCAAAGGGGCGTGCAAATTGACCGAGAGCCTGCAGAGGAGCTGCACTCTCTCCAGCCATAAAGGCCTGCAGGCGAGTCCATGACAGCCTGCTGCATGGAGGGCTTCTATGGGAGAGGGCCATTCTTCCCTGGTGGGGGCTCTTTCTCACACTGCTTTCCGTGGGGAAACACTGTGTGTGCCAAGTGTCTCCTGGGGGCAGAAAATGTCTCCCAAGTGCCAGAGGAGCAGGGAATCCTCTTTGTACACAGAGCAATGTTCTAGGCACACCTCCCATGCTGGGAGATCCCCACTTCCCCAACGGTCCAACTGCCTCAGGAACACACTTTTAGGGAGTGTGCTTCTGACAGGCAGGGCGGCCCGAGTGAGGCATGTGGATTGCAGGCCAAAGCCACTGCACTGAGCATGGCACCTGGAAGTCCTAGCTGAAGGCTCTCTGCAGCAGGCCCAACCTGGAATGAGCCTGCAGCCTGGCCTGCAGTCCCAGGCTTGCCCTGGGCACTGCTAGGTCGGGACCCATCCCAGGCTCAGCCAGGCCTCCCTAGGGCCTGTGCTGGCCTAGGCCTCTGCCAGCCAGCAGCACCTCGATGGAGCACAGTTCTTTCGAGAAGACACCAGCGTGTGGCTGTGTGTCACTTGCACTGCTCGGAAGCTGCAGGTCCAGAGGCTGTGTGTGCACGTGGCCATTGGGGCCTGAGGACAAAACACTCAGAACCCCACTTTCAAGCAGGACCCCTGCCACCATGTAGCTGCCTGCCACACCCCCTTGCTGCCTGTGCTGTCTTCACTGCTGGCACGCCTCTGTGTGCACAGGCCAGTCGAAGCCAAGGAAACCGGGTGCTTGCTCTCCCCTAGCTAGGAATTCCTCCTACAGCACTCTGGACCAGGGGACACGTGCCCCTGGACCAGCAGCCTGCAAGGAAGCTGCAGCTTAGCCATCCAGAAAGGCCTGCAGCACTTGGCAGGAAGCCTTCTGCTAAGGAAAGCTTTCCCACTCCAAAGCCTTGGAGGAGTTCATGCATGCTCGGACAAGCAGCGTTTGTCACCACAGAGCATTGGGTGCCTCAAACCTCCCCTGTGGCTTCCGAGCACCGTCCCACCCACATGCCCTTGGCATCCACTCTGTTGCCAGAAGGAGGTCCTAAGCAGGACTCTCTCACTTCTGGAGCCAGAGTGCCCCCTGCTTGGAACATTCCTCAGGAACTCATTTGAGCGAGGCTTCTCCTCCCATGCTTGTCAGCCAGCAGATGATGCCATCGTTCCGCTGGAAAACTCTCTGCTTTGCCTTCAGCCATGGATCGCCTAGCTGAACTCTCTCTGCCTCCAGGAGAAACTGCAGTGTGCATGCAGCCTACAGAAAGGAGAGTGCCTTTTCCTGAGCACTGCTATGCTGAGGCCACTCCCTGAAGACCTCCAAGGGCCTTCTCTGCCCTAACACACTCGTGCCATTCAGCCAACCCAGGGAGCAAAGATCACCCTTGGCAGGACTCAGGGTGTGGCCTGTGTGTGGTTTCTTGGCTGGAGATGGGCAGGTCCTGAAGCTTAGTGCCCACTTGTGAATGGGATCTGATGGGCATAGCCGGCATTCCCTGGTTGTGCAGCAGGCGATCTGGGGCCTCCAAGCTGCATGCAAATCCCCTCCCTGGCTGCCCCTCTTGCTTCTTCTCTGCTGCCAAGCCTCTCTCACCACATATGCGTCTCATTGAAAGGAGCAGGCTGCTTGCCATTCTTGGCAAGGACCTCATCCCACAAGCCTCGTTTGCTCAAAGGGGCGTGCAAATTGACCCAGAGCCTCCAGAGGAGCTGCACTCTCTCCAGCCACAAAGGCCTGCAGGCGAGTCCATGACAGCCTGCTGCATGGAGGGCTTCTATGGGAGAGGGCCATGCTTCCCTGGTGGGGGCTCTTTCTCACACTGCTTTCCGTGGGTAAACACTGTGTGTGCCAAGTGTCTCCTGGGGGCAGAAAATGTCTCCCCAGTGCCAGAGGAGCAGGGAATCCTCTTTGTACACAGAGCAATGTTCTAGGCACACCTCCCATGCTGGGAGATCCCCACTTCCCCAATGGTCCTACTGCCTCAGGAACACAGTTTTAGGGAGTGTGGCTCTGACAGGCAGGGCGGCCCGAGTGAGGCATGTGGATTGCAGGCCAAAGCCACTGCACTGAGCATGGCACCTGGAAGTCCTAGCTGAAGGCTCTCTGCAGCAGGCCCAACCTGGAATGAGCCTGCAGCCTGGCCTGCAGTCCCAGGCTTGCCGTGGGCACTGCTAGGTCGGGACCCATCCCAGGCTCAGCCAGGCCTCCCTAGGGCCTGTGCTGGCCTAGGCCTCTGCCAGCCAGCAGCACATCGATGGAGCACAGTTTTTTCGAGAAGACCCCAGCGTGTTGCTGTGTGTCACTTGCACTGCTCGGAAGCTGCAGGTCCAGAGGCTGTGTGTGCACGTGGCCATTGGGGCCTGAGGACAAAACACTCAGAACCCCACTTTCAAGCAGGACCCCTGCCACCATGTAGCTGCCTTCCACACCCCCTTGCTGCCTGCGCTGTCTTCACTGCTGGCACGCCTCTGTGTGCACAGGCCAGTTGAAGCCAAGTAAACCGGGTGCTTGCTCTCCCCTAGCTAGGAATTCCTCCTACAGCACTCTGGACCAGGGGACACGTGCCCCTGGACCAGCAGCCTGCAAGGAAGCTGCAGCTTAGCCATCCAGAAAGGCCTGCAGCACTTGGCAGGAAGCCTTCTGCTAAGGAAAGCTTTCCCAATCCAAAGCCTTGGAGGAGTTCATGCATGCTCGGACAAGCAGCATTTGTCACCACAGAGCATTGGGTGCCTCAAACCTCCCCTGTGGCTTCCGAGCACCGTCCCACCCACATGCCCTTGGCATCCACTCTGTTGCCAGAAGGAGGTCCTAAGCAGGACTCTCTCACTTCTGGAGCCAGAGTGCCCCCTGCTTGGAACGTTCCTCAGGAACTCATTTGAGCGAGGCTTCTCCTCCCATGCTTGTCAGCCAGCAGATGATGCCATCGTTCCGCTGGAAAACTCTCTGCTTTGCCTTCAGCCATGGATCACCTAGCTGAACTCTCTCTGCCTCCAGGAGAAACTGCAGTGTGCATGCAGCCTACAGAAAGGAGAGTGCCTTTTCCTGAGCACTGCTATGCTGAGGCCACTCCCTGAAGACCTCCTAGGGCCTTCTCTCCCCTAACACACTCGTGCCATTCAGCCAACCCAGGGAGCAAAGATCACCCTTGGCAGGACTCAGGGTGTGGCCTGTGTGTGGTTTCTTGGCTGGAGATGGGCAGGTCCTGAAGCTTAGTGCCCACTTGTGAATGGGATCTGATGGGCATAGCCGGCATTCCCTGGTTGTGCAGCAGGCGATCTGGGGCCTCCAAGCTGCATGCAAATCCCCTCCCTGGCTGCCCCTCTTGCTTCTTCTCTGCTGCCAAGCCTCTCTCACCACACACGCGTCTCATCGAAAGGAGCAGGCTGCTTGCCATTCTTGGCAAGGACCTCATCCCACAAGCCTCGTTTGCTCAAAGGGGCGTGCAAATTGACCGAGAGCCTGCAGAGGAGCTGCACTCTCTCCAGCCATAAAGGCCTGCAGGCGAGTCCATGACAGCCTGCTGCATGGAGGGCTTCTATGGGAGAGGGCCATTCTTCCCTGGTGGGGGCTCTTTCTCACACTGCTTTCCGTGGGGAAACACTGTGTGTGCCAAGTGTCTCCTGGGGGCAGAAAATGTCTCCCAAGTGCCAGAGGAGCAGGGAATCCTCTTTGTACACAGAGCAATGTTCTAGGCACACCTCCCATGCTGGGAGATCCCCACTTCCCCAACGGTCCAACTGCCTCAGGAACACACTTTTAGGGAGTGTGCTTCTGACAGGCAGGGCGGCCCGAGTGAGGCATGTGGATTGCAGGCCAAAGCCACTGCACTGAGCATGGCACCTGGAAGTCCTAGCTGAAGGCTCTCTGCAGCAGGCCCAACCTGCAATGAGCCTGCAGCCTGGCCTGCAGTCCCAGGCTTGCCCTGGGCACTGCTAGGTCGGGACCCATCCCAGGCTCAGCCAGGCCTCCCTAGGGCCTGTGCTGGCCTAGGCCTCTGCCAGCCAGCAGCACCTCGATGGAGCACAGTTTTTTCGAGAAGACACCAGCGTGTGGCTGTGTGTCACTTGCACTGCTCGGAAGCTGCAGGTCCAGAGGCTGTGTGTGCACGTGGCCATTGGGGCCTGAGGACAAAACACTCAGAACTCCACTTTCAAGCAGGACCCCTGCCACCATGTAGCTGCCTGCCACACCCCCTTGCTGCCTGCGCTGTCTTCACTGCTGGCAGGCCTCTGTGTGCACAGGCCAGTCGAAGCCAAGGAAACCGGGTGCTTGCTCTCCCCTAGCTAGGAATTCCTCCTACAGCACTCTGGACCAGGGGACACGTGCCCCTGGACCAGCAGCCTGCAAGGAAGCTGCAGCTGAGCCATCCAGAAAGGCCTGCAGCACTTGGCAGGAAGCCTTCTGCTAAGGAAAGCTTTCCCAATCCAAAGCCTTGGAGGAGTTCATGCATGCTCGGACAAGCAGCGTTTGTCACCACAGAGCATTGGGTGCCTCAAACCTCCCCTGTGGCTTCCGAGCACCGTCCCACCCACATGCCCTTGGCATCCACTCTGTTGCCAGAAGGAGGTCCTAAGCAGGACTCTCTCACTTCTGGAGCCAGAGTGCCCCCTGCTTGGAACGTTCCTCAGGAACTCATTTGAGCGAGGCTTCTCCTCCCATGCTTGTCAGCCAGCAGATGATGCCATCGTTCCGCTGGAAAACTCTCTGCTTTGCCTTCAGCCATGGATCGCCTAGCTGAACTCTCTCTGCCTCCAGGAGAAACTGCAGTGTGCATGCAGCCTACAGAAAGGAGAGTGCCTTTTCCTGAGCACTGCTATGCTGAGGCCACTCCCTGAAGACCTCCTAGGGCCTTCTCTGCCCTAACACACTCGTGCCATTCAGCCAACCCAGGGAGCAAAGATCACCCTTGGCAGGACTCAGGGTGTGGCCTGTGTGTGGTTTCTTGGCTGGAGATGGGCAGGTCCTGAAGCTTAGTGCCCACTTGTGAATGGGATCTGATGGGCATAGCCGGCATTCCCTGGTTGTGCAGCAGGCGATCTGGGGCCTCCAAGCTGCATGCAAATCCCCTCCCTGGCTGCCCCTCTTGCTTCTTCTCTGCTGCCAAGCCTCTCTCACCACACATGCGTCTCATCGAAAGGAGCAGGCTGCTTGCCATTCTTGGCAAGGACCTCATCCCACAAGCCTCGTTTGCTCAAAGGGGCGTGCAAATTGACCGAGAGCCTGCAGAGGAGCTGCACTCTCTCCAGCCATAAAGGCCTGCAAGCGAGTCCATGACAGCCTGCTGCATGGAGGGCTTCTATGGGAGAGGGCCATTCTTCCCTGGTGGGGGCTCTTTCTCACACTGCTTTCCGTGGGGAAACACTGTGTGTGCCAAGTGTCTCCTGGGGGCAGAAAATGTCTCCCCAGTGCCAGAGGAGCAGGGAATCCTCTTTGTACACAGAGCAATGTTCTAGGCACACCTCCCATGCTGGGAGATCCCCACTTCCCCAATGGTCCTACTGCCTCAGGAACACACTTTTAGGGAGTGTGGCTCTGACAGGCAGGGCGGCCCGAGTGAGGCATGTGGATTGCAGGCCAAAGCCACTGCACTGAGCATGGCACCTGGAAGTCCTAGCTGAAGGCTCTCTGCAGCAGGCCCAACCTGGAATGAGCCTGCAGCCTGGCCTGCAGTCCCAGGCTTGCCCTGGGCACTGCTAGGTCGGGACCCATCCCAGGCTCAGCCAGGCCTCCCTAGGGCCTGTGCTGGCCTAGGCCTCTGCCAGCCAGCAGCACCTCGATGGAGCACAGTTTTTTCGAGAAGACACCAGCGTGTGGCTGTGTGTCACTTGCACTGCTCGGAAGCTGCAGGTCCAGAGGCTGTGTGTGCACGTGGCCATTGGGGCCTGAGGACAAAACACTCAGAACCCCACTTTCAAGCAGGACCCCTGCCACCATGTAGCTGCCTTCCACACCCCCTTGCTGCCTGCGCTGTCTTCACTGCTGGCACGCCTCTGTGTGCACAGGCCAGTTGAAGCCAAGGAAACCGGGTGCTTGCTCTCCCCTAGCTAGGAATTCCTCCTACAGCACTCTGGACCAGGGGACACGTGCCCCTGGACCAGCAGCCTGCAAGGAAGCTGCAGCTTAGCCATCCAGAAAGGCCTGCAGCACTTGGCAGGAAGCCTTCTGCTAAGGAAAGCTTTCCCAATCCAAAGCCTTGGAGGAGTTCATGCATGCTCGGACAAGCAGCATTTGTCACCACAGAGCATTGGGTGCCTCAAACCTCCCCTGTGGCTTCCGAGCACCGTCCCACCCACATGCCCTTGGCATCCACTCTGTTGCCAGAAGGAGGTCCTAAGCAGGACTCTCTCACTTCTGGAGCCAGAGTGCCCCCTGCTTGGAACGTTCCTCAGGAACTCATTTGAGCGAGGCTTCTCCTCCCATGCTTGTCAGCCAGCAGATGATGCCATCGTTCCGCTGGAAAACTCTCTGCTTTGCCTTCAGCCATGGATCGCCTAGCTGAACTCTCTCTGCCTCCAGGAGAAACTGCAGTGTGCATGCAGCCTACAGAAAGGAGAGTGCCTTTTCCTGAGCACTGCTATGCTGAGGCCACTCCCTGAAGACCTCCTAGGGCCTTCTCTCCCCTAACACACTCGTGCCATTCAGCCAACCCAGGGAGCAAAGATCACCCTTGGCAGGACTCAGGGTGTGGCCTGTGTGTGGTTTCTTGGCTGGAGATGGGCAGGTCCTGAAGCTTAGTGCCCACTTGTGAATGGGATCTGATGGGCATAGCCGGCATTCCCTGGTTGTGCAGCAGGCGATCTGGGGCCTCCAAGCTGCATGCAAATCCCCTCCCTGGCTGCCCCTCTTGCTTCTTCTCTGCTGCCAAGCCTCTCTCACCACACATGCGTCTCATCGAAAGGAGCAGGCTGCTTGCCATTCTTGGCAAGGGCCTCATCCCACAAGCCTCGTTTGCTCAAAGGGGCGTGCAAATTGACCCAGAGCCTCCAGAGGAGCTGCACTCTCTCCAGCCACAAAGGCCTGCAGGCGAGTCCATGACAGCCTGCTGCATGGAGGGCTTCTATGGGAGAGTGCCATTCTTCCCTGGTGGGGGCTCTTTCTCACACTGCTTTCCGTGGGGAAACACTGTGTGTGCCAAGTGTCTCCTGGGGGCAGAAAATGTCTCCCCAGTGCCAGAGGAGCAGGGAATCCTCTTTGTACACAGAGCAATGTTCTAGGCACACCTCCCATGCTGGGAGATCCCCACATCCCCAATGGTCCTACTGCCTCAGGAACACACTTTTAGGGAGTGTGGTTCTGACAGGCAGGGCGGCCCGAGTGAGGCATGTGGATTGCAGGCCAAAGCCACTGCACTGAGCATGGCACCTGGAAGTCCTAGCTGAAGGCTCTCTGCAGCAGGCCCAACCTGGAATGAGCCTGCAGCCTGGCCTGCAGTCCCAGGCTTGCCCTGGGCACTGCTAGGTCGGGACCCATCCCAGGCTCAGCCAGGCCTCCCTAGGGCCTGTGCTGGCCTAGGCCTCTGCCAGCCAGCAGCACCTCGATGGAGCACAGTTTTTTCGAGAAGACACCAGCGTGTGGCTGTGTGTCACTTGCACTGCTCGGAAGCTGCAGGTCCAGAGGCTGTGTGTGCACGTGGCCATTGGGGCCTGAGGACAAAACACTCAAACTCCACTTTCAAGCAGGACCCCTGCCACCATGTAGCTGCCTGCCACACCCCCTTGCTGCCTGCGCTGTCTTCACTGCTGGCACGCCTCTGTGTGCACAGGCCAGTCGAAGCCAAGGAAACCGGGTGCTTGCTCTCCCCTAGCTAGGAATTCCTCCTACAGCACTCTGGACCAGGGGACACGTGCCCCTGGACCAGCAGCCTGCAAGGAAGCTGCAGCTTAGCCATCCAGAAAGGCCTGCAGCACTTGGCAGGAAGCCTTCTGCTAAGGAAAGCTTTCCCAATCCAAAGCCTTGGAGGAGTTCATGCATGCTCGGACAAGCAGCGTTTGTCACCACAGAGCATTGGGTGCCTCAAACCTCCCCTGTGGCTTCCGAGCACCGTCCCACCCACATGCCCTTGGCATCCACTCTGTTGCCAGAAGGAGGTCCTAAGCAGGACTCTCTCACTTCTGGAGCCAGAGTGCCCCCTGCTTGGAACATTCCTCAGGAACTCATTTGAGCAAGGCTTCTCCTCCCATGCTTGTCAGCCAGCAGATGATGCCATCGTTCCGCTGGAAAACTCTCTGCTTTGCCTTCAGCCATGGATCGCCTAGCTGAACTCTCTCTGCCTCCAGGAGAAACTGCAGTGTGCATGCAGCCTACAGAAAGGAGAGTGCCTTTTCCTGAGCACTGCTATGCTGAGGCCACTCCCTGAAGACCTCCAAGGGCCTTCTCTGCCCTAACACACTCGTGCCATTCAGCCAACCCAGGGAGCAAAGATCACCCTTGGCAGGACTCAGGGTGTGGCCTGTGTGTGGTTTCTTGGCTGGAGATGGGCAGGTCCTGAAGCTTAGTGCCCACTTGTGAATGGGATCTGATGGGCATAGCCGGCATTCCCTGGTTGTGCAGCAGGCGATCTGGGGCCTCCAAGCTGCATGCAAATCCCCTCCCTGGCTGCCCCTCTTGCTTCTTCTCTGCTGCCAAGCCTCTCTCACCACACATGCGTCTCATCGAAAGGAGCAGGCTGCTTGCCATTCTTGGCAAGGGCCTCATCCCACAAGCCTCGTTTGCTCAAAGGGGCGTGCAAATTGACCCAGAGCCTCCAGAGGAGCTGCACTCTCTCCAGCCACAAAGGCCTGCAGGCGAGTCCATGACAGCCTGCTGCATGGAGGGCTTCTATGGGAGAGTGCCATTCTTCCCTGGTGGGGGCTCTTTCTCACACTGCTTTCCGTGGGGAAACACTGTGTGTGCCAAGTGTCTCCTGGGGGCAGAAAATGTCTCCCCAGTGCCAGAGGAGCAGGGAATCCTCTTTGTACACAGAGCAATGTTCTAGGCACACCTCCCATGCTGGGAGATCCCCACTTCCCCAACGGTCCAACTGCCTCAGGAACACACTTTTAGGGAGTGTGGTTCTGACAGGCAGGGCGGCCCGAGTGAGGCATGTGGATTGCAGGCCAAAGCCACTGCACTGAGCATGGCACCTGGAAGTCCTAGCTGAAGGCTCTCTGCAGCAGGCCCAACCTGGAATGAGCCTGCAGCCTGGCCTGCAGTCCCAGGCTTGCCCTGGGCACTGCTAGGTCGGGACCCATCCCAGGCTCAGCCAGGCCTCCCTAGGGCCTGTGCTGGCCTAGGCCTCTGCCAGCCAGCAGCACCTCGATGGAGCACAGTTTTTTCGAGAAGACACCAGCGTGTGGCTGTGTGTCACTTGCACTGCTCGGAAGCTGCATGTCCAGGGGCTGTGTGTGCACGTGGCCATTGGGGCCTGAGGACAAAACACTCAGAACTCCACTTTCAAGCAGGACCCCTGCCACCATGTAGCTGCCTGCCACACCCCCTTGCTGCCTGCGCTGTCTTCACTGCTGGCAGGCCTCTGTGTGCACAGGCCAGTCGAAGCCAATGAAACCGGGTGCTTGCTCTCCCCTAGCTAGGAATTCCTCCTACAGCACTCTGGACCAGGGGACACGTGCCCCTGGACCAGCAGCCTGCAAGGAAGCTACAGCTTAGCCATCCAGAAAGGCCTGCAGCACTTGGCAGGAAGCCTTCTGCTAAGGAAAGCTTTCCCAATCCAAAGCCTTGGAGGAGTTCATGCATGCTCGGACAAGCAGCGTTTGTCACCACAGAGCATTGGGTGCCTCAAACCTCCCCTGTGGCTTCCGAGCACCGTCCCACCCACATGCCCTTGGCATCCACTCTGTTGCCAGAAGGAGGTCCTAAGCAGGACTCTCTCACTTCTGGAGCCAGAGTGCCCCCTGCTTGGAACGTTCCTCAGGAACTCATTTGAGTGAGGCTTCTCCTCCCATGCTTGTCAGCCAGCAGATGATGCCATCATTCCGCTGGAAAACTCTCTGCTTTGCCTTCAGCCATGGATCGCCTAGCTGAACTCTCTCTGCCTCCAGGAGAAACTGCAATGTGCATGCAGCCTACAGAAAGGAGAGTGCCTTTTCCTGAGCACTGCTATGCTGAGGCCACTCCCTGAAGACCTCCAAGGGCCTTCTCTGCCCTAACACACTCGTGCCATTCAGCCAACCCAGGGAGCAAAGATCACCCTTGGCAGGACTCAGGGTGTGGCCTGTGTGTGGTTTCTTGGCTGGAGATGGGCAGGTCCTGAAGCTTAGTGCCCACTTGTGAATGGGATCTGATGGGCATAGCCGGCATTCCCTGGTTGTGCAGCAGGCGATCTGGGGCCTCCAAGCTGCATGCAAATCCCCTCCCTGGCTGCCCCTCTTGCTTCTTCTCTGCTGCCAAGCCTCTCTCACCACACATGCGTCTCATCAAAAGGAGCAGGCTGCTTGCCATTCTTGGCAAGGACCTCATCCCACAAGCCTCGTTTGCTCAAAGGGGCGTGCAAATTGACCCAGAGCCTCCAGAGGAGCTGCACTCTCTCCAGCCACAAAGGCCTGCAGGCGAGTCCATGACAGCCTGCTGCATGGAGGGCTTCTATGGGAGAGGGCCATGCTTCCCTGGTGGGGGCTCTTTCTCACACTGCTTTCCGTGGGGAAACACTGTGTGTGCCAAGTGTCTCCTGGGGGCAGAAAATGTCTCCCCAGTGCCAGAGGAGCAGGGAATCCTCTTTGTACACAGAGCAATGTTCTAGGCACACCTCCCATGCTGGGAGATCCCCACTTCCCCAATGGTCCTACTGCCTCAGGAACACACTTTTAGGGAGTGTGGCTCTGACAGGCAGGGCGGCCCGAGTGAGGCATGTGGATTGCAGGCCAAAGCCACTGCACTGAGCATGGCACCTGGAAGTCCTAGCTGAAGGCTCTCTGCAGCAGGCCCAACCTGGAATGAGCCTGCAGCCTGGCCTGCAGTCCCAGGCTTGCCCTGGGCACTGCTAGGTCGGGACCCATCCCAGGCTCAGCCAGGCCTCCCTAGGGCCTGTGCTGGCCTAGGCCTCTGCCAGCCAGCAGCACATCGATGGAGCACAGTTTTTTCGAGAAGACACCAGCGTGTGGCTGTGTGTCACTTGCACTGCTCGGAAGCTGCAGGTCCAGAGGCTGTGTGTGCACCTGGCCATTGGGGCCTGAGGACAAAACACTCAGAACCCCACTTTCAAGCAGGACCCCTGCCACCATGTAGCTGCCTTCCACACCCCCTTGCTGCCTGCGCTGTCTTCACTGCTGGCACGCCTCTGTGTGCACAGGCCAGTTGAAGCCAAGTAAACCGGGTGCTTGCTCTCCCCTAGCTAGGAATTCCTCCTACAGCACTCTGGACCAGGGGACACGTGCCCCTGGACCAGCAGCCTGCAAGGAAGCTGCAGCTTAGCCATCCAGAAAGGCCTGCAGCACTTGGCAGGAAGCCTTCTGCTAAGGAAAGCTTTCCCAATCCAAAGCCTTGGAGGAGTTCATGCATGCTCAGACAAGCAGCATTTGTCACCACAGAGCATTGGGTGCCTCAAACCTCCCCTGTGGCTTCCGAGCACCGTCCCACCCACATGCCCTTGGCATCCACTCTGTTGCCAGAAGGAGGTCCTAAGCAGGACTCTCTCACTTCTGGAGCCAGAGTGCCCCCTGCTTGGAACGTTCCTCAGGAACTCATTTGAGCGAGGCTTCTCCTCCCATGCTTGTCAGCCAGCAGATGATGCCATCGTTCCGCTGGAAAACTCTCTGCTTTGCCTTCAGCCATGGATCGCCTAGCTGAACTCTCTCTGCCTCCAGGAGAAACTGCAGTGTGCATGCAGCCTACAGAAAGGAGAGTGCCTTTTCTTGAGCACTGCTATGCTGAGGCCACTCCCTGAAGACCTCCTAGGGCCTTCCCTCCCCTAACACACTCGTGCCATTCAGCCAACCCAGGGAGCAAAGATCACCCTTGGCAGGACTCAGGGTGTGGCCTGTGTGTGGTTTCTTGGCTGGAGATGGGCAGGTCCTGAAGCTTAGTGCCCACTTGTGAATGGGATCTGATGGGCATAGCCGGCATTCCCTGGTTGTGCAGCAGGCGATCTGGGGCCTCCAAGCTGCATGCAAATCCCCTCCCTGGCTGCCCCTCTTGCTTCTTCTCTGCTGCCAAGCCTCTCTCACCACACATGCGTCTCATCGAAAGGAGCAGGCTGCTTGCCATTCTTGGCAAGGACCTCATCCCACAAGCCTCGTTTGCTCAAAGGGGCGTGCAAATTGACCCAGAGCCTGCAGAGGAGCTGCACTCTCTCCAGCCATAAAGGCCTGCAGGCGAGTCCATGACAGCCTGCTGCATGGAGGGCTTCTATGGGAGAGGGCCATTCTTCCCTGGTGGGGGCTCTTTCTCACACTGCTTTCCGTGGGGAAACACTGTGTGTGCCAAGTGTCTCCTGGGGGCAGAAAATGTCTCCCCAGTGCCAGAGGAGCAGGGAATCCTCTTTGTACACAGAGCAATGTTCTAGGCACACCTCCCATGCTGGGAGATCCCCACTTCCCCAACGGTCCAACTGCCTCAGGAACACACTTTTAGGGAGTGTGGTTCTGACAGGCAGGGCGGCCCGAGTGAGGCATGTGGATTGCAGGCCAAAGCCACTGCACTGAGCATGGCACCTGGAAGTCCTAGCTGAAGGCTCTCTGCAGCAGGCCCAACCTGGAATGAGCCTGCAGCCTGGCCTGCAGTCCCAGGCTTGCCCTGGGCACTGCTAGGTCGGGACCCATCCCAGGCTCAGCCAGGCCTCCCTAGGGCCTGTGCTGGCCTAGGCCTCTGCCAGCCAGCAGCACCTCGATGGAGCACAGTTTTTTCGAGAAGACACCAGCGTGTGGCTGTGTGTCACTTGCACTGCTCGGAAGCTGCATGTCCAGAGGCTGTGTGTGCACGTGGCCATTGGGGCCTGAGGACAAAACACTCAGAACTCCACTTTCAAGCAGGACCCCTGCCACCATGTAGCTGCCTGCCACACCCCCTTGCTGCCTGCGCTGTCTTCACTGCTGGCAGGCCTCTGTGTGCACAGGCCAGTCGAAGCCAAGGAAACCGGGTGCTTGCTCTCCCCTAGCTAGGAATTCCTCCTACAGCACTCTGGACCAGGGGACACGTGCCCCTGGACCAGCAGCCTGCAAGGAAGCTGCAGCTTAGCCATCCAGAAAGGCCTGCAGCACTTGGCAGGAAGCCTTCTGCTAAGGAAAGCTTTCCCAATCCAAAGCCTTGGAGGAGTTCATGCATGCTCGGACAAGCAGCGTTTGTCACCACAGAGCATTGGGTGCCTCAAACCTCCCCTGTGGCTTCCGAGCACCGTCCCACCCACATGCCCTTGGCATCCACTCTGTTGCCAGAAGGAGGTCCTAAGCAGGACTCTCTCACTTCTGGAGCCAGAGTGCCCCCTGCTTGGAACGTTCCTCAGGAACTCATTTGAGCGAGGCTTCTCCTCCCATGCTTGTCAGCCAGCAGATGATGTCATCATTCCGCTGGAAAACTCTCTGCTTTGCCTTCAGCCATGGATCGCCTAGCTGAACTCTCTCTGCCTCCAGGAGAAACTGCAGTGTGCATGCAGCCTACAGAAAGGAGAGTGCCTTTTCCTGAGCACTGCTATGCTGAGGCCACTCCCTGAAGACCTCCTAGGGCCTTCTCTGCCCTAACACACTCGTGCCATTCAGCCAACCCAGGGAGCAAAGATCACCCTTGGCAGGACTCAGGGTGTGGCCTGTGTGTGGTTTCTTGGCTGGAGATGGGCAGGTCCTGAAGCTTAGTGCCCACTTGTGAATGGGATCTGATGGGCATAGCCGGCATTCCCTGGTTGTGCAGCAGGCGATCTGGGGCCTCCAAGCTGCATGCAAATCCCCTCCCTGGCTGCCCCCTTGCTTCTTCTCTGCTGCCAAGCCTCTCTCACCACACATGCGTCTCATCGAAAGGAGCAGGCTGCTTGCCATTCTTGGCAAGGACCTCATCCCACAAGCCTCGTTTGCTCAAAGGGGCGTGCAAATTGACCGAGAGCCTGCAGAGGAGCTGCACTCTCTCCAGCCATAAAGGCCTGCAGGCGAGTCCATGACAGCCTGCTGCATGGAGGGCTTCTATGGGAGAGTGCCATTCTTCCCTGGTGGGGGCTCTTTCTCACACTGCTTTCCGTGGGGAAACACTGTGTGTGCCAAGTGTCTCCTGGGGGCAGAAAATGTCTCCCCAGTGCCAGAGGAGCAGGGAATCCTCTTTGTACACAGAGCAATGTTCTAGGCACACCTCCCATGCTGGAAGATCCCCACATCCCCAACGGTCCAACTGCCTCAGGAACACACTTTTAGGGAGTGTGGTTCTGACAGGCAGGGCGGCCCGAGTGAGGCATGTGGATTGCAGGCCAAAGCCACTGCACTGAGCATGGCACCTGGAAGTCCTAGCTGAAGGCTCTCTGCAGCAGGCCCAACCTGGAATGAGCCTGCAGCCTGGCCTGCAGTCCCAGGCTTGCCCTGGGCACTGCTAGGTCGGGACCCATCCCAGGCACAGCCAGGCCTCCCTAGGGCCTGTGCTGGCCTAGGCCTCTGCCAGCCAGCAGCACCTCGATGGAGCACAGTTTTTTCGAGAAGACACCAGCGTGTGGCTGTGTGTCACTTGCACTGCTCGGAAGCTGCATGTCCAGAGGCTGTGTGTGCACGTGGCCATTGGGGCCTGAGGACAAAACACTCAGAACTCCACTTTCAAGCAGGACCCCTGCCACCATGTAGCTGCCTGCCACACCCCCTTGCTGCCTGCGCTGTCTTCACTGCTGGCACGCCTCTGTGTGCACAGGCCAGTCGAAGCCAAGGAAACCGGGTGCTTGGTCTCCCCTAGCTAGGAATTCCTCCTACAGCACTCTGGACCAGGGGACACGTGCCCCTGGACCAGCAGCCTGCAAGGAAGCTGCAGCTGAGCCATCCAGAAAGGCCTGCAGCACTTGGCAGGAAGCCTTCTGCTAAGGAAAGCTTTCCCACTCCAAAGCCTTGGAGGAGTTCATGCATGCTCGGACAAGCAGCGTTTGTCACCACAGAGCATTGGGTGCCTCAAACCTCCCCTGTGGCTTCCGAGCACCGTCCCACCCACATGCCCTTGGCATCCACTCTGTTGCCAGAAGGAGGTCCTAAGCAGGACTCTCTCACTTCTGGAGCCAGAGTGCCCCCTGCTTGGAACGTTCCTCAGGAACTCATTTGAGCGAGGCTTCTCCTCCCATGCTTGTCAGCCAGCAGATGATGCCATCGTTCCACTGGAAAACTCTCTGCTTTGCCTTCAGCCATGGATCGCCTAGCTGAACTCTCTCTGCCTCCAGGAGAAACTGCAGTGTGCATGCAGCCTACAGAAAGGAGAGTGCCTTTTCCTGAGCACTGCTATGCTGAGGCCACTCCCTGAAGACCTCCTAGGGCCTTCTCTCCCCTAACACACTCGTGCCATTCAGCCAACCCAGGGAGCAAAGATCACCCTTGGCAGGACTCAGGGTGTGGCCTGTGTGTGGTTTCTTGGCTGTAGATGGGCAGGTCCTGAAGCTTAGTGCCCACTTGTGAATGGGATCTGATGGGCATAGCCGGCATTCCCTGGTTGTGCAGCAGGCGATCTGGGGCCTCCAAGCTGCATGCAAATCCCCTCCCTGGCTGCCCCTCTTGCTTCTTCTCTGCTGCCAAGCCTCTCTCACCACACATGCGTCTCATCGAAAGGAGCAGGCTGCTTGCCATTCTTGGCAAGGGCCTCATCCCACAAGCCTCGTTTGCTCAAAGGGGCGTGCAAATTGACCCAGAGCCTCCAGAGGAGCTGCACTCTCTCCAGCCACAAAGGCCTGCAGGCGAGTCCATGACAGCCTGCTGCATGGAGGGCTTCTATGGGAGAGGGCCATGCTTCCCTGGTGGGGGCTCTTTCTCACACTGCTTTCCGTGGGGAAACACTGTGTGTGCCAAGTGTCTCCTGGGGGCAGAAAATGTCTCCCCAGTGCCAGAGGAGCAGGGAATCCTCTTTGTACACAGAGCAATGTTCTAGGCACACCTCCCATGCTGGGAGATCCCCACTTCCCCAATGGTCCTACTGCCTCAGGAACACACTTTTAGGGAGTGTGGCTCTGACAGGCAGGGCGGCCCGAGTGAGGCATGTGGATTGCAGGCCAAAGCCACTGCACTGAGCATGGCACCTGGAAGTCCTAGCTGAAGGCTCTCTGCAGCAGGCCCAACCTGGAATGAGCCTGCAGCCTGGCCTGCAGTCCCAGGCTTGCCCTGGGCACTGCTAGGTCGGGACCCATCCCAGGCTCAGCCAGGCCTCCCTAGGGCCTGTGCTGGCCTAGGCCTCTGCCAGCCAGCAGCACCTCGATGGAGCACAGTTTTTTCGAGAAGACACCAGCGTGTGGCTGTGTGTCACTTGCACTGCTCGGAAGCTGCATGTCCAGAGGCTGTGTGTGCACGTGGCCATTGGGGCCTGAGGACAAAACACTCAGAACTCCACTTTCAAGCAGGACCCCTGCCACCATGTAGCTGCCTGCCACACCCCCTTGCTGCCTGCGCTGTCTTCACTGCTGGCAGGCCTCTGTGTGCACAGGCCAGTCGAAGCCAAGGAAACCGGGTGCTTGCTCTCCCCTAGCTAGGAATTCCTCCTACAGCACTCTGGACCAGGGGACACGTGCCCCTGGACCAGCAGCCTGCAAGGAAGCTGCAGCTTAGCCATCCAGAAAGGCCTGCAGCACTTGGCAGGAAGCCTTCTGCTAAGGAAAGCTTTCCCAATCCAAAGCCTTGGAGGAGTTCATGCATGCTCGGACAAGCAGCGTTTGTCACCACAGAGCATTGGGTGCCTCAAACCTCCCCTGTGGCTTCCGAGCACCGTCCCACCCACATGCCCTTGGCATCCACTCTGTTGCCAGAAGGAGGTCCTAAGCAGGACTCTCTCACTTCTGGAGCCAGAGTGCCCCCTGCTTGGAACGTTCCTCAGGAACTCATTTGAGCGAGGCTTCTCCTCCCATGCTTGTCAGCCAGCAGATGATGTCATCATTCCGCTGGAAAACTCTCTGCTTTGCCTTCAGCCATGGATCGCCTAGCTGAACTCTCTCTGCCTCCAGGAGAAACTGCAGTGTGCATGCAGCCTACAGAAAGGAGAGTGCCTTTTCCTGAGCACTGCTATGCTGAGGCCACTCCCTGAAGACCTCCTAGGGCCTTCTCTGCCCTAACACACTCGTGCCATTCAGCCAACCCAGGGAGCAAAGATCACCCTTGGCAGGACTCAGGGTGTGGCCTGTGTGTGGTTTCTTGGCTGGAGATGGGCAGGTCCTGAAGCTTAGTGCCCACTTGTGAATGGGATCTGATGGGCATAGCCGGCATTCCCTGGTTGTGCAGCAGGCGATCTGGGGCCTCCAAGCTGCATGCAAATCCCCTCCCTGGCTGCCCCCTTGCTTCTTCTCTGCTGCCAAGCCTCTCTCACCACACATGCGTCTCATCGAAAGGAGCAGGCTGCTTGCCATTCTTGGCAAGGACCTCATCCCACAAGCCTCGTTTGCTCAAAGGGGCGTGCAAATTGACCGAGAGCCTGCAGAGGAGCTGCACTCTCTCCAGCCATAAAGGCCTGCAGGCGAGTCCATGACAGCCTGCTGCATGGAGGGCTTCTATGGGAGAGTGCCATTCTTCCCTGGTGGGGGCTCTTTCTCACACTGCTTTCCGTGGGGAAACACTGTGTGTGCCAAGTGTCTCCTGGGGGCAGAAAATGTCTCCCCAGTGCCAGAGGAGCAGGGAATCCTCTTTGTACACAGAGCAATGTTCTAGGCACACCTCCCATGCTGGAAGATCCCCACATCCCCAACGGTCCAACTGCCTCAGGAACACACTTTTAGGGAGTGTGGTTCTGACAGGCAGGGCGGCCCGAGTGAGGCATGTGGATTGCAGGCCAAAGCCACTGCACTGAGCATGGCACCTGGAAGTCCTAGCTGAAGGCTCTCTGCAGCAGGCCCAACCTGGAATGAGCCTGCAGCCTGGCCTGCAGTCCCAGGCTTGCCCTGGGCACTGCTAGGTCGGGACCCATCCCAGGCACAGCCAGGCCTCCCTAGGGCCTGTGCTGGCCTAGGCCTCTGCCAGCCAGCAGCACCTCGATGGAGCACAGTTTTTTCGAGAAGACACCAGCGTGTGGCTGTGTGTCACTTGCACTGCTCGGAAGCTGCATGTCCAGAGGCTGTGTGTGCACGTGGCCATTGGGGCCTGAGGACAAAACACTCAGAACTCCACTTTCAAGCAGGACCCCTGCCACCATGTAGCTGCCTGCCACACCCCCTTGCTGCCTGCGCTGTCTTCACTGCTGGCACGCCTCTGTGTGCACAGGCCAGTCGAAGCCAAGGAAACCGGGTGCTTGGTCTCCCCTAGCTAGGAATTCCTCCTACAGCACTCTGGACCAGGGGACACGTGCCCCTGGACCAGCAGCCTGCAAGGAAGCTGCAGCTGAGCCATCCAGAAAGGCCTGCAGCACTTGGCAGGAAGCCTTCTGCTAAGGAAAGCTTTCCCACTCCAAAGCCTTGGAGGAGTTCATGCATGCTCGGACAAGCAGCGTTTGTCACCACAGAGCATGGGTGCCTCAAACCTCCCCTGTGGCTTCCGAGCACCGTCCCACCCACATGCCCTTGGCATCCACTCTGTTGCCAGAAGGAGGTCCTAAGCAGGACTCTCTCACTTCTGGAGCCAGAGTGCCCCCTGCTTGGAACGTTCCTCAGGAACTCATTTGAGCGAGGCTTCTCCTCCCATGCTTGTCAGCCAGCAGATGATGCCATCGTTCCGCTGGAAAACTCTCTGCTTTGCCTTCAGCCATGGATCGCCTAGCTGAACTCTCTCTGCCTCCAGGAGAAACTGCAGTGTGCATGCAGCCTACAGAAAGGAGAGTGCCTTTTCCTGAGCACTGCTATGCTGAGGCCACTCCCTGAAGACCTCCTAGGGCCTTCTCTCCCCTAACACACTCGTGCCATTCAGCCAACCCAGGGAGCAAAGATCACCCTTGGCAGGACTCAGGGTGTGGCCTGTGTGTGGTTTCTTGGCTGTAGATGGGCAGGTCCTGAAGCTTAGTGCCCACTTGTGAATGGGATCTGATGGGCATAGCCGGCATTCCCTGGTTGTGCAGCAGGCGATCTGGGGCCTCCAAGCTGCATGCAAATCCCCTCCCTGGCTGCCCCTCTTGCTTCTTCTCTGCTGCCAAGCCTCTCTCACCACACATGCGTCTCATCGAAAGGAGCAGGCTGCTTGCCATTCTTGGCAAGGGCCTCATCCCACAAGCCTCGTTTGCTCAAAGGGGCGTGCAAATTGACCCAGAGCCTCCAGAGGAGCTGCACTCTCTCCAGCCACAAAGGCCTGCAGGCGAGTCCATGACAGCCTGCTGCATGGAGGGCTTCTATGGGAGAGGGCCATGCTTCCCTGGTGGGGGCTCTTTCTCACACTGCTTTCCGTGGGGAAACACTGTGTGTGCCAAGTGTCTCCTGGGGGCAGAAAATGTCTCCCCAGTGCCAGAGGAGCAGGGAATCCTCTTTGTACACAGAGCAATGTTCTAGGCACACCTCCCATGCTGGGAGATCCCCACTTCCCCAATGGTCCTACTGCCTCAGGAACACACTTTTAGGGAGTGTGGCTCTGACAGGCAGGGCGGCCCGAGTGAGGCATGTGGATTGCAGGCCAAAGCCACTGCACTGAGCATGGCACCTGGAAGTCCTAGCTGAAGGCTCTCTGCAGCAGGCCCAACCTGGAATGAGCCTGCAGCCTGGCCTGCAGTCCCAGGCTTGCCCTGGGCACTGCTAGGTCGGGACCCATCCCAGGCTCAGCCAGGCCTCCCTAGGGCCTGTGCTGGCCTAGGCCTCTGCCAGCCAGCAGCACCTCGATGGAGCACAGTTTTTTCGAGAAGACCCCAGCGTGTGGCTGTGTGTCACTTGCACTGCTCGGAAGCTGCAGGTCCAGAGGCTGTGTGTGCACGTGGCCATTGGGGCCTGAGGACAAAACACTCAGAACTCCACTTTCAAGCAGGACCCCTGCCACCATGTAGCTGCCTGCCACACCCCCTTGCTGCCTGCGCTGTCTTCACTGCTGGCAGGCCTCTGTGTGCACAGGCCAGTCGAAGCCAAGGAAACCGGGTGCTTGCTCTCCCCTAGCTAGGAATTCCTCCTACAGCACTCTGGACCAGGGGACACGTGCCCCTGGACCAGCAGCCTGCAAGGAAGCTGCAGCTTAGCCATCCAGAAAGGCCTGCAGCACTTGGCAGGAAGCCTTCTGCTAAGGAAAGCTTTCCCAATCCAAAGCCTTGGAGGAGTTCATGCATGCTCGGACAAGCAGCGTTTGTCACCACAGAGCATTGGGTGCCTCAAACCTCCCCTGTGGCTTCCGAGCACCGTCCCACCCACATGCCCTTGGCATCCACTCTGTTGCCAGAAGGAGGTCCTAAGCAGGACTCTCTCACTTCTGGAGCCAGAGTGCCCCCTGCTTGGAACGTTCCTCAGGAACTCATTTGAGCGAGGCTTCTCCTCCCATGCTTGTCAGCCAGCAGATGATGCCATCGTTCCACTGGAAAACTCTCTGCTTTGCCTTCAGCCATGGATCGCCTAGCTGAACTCTCTCTGCCTCCAGGAGAAACTGCAGTGTGCATGCAGCCTACAGAAAGGAGAGTGCCTTTTCCTGAGCACTGCTATGCTGAGGCCACTCCCTGAAGACCTCCTAGGGCCTTCTCTCCCCTAACACACTCGTGCCATTCAGCCAACCCAGGGAGCAAAGATCACCCTTGGCAGGACTCAGGGTGTGGCCTGTGTGTGGTTTCTTGGCTGGAGATGGGCAGGTCCTGAAGCTTAGTGCCCACTTGTGAATGGGATCTGATGGGCATAGCCGGCATTCCCTGGTTGTGCAGCAGGCGATCTGGGGCCTCCAAGCTGCATGCAAATCCCCTCCCTGGCTGCCCCTCTTGCTTCTTCTCTGCTGCCAAGCCTCTGTCACCACACATGCGTCTCATCGAAAGGAGCAGGCTGCTTGCCATTCTTGGCAAGGACCTCATCCCACAAGCCTCGTTTGCTCAAAGGGGCGTGCAAATTGACCGAGAGCCTGCAGAGGAGCTGCACTCTCTCCAGCCATAAAGGCCTGCAGGCGAGTCCATGACAGCCTGCTGCATGGAGGGCTTCTATGGGAGAGTGCCATTCTTCCCTGGTGGGGGCTCTTTCTCACACTGCTTTCCGTGGGGAAACACTGTGTGTGCCAAGTGTCTCCTGGGGGCAGAAAATGTCTCCCCAGTGCCAGAGGAGCAGGGAATCCTCTTTGTACACAGAGCAATGTTCTAGGCACACCTCCCATGCTGGAAGATCCCCACTTCCCCAACGGTCCAACTGCCTCAGGAACACACTTTTAGGGAGTGTGGTTCTGACAGGCAGGGCGGCCCGAGTGAGGCATGTGGATTGCAGGCCAAAGCCACTGCACTGAGCATGGCACCTGGAAGTCCTAGCTGAAGGCTCTCTGCAGCAGGCCCAACCTGGAATGAGCCTGCAGCCTGGCCTGCAGTCCCAGGCTTGCCCTGGGCACTGCTAGGTCGGGACCCATCCCAGGCTCAGCCAGGCCTCCCTAGGGCCTGTGCTGGCCTAGGCCTCTGCCAGCCAGCAGCACATCGATGGAGCACAGTTTCTTCGAGAAGACACCAGCGTGTGGCTGTGTGTCACTTGCACTGCTCGGAAGCTGCAGGTCCAGAGGCTGTGTGTGCACGTGGCCATTGGGGCCTGAGGACAAAACACTCAGAACCCCACTTTCAAGCAGGACCCCTGCCACCATGTAGCTGCCTGCCACACCCCCTTGCTGCCTGCGCTGTCTTCACTGCTGGCAGGCCTCTGTGTGCACAGGCCAGTCGAAGCCAAGGAAACCGGGTGCTTGCTCTCCCCTAGCTAGGAATTCCTCCTACAGCACTCTGGACCAGGGGACACGTGCCCCTGGACCAGCAGCCTGCAAGGAAGCTGCAGCTTAGCCATCCAGAAAGGCCTGCAGCACTTGGCAGGAAGCCTTCTGCTAAGGAAAGCTTTCCCAATCCAAAGCCTTGGAGGAGTTCATGCATGCTCGGACAAGCAGCGTTTGTCACCACAGAGCATTGGGTGCCTCAAACCTCCCCTGTGGCTTCCGAGCACCGTCCCACCCACATGCCCTTGGCATCCATTCTGTTGCCAGAAGGAGGTCCTAAGCAGGACTCTCTCACTTCTGGAGCCAGAGTGCCCCCTGCTTGGAACGTTCCTCAGGAACTCATTTGAGCGAGGCTTCTCCTCCCATGCTTGTCAGCCAGCAGATGATGCCATCGTTCCGCTGGAAAACTCTCTGCTTTGCCTTCAGCCATGGATCGCCTAGCTGAACTCTCTCTGCCTCCAGGAGAAACTGCAGTGTGCATGCAGCCTACAGAAAGGAGAGTGCCTTTTCCTGAGCACTGCTATGCTGAGGCCACTCCCTGAAGACCTCCAAGGGCCTTCTCTGCCCTAACACACTCGTGCCATTCAGCCAACCCAGGGAGCAAAGATCACCCTTGGCAGGACTCCGGGTGTGGCCTGTGTGTGGTTTCTTGGCTGGAGATGGGCAGGTCCTGAAGCTTAGTGCCCACTTGTGAATGAGATCTGATGGGCATAGCCGGCATTCCCTGGTTGTGCAGCAGGCGATCTGGGGCCTCCAAGCTGCATGCAAATCCCCTCCCTGGCTGCCCCTCTTGCTTCTTCTCTGCTGCCAAGCCTCTCTCACCACACATGCGTCTCATCGAAAGGAGCAGGCTGCTTGCCATTCTTGGCAAAGACCTCATCCCACAAGCCTCGTTTGCTCAAAGGGGCGTGCAAATTGACCGAGAGCCTTCAGAGGAGCTGCACTCTCTCCAGCCACAAAGGCCTGCAGGCGAGTCCATGACAGCCTGCTGCATGGAGGGCTTCTATGGGAGAGTGCCATGCTTCCCTGGTGGGGGCTCTTTCTCACACTGCTTTCCGTGGGGAAACACTGTGTGTGCCAAGTGTCTCCTGGGGGCATAAAATGTCTCCCCAGTGCCAGAGGAGCAGGGAATCCTCTTTGTACACATAGCAATGTTCTAGGCACACCTCTCATGCTGGGAGATCCCCACTTCCCCAATGGTCCTACTGCCTCAGGAACACACTTTTAGGGAGTGTGGCTCTGACAGGCAGGGCGGCCCGAGTGAGGCATGTGGATTGCAGGCCAAAGCCACTGCACTGAGCATGGCACCTGGAAGTCCTAGCTGAAGGCTCTCTGCAGCAGGCCCAACCTGGAATGAGCCTGCAGCCTGGCCTGCAGTCCCAGGCTTGCCCTGGGCACTGCTAGGTCGGGACCCATCCCAGGCTCAGCCAGGCCTCCCTAGGGCCTGTGCTGGCCTAGGCCTCTGCCAGCCAGCAGCACATCGATGGAGCACAGTTTTTTCGAGAAGACACCAGCGTGTGGCTGTGTGTCACTTGCACTGCTCGGAAGCTGCAGGTCCAGAGGCTGTGTGTGCACGTGGCCATTGGGGCCTGAGGACAAAACACTCAGAACCCCACTTTCAAGCAGGACCCCTGCCACCATGTAGCTGCCTGCCACACCCCCTTGCTGCCTGCGCTGTCTTCACTGCTGGCAGGCCTCTGTGTGCACAGGCCAGTCGAAGCCAAGGAAACCGGGTGCTTGCTCTCCCCTAGCTAGGAATTCCTCCTACAGCACTCTGGACCAGGGGACACGTGCCCCTGGACCAGCAGCCTGCAAGGAAGCTGCAGCTTAGCCATCCAGAAAGGCCTGCAGCACTTGGCAGGAAGCCTTCTGCTAAGGAAAGCTTTCCCAATCCAAAGCCTTGGAGGAGTTCATGCATGCTCGGACAAGCAGCGTTTGTCACCACAGAGCATTGGGTGCCTCAAACCTCCCCTGTGGCTTCCGAGCACCGTCCCACCCACATGCCCTTGGCATCCATTCTGTTGCCAGAAGGAGGTCCTAAGCAGGACTCTCTCACTTCTGGAGCCAGAGTGCCCCCTGCTTGGAACGTTCCTCAGGAACTCATTTGAGCGAGGCTTCTCCTCCCATGCTTGTCAGCCAGCAGATGATGCCATCGTTCCGCTGGAAAACTCTCTGCTTTGCCTTCAGCCATGGATCGCCTAGCTGAACTCTCTCTGCCTCCAGGAGAAACTGCAGTGTGCATGCAGCCTACAGAAAGGAGAGTGCCTTTTCCTGAGCACTGCTATGCTGAGGCCACTCCCTGAAGACCTCCAAGGGCCTTCTCTGCCCTAACACACTCGTGCCATTCAGCCAACCCAGGGAGCAAAGATCACCCTTGGCAGGACTCAGGGTGTGGCCTGTGTGTGGTTTCTTGGCTGGAGATGGGCAGGTCCTGAAGCTTAGTGCCCACTTGTGAATGAGATCTGATGGGCATAGCCGGCATTCCCTGGTTGTGCAGCAGGCGATCTGGGGCCTCCAAGCTGCATGCAAATCCCCTCCCTGGCTGCCCCTCTTGCTTCTTCTCTGCTGCCAAGCCTCTCTCACCACACATGCGTCTCATCGAAAGGAGCAGGCTGCTTGCCATTCTTGGCAAAGACCTCATCCCACAAGCCTCGTTTGCTCAAAGGGGCGTGCAAATTGACCGAGAGCCTTCAGAGGAGCTGCACTCTCTCCAGCCACAAAGGCCTGCAGGCGAGTCCATGACAGCCTGCTGCATGGAGGGCTTCTATGGGAGAGTGCCATGCTTCCCTGGTGGGGGCTCTTTCTCACACTGCTTTCCGTGGGGAAACACTGTGTGTGCCAAGTGTCTCCTGGGGGCATAAAATGTCTCCCCAGTGCCAGAGGAGCAGGGAATCCTCTTTGTACACATAGCAATGTTCTAGGCACACCTCTCATGCTGGGAGATCCCCACTTCCCCAATGGTCCTACTGCCTCAGGAACACACTTTTAGGGAGTGTGGCTCTGACAGGCAGGGCGGCCCGAGTGAGGCATGTGGATTGCAGGCCAAAGCCACTGCACTGAGCATGGCACCTGGAAGTCCTAGCTGAAGGCTCTCTGCAGCAGGCCCAACCTGGAATGAGCCTGCAGCCTGGCCTGCAGTCCCAGGCTTGCCCTGGGCACTGCTAGGTCGGGACCCATCCCAGGCTCAGCCAGGCCTCCCTAGGGCCTGTGCTGGCCTAGGCCTCTGCCAGCCAGCAGCACCTCGATGGAGCACAGTTTTTTCGAGAAGACACCAGCGTGTGGCTGTGTGTCACTTGCACTGCTCGGAAGCTGCAGGTCCAGAGGCTGTGTGTGCACGTGGCCATTGGGGCCTGAGGACAAAACACTCAGAACCCCACTTTCAAGCAGGACCCCTGCCACCATGTAGCTGCCTGCCACACCCCCTTGCTGCCTGCGCTGTCTTCACTGCTGGCAGGCCTCTGTGTGCACAGGCCAGTCGAAGCCAAGGAAACCGGGTGCTTGCTCTCCCCTAGCTAGGAATTCCTCCTACAGCACTCTGGACCAGGGGACACGTGCCCCTGGACCAGCAGCCTGCAAGGAAGCTGCAGCTTAGCCATCCAGAAAGGCCTGCAGCACTTGGCAGGAAGCCTTCTGCTAAGGAAAGCTTTCCCAATCCAAAGCCTTGGAGGAGTTCATGCATGCTCGGACAAGCAGCGTTTGTCACCACAGAGCATTGGGTGCCTCAAACCTCCCCTGTGGCTTCCGAGCACCGTCCCACCCACATGCCCTTGGCATCCATTCTGTTGCCAGAAGGAGGTCCTAAGCAGGACTCTCTCACTTCTGGAGCCAGAGTGCCCCCTGCTTGGAACGTTCCTCAGGAACTCATTTGAGCGAGGCTTCTCCTCCCATGCTTGTCAGCCAGCAGATGATGCCATCGTTCCGCTGGAAAACTCTCTGCTTTGCCTTCAGCCATGGATCGCCTAGCTGAACTCTCTCTGCCTCCAGGAGAAACTGCAGTGTGCATGCAGCCTACAGAAAGGAGAGTGCCTTTTCCTGAGCACTGCTATGCTGAGGCCACTCCCTGAAGACCTCCAAGGGCCTTCTCTGCCCTAACACACTCGTGCCATTCAGCCAACCCAGGGAGCAAAGATCACCCTTGGCAGGACTCAGGGTGTGGCCTGTGTGTGGTTTCTTGGCTGGAGATGGGCAGGTCCTGAAGCTTAGTGCCCACTTGTGAATGGGATCTGATGGGCATAGCCGGCATTCCCTGGTTGTGCAGCAGGCGATCTGGGGCCTCCAAGCTGCATGCAAATCCCCTCCCTGGCTGCCCCTCTTGCTTCTTCTCTGCTGCCAAGCCTCTGTCACCACACATGCGTCTCATCGAAAGGAGCAGGCTGCTTGCCATTCTTGGCAAGGACCTCATCCCACAAGCCTCGTTTGCTCAAAGGGGCGTGCAAATTGACCGAGAGCCTGCAGAGGAGCTGCACTCTCTCCAGCCATAAAGGCCTGCAGGCGAGTCCATGACAGCCTGCTGCATGGAGGGCTTCTATGGGAGAGTGCCATTCTTCCCTGGTGGGGGCTCTTTCTCACACTGCTTTCCGTGGGGAAACACTGTGTGTGCCAAGTGTCTCCTGGGGGCAGAAAATGTCTCCCCAGTGCCAGAGGAGCAGGGAATCCTCTTTGTACACAGAGCAATGTTCTAGGCACACCTCCCATGCTGGAAGATCCCCACTTCCCCAACGGTCCAACTGCCTCAGGAACACACTTTTAGGGAGTGTGGTTCTGACAGGCAGGGCGGCCCGAGTGAGGCATGTGGATTGCAGGCCAAAGCCACTGCACTGAGCATGGCACCTGGAAGTCCTAGCTGAAGGCTCTCTGCAGCAGGCCCAACCTGGAATGAGCCTGCAGCCTGGCCTGCAGTCCCAGGCTTGCCCTGGGCACTGCTAGGTCGGGACCCATCCCAGGCTCAGCCAGGCCTCCCTAGGGCCTGTGCTGGCCTAGGCCTCTGCCAGCCAGCAGCACATCGATGGAGCACAGTTTCTTCGAGAAGACACCAGCGTGTGGCTGTGTGTCACTTGCACTGCTCGGAAGCTGCAGGTCCAGAGGCTGTGTGTGCACGTGGCCATTGGGGCCTGAGGACAAAACACTCAGAACCCCACTTTCAAGCAGGACCCCTGCCACCATGTAGCTGCCTGCCACACCCCCTTGCTGCCTGCGCTGTCTTCACTGCTGGCAGGCCTCTGTGTGCACAGGCCAGTCGAAGCCAAGGAAACCGGGTGCTTGCTCTCCCCTAGCTAGGAATTCCTCCTACAGCACTCTGGACCAGGGGACACGTGCCCCTGGACCAGCAGCCTGCAAGGAAGCTGCAGCTTAGCCATCCAGAAAGGCCTGCAGCACTTGGCAGGAAGCCTTCTGCTAAGGAAAGCTTTCCCAATCCAAAGCCTTGGAGGAGTTCATGCATGCTCGGACAAGCAGCGTTTGTCACCACAGAGCATTGGGTGCCTCAAACCTCCCCTGTGGCTTCCGAGCACCGTCCCACCCACATGCCCTTGGCATCCATTCTGTTGCCAGAAGGAGGTCCTAAGCAGGACTCTCTCACTTCTGGAGCCAGAGTGCCCCCTGCTTGGAACGTTCCTCAGGAACTCATTTGAGCGAGGCTTCTCCTCCCATGCTTGTCAGCCAGCAGATGATGCCATCGTTCCGCTGGAAAACTCTCTGCTTTGCCTTCAGCCATGGATCGCCTAGCTGAACTCTCTCTGCCTCCAGGAGAAACTGCAGTGTGCATGCAGCCTACAGAAAGGAGAGTGCCTTTTCCTGAGCACTGCTATGCTGAGGCCACTCCCTGAAGACCTCCAAGGGCCTTCTCTGCCCTAACACACTCGTGCCATTCAGCCAACCCAGGGAGCAAAGATCACCCTTGGCAGGACTCCGGGTGTGGCCTGTGTGTGGTTTCTTGGCTGGAGATGGGCAGGTCCTGAAGCTTAGTGCCCACTTGTGAATGAGATCTGATGGGCATAGCCGGCATTCCCTGGTTGTGCAGCAGGCGATCTGGGGCCTCCAAGCTGCATGCAAATCCCCTCCCTGGCTGCCCCTCTTGCTTCTTCTCTGCTGCCAAGCCTCTCTCACCACACATGCGTCTCATCGAAAGGAGCAGGCTGCTTGCCATTCTTGGCAAAGACCTCATCCCACAAGCCTCGTTTGCTCAAAGGGGCGTGCAAATTGACCGAGAGCCTTCAGAGGAGCTGCACTCTCTCCAGCCACAAAGGCCTGCAGGCGAGTCCATGACAGCCTGCTGCATGGAGGGCTTCTATGGGAGAGTGCCATGCTTCCCTGGTGGGGGCTCTTTCTCACACTGCTTTCCGTGGGGAAACACTGTGTGTGCCAAGTGTCTCCTGGGGGCATAAAATGTCTCCCCAGTGCCAGAGGAGCAGGGAATCCTCTTTGTACACATAGCAATGTTCTAGGCACACCTCTCATGCTGGGAGATCCCCACTTCCCCAATGGTCCTACTGCCTCAGGAACACACTTTTAGGGAGTGTGGCTCTGACAGGCAGGGCGGCCCGAGTGAGGCATGTGGATTGCAGGCCAAAGCCACTGCACTGAGCATGGCACCTGGAAGTCCTAGCTGAAGGCTCTCTGCAGCAGGCCCAACCTGGAATGAGCCTGCAGCCTGGCCTGCAGTCCCAGGCTTGCCCTGGGCACTGCTAGGTCGGGACCCATCCCAGGCTCAGCCAGGCCTCCCTAGGGCCTGTGCTGGCCTAGGCCTCTGCCAGCCAGCAGCACATCGATGGAGCACAGTTTTTTCGAGAAGACACCAGCGTGTGGCTGTGTGTCACTTGCACTGCTCGGAAGCTGCAGGTCCAGAGGCTGTGTGTGCACGTGGCCATTGGGGCCTGAGGACAAAACACTCAGAACCCCACTTTCAAGCAGGACCCCTGCCACCATGTAGCTGCCTTCCACACCCCCTTGCTGCCTGCGCTGTCTTCACTGCTGGCAGGCCTCTGTGTGCACAGGCCAGTCGAAGCCAAGGAAACCGGGTGCTTGCTCTCCCCTAGCTAGGAATTCCTCCTACAGCACTCTGGACCAGGGGACACGTGCCCCTGGACCAGCAGCCTGCAAGGAAGCTGCAGCTTAGCCATCCAGAAAGGCCTGCAGCACTTGGCAGGAAGCCTTCTGCTAAGGAAAGCTTTCCCAATCCAAAGCCTTGGAGGAGTTCATGCATGCTCGGACAAGCAGCGTTTGTCACCACAGAGCATTGGGTGCCTCAAACCTCCCCTGTGGCTTCCGAGCACCGTCCCACCCACATGCCCTTGGCATCCATTCTGTTGCCAGAAGGAGGTCCTAAGCAGGACTCTCTCACTTCTGGAGCCAGAGTGCCCCCTGCTTGGAACGTTCCTCAGGAACTCATTTGAGCGAGGCTTCTCCTCCCATGCTTGTCAGCCAGCAGATGATGCCATCGTTCCGCTGGAAAACTCTCTGCTTTGCCTTCAGCCATGGATCGCCTAGCTGAACTCTCTCTGCCTCCAGGAGAAACTGCAGTGTGCATGCAGCCTACAGAAAGGAGAGTGCCTTTTCCTGAGCACTGCTATGCTGAGGCCACTCCCTGAAGACCTCCAAGGGCCTTCTCTGCCCTAACACACTCGTGCCATTCAGCCAACCCAGGGAGCAAAGATCACCCTTGGCAGGACTCAGGGTGTGGCCTGTGTGTGGTTTCTTGGCTGGAGATGGGCAGGTCCTGAAGCTTAGTGCCCACTTGTGAATGAGATCTGATGGGCATAGCCGGCATTCCCTGGTTGTGCAGCAGGCGATCTGGGGCCTCCAAGCTGCATGCAAATCCCCTCCCTGGCTGCCCCTCTTGCTTCTTCTCTGCTGCCAAGCCTCTCTCACCACACATGCGTCTCATCGAAAGGAGCAGGCTGCTTGCCATTCTTGGCAAAGACCTCATCCCACAAGCCTCGTTTGCTCAAAGGGGCGTGCAAATTGACCGAGAGCCTTCAGAGGAGCTGCACTCTCTCCAGCCACAAAGGCCTGCAGGCGAGTCCATGACAGCCTGCTGCATGGAGGGCTTCTATGGGAGAGTGCCATGCTTCCCTGGTGGGGGCTCTTTCTCACACTGCTTTCCGTGGGGAAACACTGTGTGTGCCAAGTGTCTCCTGGGGGCATAAAATGTCTCCCCAGTGCCAGAGGAGCAGGGAATCCTCTTTGTACACATAGCAATGTTCTAGGCACACCTCTCATGCTGGGAGATCCCCACTTCCCCAATGGTCCTACTGCCTCAGGAACACACTTTTAGGGAGTGTGGCTCTGACAGGCAGGGCGGCCCGAGTGAGGCATGTGGATTGCAGGCCAAAGCCACTGCACTGAGCATGGCACCTGGAAGTCCTAGCTGAAGGCTCTCTGCAGCAGGCCCAACCTGGAATGAGCCTGCAGCCTGGCCTGCAGTCCCAGGCTTGCCCTGGGCACTGCTAGGTCGGGACCCATCCCAGGCTCAGCCAGGCCTCCCTAGGGCCTGTGCTGGCCTAGGCCTCTGCCAGCCAGCAGCACCTCGATGGAGCACAGTTTTTTCGAGAAGACACCAGCGTGTGGCTGTGTGTCACTTGCACTGCTCGGAAGCTGCAGGTCCAGAGGCTGTGTGTGCACGTGGCCATTGGGGCCTGAGGACAAAACACTCAGAACCCCACTTTCAAGCAGGACCCCTGCCACCATGTAGCTGCCTGCCACACCCCCTTGCTGCCTGCGCTGTCTTCACTGCTGGCAGGCCTCTGTGTGCACAGGCCAGTCGAAGCCAAGGAAACCGGGTGCTTGCTCTCCCCTAGCTAGGAATTCCTCCTACAGCACTCTGGACCAGGGGACACGTGCCCCTGGACCAGCAGCCTGCAAGGAAGCTGCAGCTTAGCCATCCAGAAAGGCCTGCAGCACTTGGCAGGAAGCCTTCTGCTAAGGAAAGCTTTCCCAATCCAAAGCCTTGGAGGAGTTCATGCATGCTCGGACAAGCAGCGTTTGTCACCACAGAGCATTGGGTGCCTCAAACCTCCCCTGTGGCTTCCGAGCACCGTCCCACCCACATGCCCTTGGCATCCATTCTGTTGCCAGAAGGAGGTCCTAAGCAGGACTCTCTCACTTCTGGAGCCAGAGTGCCCCCTGCTTGGAACGTTCCTCAGGAACTCATTTGAGCGAGGCTTCTCCTCCCATGCTTGTCAGCCAGCAGATGATGCCATCGTTCCGCTGGAAAACTCTCTGCTTTGCCTTCAGCCATGGATCGCCTAGCTGAACTCTCTCTGCCTCCAGGAGAAACTGCAGTGTGCATGCAGCCTACAGAAAGGAGAGTGCCTTTTCCTGAGCACTGCTATGCTGAGGCCACTCCCTGAAGACCTCCAAGGGCCTTCTCTGCCCTAACACACTCGTGCCATTCAGCCAACCCAGGGAGCAAAGATCACCCTTGGCAGGACTCAGGGTGTGGCCTGTGTGTGGTTTCTTGGCTGGAGATGGGCAGGTCCTGAAGCTTAGTGCCCACTTGTGAATGGGATCTGATGGGCATAGCCGGCATTCCCTGGTTGTGCAGCAGGCGATCTGGGGCCTCCAAGCTGCATGCAAATCCCCTCCCTGGCTGCCCCTCTTGCTTCTTCTCTGCTGCCAAGCCTCTCTCACCACACATGCGTCTCATCGAAAGGAGCAGGCTGCTTGCCATTCTTGGCAAGGACCTCATCCCACAAGCCTCGTTTGCTCAAAGGGGCGTGCAAATTGACCCAGAGCCTCCAGAGGAGCTGCACTCTCTCCAGCCACAAAGGCCTGCAGGCGAGTCCATGACAGCCTGCTGCATGGAGGGCTTCTATGGGAGAGGGCCATTCTTCCCTGGTGGGGGCTCTTTCTCACACTGCTTTCCGTGGGGAAACACTGTGTGTGCCAAGTGTCTCCTGGGGGCAGATAATGTCTCCCCAGTGCCAGAGGAGCAGGGAATCCTCTTTGCACACAGAGCAATGTTCTAGGCACACCTCCCATGCTGGGAGATCCCCACTTCCCCAATGGTCCTACTGCCTCAGGAACACACTTTAAGGGAGTGTGGCTCTGACAGGCAGGGCGGCCCGAGTGAGGCATGTGGATTGCAGGCCAAAGCCACTGCACTGAGCATGGCACCTGGAAGTCCTAGCTGAAGGCTCTCTGCAGCAGGCCCAACCTGGAATGAGCCTGCAGCCTGGCCTGCAGTCCCAGGCTTGCCCTGGGCACTGCTAGGTCGGGACCCATCCCAGGCTCAGCCAGGCCTCCCTAGGGCCTGTGCTGGCCTAGGCTTCTGCCAGCCAGCAGCACATCGATGGAGCACAGTTTTTTCGAGAAGACCCCAGCGTGTGGCTGTGTGTCACTTGCACTGCTTGGAAGCTGCAGGTCCAGAGGCTGTGTGTGCACGTGGCCATTGGGGCCTGAGGACAAAACACTCAGAACTCCACTTTCAAGCAGGACCCCTGCCACCATGTAGCTGCCTGCCACACCCCCTTGCTGCCTGCGCTGTCTTCACTGCTGGCACGCCTCTGTGTGCACAGGCCAGTCGAAGCCAAGGAAACCGGGTGCTTGCTCTCCCCTAGCTAGGAATTCCTCCTACAGCACTCTGGACCAGGGGACACGTGCCCCTGGACCAGCAGCCTGCAAGGAAGCTGCAGCTTAGCCATCCAGAAAGGCCTGCAGCACTTGGCAGGAAGCCTTCTGCTAAGGAAAGCTTTCCCACTCCAAAGCCTTGGAGGAGTTCATGCATGCTCGGACAAGCAGCGTTTGTCACCACAGAGCATTGGGTGCCTCAAACCTCCCCTGTGGCTTCTGAGCACCGTCCCACCCACATGCCCTTGGCATCCACTCTGTTGCCAGAAGGAGGTCCTAAGCAGGACTCTCTCACTTCTGGAGCCAGAGTGCCCCCTGCTTGGAACGTTCCTCAGGAACTCATTTGAGCGAGGCTTCTCCTCCCATGCTTGTCAGCCAGCAGATGATGCCATCGTTCCGCTGGAAAACTCTCTGCTTTGCCTTCAGCCATGGATCGCCTAGCTGAACTCTCTCTGCCTCCAGGAGAAACTGCAGTGTGCATGCAGCCTACAGAAAGGAGAGTGCCTTTTCCTGAGCACTGCTATGCTGAGGCCACTCCCTGAAGACCTCCAAGGGCCTTCTCTCCCCTAACACACTCGTGCCATTCAGCCAACCCAGGGAGCAAAGATCACCCTTGGCAGGACTCAGGGTGTGGCCTGTGTGTGGTTTCTTGGCTGGAGATGGGCAGGTCCTGAAGCTTAGTGCCCACTTGTGAATGGGATCAGATGGGCATAGCCGGCATTCCCTGGTTGTGCAGCAGGCGATCTGGGGCCTCCAAGCTGCATGCAAATCCCCTCCCTGGCTGCCCCTCTTGCTTCTTCTCTGCTGCCAAGCCTCTCTCACCACACATGCGTCTCATCGAAAGGAGCAGGCTGCTTGCCATTCTTGGCAAGGACCTCATCCCACAAGCCTCGTTTGCTCAAAGGGGCGTGCAAATTGACCCAGAGCCTCCAGAGGAGCTGCACTCTCTCCAGCCACAAAGGCCTGCAGGCGAGTCCATGACAGCCTGCTGCATGGAGGGCTTCTATGGGAGAGGGCCATTCTTCCCTGGTGGGGGCTCTTTCTCACACTGCTTTCCGTGGGGAAACACTGTGTGTGCCAAGTGTCTCCTGGGGGCAGAAAATGTCTCCCCAGTGCCAGAGGAGCAGGGAATCCTCTTTGTACACAGAGCAATGTTCTAGGCACACCTCCCATGCTGGGAGATCCCCACTTCCCCAATGGTCCTACTGCCTCAGGAACACACTTTTAGGGAGTGTGGCTCTGACAGGCAGGGCGGCCCGAGTGAGGCATGTGGATTGCAGGCCAAAGCCACTGCACTGAGCATGGCACCTGGAAGTCCTAGCTGAAGGCTCTCTGCAGCAGGCCCAACCTGGAATGAGCCTGCAGCCTGGCCTGCAGTCCCAGGCTTGCCCTGGGCACTGCTAGGTCGGGACCCATCCCAGGCTCAGCCAGGCCTCCCTAGGGCCTGTGCTGGCCTAGGCCTCTGCCAGCCAGCAGCACATCGATGGAGCACAGTTTTTTCGAGAAGACACCAGCGTGTGGCTGTGTGTCACTTGCACTGCTCGGAAGCTGCAGGTCCAGAGGCTGTGTGTGCACGTGGCCATTGGGGCCTGAGGACAAAACACTCAAACTCCACTTTCAAGCAGGACCCCTGCCACCATGTAGCTGCCTGCCACACCCCCTTGCTGCCTGCGCTGTCTTCACTGCTGGCAGGCCTCTGTGTGCACAGGCCAGTCGAAGCCAAGGAAACCGGGTGCTTGCTCTCCCCTAGCTAGGAATTCCTCCTACAGCACTCTGGACCAGGGGACACGTGCCCCTGGACCAGCAGCCTGCAAGGAAGCTGCAGCTTAGCCATCCAGAAAGGCCTGCAGCACTTGGCAGGAAGCCTTCTGCTAAGGAAAGCTTTCCCACTCCAAAGCCTTGGAGGAGTTCATGCATGCTCGGACAAGCAGCGTTTGTCACCACAGAGCATTGGGTGCCTCAAACCTCCCCTGTGGCTTCCGAGCACCGTCCCACCCACATGCCCTTGGCATCCACTCTGTTGCCAGAAGGAGGTCCTAAGCAGGACTCTCTCACTTCTGGAGCCAGAGTGCCCCCTGCTTGGAACATTCCTCAGGAGCTCATTTGAGCGAGGCTTCTCCTCCCATGCTTGTCAGCCAGCAGATGATGCCATCGTTCCGCTGGAAAACTCTCTGCTTTGCCTTCAGCCATGGATCGCCTAGCTGAACTCTCTCTGCCTCCAGGAGAAACTGCAGTGTGCATGCAGCCTACAGAAAGGAGAGTGCCTTTTCCTGAGCACTGCTATGCTGAGGCCACTCCCTGAAGACCTCCTAGGGCCTTCTCTCCCCTAACACACTCGTGCCATTCAGCCAACCCAGGGAGCAAAGATCACCCTTGGCAGGACTCAGGGTGTGGCCTGTGTGTGGTTTCTTGGCTGGAGATGGGCAGGTCCTGAAGCTTAGTGCCCACTTGTGAATGGGATCTGATGGGCATAGCCGGCATTCCCTGGTTGTGCAGCAGGCGATCTGGGGCCTCCAAGCTGCATGCAAATCCCCTCCCTGGCTGCCCCTCTTGCTTCTTCTCTGCTGCCAAGCCTCTCTCACCACACATGCGTCTCATCGAAAGGAGCAGGCTGCTTGCCATTCTTGGCAAGGACCTCATCCCACAAGCCTCGTTTGCTCAAAGGGGCGTGCAAATTGACCGAGAGCCTGCAGAGGAGCTGCACTCTCTCCAGCCATAAAGGCCTGCAGGCGAGTCCATGACAGCCTGCTGCATGGAGGGCTTCTATGGGAGAGTGCCATTCTTCCCTGGTGGGGGCTCTTTCTCACACTGCTTTCCGTGGGGAAACACTGTGTGTGCCAAGTGTCTCCTGGGGGCAGAAAATGTCTCCCCAGTGCCAGAGGAGCAGGGAATCCTCTTTGTACACAGAGCAATGTTCTAGGCACACCTCCCATGCTGGGAGATCCCCACTTCCCCAACGATCCAACTGCCTCAGGAACACACTTTTAGGGAGTGTGGTTCTGACAGGCAGGGCGGCCCGAGTGAGGCATGTGGATTGCAGGCCAAAGCCACTGCACTGAGCATGGCACCTGGAAGTCCTAGCTGAAGGCTCTCTGCAGCAGGCCCAACCTGGAATGAGCCTGCAGCCTGGCCTGCAGTCCCAGGCTTGCCCTGGGCACTGCTAGGTCGGGACCCATCCCAGGCTCAGCCAGGCCTCCCTAGGGCCTGTGCTGGCCTAGGCCTCTGCCAGCCAGCAGCACCTCGATGGAGCACAGTTCTTTCGAGAAGACCCCAGCGTGTGGCTGTGTGTCACTTGCACTGCTCGGAAGCTGCAGGTCCAGAGGCTGTGTGTGCACGTGGCCATTGGGGCCTGAGGACAAAACACTCAGAACCCCACTTTCAAGCAGGACCCCTGCCACCATGTAGCTGCCTGCCACACCCCCTTGCTGCCTGTGCTGTCTTCACTGCTGGCACGCCTCTGTGTGCACAGGCCAGTCGAAGCCAAGGAAACCGGGTGCTTGGTCTCCCCTAGCTAGGAATTCCTCCTACAGCACTCTGGACCAGGGGACACGTGCCCCTGGACCAGCAGCCTGCAAGGAAGCTGCAGCTTAGCCATCCAGAAAGGCCTGCAGCACTTGGCAGGAAGCCTTCTGCTAAGGAAAGCTTTCCCACTCCAAAGCCTTGGAGGAGTTCATGCATGCTCGGACAAGCAGCGTTTGTCACCACAGAGCATTGGGTGCCTCAAACCTCCCCTGTGGCTTCCGAGCACCGTCCCACCCACATGCCCTTGGCATCCACTCTGTTGCCAGAAGGAGGTCCTAAGCAGGACTCTCTCACTTCTGGAGCCAGAGTGCCCCCTGCTTGGAACATTCCTCAGGAGCTCATTTGAGCGAGGCTTCTCCTCCCATGCTTGTCAGCCAGCAGATGATGCCATCGTTCCGCTGGAAAACTCTCCGCTTTGCCTTCAGCCATGGATCGCCTAGCTGAACTCTCTCTGCCTCCAGGAGAAACTGCAGTGTGCATGCAGCCTACAGAAAGGAGAGTGCCTTTTCCTGAGCACTGCTATGCTGAGGCCACTCCCTGAAGACCTCCAAGGGCCTTCTCTGCCCTAACACACTCGTGCCATTCAGCCAACCCAGGGAGCAAAGATCTCCCTTGGCAGGACTCAGGATGTGGCCTGTGTGTGGTTTCTTGGCTGGAGATGGGCAGGTCCTGAAGCTTAGTGCCCACTTGTGAATGGGATCTGATGGGCATAGCCGGCATTCCCTGGTTGTGCAGCAGGCGATCTGGGGCCTCCAAGCTGCATGCAAATCCCCTCCCTGGCTGCCCCTCTTGCTTCTTCTCTGCTGCCAAGCCTCTCTCACCACACATGCGTCTCATCGAAAGGAGCAGGCTGCTTGCCATTCTTGGCAAGGACCTCATCCCACAAGCCTCGTTTGCTCAAAGGGGCGTGCAAATTGACCCAGAGCCTCCAGAGGAGCTGCACTCTCTCCAGCCACAAAGGCCTGCAGGCGAGTCCATGACAGCCTGCTGCATGGAGGGCTTCTATGGGAGAGTGCCATTCTTCCCTGGTGGGGGCTCTTTCTCACACTGCTTTCCGTGGGGAAACACTGTGTGTGCCAAGTGTCTCCTGGGGGCAGAAAATGTCTCCCCAGTGCCAGAGGAGCAGGGAATCCTCTTTGTACACAGAGCAATGTTCTAGGCACACCTCCCATGCTGGGAGATCCCCACTTCCCCAATGGTCCTACTGCCTCAGGAACACACTTTTAGGGAGTGTGGCTCTGACAGGCAGGGCGGCCCGAGTGAGGCATGTGGATTGCAGGCCAAAGCCACTGCACTGAGCATGGCACCTGGAAGTCCTAGCTGAAGGCTCTCTGCAGCAGGCCCAACCTGGAATGAGCCTGCAGGCTGGCCTGCAGTCCCAGGCTTGCCCTGGGCACTGCTAGGTCGGGACCCATCCCAGGCTCAGCCAGGCCTCCCTAGGGCCTGTGCTGGCCTAGGCCTCTGCCAGCCAGCAGCACCTCGATGGAGCACAGTTTCTTCGAGAAGACACCAGCGTGTGGCTGTGTGTCACTTGCACTGCTCGGAAGCTGCAGGTCCAGAGGCTGTGTGTGCACGTGGTCATTGGGGCCTGAGGACAAAACACTCAGAACCCCACTTTCAAGCAGGACCCCTGCCACCATGTAGCTGCCTTCCACACCCCCTTGCTGCCTGCGCTGTCTTCACTGCTGGCACGCCTCTGTGTGCACAGGCCAGTCGAAGCCAAGGAAACCGGGTGCTTGCTCTCCCCTAGCTAGGAATTCCTCCTACAGCACTCTGGACCAGGGGACACGTGCCCCTGGACCAGCAGCCTGCAAGGAAGCTGCAGCTTAGCCATCCAGAAAGGCCTGCAGCACTTGGCAGGAAGCCTTCTGCTAAGGAAAGCTTTCCCACTCCAAAGCCTTGGAGGAGTTCATGCATGCTCGGACAAGCAGCGTTTGTCACCACAGAGCATTGGGTGCCTCAAACCTCCCCTGTGGCTTCCGAGCACCGTCCCACCCACATGCCCTTGGCATCCACTCTGTTGCCAGAAGGAGGTCCTAAGCAGGACTCTCTCACTTCTGGAGCCAGAGTGCCCCCTGCTTGGAACGTTCCTCAGGAACTCATTTGAGCGAGGCTTCTCCTCCCATGCTTGTCAGCCAGCAGATGATGCCATCGTTCCGCTGGAAAACTCTCTGCTTTGCCTTCAGCCATGGATCGCCTAGCTGAACTCTCTCTGCCTCCAGGAGAAACTGCAGTGTGCATGCAGCCTACAGAAAGGAGAGTGCCTTTTCCCGAGCACTGCTATGCTGAGGCCACTCCCTGAAGACCTCCTAGGGCCTTCTCTGCCCTAACACAGTCGTGCCATTCAGCCAACCCAGGGAGCAAAGATCACCCTTGGCAGGACTCAGGGTGTGGCCTGTGTGTGGTTTCTTGGCTGGAGATGGGCAGGTCCTGAAGCTTAGTGCCCACTTGTGAATGGGATCTGATGGGCATAGCCGGCATTCCCTGGTTGTGCAGCAGGCGATCTGGGGCCTCCAAGCTGCATGCAAATCCCCTCCCTGGCTGCCCCTCTTGCTTCTTCTCTGCTGCCAAGCCTCTCTCACCACACATGCGTCTCATCGAAAGGAGCAGGCTGCTTGCCATTCTTGGCAAGGACCTCATCCCACAAGCCTCGTTTGCTCAAAGGGGCGTGCAAATTGACCCAGAGCCTCCAGAGGAGCTGCACTCTCTCCAGCCATAAAGGCCTGCAGGCGAGTCCATGACAGCCTGCTGCATGGAGGGCTTCTATGGGAGAGTGCCATTCTTCCCTGGTGGGGGCTCTTTCTCACACTGCTTTCCGTGGGGAAACACTGTGTGTGCCAAGTGTCTCCTGGGGGCAGAAAATGTCTCCCCAGTGCCAGAGGAGCAGGGAATCCTCTTTGTACACAGAGCAATGTTCTAGGCACACCTCCCATGCTGGGAGATCCCCACTTCCCCAACGATCCAACTGCCTCAGGAACACACTTTTAGGGAGTGTGGCTCTGACAGGCAGGGCGGCCCGAGTGAGGCATGTGGATTGCAGGCCAAAGCCACTGCACTGAGCATGGCACCTGGAAGTCCTAGCTGAAGGCTCTCTGCAGCAGGCCCAACCTGGAATGAGCCTGCAGGCTGGCCTGCAGTCCCAGGCTTGCCCTGGGCACTGCTAGGTCGGGACCCATCCCAGGCTCAGCCAGGCCTCCCTAGGGCCTGTGCTGGCCTAGGCCTCTGCCAGCCAGCAGCACCTCGATGGAGCACAGTTCTTTCGAGAAGACCCCAGCGTGTGGCTGTGTGTCACTTGCACTGCTCGGAAGCTGCAGGTCCAGAGGCTGTGTGTGCACGTGGCCATTGGGGCCTGAGGACAAAACACTCAGAACCCCACTTTCAAGCAGGACCCCTGCCACCATGTAGCTGCCTGCCACACCCCCTTGCTGCCTGTGCTGTCTTCACTGCTGGCACGCCTCTGTGTGCACAGGCCAGTCGAAGCCAAGGAAACCGGGTGCTTGCTCTCCCCTAGCTAGGAATTCCTCCTACAGCACTCTGGACCAGGGGACACGTGCCCCTGGACCAGCAGCCTGCAAGGAAGCTGCAGCTTAGCCATCCAGAAAGGCCTGCAGCACTTGGCAGGAAGCCTTCTGCTAAGGAAAGCTTTCCCACTCCAAAGCCTTGGAGGAGTTCATGCATGCTCGGACAAGCAGCGTTTGTCACCACAGAGCATTGGGTGCCTCAAACCTCCCCTGTGGCTTCCGAGCACCGTCCCACCCACATGCCCTTGGCATCCACTCTGTTGCCAGAAGGAGGTCCTAAGCAGGACTCTCTCACTTCTGGAGCCAGAGTGCCCCCTGCTTGGAACGTTCCTCAGGAACTCATTTGAGCGAGGCTTCTCCTCCCATGCTTGTCAGCCAGCAGATGATGCCATCGTTCCGCTGGAAAACTCTCTGCTTTGCCTTCAGCCATGGATCGCCTAGCTGAACTCTCTCTGCCTCCAGGAGAAACTGCAGTGTGCATGCAGCCTACAGAAAGGAGAGTGCCTTTTCCCGAGCACTGCTATGCTGAGGCCACTCCCTGAAGACCTCCTAGGGCCTTCTCTGCCCTAACACAGTCGTGCCATTCAGCCAACCCAGGGAGCAAAGATCACCCTTGGCAGGACTCAGGGTGTGGCCTGTGTGTGGTTTCTTGGCTGGAGATGGGCAGGTCCTGAAGCTTAGTGCCCACTTGTGAATGGGATCTGATGGGCATAGCCGGCATTCCCTGGTTGTGCAGCAGGCGATCTGGGGCCTCCAAGCTGCATGCAAATCCCCTCCCTGGCTGCCCCTCTTGCTTCTTCTCTGCTGCCAAGCCTCTCTCACCACACATGCGTCTCATCGAAAGGAGCAGGCTGCTTGCCATTCTTGGCAAGGACCTCATCCCACAAGCCTCGTTTGCTCAAAGGGGCGTGCAAATTGACCGAGAGCCTGCAGAGGAGCTGCACTCTCTCCAGCCATAAAGGCCTGCAGGCGAGTCCATGACAGCCTGCTGCATGGAGGGCTTCTATGGGAGAGTGCCATTCTTCCCTGGTGGGGGCTCTTTCTCACACTGCTTTCCGTGGGGAAACACTGTGTGTGCCAAGTGTCTCCTGGGGGCAGAAAATGTCTCCCCAGTGCCAGAGGAGCAGGGAATCCTCTTTGTACACAGAGCAATGTTCTAGGCACACCTCCCATGCTGGGAGATCCCCACTTCCCCAACGATCCAACTGCCTCAGGAACACACTTTTAGGGAGTGTGGCTCTGACAGGCAGGGCGGCCCGAGTGAGGCATGTGGATTGCAGGCCAAAGCCACTGCACTGAGCATGGCACCTGGAAGTCCTAGCTGAAGGCTCTCTGCAGCAGGCCCAACCTGGAATGAGCCTGCAGCCTGGCCTGCAGTCCCAGGCTTGCCCTGGGCACTGCTAGGTCGGGACCCATCCCAGGCTCAGCCAGGCCTCCCTAGGGCCTGTGCTGGCCTAGGCCTCTGCCAGCCAGCAGCACCTCGATGGAGCACAGTTCTTTCGAGAAGACCCCAGCGTGTGGCTGTGTGTCACTTGCACTGCTCGGAAGCTGCAGGTCCAGAGGCTGTGTGTGCACGTGGCCATTGGGGCCTGAGGACAAAACACTCAGAACCCCACTTTCAAGCAGGACCCCTGCCACCATGTAGCTGCCTGCCACACCCCCTTGCTGCCTGTGCTGTCTTCACTGCTGGCACGCCTCTGTGTGCACAGGCCAGTCGAAGCCAAGGAAACCGGGTGCTTGGTCTCCCCTAGCTAGGAATTCCTCCTACAGCACTCTGGACCAGGGGACACGTGCCCCTGGACCAGCAGCCTGCAAGGAAGCTGCAGCTTAGCCATCCAGAAAGGCCTGCAGCACTTGGCAGGAAGCCTTCTGCTAAGGAAAGCTTTCCCAATCCAAAGCCTTGGAGGAGTTCATGCATGCTCGGACAAGCAGCGTTTGTCACCACAGAGCATTGGGTGCCTCAAACCTCCCCTGTGTCTTCCGAGCACCATCCCACCCACATGCCCTTGGCATCCACTCTGTTGCCAGAAGGAGGTCCTAAGCAGGACTCTCTCACTTCTGGAGCCAGAGTGCCCCCTGCTTGGAACGTTCCTCAGGAACTCATTTGAGCGAGGCTTCTCCTCCCATGCTTGTCAGCCAGCAGATGATGCCATCGTTCCGCTGGAAAACTCTCTGCTTTGCCTTCAGCCATGGATCGCCTAGCTGAACTCTCTCTGCCTCCAGGAGAAACTGCAGTGTGCATGCAGCCTACAGAAAGGAGAGTGCCTTTTCCTGAGCACTGCTATGCTGAGGCCACTCCCTGAAGACCTCCTAGGGCCTTCTCTGCCCTAACACACTCGTGCCATTCAGCCAACCCAGGGAGCAAAGATCACCCTTGGCAGGACTCAGGGTGTGGCCTGTGTGTGGTTTCTTGGCTGGAGATGGGCAGGTCCTGAAGCTTAGTGCCCACTTGTGAATGGGATCTGATGGGCATAGCCGGCATTCCCTGGTTGTGCAGCAGGCGATCTGGGGCCTCCAAGCTGCATGCAAATCCCCTCCCTGGCTGCCCCTCTTGCTTCTTCTCTGCTGCCAAGCCTCTCTCACCACACATGCGTCTCATCGAAAGGAGCAGGCTGCTTGCCATTCTTGGCAAGGACCTCATCCCACAAGCCTCGTTTGCTCAAAGGGGCGTGCAAATTGACCCAGAGCCTCCAGAGGAGCTGCACTCTCTCCAGCCACAAAGGCCTGCAGGCGAGTCCATGACAGCCTGCTGCATGGAGGGCTTCTATGGGAGAGGGCCATTCTTCCCTGGTGGGGCCTCTTTCTCACACTGCTTTCTGTGGGGAAACACTGTGTGTGCCAAGTGTCTCCTGGGGGCAGAAAATGTCTCCCCAGTGCCAGAGGAGCAGGGAATCCTCTTTGTACACAGAGCAATGTTCTAGGCACACCTCCCATGCTGGGAGATCCCCACTTCCCCAATGGTCCTACTGCCTCAGGAACACACTTTTAGGGAGTGTGGCTCTGACAGGCAGGGCGGCCCGAGTGAGGCATGTGGATTGCAGGCCAAAGCCACTGCACTGAGCATGGCACCTGGAAGTCCTAGCTGAAGGCTCTCTGCAGCAGGCCCAACCTGGAATGAGCCTGCAGGCTGGCCTGCAGTCCCAGGCTTGCCCTGGGCACGGCTAGGTCGGGACCCATCCCAGGCTCAGCCAGGCCTCCCTAGGGCCTGTGCTGGCCTAGGCCTCTGCCAGCCAGCAGCACCTCGATGGAGCACAGTTCTTTCGAGAAGACCCCAGCGTGTGGCTGTGTGTCACTTGCACTGCTCGGAAGCTGCAGGTCCAGAGGCTGTGTGTGCACGTGGCCATTGGGGCCTGAGGACAAAACACTCAGAACCCCACTTTCAAGCAGGTCCCCTGCCACCATGTAGCTGCCTGCCACACCCCCTTGCTGCCTGTGCTGTCTTCACTGCTGGCACGCCTCTGTGTGCACAGGCCAGTCGAAGCCAAGGAAACCGGGTGCTTGCTCTCCCCTAGCTAGGAATTCCTCCTACAGCACTCTGGACCAGGGGACACGTGCCCCTGGACCAGCAGCCTGCAAGGAAGCTGCAGCTTAGCCATCCAGAAAGGCCTGCAGCACTTGGCAGGAAGCCTTCTGCTAAGGAAAGCTTTCACAATCCAAAGCCTTGGAGGAGTTCATGCATGCTCGGACAAGCAGCGTTTGTCACCACAGAGCATTGGGTGCCTCAAACCTCCCCTGTGTCTTCCGAGCACCATCCCACCCACATGCCCTTGGCATCCACTCTGTTGCCAGAAGGAGGTCCTAAGCAGGACTCTCTCACTTCTGGAGCCAGAGTGCCCCCTGCTTGGAACGTTCCTCAGGAACTCATTTGAGCGAGGCTTCTCCTCCCATGCTTGTCAGCCAGCAGATGATGCCATCGTTCCGCTGGAAAACTCTCTGCTTTGCCTTCAGCCATGGATCGCCTAGCTGAACTCTCTCTGCCTCCAGGAGAAACTGCAGTGTGCATGCAGCCTACAGAAAGGAGAGTGCCTTTTCCTGAGCACTGCTATGCTGAGGCCACTCCCTGAAGACCTCCTAGGGCCTTCTCTCCCCTAACACACTCGTGCCATTCAGCCAACCCAGGGAGCAAAGATCACCCTTGGCAGGACTCAGGGTGTGGCCTGTGTGTGGTTTCTTGGCTGGAGATGGGCAGGTCCTGAAGCTTAGTGCCCACTTGTGAATGGGATCTGATGGGCATAGCCGGCATTCCCTGGTTGTGCAGCAGGCGATCTGGGGCCTCCAAGCTGCATGCAAATCCCCTCCCTGGCTGCTCCTCTTGCTTCTTCTCTGCTGCCAAGCCTATCTCACCACACATGCGTCTCATCGAAAGGAGCAGGCTGCTTGCCATTCTTGGCAAGGACCTCATCCCACAAGCCTCGTTTGCTCAAAGGGGCGTGCAAATTGACCCAGAGCCTCCAGAGGAGCTGCACTCTCTCCAGCCACAAAGGCCTGCAGGCGAGTCCATGACAGCCTGCTGCATGGAGGGCTTCTATGGGAGAGTGCCATTCTTCCCTGGTGGGGGCTCTTTCTCACACTGCTTTCCGTGGGGAAACACTGTGTGTGCCAAGTGTCTCCTGGGGGCAGAAAATGTCTCCCCAGTGCCAGAGGAGCATTTAATCCTCTATATACACATAGCAATGTTCTAGGCACACCTCCCATGCTGGGAGATCCCCACTTCCCCAACGGTCCAACTGCCTCAGGAACACACTTTTAGGGAGTGTGGTTCTGACAGGCAGGGCGGCCCGAGTGAGGCATGTGGATTGCAGGCCAAAGCCACTGCACTGAGCATGGCACCTGGAAGTCCTAGCTGAAGGCTCTCTGCAGCAGGCCCAACCTGGAATGAGCCTGCAGCCTGGCCTGCAGTCCCAGGCTTGCCCTGGGCACTGCTAGGTCGGGACCCATCCCAGGCTCAGCCTGGCCTCCCTAGGGCCTGTGCTGTCCTAGGCCTCTGCCAGCCAGCAGCACCTCGATGGAGCACAGTTTTTTCGAGAAGACACCAGCGTGTGGCTGTGTGTCACTTGCACTGCTCGGAAGCTGCAGGTCCAGAGGCTGTGTGTGCACCTGGCCATTGGGGCCTGAGGACAAAACACTCAGAACCCCACTTTCAAGCAGGACCCCTGCCACCATGTAGCTGCCTTCCACACCCCCTTGCTGCCTGCGCTGTCTTCACTGCTGGCACGCCTCTGTGTGCACAGGCCAGTCGAAGCCAAGGAAACCGGGTGCTTGCTCTCCCCTAGCTAGGAATTCCTCCTACAGCACTCTGGACCAGGGGACACGTGCCCCTGGACCAGCAGCCTGCAAGGAAGCTGCAGCTTAGCCATCCAGAAAGGCCTGCAGCACTTGGCAGGAAGCCTTCTGCTAAGGAAAGCTTTCCCAATCCAAAGCCTTGGAGGAGTTCATGCATGCTCGGACAAGCAGCGTTTGTCACCACAGAGCATTGGGTGCCTCAAACCTCCCCTGTGTCTTCCGAGCACCATCCCACCCACATGCCCTTGGCATCCACTCTGTTGCCAGAAGGAGGTCCTAAGCAGGACTCTCTCACTTCTGGAGCCAGAGTGCCCCCTGCTTGGAACGTTCCTCAGGAACTCATTTGAGCGAGGCTTCTCCTCCCATGCTTGTCAGCCAGCAGATGATGCCATCGTTCCGCTGGAAAACTCTCTGCTTTGCCTTCAGCCATGGATCGCCTAGCTGAACTCTCTCTGCCTCCAGGAGAAACTGCAGTGTGCATGCAGCCTACAGAAAGGAGAGTGCCTTTTCCCGAGCACTGCTATGCTGAGGCCACTCCCTGAAGACCTCCTAGGGCCTTCTCTCCCCTAACACACTCGTGCCATTCAGCCAACCCAGGGAGCAAAGATCACCCTTGGCAGGACTCAGGGTGTGGCCTGTGTGTGGTTTCTTGGCTGGAGATGGGCAGGTCCTGAAGCTTAGTGCCCACTTGTGAATGGGATCTGATGGGCATAGCCGGCATTCCCTGGTTGTGCAGCAGGCGATCTGGGGCCTCCAAGCTGCATGCAAATCCCCTCCCTGGCTGCCCCTCTTGCTTCTTCTCTGCTGCCAAGCCTCTCTCACCACACATGCGTCTCATCGAAAGGAGCAGGCTGCTTGCCATTCTTGGCAAGGACCTCATCCCACAAGCCTCGTTTGCTCAAAGGGGCGTGCAAATTGACCCAGAGCCTCCAGAGGAGCTGCACTCTCTCCAGCCACAAAGGCCTGCAGGCGAGTCCATGACAGCCTGCTGCATGGAGGGCTTCTATGGGAGAGTGCCATTCTTCCCTGGTGGGGGCTCTTTCTCACACTGCTTTCCGTGGGGAAACACTGTGTGTGCCAAGTGTCTCCTGGGGGCAGAAAATGTCTCCCCAGTGCCAGAGGAGCAGGGAATCCTCTTTGTACACAGAGCAATGTTCTAGGCACACCTCCCATGCTGGGAGATCCCCACTTCCCCAATGGTCCTACTGCCTCAGGAACACACTTTTAGGGAGTGTGGCTCTGACAGGCAGGGCGGCCCGAGTGAGGCATGTGGATTGCAGGCCAAAGCCACTGCACTGAGCATGGCACCTGGAAGTCCTAGCTGAAGGCTCTCTGCAGCAGGCCCAACCTGGAATGAGCCTGCAGCCTGGCCTGCAGTCCCAGGCTTGCCCTGGGCACTGCTAGGTCGGGACCCATCCCAGGCTCAGCCAGGCCTCCCTAGGGCCTGTGCTGGCCTAGGCCTCTGCCAGCCAGCAGCACATCGATGGAGCACAGTTTTTTCGAGAAGACACCAGCCTGTGGCTGTGTGTCACTTGCACTGCTCGGAATCTGCAGGTCCAGAGGCTGTGTGTGCACGTGGCCATTGGGGCCTGAGGACAAAACACTCAGAACTCCACTTTCAAGCAGGACCCCTGCCACCATGTAGCTGCCTGCCACACCCCCTTGCTGCCTGCGCTGTCTTCACTGCTGGCACGCCTCTGTGTGCACAGGCCAGTCGAAGCCAAGGAAACCGGGTGCTTGCTCTCCCCTAGCTAGGAATTCCTCCTACAGCACTCTGGACCAGGGGACACGTGCCCCTGGACCAGCAGCCTGCAAGGAAGCTGCAGCTTAGCCATCCAGAAAGGCCTGCAGCACTTGGCAGGAAGCCTTCTGCTAAGGAAAGCTTTCCCACTCCAAAGCCTTGGAGGAGTTCATGCATGCTCGGACAAGCAGCGTTTGTCACCACAGAGCATTGGGTGCCTCAAACCTCCCCTGTGGCTTCCGAGCACCGTCCCACCCACATGCCCTTGGCATCCACTCTGTTGCCAGAAGGAGGTCCTAAGCAGGACTCTCTCACTTCTGGAGCCAGAGTGCCCCCTGCTTGGAACATTCCTCAGGAGCTCATTTGAGCGAGGCTTCTCCTCCCATGCTTGTCAGCCAGCAGATGATGCCATCGTTCCGCTGGAAAACTCTCTGCTTTGCCTTCAGCCATGGATCGCCTAGCTGAACTCTCTCTGCCTCCAGGAGAAACTGCAGTGTGCATGCAGCCTACAGAAAGGAGAGTGCCTTTTCCTGAGCACTGCTATGCTGAGGCCACTCCCTGAAGACCTCCTAGGGCCTTCTCTCCCCTAACACACTCGTGCCATTCAGCCAACCCAGGGAGCAAAGATCACCCTTGGCAGGACTCAGGGTGTGGCCTGTGTGTGGTTTCTTGGCTGGAGATGGGCAGGTCCTGAAGCTTAGTGCCCACTTGTGAATGGGATCTGATGGGCATAGCCGGCATTCCCTGGTTGTGCAGCAGGCGATCTGGGGCCTCCAAGCTGCATGCAAATCCCCTCCCTGGCTGCCCCTCTTGCTTCTTCTCTGCTGCCAAGCCTCTCTCACCACACATGCGTCTCATCGAAAGGAGCAGGCTGCTTGCCATTCTTGGCAAGGACCTCATCCCACAAGCCTCGTTTGCTCAAAGGGGCGTGCAAATTGACCGAGAGCCTGCAGAGGAGCTGCACTCTCTCCAGCCATAAAGGCCTGCAGGCGAGTCCATGACAGCCTGCTGCATGGAGGGCTTCTATGGGAGAGTGCCATTCTTCCCTGGTGGGGGCTCTTTCTCACACTGCTTTCCGTGGGGAAACACTGTGTGTGCCAAGTGTCTCCTGGGGGCAGAAAATGTCTCCCCAGTGCCAGAGGAGCAGGGAATCCTCTTTGTACACAGAGCAATGTTCTAGGCACACCTCCCATGCTGGGAGATCCCCACTTCCCCAACGATCCAACTGCCTCAGGAACACACTTTTAGGGAGTGTGGCTCTGACAGGCAGGGCGGCCCGAGTGAGGCATGTGGATTGCAGGCCAAAGCCACTGCACTGAGCATGGCACCTGGAAGTCCTAGCTGAAGGCTCTCTGCAGCAGGCCCAACCTGGAATGAGCCTGCAGCCTGGCCTGCAGTCCCAGGCTTGCCCTGGGCACTGCTAGGTCAGGACCCATCCCAGGCTCAGCCAGGCCTCCCTAGGGCCTGTGCTGGCCTAGGCCTCTGCCAGCCAGCAGCACCTCGATGGAGCACAGTTCTTTCGAGAAGACCCCAGCGTGTGGCTGTGTGTCACTTGCACTGCTCGGAAGCTGCAGGTCCAGAGGCTGTGTGTGCACGTGGCCATTGGGGCCTGAGGACAAAACACTCAGAACCCCACTTTCAAGCAGGACCCCTGCCACCATGTAGCTGCCTGCCACACCCCCTTGCTGCCTGTGCTGTCTTCACTGCTGGCACGCCTCTGTGTGCACAGGCCAGTCGAAGCCAAGGAAACCGGGTGCTTGGTCTACCCTAGCTAGGAATTCCTCCTACAGCACTCTGGACCAGGGGACACGTGCCCCTGGACCAGCAGCCTGCAAGGAAGCTGCAGCTTAGCCATCCAGAAAGGCCTGCAGCACTTGGCAGGAAGCCTTCTGCTAAGGAAAGCTTTCCCACTCCAAAGCCTTGGAGGAGTTCATGCATGCTCGGACAAGCAGCGTTTGTCACCACAGAGCATTGGGTGCCTCAAACCTCCCCTGTGGCTTCCGAGCACCGTCCCACCCACATGCCCTTGGCATCCACTCTGTTGCCAGAAGGAGGTCCTAAGCAGGACTCTCTCACTTCTGGAGCCAGAGTGCCCCCTGCTTGGAACATTCCTCAGGAGCTCATTTGAGCGAGGCTTCTCCTCCCATGCTTGTCAGCCAGCAGATGATGCCATCGTTCCGCTGGAAAACTCTCTGCTTTGCCTTCAGCCATGGATCGCCTAGCTGAACTCTCTCTGCCTCCAGGAGAAACTGCACTGTGCATGCAGCCTACAGAAAGGAGAGTGCCTTTTCCTGAGCACTGCTATGCTGAGGCCACTCCCTGAAGACCTCCAAGGGCCTTCTCTGCCCTAACACACTCGTGCCATTCAGCCAACCCAGGGAGCAAAGATCACCCTTGGCAGGACTCAGGATGTGGCCTGTGTGTGGTTTCTTGGCTGGAGATGGGCAGGTCCTGAAGCTTAGTGCCCACTTGTGAATGGGATCTGATGGGCATAGCCGGCATTCCCTGGTTGTGCAGCAGGCGATCTGGGGCCTCCAAGCTGCATGCAAATCCCCTCCCTGGCTGCCCCTCTTGCTTCTTCTCTGCTGCCAAGCCTCTCTCACCACACATGCGTCTCATCGAAAGGAGCAGGCTGCTTGCCATTCTTGGCAAGGACCTCATCCCACAAGCCTCGTTTGCTCAAAGGGGCGTGCAAATTGACCCAGAGCCTCCAGAGGAGCTGCACTCTCTCCAGCCACAAAGGCCTGCAGGCGAGTCCATGACAGCCTGCTGCATGGAGGGCTTCTATGGGAGAGTGCCATTCTTCCCTGGTGGGGGCTCTTTCTCACACTGCTTTCCGTGGGGAAACACTGTGTGTGCCAAGTGTCTCCTGGGGGCAGAAAATGTCTCCCCAGTGCCAGAGGAGCAGGGAATCCTCTTTGTACACAGAGCAATGTTCTAGGCACACCTCCCATGCTGGGAGATCCCCACTTCCCCAATGGTCCTACTGCCTCAGGAACACACTTTTAGGGAGTGTGGCTCTGACAGGCAGGGCGGCCCGAGTGAGGCATGTGGATTGCAGGCCAAAGCCACTGCACTGAGCATGGCACCTGGAAGTCCTAGCTGAAGGCTCTCTGCAGCAGGCCCAACCTGGAATGAGCCTGCAGGCTGGCCTGCAGTCCCAGGCTTGCCCTGGGCACTGCTAGGTCGGGACCCATCCCAGGCTCAGCCAGGCCTCCCTAGGGCCTGTGCTGGCCTAGGCCTATGCCAGCCAGCAGCACCTCGATGGAGCACAGTTTCTTCGAGAAGACACCAGCGTGTGGCTGTGTGTCACTTGCACTGCTCGGAAGCTGCAGGTCCAGAGGCTGTGTGTGCACGTGGCCATTGGGGCCTGAGGACAAAACACTCAGAACCCCACTTTCAAGCAGGACCCCTGCCACCATGTAGCTGCCTTCCACACCCCCTTGCTGCCTGCGCTGTCTTCACTGCTGGCACGCCTCTGTGTGCACAGGCCAGTCGAAGCCAAGGAAACCGGGTGCTTGCTCTCCCCTAGCTAGGAATTCCTCCTACAGCACTCTGGACCAGGGGACACGTGCCCCTGGACCAGCAGCCTGCAAGGAAGCTGCAGCTTAGCCATCCAGAAAGGCCTGCAGCACTTGGCAGGAAGCCTTCTGCTAAGGAAAGCTTTCCCAATCCAAAGCCTTGGAGGAGTTCATGCATGCTCGGACAAGCAGCGTTTGTCACCACAGAGCATTGGGTGCCTCAAACCTCCCCTGTGGCTTCCGAGCACCGTCCCACCCACATGCCCTTGGCATCCACTCTGTTGCCAGAAGGAGGTCCTAAGCAGGACTCTCTCACTTCTGGAGCCAGAGTGCCCCCTGCTTGGAACGTTCCTCAGGAACTCATTTGAGCGAGGCTTCTCCTCCCATGCTTGTCAGCCAGCAGATGATGCCATCGTTCCGCTGGAAAACTCTCTGCTTTGCCTTCAGCCATGGATCGCCTAGCTGAACTCTCTCTGCCTCCAGGAGAAACTGCAGTGTGCATGCAGCCTACAGAAAGGAGAGTGCCTTTTCCTGAGCACTGCTATGCTGAGGCCACTCCCTGAAGACCTCCAAGGGCCTTCTCTGCCCTAACACACTCGTGCCATTCAGCCAACCCAGGGAGCAAAGATCACCCTTGGCAGGACTCAGGATGTGGCCTGTGTGTGGTTTCTTGGCTGGAGATGGGCAGGTCCTGAAGCTTAGTGCCCACTTGTGAATGGGATCTGATGGGCATAGCCGGCATTCCCTGGTTGTGCAGCAGGCGATCTGGGGCCTCCAAGCTGCATGCAAATCCCCTCCCTGGCTGCCCCTCTTGCTTCTTCTCTGCTGCCAAGCCTCTCTCACCACACATGCGTCTCATCGAAAGGAGCAGGCTGCTTGCCATTCTTGGCAAGGACCTCATCCCACAAGCCTCGTTTGCTCAAAGGGGCGTGCAAATTGACCCAGAGCCTCCAGAGGAGCTGCACTCTCTCCAGCCACAAAGGCCTGCAGGCGAGTCCATGACAGCCTGCTGCATGGAGGGCTTCTATGGGAGAGTGCCATTCTTCCCTGGTGGGGGCTCTTTCTCACACTGCTTTCCGTGGGGAAACACTGTGTGTGCCAAGTGTCTCCTGGGGGCAGAAAATGTCTCCCCAGTGCCAGAGGAGCAGGGAATCCTCTTTGTACACAGAGCAATGTTCTAGGCACACCTCCCATGCTGGGAGATCCCCACTTCCCCAATGGTCCTACTGCCTCAGGAACACACTTTTAGGGAGTGTGGCTCTGACAGGCAGGGCGGCCCGAGTGAGGCATGTGGATTGCAGGCCAAAGCCACTGCACTGAGCATGGCACCTGGAAGTCCTAGCTGAAGGCTCTCTGCAGCAGGCCCAACCTGGAATGAGCCTGCAGGCTGGCCTGCAGTCCCAGGCTTGCCCTGGGCACTGCTAGGTCGGGACCCATCCCAGGCTCAGCCAGGCCTCCCTAGGGCCTGTGCTGGCCTAGGCCTCTGCCAGCCAGCAGCACCTCGATGGAGCACAGTTTCTTCGAGAAGACACCAGCGTGTGGCTGTGTGTCACTTGCACTGCTCGGAAGCTGCAGGTCCAGAGGCTGTGTGTGCACGTGGCCATTGGGGCCTGAGGACAAAACACTCAGAACCCCACTTTCAAGCAGGACCCCTGCCACCATGTAGCTGCCTTCCACACCCCCTTGCTGCCTGCGCTGTCTTCACTGCTGGCACGCCTCTGTGTGCACAGGCCAGTCGAAGCCAAGGAAACCGGGTGCTTGGTCTCCCCTAGCTAGGAATTCCTCCTACAGCACTCTGGACCAGGGGACACGTGCCCCTGGACCAGCAGCCTGCAAGGAAGCTGCAGCTTAGCCATCCAGAAAGGCCTGCAGCACTTGGCAGGAAGCCTTCTGCTAAGGAAAGCTTTCCCAATCCAAAGCCTTGGAGGAGTTCATGCATGCTCGGACAAGCAGCGTTTGTCACCACAGAGCATTGGGTGCCTCAAACCTCCCCTGTGGCTTCCGAGCACCGTCCCACCCACATGCCCTTGGCATCCACTCTGTTGCCAGAAGGAGGTCCTAAGCAGGACTCTCTCACTTCTGGAGCCAGAGTGCCCCCTGCTTGGAACGTTCCTCAGGAACTCATTTGAGCGAGGCTTCTCCTCCCATGCTTGTCAGCCAGCAGATGATGCCATCGTTCCGCTGGAAAACTCTCTGCTTTGCCTTCAGCCATGGATCGCCTAGCTGAACTCTCTCTGCCTCCAGGAGAAACTGCAGTGTGCATGCAGCCTACAGAAAGGAGAGTGCCTTTTCCTGAGCACTGCTATGCTGAGGCCACTCCCTGAAGACCTCCTAGGGCCTTCTCTGCCCTAACACACTCGTGCCATTCAGCCAACCCAGGGAGCAAAGATCACCCTTGGCAGGACTCAGGGTGTGGCCTGTGTGTGGTTTCTTGGCTGGAGATGGGCAGGTCCTGAAGCTTAGTGCCCACTTGTGAATGGGATCTGATGGGCATAGCCGGCATTCCCTGGTTGTGCAGCAGGCGATCTGGGGCCTCCAAGCTGCATGCAAATCCCCTCCCTGGCTGCCCCTCTTGCTTCTTCTCTGCTGCCAAGCCTCTCTCACCACACATGCGTCTCATCGAAAGGAGCAGGCTGCTTGCCATTCTTGGCAAGGACCTCATCCCACAAGCCTCGTTTGCTCAAAGGGGCGTGCAAATTGACCCAGAGCCTGCAGAGGAGCTGCACTCTCTCCAGCCATAAAGGCCTGCAGGCGAGTCCATGACAGCCTGCTGCATGGAGGGCTTCTATGGGAGAGTGCCATTCTTCCCTGGTGGGGGCTCTTTCTCACACTGCTTTCCGTGGGGAAACACTGTGTGTGCCAAGTGTCTCCTGGGGGCAGAAAATGTCTCCCCAGTGCCAGAGGAGCAGGGAATCCTCTTTGTACACAGAGCAATGTTCTAGGCACACCTCCCATGCTGGGAGATCCCCACTTCCCCAATGGTCCTACTGCCTCAGGAACACACTTTTAGGGAGTGTGGCTCTGACAGGCAGGGCGGCCCGAGTGAGGCATGTGGATTGCAGGCCAAAGCCACTGCACTGAGCATGGCACCTGGAAGTCCTAGCTGAAGGCTCTCTGCAGCAGGCCCAACCTGGAATGAGCCTGCAGGCTGGCCTGCAGTCCCAGGCTTGCCCTGGGCACTGCTAGGTCGGGACCCATCCCAGGCTCAGCCTGGCCTCCCTAGGGCCTGTGCTGGCCTAGGCCTCTGCCAGCCAGCAGCACCTCGATGGAGCACAGTTCTTTCGAGAAGACCCCAGCGTGTGGCTGTGTGTCACTTGCACTGCTCGGAAGCTGCAGGTCCAGAGGCTGTGTGTGCACGTGGCCATTGGGGCCTGAGGACAAAACACTCAGAACCCCACTTTCAAGCAGGACCCCTGCCACCATGTAGCTGCCTGCCACACCCCCTTGCTGCCTGTGCTGTCTTCACTGCTGGCAGGCCTCTGTGTGCACAGGCCAGTCGAAGCCAAGGAAACTGGGTGCTTGGTCTCCCCTAGCTAGGAATTCCTCCTACAGCACTCTGGACCAGGGGACACGTGCCCCTGGACCAGCAGCCTGCAAGGAAGCTGCAGCTTAGCCATCCAGAAAGGCCTGCAGCACTTGGCAGGAAGCCTTCTGCTAAGGAAAGCTTTCCCACTCCAAAGCCTTGGAGGAGTTCATGCATGCTCGGACAAGCAGCGTTTGTCACCACAGAGCATTGGGTGCCTCAAACCTCCCCTGTGGCTTCCGAGCACCGTCCCACCCACATGCCCTTGGCATCCACTCTGTTGCCAGAAGGAGGTCCTAAGCAGGACTCTCTCACTTCTGGAGCCAGAGTGCCCCCTGCTTGGAACGTTCCTCAGGAACTCATTTGAGCGAGGCTTCTCCTCCCATGCTTGTCAGCCAGCAGATGATGCCATCGTTCCGCTGGAAAACTCTCTGCTTTGCCTTCAGCCATGGATCGCCTAGCTGAACTCTCTCTGCCTCCAGGAGAAACTGCAGTGTGCATGCAGCCTACAGAAAGGAGAGTGCCTTTTCCTGAGCACTGCTATGCTGAGGCCACTCCCTGAAGACCTCCTAGGGCCTTCTCTGCCCTAACACACTCGTGCCATTCAGCCAACCCAGGGAGCAAAGATCACCCTTGGCAGGACTCAGGGTGTGGCCTGTGTGTGGTTTCTTGGCTGGAGATGGGCAGGTCCTGAAGCTTAGTGCCCACTTGTGAATGGGATCTGATGGGCATAGCCGGCATTCCCTGGTTGTGCAGCAGGCGATCTGGGGCCTCCAAGCTGCATGCAAATCCCCTCCCTGGCTGCCCCTCTTGCTTCTTCTCTGCTGCCAAGCCTCTCTCACCACACATGCGTCTCATCGAAAGGAGCAGGCTGCTTGCCATTCTTGGCAAGGACCTCATCCCACAAGCCTCGTTTGCTCAAAGGGGCGTGCAAATTGACCCAGAGCCTCCAGAGGAGCTGCACTCTCTCCAGCCACAAAGGCCTGCAGGCGAGTCCATGACAGCCTGCTGCATGGAGGGCTTCTATGGGAGAGTGCCATTCTTCCCTGGTGGGGGCTCTTTCTCACACTGCTTTCCGTGGGGAAACACTGTGTGTGCCAAGTGTCTCCTGGGGGCAGAAAATGTCTCCCCAGTGCCAGAGGAGCAGGGAATCCTCTTTGTACACAGAGCAATGTTCTAGGCACACCTCCCATGCTGGGAGATCCCCACTTCCCCAACGATCCAACTGCCTCAGGAACACACTTTTAGGGAGTGTGGTTCTGACAGGCAGGGCGGCCCGAGTGAGGCATGTGGATTGCAGGCCAAAGCCACTGCACTGAGCATGGCACCTGGAAGTCCTAGCTGAAGGCTCTCTGCAGCAGGCCCAACCTGGAATGAGCCTGCAGCCTGGCCTGCAGTCCCAGGCTTGCCCTGGGCACTGCTAGGTCGGGACCCATCCCAGGCTCAGCCAGGCCTCCCTAGGGCCTGTGCTGGCCTAGGCCTCTGCCAGCCAGCAGCACCTCGATGGAGCACAGTTCTTTCGAGAAGACCCCAGCGTGTGGCTGTGTGTCACTTGCACTGCTCGGAAGCTGCAGGTCCAGAGGCTGTGTGTGCACGTGGCCATTGGGGCCTGAGGACAAAACACTCAGAACCCCACTTTCAAGCAGGACCCCTGCCACCATGTAGCTGCCTGCCACACCCCCTTGCTGCCTGTGCTGTCTTCACTGCTGGCACGCCTCTGTGTGCACAGGCCAGTCGAAGCCAAGGAAACCGGGTGCTTGGTCTCCCCTAGCTAGGAATTCCTCCTACAGCACTCTGGACCAGGGGACACGTGCCCCTGGACCAGCAGCCTGCAAGGAAGCTGCAGCTTAGCCATCCAGAAAGGCCTGCAGCACTTGGCAGGAAGCCTTCTGCTAAGGAAAGCTTTCCCAATCCAAAGCCTTGGAGGAGTTCATGCATGCTCGGACAAGCAGCGTTTGTCACCACAGAGCATTGGGTGCCTCAAACCTCCCCTGTGTCTTCCGAGCACCATCCCACCCACATGCCCTTGGCATCCACTCTGTTGCCAGAAGGAGGTCCTAAGCAGGACTCTCTCACTTCTGGAGCCAGAGTGCCCCCTGCTTGGAACGTTCCTCAGGAACTCATTTGAGCGAGGCTTCTCCTCCCATGCTTGTCAGCCAGCAGATGATGCCATCGTTCCGCTGGAAAACTCTCTGCTTTGCCTTCAGCCATGGATCGCCTAGCTGAACTCTCTCTGCCTCCAGGAGAAACTGCAGTGTGCATGCAGCCTACAGAAAGGAGAGTGCCTTTTCCTGAGCACTGCTATGCTGAGGCCACTCCCTGAAGACCTCCTAGGGCCTTCTCTGCCCTAACACAGTCGTGCCATTCAGCCAACCCAGGGAGCAAAGATCACCCTTGGCAGGACTCAGGGTGTGGCCTGTGTGTGGTTTCTTGGCTGGAGATGGGCAGGTCCTGAAGCTTAGTGCCCACTTGTGAATGGGATCTGATGGGCATAGCCGGCATTCCCTGGTTGTGCAGCAGGCGATCTGGGGCCTCCAAGCTGCATGCAAATCCCCTCCCTGGCTGCCCCTCTTGCTTCTTCTCTGCTGCCAAGCCTCTCTCACCACACATGCGTCTCATCGAAAGGAGCAGGCTGCTTGCCATTCTTGGCAAGGACCTCATCCCACAAGCCTCGTTTGCTCAAAGGGGCGTGCAAATTGACCCAGAGCCTCCAGAGGAGCTGCACTCTCTCCAGCCACAAAGGCCTGCAGGCGAGTCCATGACAGCCTGCTGCATGGAGGGCTTCTATGGGAGAGGGCCATTCTTCCCTGGTGGGGCCTCTTTCTCACACTGCTTTCTGTGGGGAAACACTGTGTGTGCCAAGTGTCTCCTGGGGGCAGAAAATGTCTCCCCAGTGCCAGAGGAGCAGGGAATCCTCTTTGTACACAGAGCAATGTTCTAGGCACACCTCCCATGCTGGGAGATCCCCACATCCCCAATGGTCCTACTGCCTCAGGAACACACTTTTAGGGAGTGTGGCTCTGACAGGCAGGGCGGCCCGAGTGAGGCATGTGGATTGCAGGCCAAAGCCACTGCACTGAGCATGGCACCTGGAAGTCCTAGCTGAAGGCTCTCTGCAGCAGGCCCAACCTGGAATGAGCCTGCAGGCTGGCCTGCAGTCCCAGGCTTGCCCTGGGCACTGCTAGGTCGGGACCCATCCCAGGCTCAGCCTGGCCTCCCTAGGGCCTGTGCTGGCCTAGGCCTCTGCCAGCCAGCAGCACCTCGATGGAGCACAGTTCTTTCGAGAAGACCCCAGCGTGTGGCTGTGTGTCACTTGCACTGCTCGGAAGCTGCAGGTCCAGAGGCTGTGTGTGCACGTGGCCATTGGGGCCTGAGGACAAAACACTCAGAACCCCACTTTCAAGCAGGACCCCTGCCACCATGTAGCTGCCTGCCACACCCCCTTGCTGCCTGTGCTGTCTTCACTGCTGGCAGGCCTCTGTGTGCACAGGCCAGTCGAAGCCAAGGAAACTGGGTGCTTGGTCTCCCCTAGCTAGGAATTCCTCCTACAGCACTCTGGACCAGGGGACACGTGCCCCTGGACCAGCAGCCTGCAAGGAAGCTGCAGCTTAGCCATCCAGAAAGGCCTGCAGCACTTGGCAGGAAGCCTTCTGCTAAGGAAAGCTTTCCCACTCCAAAGCCTTGGAGGAGTTCATGCATGCTCGGACAAGCAGCGTTTGTCACCACAGAGCATTGGGTGCCTCAAACCTCCCCTGTGGCTTCCGAGCACCGTCCCACCCACATGCCCTTGGCATCCACTCTGTTGCCAGAAGGAGGTCCTAAGCAGGACTCTCTCACTTCTGAAGCCAGAGTGCCCCCTGCTTGGAACGTTCCTCAGGAACTCATTTGAGCGAGGCTTCTCCTCCCATGCTTGTCATCCAGCAGATGATGCCATCGTTCCGCTGGAAAACTCTCTGCTTTGCCTTCAGCCATGGATCGCCTAGCTGAACTCTCTCTGCCTCCAGGAGAAACTGCAGTGTGCATGCAGCCTACAGAAAGGAGAGTGCCTTTTCCTGAGCACTGCTATGCTGAGGCCACTCCCTGAAGACCTCCAAGGGCCTTCTCTCCCCAACACACTCGTGCCATTCAGCCAACCCAGGGAGCAAAGATCACCCTTGGCAGGACTCAGGGTGTGGCCTGTGTGTGGTTTCTTGGCTGGAGATGGGCAGGTCCTGAAGCTTAGTGCCCACTTGTGAATGGGATCTGATGGGCATAGCCGGCATTCCCTGGTTGTGCAGCAGGCGATCTGGGGCCTCCAAGCTGCATGCAAATCCCCTCCCTGGCTGCCCCTCTTGCTTCTTCTCTGCTGCCAAGCCTCTCTCACCACACATGCGTCTCATCGAAAGGAGCAGGCTGCTTGCCATTCTTGGCAAGGACCTCATCCCACAAGCCTCGTTTGCTCAAAGGGGCGTGCAAATTGACCCAGAGCCTCCAGAGGAGCTGCACTCTCTCCAGCCACAAAGGCCTGCAGGCGAGTCCATGACAGCCTGCTGCATGGAGGGCTTCTATGGGAGAGTGCCATTCTTCCCTGGTGGGGGCTCTTTCTCACACTGCTTTCCGTGGGGAAACACTGTGTGTGCCAAGTGTCTCCTGGGGGCAGAAAATGTCTCCCCAGTGCCAGAGGAGCAGGGAATCCTCTTTGTACACAGAGCAATGTTCTAGGCACACCTCCCATGCTGGGAGATCCCCACTTCCCCAATGGTCCTACTGCCTCAGGAACACACTTTTAGGGAGTGTGGCTCTGACAGGCAGGGCGGCCCGAGTGAGGCATGTGGATTGCAGGCCAAAGCCACTGCACTGAGCATGGCACCTGGAAGTCCTAGCTGAAGGCTCTCTGCAGCAGGCCCAACCTGGAATGAGCCTGCAGGCTGGCCTGCAGTCCCAGGCTTGCCCTGGGCACTGCTAGGTCGGGACCCATCCCAGGCTCAGCCTGGCCTCCCTAGGGCCTGTGCTGGCCTAGGCCTCTGCCAGCCAGCAGCACCTCGATGGAGCACAGTTCTTTCGAGAAGACCCCAGCGTGTGGCTGTGTGTCACTTGCACTGCTCGGAAGCTGCAGGTCCAGAGGCTGTGTGTGCACGTGGCCATTGGGGCCTGAGGACAAAACACTCAGAACCCCACTTTCAAGCAGGACCCCTGCCACCATGTAGCTGCCTGCCACACCCCCTTGCTGCCTGTGCTGTCTTCACTGCTGGCAGGCCTCTGTGTGCACAGGCCAGTCGAAGCCAAGGAAACTGGGTGCTTGGTCTCCCCTAGCTAGGAATTCCTCCTACAGCACTCTGGACCAGGGGACACGTGCCCCTGGACCAGCAGCCTGCAAGGAAGCTGCAGCTTAGCCATCCAGAAAGGCCTGCAGCACTTGGCAGGAAGCCTTCTGCTAAGGAAAGCTTTCCCACTCCAAAGCCTTGGAGGAGTTCATGCATGCTCGGACAAGCAGCGTTTGTCACCACAGAGCATTGGGTGCCTCAAACCTCCCCTGTGGCTTCCGAGCACCGTCCCACCCACATGCCCTTGGCATCCACTCTGTTGCCAGAAGGAGGTCCTAAGCAGGACTCTCTCACTTCTGGAGCCAGAGTGCCCCCTGCTTGGAACGTTCCTCAGGAACTCATTTGAGCGAGGCTTCTCCTCCCATGCTTGTCAGCCAGCAGATGATGCCATCGTTCCGCTGGAAAACTCTCTGCTTTGCCTTCAGCCATGGATCGCCTAGCTGAACTCTCTCTGCCTCCAGGAGAAACTGCAGTGTGCATGCAGCCTACAGAAAGGAGAGTGCCTTTTCCTGAGCACTGCTATGCTGAGGCCACTCCCTGAAGACCTCCTAGGGCCTTCTCTCCCCTAACACACTCGTGCCATTCAGCCAACCCAGGGAGCAAAGATCACCCTTGGCAGGACTCAGGGTGTGGCCTGTGTGTGGTTTCTTGGCTGGAGATGGGCAGGTCCTGAAGCTTAGTGCCCACTTGTGAATGGGATCTGATGGGCATAGCCGGCATTCCCTGGTTGTGCAGCAGGCGATCTGGGGCCTCCAAGCTGCATGCAAATCCCCTCCCTGGCTGCCCCTCTTGCTTCTTCTCTGCTGCCAAGCCTCTCTCACCACACATGCGTCTCATCGAAAGGAGCAGGCTGCTTGCCATTCTTGGCAAGGACCTCATCCCACAAGCCTCGTTTGCTCAAAGGGGCGTGCAAATTGACCCAGAGCCTCCAGAGGAGCTGCACTCTCTCCAGCCACAAAGGCCTGCAGGCGAGTCCATGACAGCCTGCTGCATGGAGGGCTTCTATGGGAGAGTGCCATTCTTCCCTGGTGGGGGCTCTTTCTCACACTGCTTTCCGTGGGGAAACACTGTGTGTGCCAAGTGTCTCCTGGGGGCAGAAAATGTCTCCCCAGTGCCAGAGGAGCATTTAATCCTCTATATACACATAGCAATGTTCTAGGCACACCTCCCATGCTGGGAGATCCCCACTTCCCCAACGGTCCAACTGCCTCAGGAACACACTTTTAGGGAGTGTGGTTCTGACAGGCAGGGCGGCCCGAGTGAGGCATGTGGATTGCAGGCCAAAGCCACTGCACTGAGCATGGCACCTGGAAGTCCTAGCTGAAGGCTCTCTGCAGCAGGCCCAACCTGGAATGAGCCTGCAGCCTGGCCTGCAGTCCCAGGCTTGCCCTGGGCACTGCTAGGTCGGGACCCATCCCAGGCTCAGCCTGGCCTCCCTAGGGCCTGTGCTGTCCTAGGCCTCTGCCAGCCAGCAGCACCTCGATGGAGCACAGTTTTTTCGAGAAGACACCAGCGTGTGGCTGTGTGTCACTTGCACTGCTCGGAAGCTGCAGGTCCAGAGGCTGTGTGTGCACCTGGCCATTGGGGCCTGAGGACAAAACACTCAGAACCCCACTTTCAAGCAGGACCCCTGCCACCATGTAGCTGCCTTCCACACCCCCTTGCTGCCTGCGCTGTCTTCACTGCTGGCACGCCTCTGTGTGCACAGGCCAGTCGAAGCCAAGGAAACCGGGTGCTTGCTCTCCCCTAGCTAGGAATTCCTCCTACAGCACTCTGGACCAGGGGACACGTGCCCCTGGACCAGCAGCCTGCAAGGAAGCTGCAGCTTAGCCATCCAGAAAGGCCTGCAGCACTTGGCAGGAAGCCTTCTGCTAAGGAAAGCTTTCCCAATCCAAAGCCTTGGAGGAGTTCATGCATGCTCGGACAAGCAGCGTTTGTCACCACAGAGCATTGGGTGCCTCAAACCTCCCCTGTGGCTTCCGAGCACCGTCCCACCCACATGCCCTTGGCATCCATTCTGTTGCCAGAAGGAGGTCCTAAGCAGGACTCTCTCACTTCTGGAGCCAGAGTGCCCCCTGCTTGGAACGTTCCTCAGGAACTCATTTGAGCGAGGCTTCTCCTCCCATGCTTGTCAGCCAGCAGATGATGCCATCGTTCCGCTGGAAAACTCTCTGCTTTGCCTTCAGCCATGGATCGCCTAGCTGAACTCTCTCTGCCTCCAGGAGAAACTGCAGTGTGCATGCAGCCTACAGAAAGGAGAGTGCCTTTTCCTGAGCACTGCTATGCTGAGGCCACTCCCTGAAGACCTCCAAGGGCCTTCTCTGCCCTAACACACTCGTGCCATTCAGCCAACCCAGGGAGCAAAGATCACCCTTGGCAGGACTCAGGTTGTGGCCTGTGTGTGGTTTCTTGGCTGGAGATGGGCAGGTCCTGAAGCTTAGTGCCCACTTGTGAATGGGATCTGATGGGCATAGCCGGCATTCCCTGGTTGTGCAGCAGGCGATCTGGGGCCTCCAAGCTGCATGCAAATCCCCTCCCTGGCTGCCCCTCTTGCTTCTTCTCTGCTGCCAAGCCTCTCTCACCACACATGCGTCTCATCGAAAGGAGCAGGCTGCTTGCCATTCTTGGCAAGGACCTCATCCCACAAGCCTCGTTTGCTCAAAGGGGCGTGCAAATTGACCCAGAGCCTCCAGAGGAGCTGCACTCTCTCCAGCCACAAAGGCCTGCAGGCGAGTCCATGACAGCCTGCTGCATGGAGGGCTTCTATGGGAGAGGGCCATTCTTCCCTGGTGGGGGCTCTTTCTCACACTGCTTTCCGTGGGGAAACACTGTGTGTGCCAAGTGTCTCCTGGGGGCAGAAAATGTCTCCCCAGTGCCAGAGGAGCAGGGAATCCTCTTTGCACACAGAGCAATGTTCTAGGCACACCTCCCATGCTGGGAGATCCCCACTTCCCCAATGGTCCTACTGCCTCAGGAACACACTTTAAGGGAGTGTGGCTCTGACAGGCAGGGCGGCCCGAGTGAGGCATGTGGATTGCAGGCCAAAGCCACTGCACTGAGCATGGCACCTGGAAGTCCTAGCTGAAGGCTCTCTGCAGCAGGCCCAACCTGGAATGAGCCTGCAGCCTGGCCTGCAGTCCCAGGCTTGCCCTGGGCACTGCTAGGTCGGGACCCATCCCAGGCTCAGCCAGGCCTCCCTAGGGCCTGTGCTGGCCTAGGCCTCTGCCAGCCAGCAGCACCTCGATGGAGCACAGTTTTTTCGAGAAGACACCAGCGTGTGGCTGTGTGTCACTTGCACTGCTTGGAAGCTGCAGGTCCAGAGGCTGTGTGTGCACGTGGCCATTGGGGCCTGAGGACAAAACACTCAGAACTCCACTTTCAAGCAGGACCCCTGCCACCATGTAGCTGCCTGCCACACCCCCTTGCTGCCTGCGCTGTCTTCACTGCTGGCACGCCTCTGTGTGCACAGGCCAGTCGAAGCCAAGGAAACCGGGTGCTTGCTCTCCCCTAGCTAGGAATTCCTCCTACAGCACTCTGGACCAGGGGACACGTGCCCCTGGACCAGCAGCCTGCAAGGAAGCTGCAGCTTAGCCATCCAGAAAGGCCTGCAGCACTTGGCAGGAAGCCTTCTGCTAAGGAAAGCTTTCCCACTCCAAAGCCTTGGAGGAGTTCATGCATGCTCGGACAAGCAGCGTTTGTCACCACAGAGCATTGGGTGCCTCAAACCTCCCCTGTGGCTTCTGAGCACCGTCCCACCCACATGCCCTTGGCATCCACTCTGTTGCCAGAAGGAGGTCCTAAGCAGGACTCTCTCACTTCTGGAGCCAGAGTGCCCCCTGCTTGGAACGTTCCTCAGGAACTCATTTGAGCGAGGCTTCTCCTCCCATGCTTGTCAGCCAGCAGATGATGCCATCGTTCCGCTGGAAAACTCTCTGCTTTGCCTTCAGCCATGGATCGCCTAGCTGAACTCTCTCTGCCTCCAGGAGAAACTGCAGTGTGCATGCAGCCTACAGAAAGGAGAGTGCCTTTTCCTGAGCACTGCTATGCTGAGGCCACTCCCTGAAGACCTCCAAGGGCCTTCTCTCCCCTAACACACTCGTGCCATTCAGCCAACCCAGGGAGCAAAGATCACCCTTGGCAGGACTCAGGGTGTGGCCTGTGTGTGGTTTCTTGGCTGGAGATGGGCAGGTCCTGAAGCTTAGTGCCCACTTGTGAATGGGATCAGATGGGCATAGCCGGCATTCCCTGGTTGTGCAGCAGGCGATCTGGGGCCTCCAAGCTGCATGCAAATCCCCTCCCTGGCTGCCCCTCTTGCTTCTTCTCTGCTGCCAAGCCTCTCTCACCACACATGCGTCTCATCGAAAGGAGCAGGCTGCTTGCCATTCTTGGCAAGGACCTCATCCCACAAGCCTCGTTTGCTCAAAGGGGCGTGCAAATTGACCCAGAGCCTCCAGAGGAGCTGCACTCTCTCCAGCCACAAAGGCCTGCAGGCGAGTCCATGACAGCCTGCTGCATGGAGGGCTTCTATGGGAGAGGGCCATTCTTCCCTGGTGGGGCCTCTTTCTCACACTGCTTTCTGTGGGGAAACACTGTGTGTGCCAAGTGTCTCCTGGGGGCAGAAAATGTCTCCCCAGTGCCAGAGGAGCAGGGAATCCTCTTTGTACACAGAGCAATGTTCTAGGCACACCTCCCATGCTGGGAGATCCCCACTTCCCCAATGGTCCTACTGCCTCAGGAACACACTTTTAGGAAGTGTGGCTCTGACAGGCAGGGCGGCCCGAGTGAGGCATGTGGATTGCAGGCCAAAGCCACTGCACTGAGCATGGCACCTGGAAGTCCTAGCTGAAGGCTCTCTGCAGCAGGCCCAACCTGGAATGAGCCTGCAGGCTGGCCTGCAGTCCCAGGCTTGCCCTGGGCACGGCTAGGTCGGGACCCATCCCAGGCTCAGCCAGGCCTCCCTAGGGCCTGTGCTGGCCTAGGCCTCTGCCAGCCAGCAGCACCTCGATGGAGCACAGTTCTTTCGAGAAGACCCCAGCGTGTGGCTGTGTGTCACTTGCACTGCTTGGAAGCTGCAGGTCCAGAGGCTGTGTGTGCACGTGGCCATTGGGGCCTGAAGACAAAACACTCAAACTCCACTTTCAAGCAGGACCCCTGCCACCATGTAGCTGCCTGCCACACCCCCTTGCTGCCTGCGCTGTCTTCACTGCTGGCAGGCCTCTGTGTGCACAGGCCAGTCGAAGCCAAGGAAACCGGGTGCTTGCTCTCCCCTAGCTAGGAATTCCTCCTACAGCACTCTGGACCAGGGGACACGTGCCCCTGGACCAGCAGCCTGCAAGGAAGCTGCAGCTTAGCCATCCAGAAAGGCCTGCAGCACTTGGCAGGAAGCCTTCTGCTAAGGAAAGCTTTCCCAATCCAAAGCCTTGGAGGAGTTCATGCATGCTCGGACAAGCAGCGTTTGTCACCACAGAGCATTGGGTGCCTCAAACCTCCCCTGTGGCTTCCGAGCACCGTCCCACCCACATGCCCTTGGCATCCACTCTGTTGCCAGAAGGAGGTCCTAAGCAGGACTCTCTCACTTCTGGAGCCAGAGTGCCCCCTGCTTGGAACATTCCTCAGGAGCTCATTTGAGCGAGGCTTCTCCTCCCATGCTTGTCAGCCAGCAGATGATGCCATCGTTCCGCTGGAAAACTCTCTGCTTTGCCTTCAGCCATGGATCGCCTAGCTGAACTCTCTCTGCCTCCAGGAGAAACTGCAGTGTGCATGCAGCCTACAGAAAGGAGAGTGCCTTTTCCTGAGCACTGCTATGCTGAGGCCACTCCCTGAAGACCTCCTAGGGCCTTCTCTCCCCTAACACACTCGTGCCATTCAGCCAACCCAGGGAGCAAAGATCACCCTTGGCAGGACTCAGGGTGTGGCCTGTGTGTGGTTTCTTGGCTGGAGATGGGCAGGTCCTGAAGCTTAGTGCCCACTTGTGAATGGGATCTGATGGGCATAGCCGGCATTCCCTGGTTGTGCAGCAGGCGATCTGGGGCCTCCAAGCTGCGTGCAAATCCCCTCCCTGGCTGCCCCTCTTGCTTCTTCTCTGCTGCCAAGCCTCTCTCACCACACATGCGTCTCATCGAAAGGAGCAGGCTGCTTGCCATTCTTGGCAAGGACCTCATCCCACAAGCCTCGTTTGCTCAAAGGGGCGTGCAAATTGACCGAGAGCCTGCAGAGGAGCTGCACTCTCTCCAGCCATAAAGGCCTGCAGGCGAGTCCATGACAGCCTGCTGCATGGAGGGCTTCTATGGGAGAGTGCCATTCTTCCCTGGTGGGGGCTCTTTCTCACACTGCTTTCCGTGGGGAAACACTGTGTGTGCCAAGTGTCTCCTGGGGGCAGAAAATGTCTCCCCAGTGCCAGAGGAGCAGGGAATCCTCTTTGTACACAGAGCAATGTTCTAGGCACACCTCCCATGCTGGGAGATCCCCACTTCCCCAACGATCCAACTGCCTCAGGAACACACTTTTAGGGAGTGTGGTTCTGACAGGCAGGGCGGCCCGAGTGAGGCATGTGGATTGCAGGCCAAAGCCACTGCACTGAGCATGGCACCTGGAAGTCCTAGCTGAAGGCTCTCTGCAGCAGGCCCAACCTGGAATGAGCCTGCAGCCTGGCCTGCAGTCCCAGGCTTGCCCTGGGCACTGCTAGGTCGGGACCCATCCCAGGCTCAGCCAGGCCTCCCTAGGGCCTGTGCTGGCCTAGGCCTCTGCCAGCCAGCAGCACCTCGATGGAGCACAGTTCTTTCGAGAAGACCCCAGCGTGTGGCTGTGTGTCACTTGCACTGCTCGGAAGCTGCAGGTCCAGAGGCTGTGTGTGCACGTGGCCATTGGGGCCTGAGGACAAAACACTCAGAACCCCACTTTCAAGCAGGACCCCTGCCACCATGTAGCTGCCTGCCACACCCCCTTGCTGCCTGTGCTGTCTTCACTGCTGGCACGCCTCTGTGTGCACAGGCCAGTCGAAGCCAAGGAAACCGGGTGCTTGGTCTCCCCTAGCTAGGAATTCCTCCTACAGCACTCTGGACCAGGGGACACGTGCCCCTGGACCAGCAGCCTGCAAGGAAGCTGCAGCTTAGCCATCCAGAAAGGCCTGCAGCACTTGGCAGGAAGCCTTCTGCTAAGGAAAGCTTTCCCACTCCAAAGCCTTGGAGGAGTTCATGCATGCTCGGACAAGCAGCGTTTGTCACCACAGAGCATTGGGTGCCTCAAACCTCCCCTGTGGCTTCCGAGCACCGTCCCACCCACATGCCCTTGGCATCCACTCTGTTGCCAGAAGGAGGTCCTAAGCAGGACTCTCTCACTTCTGGAGCCAGAGTGCCCCCTGCTTGGAACATTCCTCAGGAGCTCATTTGAGCGAGGCTTCTCCTCCCATGCTTGTCAGCCAGCAGATGATGCCATCGTTCCGCTGGAAAACTCTCTGCTTTGCCTTCAGCCATGGATCGCCTAGCTGAACTCTCTCTGCCTCCAGGAGAAACTGCAGTGTGCATGCAGCCTACAGAAAGGAGAGTGCCTTTTCCTGAGCACTGTTATGCTGAGGCCACTCCCTGAAGACCTCCAAGGGCCTTCTCTGCCCTAACACACTCGTGCCATTCAGCCAACCCAGGGAGCAAAGATCACCCTTGGCAGGACTCAGGATGTGGCCTGTGTGTGGTTTCTTGGCTGGAGATGGGCAGGTCCTGAAGCTTAGTGCCCACTTGTGAATGGGATCTGATGGGCATAGCCGGCATTCCCTGGTTGTGCAGCAGGCGATCTGGGGCCTCCAAGCTGCATGCAAATCCCCTCCCTGGCTGCCCCTCTTGCTTCTTCTCTGCTGCCAAGCCTCTCTCACCACACATGCGTCTCATCGAAAGGAGCAGGCTGCTTGCCATTCTTGGCAAGGACCTCATCCCACAAGCCTCGTTTGCTCAAAGGGGCGTGCAAATTGACCGAGAGCCTGCAGAGGAGCTGCACTCTCTCCAGCCATAAAGGCCTGCAGGCGAGTCCATGACAGCCTGCTGCATGGAGGGCTTCTATGGGAGAGTGCCATTCTTCCCTGGTGGGGGCTCTTTCTCACACTGCTTTCCGTGGGGAAACACTGTGTGTGCCAAGTGTCTCCTGGGGGCAGAAAATGTCTCCCCAGTGCCAGAGGAGCAGGGAATCCTCTTTGTACACAGAGCAATGTTCTAGGCACACCTCCCATGCTGGGAGATCCCCACTTCCCCAACGATCCAACTGCCTCAGGAACACACTTTTAGGGAGTGTGGTTCTGACAGGCAGGGCGGCCCGAGTGAGGCATGTGGATTGCAGGCCAAAGCCACTGCACTGAGCATGGCACCTGGAAGTCCTAGCTGAAGGCTCTCTGCAGCAGGCCCAACCTGGAATGAGCCTGCAGCCTGGCCTGCAGTCCCAGGCTTGCCCTGGGCACTGCTAGGTCGGGACCCATCCCAGGCTCAGCCAGGCCTCCCTAGGGCCTGTGCTGGCCTAGGCCTCTGCCAGCCAGCAGCACCTCGATGGAGCACAGTTCTTTCGAGAAGACCCCAGCGTGTGGCTGTGTGTCACTTGCACTGCTCGGAAGCTGCAGGTCCAGAGGCTGTGTGTGCACGTGGCCATTGGGGCCTGAGGACAAAACACTCAGAACCCCACTTTCAAGCAGGACCCCTGCCACCATGTAGCTGCCTGCCACACCCCCTTGCTGCCTGTGCTGTCTTCACTGCTGGCACGCCTCTGTGTGCACAGGCCAGTCGAAGCCAAGGAAACCGGGTGCTTGGTCTCCCCTAGCTAGGAATTCCTCCTACAGCACTCTGGACCAGGGGACACGTGCCCCTGGACCAGCAGCCTGCAAGGAAGCTGCAGCTTAGCCATCCAGAAAGGCCTGCAGCACTTGGCAGGAAGCCTTCTGCTAAGGAAAGCTTTCCCAATCCAAAGCCTTGGAGGAGTTCATGCATGCTCGGACAAGCAGCGTTTGTCACCACAGAGCATTGGGTGCCTCAAACCTCCCCTGTGTCTTCCGAGCACCATCCCACCCACATGCCCTTGGCATCCACTCTGTTGCCAGAAGGAGGTCCTAAGCAGGACTCTCTCACTTCTGGAGCCAGAGTGCCCCCTGCTTGGAACGTTCCTCAGGAACTCATTTGAGCGAGGCTTCTCCTCCCATGCTTGTCAGCCAGCAGATGATGCCATCGTTCCGCTGGAAAACTCTCTGCTTTGCCTTCAGCCATGGATCGCCTAGCTGAACTCTCTCTGCCTCCAGGAGAAACTGCAGTGTGCATGCAGCCTACAGAAAGGAGAGTGCCTTTTCCTGAGCACTGCTATGCTGAGGCCACTCCCTGAAGACCTCCTAGGGCCTTCTCTGCCCTAACACAGTCGTGCCATTCAGCCAACCCAGGGAGCAAAGATCACCCTTGGCAGGACTCAGGGTGTGGCCTGTGTGTGGTTTCTTGGCTGGAGATGGGCAGGTCCTGAAGCTTAGTGCCCACTTGTGAATGGGATCTGATGGGCATAGCCGGCATTCCCTGGTTGTGCAGCAGGCGATCTGGGGCCTCCAAGCTGCATGCAAATCCCCTCCCTGGCTGCCCCTCTTGCTTCTTCTCTGCTGCCAAGCCTCTCTCACCACACATGCGTCTCATCGAAAGGAGCAGGCTGCTTGCCATTCTTGGCAAGGACCTCATCCCACAAGCCTCGTTTGCTCAAAGGGGCGTGCAAATTGACCCAGAGCCTCCAGAGGAGCTGCACTCTCTCCAGCCACAAAGGCCTGCAGGCGAGTCCATGACAGCCTGCTGCATGGAGGGCTTCTATGGGAGAGGGCCATTCTTCCCTGGTGGGGCCTCTTTCTCACACTGCTTTCTGTGGGGAAACACTGTGTGTGCCAAGTGTCTCCTGGGGGCAGAAAATGTCTCCCCAGTGCCAGAGGAGCAGGGAATCCTCTTTGTACACAGAGCAATGTTCTAGGCACACCTCCCATGCTGGGAGATCCCCACTTCCCCAATGGTCCTACTGCCTCAGGAACACACTTTTAGGGAGTGTGGCTCTGACAGGCAGGGCGGCCCGAGTGAGGCATGTGGATTGCAGGCCAAAGCCACTGCACTGAGCATGGCACCTGGAAGTCCTAGCTGAAGGCTCTCTGCAGCAGGCCCAACCTGGAATGAGCCTGCAGGCTGGCCTGCAGTCCCAGGCTTGCCCTGGGCACTGCTAGGTCGGGACCCATCCCAGGCTCAGCCTGGCCTCCCTAGGGCCTGTGCTGGCCTAGGCCTCTGCCAGCCAGCAGCACCTCGATGGAGCACAGTTCTTTCGAGAAGACCCCAGCGTGTGGCTGTGTGTCACTTGCACTGCTCGGAAGCTGCAGGTCCAGAGGCTGTGTGTGCACGTGGCCATTGGGGCCTGAGGACAAAACACTCAGAACCCCACTTTCAAGCAGGACCCCTGCCACCATGTAGCTGCCTGCCACACCCCCTTGCTGCCTGTGCTGTCTTCACTGCTGGCAGGCCTCTGTGTGCACAGGCCAGTCGAAGCCAAGGAAACTGGGTGCTTGGTCTCCCCTAGCTAGGAATTCCTCCTACAGCACTCTGGACCAGGGGACACGTGCCCCTGGACCAGCAGCCTGCAAGGAAGCTGCAGCTTAGCCATCCAGAAAGGCCTGCAGCACTTGGCAGGAAGCCTTCTGCTAAGGAAAGCTTTCCCACTCCAAAGCCTTGGAGGAGTTCATGCATGCTCGGACAAGCAGCGTTTGTCACCACAGAGCATTGGGTGCCTCAAACCTCCCCTGTGGCTTCCGAGCACCGTCCCACCCACATGCCCTTGGCATCCACTCTGTTGCCAGAAGGAGGTCCTAAGCAGGACTCTCTCACTTCTGAAGCCAGAGTGCCCCCTGCTTGGAACGTTCCTCAGGAACTCATTTGAGCGAGGCTTCTCCTCCCATGCTTGTCAGCCAGCAGATGATGCCATCGTTCCGCTGGAAAACTCTCTGCTTTGCCTTCAGCCATGGATCGCCTAGCTGAACTCTCTCTGCCTCCAGGAGAAACTGCAGTGTGCATGCAGCCTACAGAAAGGAGAGTGCCTTTTCCTGAGCACTGCTATGCTGAGGCCACTCCCTGAAGACCTCCAAGGGCCTTCTCTCCCCAACACACTCGTGCCATTCAGCCAACCCAGGGAGCAAAGATCACCCTTGGCAGGACTCAGGGTGTGGCCTGTGTGTGGTTTCTTGGCTGGAGATGGGCAGGTCCTGAAGCTTAGTGCCCACTTGTGAATGGGATCTGATGGGCATAGCCGGCATTCCCTGGTTGTGCAGCAGGCGATCTGGGGCCTCCAAGCTGCATGCAAATCCCCTCCCTGGCTGCCCCTCTTGCTTCTTCTCTGCTGCCAAGCCTCTCTCACCACACATGCGTCTCATCGAAAGGAGCAGGCTGCTTGCCATTCTTGGCAAGGACCTCATCCCACAAGCCTCGTTTGCTCAAAGGGGCGTGCAAATTGACCCAGAGCCTCCAGAGGAGCTGCACTCTCTCCAGCCACAAAGGCCTGCAGGCGAGTCCATGACAGCCTGCTGCATGGAGGGCTTCTATGGGAGAGTGCCATTCTTCCCTGGTGGGGGCTCTTTCTCACACTGCTTTCCGTGGGGAAACACTGTGTGTGCCAAGTGTCTCCTGGGGGCAGAAAATGTCTCCCCAGTGCCAGAGGAGCAGGGAATCCTCTTTGTACACAGAGCAATGTTCTAGGCACACCTCCCATGCTGGGAGATCCCCACTTCCCCAATGGTCCTACTGCCTCAGGAACACACTTTTAGGGAGTGTGGCTCTGACAGGCAGGGCGGCCCGAGTGAGGCATGTGGATTGCAGGCCAAAGCCACTGCACTGAGCATGGCACCTGGAAGTCCTAGCTGAAGGCTCTCTGCAGCAGGCCCAACCTGGAATGAGCCTGCAGCCTGGCCTGCAGTCCCAGGCTTGCCCTGGGCACTGCTAGGTCGGGACCCATCCCAGGCTCAGCCAGGCCTCCCTAGGGCCTGTGCTGGCCTAGGCCTCTGCCAGCCAGCAGCACCTCGATGGAGCACAGTTTTTTCGAGAAGACCCCAGCGTGTGGCTGTGTGTCACTTGCACTGCTCGGAAGCTGCAGGTCCAGAGGCTGTGTGTGCACGTGGCCATTGGGGCCTGAGGACAAAACACTCAAACTCCACTTCCAAGCAGGACCCCTGCCACCATGTAGCTGCCTGCCCCACCCCCTTGCTGCCTGCGCTGTCTTCACTGCTGGCAGGCCTCTGTGTGCACAGGCCAGTCGAAGCCAAGGAAACCGGGTGCTTGCTCTCCCCTAGCTAGGAATTCCTCCTACAGCACTCTGGACCAGGGGACACGTGCCCCTGGACCAGCAGCCTGCAAGGAAGCTGCAGCTTAGCCATCCAGAAAGGCCTGCAGCACTTGGCAGGAAGCCTTCTGCTAAGGAAAGCTTTCCCAATCCAAAGCCTTGGAGGAGTTCATGCATGCTCGGACAAGCAGCGTTTGTCACCACAGAGCATTGGGTGCCTCAAACCTCCCCTGTGGCTTCCGAGCACCGTCCCACCCACATGCCCTTGGCATCCACTCTGTTGCCAGAAGGAGGTCCTAAGCAGGACTCTCTCACTTCTGGAGCCAGAGTGCCCCCTGCTTGGAACGTTCCTCAGGAACTCATTTGAGCGAGGCTTCTCCTCCCATGCTTGTCAGCCAGCAGATGATGCCATCGTTCCGCTGGAAAACTCTCTGCTTTGCCTTCAGCCATGGATCGCCTAGCTGAACTCTCTCTGCCTCCAGGAGAAACTGCAGTGTGCATGCAGCCTACAGAAAGGAGAGTGCCTTTTCCTGAGCACTGCTATGCTGAGGCCACTCCCTGAAGACCTCCTAGGGCCTTCTCTGCCCTAACACAGTCGTGCCATTCAGCCAACCCAGGGAGCAAAGATCACCCTTGGCAGGACTCAGGGTGTGGCCTGTGTGTGGTTTCTTGGCTGGAGATGGGCAGGTCCTGAAGCTTAGTGCCCACTTGTGAATGGGATCTGATGGGCATAGCCGGCATTCCCTGGTTGTGCAGCAGGCGATCTGGGGCCTCCAAGCTGCATGCAAATCCCCTCCCTGGCTGCCCCTCTTGCTTCTTCTCTGCTGCCAAGCCTCTCTCACCACACATGCGTCTCATCGAAAGGAGCAGGCTGCTTGCCATTCTTGGCAAGGACCTCATCCCACAAGCCTCGTTTGCTCAAAGGGGCGTGCAAATTGACCCAGAGCCTCCAGAGGAGCTGCACTCTCTCCAGCCACAAAGGCCTGCAGGCGAGTCCATGACAGCCTGCTGCATGGAGGGCTTCTATGGGAGAGTGCCATTCTTCCCTGGTGGGGGCTCTTTCTCACACTGCTTTCCGTGGGGAAACACTGTGTGTGCCAAGTGTCTCCTGGGGGCAGAAAATGTCTCCCCAGTGCCAGAGGAGCAGGGAATCCTCTTTGTACACAGAGCAATGTTCTAGGCACACCTCCCATGCTGGGAGATCCCCACTTCCCCAATGGTCCTACTGCCTCAGGAACACACTTTTAGGGAGTGTGGCTCTGACAGGCAGGGCGGCCCGAGTGAGGCATGTGGATTGCAGGCCAAAGCCACTGCACTGAGCATGGCACCTGGAAGTCCTAGCTGAAGGCTCTCTGCAGCAGGCCCAACCTGGAATGAGCCTGCAGCCTGGCCTGCAGTCCCAGGCTTGCCCTGGGCACTGCTAGGTCGGGACCCATCCCAGGCTCAGCCAGGCCTCCCTAGGGCCTGTGCTGGCCTAGGCCTCTGCCAGCCAGCAGCACCTCGATGGAGCACAGTTTTTTCGAGAAGACACCAGCGTGTGGCTGTGTGTCACTTGCACTGCTCGGAAGCTGCAGGTCCAGAGGCTGTGTGTGCACGTGGCCATTGGGGCCTGAGGACAAAACACTCAAACTCCACTTCCAAGCAGGACCCCTGCCACCATGTAGCTGCCTGCCCCACCCCCTTGCTGCCTGCGCTGTCTTCACTGCTGGCAGGCCTCTGTGTGCACAGGCCAGTCGAAGCCAAGGAAACCGGGTGCTTGCTCTCCCCTAGCTAGGAATTCCTCCTACAGCACTCTGGACCAGGGGACACGTGCCCCTGGACCAGCAGCCTGCAAGGAAGCTGCAGCTTAGCCATCCAGAAAGGCCTGCAGCACTTGGCAGGAAGCCTTCTGCTAAGGAAAGCTTTCCCAATCCAAAGCCTTGGAGGAGTTCATGCATGCTCGGACAAGCAGCGTTTGTCACCACAGAGCATTGGGTGCCTCAAACCTCCCCTGTGGCTTCCGAGCACCGTCCCACCCACATGCCCTTGGCATCCACTCTGTTGCCAGAAGGAGGTCCTAAGCAGGACTCTCTCACTTCTGGAGCCAGAGTGCCCCCTGCTTGGAACATTCCTCAGGAGCTCATTTGAGCTAGGCTTCTCCTCCCATGCTTGTCAGCCAGCAGATGATGCCATCGTTCCGCTGGAAAACTCTCTGCTTTGCCTTCAGCCATGGATCGCCTAGCTGAACTCTCTCTGCCTCCAGGAGAAACTGCAGTGTGCATGCAGCCTACAGAAAGGAGAGTGCCTTTTCCTGAGCACTGCTATGCTGAGGCCACTCCCTGAAGACCTCCAAGGGCCTTCTCTGCCCTAACACACTCGTGCCATTCAGCCAACCCAGGGAGCAAAGATCACCCTTGGCAGGACTCAGGATGTGGCCTGTGTGTGGTTTCTTGGCTGGAGATGGGCAGGTCCTGAAGCTTAGTGCCCACTTGTGAATGGGATCTGATGGGCATAGCCGGCATTCCCTGGTTGTGCAGCAGGCGATCTGGGGCCTCCAAGCTGCATGCAAATCCCCTCCCTGGCTGCCCCTCTTGCTTCTTCTCTGCTGCCAAGCCTCTCTCACCACACATGCGTCTCATCGAAAGGAGCAGGCTGCTTGCCATTCTTGGCAAGGACCTCATCCCACAAGCCTCGTTTGCTCAAAGGGGCGTGCAAATTGACCCAGAGCCTCCAGAGGAGCTGCACTCTCTCCAGCCACAAAGGCCTGCAGGCGAGTCCATGACAGCCTGCTGCATGGAGGGCTTCTATGGGAGAGTGCCATTCTTCCCTGGTGGGGGCTCTTTCTCACACTGCTTTCCGTGGGGAAACACTGTGTGTGCCAAGTGTCTCCTGGGGGCAGAAAATGTCTCCCCAGTGCCAGAGGAGCAGGGAATCCTCTTTGTACACAGAGCAATGTTCTAGGCACACCTCCCATGCTGGGAGATCCCCACTTCCCCAATGGTCCTACTGCCTCAGGAACACACTTTTAGGGAGTGTGGCTCTGACAGGCAGGGCGGCCCGAGTGAGGCATGTGGATTGCAGGCCAAAGCCACTGCACTGAGCATGGCACCTGGAAGTCCTAGCTGAAGGCTCTCTGCAGCAGGCCCAACCTGGAATGAGCCTGCAGCCTGGCCTGCAGTCCCAGGCTTGCCCTGGGCACTGCTAGGTCGGGACCCATCCCAGGCTCAGCCAGGCCTCCCTAGGGCCTGTGCTGGCCTAGGCCTCTGCCAGCCAGCAGCACCTCGATGGAGCACAGTTCTTTCGAGAAGACCCCAGCGTGTGGCTGTGTGTCACTTGCACTGCTCGGAAGCTGCAGGTCCAGAGGCTGTGTGTGCACGTGGCCATTGGGGCCTGAGGACAAAACACTCAGAACCCCACTTTCAAGCAGGACCCCTGCCACCATGTAGCTGCCTGCCACACCCCCTTGCTGCCTGTGCTGTCTTCACTGCTGGCACGCCTCTGTGTGCACAGGCCAGTCGAAGCCAAGGAAACCGGGTGCTTGCTCTCCCCTAGCTAGGAATTCCTCCTACAGCACTCTGGACCAGGGGACACGTGCCCCTGGACCAGCAGCCTGCAAGGAAGCTGCAGCTTAGCCATCCAGAAAGGCCTGCAGCACTTGGCAGGAAGCCTTCTGCTAAGGAAAGCTTTCCCAATCCAAAGCCTTGGAGGAGTTCATGCATGCTCGGACAAGCAGCGTTTGTCACCACAGAGCATTGGGTGCCTCAAACCTCCCCTGTGTCTTCCGAGCACCATCCCACCCACATGCCCTTGGCATCCACTCTGTTGCCAGAAGGAGGTCCTAAGCAGGACTCTCTCACTTCTGGAGCCAGAGTGCCCCCTGCTTGGAACGTTCCTCAGGAACTCATTTGAGCGAGGCTTCTCCTCCCATGCTTGTCAGCCAGCAGATGATGCCATCGTTCCGCTGGAAAACTCTCTGCTTTGCCTTCAGCCATGGATCGCCTAGCTGAACTCTCTCTGCCTCCAGGAGAAACTGCAGTGTGCATGCAGCCTACAGAAAGGAGAGTGCCTTTTCCTGAGCACTGCTATGCTGAGGCCACTCCCTGAAGACCTCCTAGGGCCTTCTCTCCCCTAACACACTCGTGCCATTCAGCCAACCCAGGGAGCAAAGATCACCCTTGGCAGGACTCAGGGTGTGGCCTGTGTGTGGTTTCTTGGCTGGAGATGGGCAGGTCCTGAAGCTTAGTGCCCACTTGTGAATGGGATCTGATGGGCATAGCCGGCATTCCCTGGTTGTGCAGCAGGCGATCTGGGGCCTCCAAGCTGCATGCAAATCCCCTCCCTGGCTGCCCCTCTTGCTTCTTCTCTGCTGCCAAGCCTCTCTCACCACACATGCGTCTCATCGAAAGGAGCAGGCTGCTTGCCATTCTTGGCAAGGACCTCATCCCACAAGCCTCGTTTGCTCAAAGGGGCGTGCAAATTGACCCAGAGCCTCCAGAGGAGCTGCACTCTCTCCAGCCACAAAGGCCTGCAGGCGAGTCCATGACAGCCTGCTGCATGGAGGGCTTCTATGGGAGAGTGCCATTCTTCCCTGGTGGGGGCTCTTTCTCACACTGCTTTCCGTGGGGAAACACTGTGTGTGCCAAGTGTCTCCTGGGGGCAGAAAATGTCTCCCCAGTGCCAGAGGAGCAGGGAATCCTCTATATACACATAGCAATGTTCTAGGCACACCTCCCATGCTGGGAGATCCCCACTTCCCCTACGGTCCAACTGCCTCAGGAACACACTTTTAGGGAGTGTGGTTCTGACAGGCAGGGCGGCCCGAGTGAGGCATGTGGATTGCAGGCCAAAGCCACTGCACTGAGCATGGCACCTGGAAGTCCTAGCTGAAGGCTCTCTGCAGCAGGCCCAACCTGGAATGAGCCTGCAGCCTGGCCTGCAGTCCCAGGCTTGCCCTGGGCACTGCTAGGTCGGGACCCATCCCAGGCTCAGCCTGGCCTCCCTAGGGCCTGTGCTGTCCTAGGCCTCTGCCAGCCAGCAGCACCTCGATGGAGCACAGTTTTTTCGAGAAGACACCAGCGTGTGGCTGTGTGTCACTTGCACTGCTCGGAAGCTGCAGGTCCAGAGGCTGTGTGTGCACCTGGCCATTGGGGCCTGAGGACAAAACACTCAGAACCCCACTTTCAAGCAGGACCCCTGCCACCATGTAGCTGCCTGCCACACCCCCTTGCTGCCTGTGCTGTCTTCACTGCTGGCACGCCTCTGTGTGCACAGGCCAGTTGAAGCCAAGGAAACCGGGTGCTTGCTCTCCCCTAGCTAGGAATTCCTCCTACAGCACTCTGGACCAGGGGACACGTGCCCCTGGACCAGCAGCCTGCAAGGAAGCTGCAGCTTAGCCATCCAGAAAGGCCTGCAGCACTTGGCAGGAAGCCTTCTGCTAAGGAAAGCTTTCCCAATCCAAAGCCTTGGAGGAGTTCATGCATGCTCGGACAAGCAGCGTTTGTCACCACAGAGCATTGGGTGCCTCAAACCTCCCCTGTGGCTTCCGAGCACCGTCCCACCCACATGCCCTTGGCATCCACTCTGTTGCCAGAAGGAGGTCCTAAGCAGGACTCTCTCACTTCTGGAGCCAGAGTGCCCCCTGCTTGGAACGTTCCTCAGGAACTCATTTGAGCGAGGCTTCTCCTCCCATGCTTGTCAGCCAGCAGATGATGCCATCGTTCCGCTGGAAAACTCTCTGCTTTGCCTTCAGCCATGGATCGCCTAGCTGAACTCTCTCTGCCTCCAGGAGAAACTGCAGTGTGCATGCAGCCTACAGAAAGGAGAGTGCCTTTTCCTGAGCACTGCTATGCTGAGGCCACTCCCTGAAGACCTCCTAGGGCCTTCTCTCCCCTAACACACTCGTGCCATTCAGCCAACCCAGGGAGCAAAGATCACCCTTGGCAGGACTCAGGGTGTGGCCTGTGTGTGGTTTCTTGGCTGGAGATGGGCAGGTCCTGAAGCTTAGTGCCCACTTGTGAATGGGATCTGATGGGCATAGCCGGCATTCCCTGGTTGTGCAGCAGGCGATCTGGGGCCTCCAAGCTGCATGCAAATCCCCTCCCTGGCTGCCCCTCTTGCTTCTTCTCTGCTGCCAAGCCTCTCTCACCACACATGCGTCTCATCGAAAGGAGCAGGCTGCTTGCCATTCTTGGCAAGGACCTCATCCCACAAGCCTCGTTTGCTCAAAGGGGCGTGCAAATTGACCCAGAGCCTCCAGAGGAGCTGCACTCTCTCCAGCCACAAAGGCCTGCAGGCGAGTCCATGACAGCCTGCTGCATGGAGGGCTTCTATGGGAGAGGGCCATTCTTCCCTGGTGGGGGCTCTTTCTCACACTGCTTTCCGTGGGGAAACACTGTGTGTGCCAAGTGTCTCCTGGGGGCAGAAAATGTCTCCCCAGTGCCAGAGGAGCATTTAATCCTCTATATACACATAGCAATGTTCTAGGCACACCTGCCATGCTGGGAGATCCCCACTTCCCCAACGGTCCAACTGCCTCAGGAACACACTTTTAGGGAGTGTGGTTCTGACAGGCAGGGCGGCCCGAGTGAGGCATGTGGATTGCAGGCCAAAGCCACTGCACTGAGCATGGCACCTGGAAGTCCTAGCTGAAGGCTCTCTGCAGCAGGCCCAACCTGGAATGAGCCTGCAGCCTGGCCTGCAGTCCCAGGCTTGCCCTGGGCACTGCTAGGTCGGGACCCATCCCAGGCTCAGCCTGGCCTCCCTAGGGCCTGTGCTGGCCTAGGCCTCTGCCAGCCAGCAGCACCTCGATGGAGCACAGTTTTTTCGAGAAGACACCAGCGTGTGGCTGTGTGTCACTTGCACTGCTCGGAAGCTGCAGGTCCAGAGGCTGTGTGTGCACGTGGCCATTGGGGCCTGAGGACAAAACACTCAAACTCCACTTTCAAGCAGGACCCCTGCCACCATGTAGCTGCCTGCCACACCCCCTTGCTGCCTGCGCTGTCTTCACTGCTGGCAGGCCTCTGTGTGCACAGGCCAGTCGAAGCCAAGGAAACCGGGTGCTTGCTCTCCCCTAGCTAGGAATTCCTCCTACAGCACTCTGGACCAGGGGACACGTGCCCCTGGACCAGCAGCCTGCAAGGAAGCTGCAGCTTAGCCATCCAGAAAGGCCTGCAGCACTTGGCAGGAAGCCTTCTGCTAAGGAAAGCTTTCCCAATCCAAAGCCTTGGAGGAGTTCATGCATGCTCGGACAAGCAGCGTTTGTCACCACAGAGCATTGGGTGCCTCAAACCTCCCCTGTGGCTTCCGAGCACCGTCCCACCCACATGCCCTTGGCATCCACTCTGTTGCCAGAAGGAGGTCCTAAGCAGGACTCTCTCACTTCTGGAGCCAGAGTGCCCCCTGCTTGGAACATTCCTCAGGAGCTCATTTGAGCGAGGCTTCTCCTCCCATGCTTGTCAGCCAGCAGATGATGCCATCGTTCCGCTGGAAAACTCTCTGCTTTGCCTTCAGCCATGGATCGCCTAGCTGAACTCTCTCTGCCTCCAGGAGAAACTGCAGTGTGCATGCAGCCTACAGAAAGGAGAGTGCCTTTTCCTGAGCACTGCTATGCTGAGGCCACTCCCTGAAGACCTCCAAGGGCCTTCTCTCCCCTAACAAACTCGTGCCATTCAGCCAACCCAGGGAGCAAAGATCACCCTTGGCAGGACTCAGGATGTGGCCTGTGTGTGGTTTCTTGGCTGGAGATGGGCAGGTCCTGAAGCTTAGTGCCCACTTGTGAATGGGATCTGATGGGCATAGCCGGCATTCCCTGGTTGTGCAGCAGGCGATCTGGGGCCTCCAAGCTGCATGCAAATCCCCTCCCTGGCTGCCCCTCTTGCTTCTTCTCTGCTGCCAAGCCTCTCTCACCACACATGCGTCTCATCGAAAGGAGCAGGCTGCTTGCCATTCTTGGCAAGGACCTCATCCCACAAGCCTCGTTTGCTCAAAGGGGCGTGCAAATTGACCCAGAGCCTCCAGAGGAGCTGCACTCTCTCCAGCCACAAAGGCCTGCAGGCGAGTCCATGACAGCCTGCTGCATGGAGGGCTTCTATGGGAGAGTGCCATTCTTCCCTGGTGGGGGCTCTTTCTCACACTGCTTTCCGTGGGGAAACACTGTGTGTGCCAAGTGTCTCCTGGGGGCAGAAAATGTCTCCCCAGTGCCAGAGGAGCAGGGAATCCTCTTTGTACACAGAGCAATGTTCTAGGCACACCTCCCATGCTGGGAGATCCCCACTTCCCCAACGATCCAACTGCCTCAGGAACACACTTTTAGGGAGTGTGGTTCTGACAGGCAGGGCGGCCCGAGTGAGGCATGTGGATTGCAGGCCAAAGCCACTGCACTGAGCATGGCACCTGGAAGTCCTAGCTGAAGGCTCTCTGCAGCAGGCCCAACCTGGAATGAGCCTGCAGCCTGGCCTGCAGTCCCAGGCTTGCCCTGGGCACTGCTAGGTCGGGACCCATCCCAGGCTCAGCCAGGCCTCCCTAGGGCCTGTGCTGGCCTAGGCCTCTGCCAGCCAGCAGCACCTCGATGGAGCACAGTTCTTTCGAGAAGACCCCAGCGTGTGGCTGTGTGTCACTTGCACTGCTCGGAAGCTGCAGGTCCAGAGGCTGTGTGTGCACGTGGCCATAGGACAAAACACTCAGAACCCCACTTTCAAGCAGGACCCCTGCCACCATGTAGCTGCCTGCCACACCCCCTTGCTGCCTGTGCTGTCTTCACTGCTGGCACGCCTCTGTGTGCACAGGCCAGTCGAAGCCAAGGAAACCGGGTGCTTGCTCTCCCCTAGCTAGGAATTCCTCCTACAGCACTCTGGACCAGGGGACACGTGCCCCTGGACCAGCAGCCTGCAAGGAAGCTGCAGCTTAGCCATCCAGAAAGGCCTGCAGCACTTGGCAGGAAGCCTTCTGCTAAGGAAAGCTTTCCCAATCCAAAGCCTTGGAGGAGTTCATGCATGCTCGGACAAGCAGCGTTTGTCACCACAGAGCATTGGGTGCCTCAAACCTCCCCTGTGGCTTCCGAGCACCGTCCCACCCACATGCCCTTGGCATCCACTCTGTTGCCAGAAGGAGGTCCTAAGCAGGACTCTCTCACTTCTGGAGCCAGAGTGCCCCCTGCTTGGAACGTTCCTCAGGAACTCATTTGAGCGAGGCTTCTCCTCCCATGCTTGTCAGCCAGCAGATGATGCCATCGTTCCGCTGGAAAACTCTCTGCTTTGCCTTCAGCCATGGATCGCCTAGCTGAACTCTCTCTGCCTCCAGGAGAAACTGCAGTGTGCATGCAGCCTACAGAAAGGAGAGTGCCTTTTCCTGAGCACTGCTATGCTGAGGCCACTCCCTGAAGACCTCCTAGGGCCTTCTCTCCCCTAACACACTCGTGCCATTCAGCCAACCCAGGGAGCAAAGATCACCCTTGGCAGGACTCAGGGTGTGGCCTGTGTGTGGTTTCTTGGCTGGAGATGGGCAGGTCCTGAAGCTTAGTGCCCACTTGTGAATGGGATCTGATGGGCATAGCCGGCATTCCCTGGTTGTGCAGCAGGCGATCTGGGGCCTCCAAGCTGCATGCAAATCCCCTCCCTGGCTGCCCCTCTTGCTTCTTCTCTGCTGCCAAGCCTCTCTCACCACACATGCGTCTCATCGAAAGGAGCAGGCTGCTTGCCATTCTTGGCAAGGACCTCATCCCACAAGCCTCGTTTGCTCAAAGGGGCGTGCAAATTGACCCAGAGCCTCCAGAGGAGCTGCACTCTCTCCAGCCACAAAGGCCTGCAGGCGAGTCCATGACAGCCTGCTGCATGGAGGGCTTCTATGGGAGAGTGCCATTCTTCCCTGGTGGGGGCTCTTTCTCACACTGCTTTCCGTGGGGAAACACTGTGTGTGCCAAGTGTCTCCTGGGGGCAGAAAATGTCTCCCCAGTGCCAGAGGAGCAGGGAATCCTCTTTGTACACAGAGCAATGTTCTAGGCACACCTCCCATGCTGGGAGATTCCCACTTCCCCAATGGTCCTACTGCCTCAGGAACACACTTTTAGGGAGTGTGGCTCTGACAGGCAGGGCGGCCCGAGTGAGGCATGTGGATTGCAGGCCAAAGCCACTGCACTGAGCATGGCACCTGGAAGTCCTAGCTGAAGGCTCTCTGCAGCAGGCCCAACCTGGAATGAGCCTGCAGGCTGGCCTGCAGTCCCAGGCTTGCCCTGGGCACTGCTAGGTCGGGACCCATCCCAGGCTCAGCCAGGCCTCCCTAGGGCCTGTGCTGGCCTAGGCCTCTGCCAGCCAGCAGCACCTCGATGGAGCACAGTTTCTTCGAGAAGACACCAGCGTGTGGCTGTGTGTCACTTGCACTGCTCGGAAGCTGCAGGTCCAGAGGCTGTGTGTGCACGTGGCCATTGGGGCCTGAGGACAAAACACTCAGAACCCCACTTTCAAGCAGGACCCCTGCCACCATGTAGCTGCCTTCCACACCCCCTTGCTGCCTGCGCTGTCTTCACTGCTGGCACGCCTCTGTGTGCACAGGCCAGTCGAAGCCAAGGAAACCGGGTGCTTGGTCTCCCCTAGCTAGGAATTCCTCCTACAGCACTCTGGACCAGGGGACACGTGCCCCTGGACCAGCAGCCTGCAAGGAAGCTGCAGCTTAGCCATCCAGAAAGGCCTGCAGCACTTGGCAGGAAGCCTTCTGCTAAGGAAAGCTTTCCCAATCCAAAGCCTTGGAGGAGTTCATGCATGCTCGGACAAGCAGCGTTTGTCACCACAGAGCATTGGGTGCCTCAAACCTCCCCTGTGGCTTCCGAGCACCGTCCCACCCACATGCCCTTGGCATCCACTCTGTTGCCAGAAGGAGGTCCTAAGCAGGACTCTCTCACTTCTGGAGCCAGAGTGCCCCCTGCTTGGAACGTTCCTCAGGAACTCATTTGAGCGAGGCTTCTCCTCCCATGCTTGTCAGCCAGCAGATGATGCCATCGTTCCGCTGGAAAACTCTCTGCTTTGCCTTCAGCCATGGATCGCCTAGCTGAACTCTCTCTGACTCCAGGAGAAACTGCAGTGTGCATGCAGCCTACAGAAAGGAGAGTGCCTTTTCCCGAGCACTGCTATGCTGAGGCCACTCCCTGAAGACCTCCTAGGGCCTTCTCTCCCCTAACACACTCGTGCCATTCAGCCAACCCAGGGAGCAAAGATCACCCTTGGCAGGACTCAGGGTGTGGCCTGTGTGTGGTTTCTTGGCTGGAGATGGGCAGGTCCTGAAGCTTAGTGCCCACTTGTGAATGGGATCTGATGGGCATAGCCGGCATTCCCTGGTTGTGCAGCAGGCGATCTGGGGCCTCCAAGCTGCATGCAAATCCCCTCCCTGGCTGCCCCTCTTGCTTCTTCTCTGCTGCCAAGCCTCTCTCACCACACATGCGTCTCATCGAAAGGAGCAGGCTGCTTGCCATTCTTGGCAAGGACCTCATCCCACAAGCCTCATTTGCTCAAAGGGGCGTGCAAATTGACCCAGAGCCTCCAGAGGAGCTGCACTCTCTCCAGCCACAAAGGCCTGCAGGCGAGTCCATGACAGCCTGCTGCATGGAGGGCTTCTATGGGAGAGTGCCATTCTTCCCTGGTGGGGGCTCTTTCTCACACTGCTTTCCGTGGGGAAACACTGTGTGTGCCAAGTGTCTCCTGGGGGCAGAAAATGTCTCCCCAGTGCCAGAGGAGCAGGGAATCCTCTTTGTACACAGAGCAATGTTCTAGGCACACCTCCCATGCTGGGAGATCCCCACTTCCCCAACGATCCAACTGCCTCAGGAACACACTTTTAGGGAGTGTGGTTCTGACAGGCAGGGCGGCCCGAGTGAGGCATGTGGATTGCAGGCCAAAGCCACTGCACTGAGCATGGCACCTGGAAGTCCTAGCTGAAGGCTCTCTGCAGCAGGCCCAACCTGGAATGAGCCTGCAGCCTGGCCTGCAGTCCCAGGCTTGCCCTGGGCACTGCTAGGTCGGGACCCATCCCAGGCTCAGCCAGGCCTCCCTAGGGCCTGTGCTGGCCTAGGCCTCTGCCAGCCAGCAGCACCTCGATGGAGCACAGTTCTTTCGAGAAGACCCCAGCGTGTGGCTGTGTGTCACTTGCACTGCTCGGAAGCTGCAGGTCCAGAGGCTGTGTGTGCACGTGGCCATTGGGGCCTGAGGACAAAACACTCAGAACCCCACTTTCAAGCAGGACCCCTGCCACCATGTAGCTGCCTGCCACACCCCCTTGCTGCCTGTGCTGTCTTCACTGCTGGCACGCCTCTGTGTGCACAGGCCAGTCGAAGCCAAGGAAACCGGGTGCTTGCTCTCCCCTAGCTAGGAATTCCTCCTACAGCACTCTGGACCAGGGGACACGTGCCCCTGGACCAGCAGCCTGCAAGGAAGCTGCAGCTTAGCCATCCAGAAAGGCCTGCAGCACTTGGCAGGAAGCCTTCTGCTAAGGAAAGCTTTCCCAATCCAAAGCCTTGGAGGAGTTCATGCATGCTCGGACAAGCAGCGTTTGTCACCACAGAGCATTGGGTGCCTCAAACCTCCCCTGTGTCTTCCGAGCACCATCCCACCCACATGCCCTTGGCATCCACTCTGTTGCCAGAAGGAGGTCCTAAGCAGGACTCTCTCACTTCTGGAGCCAGAGTGCCCCCTGCTTGGAACGTTCCTCAGGAACTCATTTGAGCGAGGCTTCTCCTCCCATGCTTGTCAGCCAGCAGATGATGCCATCGTTCCGCTGGAAAACTCTCTGCTTTGTCTTCAGCCATGGATCGCCTAGCTGAACTCTCTCTGCCTCCAGGAGAAACTGCAGTGTGCATGCAGCCTACAGAAAGGAGAGTGCCTTTTCCTGAGCACTGCTATGCTGAGGCCACTCCCTGAAGACCTCCTAGGGCCTTCTCTCCCCTAACACACTCGTGCCATTCAGCCAACCCAGGGAGCAAAGATCACCCTTGGCAGGACTCAGGGTGTGGCCTGTGTGTGGTTTCTTGGCTGGAGATGGGCAGGTCCTGAAGCTTAGTGCCCACTTGTGAATGGGATCTGATGGGCATAGCCGGCATTCCCTGGTTGTGCAGCAGGCGATCTGGGGCCTCCAAGCTGCATGCAAATCCCCTCCCTGGCTGCCCCTCTTGCTTCTTCTCTGCTGCCAAGCCTCTCTCACCACACATGCGTCTCATCGAAAGGAGCAGGCTGCTTGCCATTCTTGGCAAGGACCTCATCCCACAAGCCTCGTTTGCTCAAAGGGGCGTGCAAATTGACCCAGAGCCTCCAGAGGAGCTGCACTCTCTCCAGCCACAAAGGCCTGCAGGCGAGTCCATGACAGCCTGCTGCATGGAGGGCTTCTATGGGAGAGTGCCATTCTTCCCTGGTGGGGGCTCTTTCTCACACTGCTTTCCGTGGGGAAACACTGTGTGTGCCAAGTGTCTCCTGGGGGCAGAAAATGTCTCCCCAGTGCCAGAGGAGCAGGGAATCCTCTTTGTACACAGAGCAATGTTCTAGGCACACCTCCCATGCTGGGAGATCCCCACTTCCCCAACGGTCCAACTGCCTCAGGAACACACTTTTAGGGAGTGTGGTTCTGACAGGCAGGGCGGCCCGAGTGAGGCATGTGGATTGCAGGCCAAAGCCACTGCACTGAGCATGGCACCTGGAAGTCCTAGCTGAAGGCTCTCTGCAGCAGGCCCAACCTGGAATGAGCCTGCAGCCTGGCCTGCAGTCCCAGGCTTGCCCTGGGCACTGCTAGGTCGGGACCCATCCCAGGCTCAGCCTGGCCTCCCTAGGGCCTGTGCTGTCCTAGGCCTCTGCCAGCCAGCAGCACCTCGATGGAGCACAGTTTTTTCGAGAAGACACCAGCGTGTGGCTGTGTGTCACTTGCACTGCTCGGAAGCTGCAGGTCCAGAGGCTGTGTGTGCACCTGGCCATTGGGGCCTGAGGACAAAACACTCAGAACCCCACTTTCAAGCAGGACCCCTGCCACCATGTAGCTGCCTTCCACACCCCCTTGCTGCCTGCGCTGTCTTCACTGCTGGCAGGCCTCTGTGTGCACAGGCCAGTCGAAGCCAAGGAAACCGGGTGCTTGCTCTCCCCTAGCTAGGAATTCCTCCTACAGCACTCTGGACCAGGGGACACGTGCCCCTGGACCAGCAGCCTGCAAGGAAGCTGCAGCTTAGCCATCCAGAAAGGCCTGCAGCACTTGGCAGGAAGCCTTCTGCTAAGGAAAGCTTTCCCAATCCAAAGCCTTGGAGGAGTTCATGCATGCTCGGACAAGCAGCGTTTGTCACCACAGAGCATTGGGTGCCTCAAACCTCCCCTGTGTCTTCCGAGCACCATCCCACCCACATGCCCTTGGCATCCACTCTGTTGCCAGAAGGAGGTCCTAAGCAGGACTCTCTCACTTCTGGAGCCAGAGTGCCCCCTGCTTGGAACGTTCCTCAGGAACTCATTTGAGCGAGGCTTCTCCTCCCATGCTTGTCAGCCAGCAGATGATGCCATCGTTCCGCTGGAAAACTCTCTGCTTTGCCTTCAGCCATGGATCGCCTAGCTGAACTCTCTCTGCCTCCAGGAGAAACTGCAGTGTGCATGCAGCCTACAGAAAGGAGAGTGCCTTTTCCTGAGCACTGCTATGCTGAGGCCACTCCCTGAAGACCTCCTAGGGCCTTCTCTCCCCTAACACACTCGTGCCATTCAGCCAACCCAGGGAGCAAAGATCACCCTTGGCAGGACTCAGGGTGTGGCCTGTGTGTGGTTTCTTGGCTGGAGATGGGCAGGTCCTGAAGCTTAGTGCCCACTTGTGAATGGGATCTGATGGGCATAGCCGGCATTCCCTGGTTGTGCAGCAGGCGATCTGGGGCCTCCAAGCTGCATGCAAATCCCCTCCCTGGCTGCCCCTCTTGCTTCTTCTCTGCTGCCAAGCCTCTCTCACCACACATGCGTCTCATCGAAAGGAGCAGGCTGCTTGCCATTCTTGGCAAGGACCTCATCCCACAAGCCTCGTTTGCTCAAAGGGGCGTGCAAATTGACCCAGAGCCTCCAGAGGAGCTGCACTCTCTCCAGCCACAAAGGCCTGCAGGCGAGTCCATGACAGCCTGCTGCATGGAGGGCTTCTATGGGAGAGTGCCATTCTTCCCTGGTGGGGGCTCTTTCTCACACTGCTTTCCGTGGGGAAACACTGTGTGTGCCAAGTGTCTCCTGGGGGCAGAAAATGTCTCCCCAGTGCCAGAGGAGCATTTAATCCTCTATATACACATAGCAATGTTCTAGGCACACCTCCCATGCTGGGAGATCCCCACTTCCCCAACGGTCCAACTGCCTCAGGAACACACTTTTAGGGAGTGTGGTTCTGACAGGCAGGGTGGCCCGAGTGAGGCATGTGGATTGCAGGCCAAAGCCACTGCACTGAGCATGGCACCTGGAAGTCCTAGCTGAAGGCTCTCTGCAGCAGGCCCAACCTGGAATGAGCCTGCAGCCTGGCCTGCAGTCCCAGGCTTGCCCTGGGCACTGCTAGGTCGGGACCCATCCCAGGCTCAGCCTGGCCTCCCTAGGGCCTGTGCTGTCCTAGGCCTCTGCCAGCCAGCAGCACCTCGATGGAGCACAGTTTTTTCGAGAAGACACCAGCGTGTGGCTGTGTGTCACTTGCACTGCTCGGAAGCTGCAGGTCCAGAGGCTGTGTGTGCACCTGGCCATTGGGGCCTGAGGACAAAACACTCAGAACCCCACTTTCAAGCAGGACCCCTGCCACCATGTAGCTGCCTGCCACACCCCCTTGCTGCCTGTGCTGTCTTCACTGCTGGCACGCCTCTGTGTGCACAGGCCAGTCGAAGCCAAGGAAACCGGGTGCTTGCTCTCCCCTAGCTAGGAATTCCTCCTACAGCACTCTGGACCAGGGGACACGTGCCCCTGGACCAGCAGCCTGCAAGGAAGCTGCAGCTTAGCCATCCAGAAAGGCCTGCAGCACTTGGCAGGAAGCCTTCTGCTAAGGAAAGCTTTCCCAATCCAAAGCCTTGGAGGAGTTCATGCATGCTCGGACAAGCAGCGTTTGTCACCACAGAGCATTGGGTGCCTCAAACCTCCCCTGTGGCTTCCGAGCACCGTCCCACCCACATGCCCTTGGCATCCACTCTGTTGCCAGAAGGAGGTCCTAAGCAGGACTCTCTCACTTCTGGAGCCAGAGTGCCCCCTGCTTGGAACGTTCCTCAGGAACTCATTTGAGCGAGGCTTCTCCTCCCATGCTTGTCAGCCAGCAGATGATGCCATCGTTCCGCTGGAAAACTCTCTGCTTTGCCTTCAGCCATGGATCGCCTAGCTGAACTCTCTCTGCCTCCAGGAGAAACTGCAGTGTGCATGCAGCCTACAGAAAGGAGAGTGCCTTTTCCTGAGCACTGCTATGCTGAGGCCACTCCCTGAAGACCTCCTAGGGCCTTCTCTCCCCTAACACACTCGTGCCATTCAGCCAACCCAGGGAGCAAAGATCACCCTTGGCAGGACTCAGGGTGTGGCCTGTGTGTGGTTTCTTGGCTGGAGATGGGCAGGTCCTGAAGCTTAGTGCCCACTTGTGAATGGGATCTGATGGGCATAGCCGGCATTCCCTGGTTGTGCAGCAGGCGATCTGGGGCCTCCAAGCTGCATGCAAATCCCCTCCCTGGCTGCCCCTCTTGCTTCTTCTCTGCTGCCAAGCCTCTCTCACCACACATGCGTCTCATCGAAAGGAGCAGGCTGCTTGCCATTCTTGGCAAGGACCTCATCCCACAAGCCTCGTTTGCTCAAAGGGGCGTGCAAATTGACCCAGAGCCTCCAGAGGAGCTGCACTCTCTCCAGCCACAAAGGCCTGCAGGCGAGTCCATGACAGCCTGCTGCATGGAGGGCTTCTATGGGAGAGGGCCATTCTTCCCTGGTGGGGGCTCTTTCTCACACTGCTTTCCGTGGGGAAACACTGTGTGTGCCAAGTGTCTCCTGGGGGCAGAAAATGTCTCCCCAGTGCCAGAGGAGCAGGGAATCCTCTTTGTACACAGAGCAATGTTCTAGGCACACCTCCCATGCTGGGAGATCCCCACTTCCCCAATGGTCCTACTGCCTCAGGAACACACTTTTAGGGAGTGTGGCTCTGACAGGCAGGGCGGCCCGAGTGAGGCATGTGGATTGCAGGCCAAAGCCACTGCACTGAGCATGGCACCTGGAAGTCCTAGCTGAAGGCTCTCTGCAGCAGGCCCAACCTGGAATGAGCCTGCAGCCTGGCCTGCAGTCCCAGGCTTGCCCTGGGCACTGCTAGGTCGGGACCCATCCCAGGCTCAGCCAGGCCTCCCTAGGGCCTGTGCTGGCCTAGGCCTCTGCCAGCCAGCAGCACCTCGATGGAGCACAGTTTTTTCGAGAAGACACCAGCGTGTGGCTGTGTGTCACTTGCACTGCTCGGAAGCTGCAGGTCCAGAGGCTGTGTGTGCACGTGGCCATTGGGGCCTGAGGACAAAACACTCAAACTCCACTTTCAAGCAGGACCCCTGCCACCATGTAGCTGCCTGCCACACCCCCTTGCTGCCTGCGCTGTCTTCACTGCTGGCAGGCCTCTGTGTGCACAGGCCAGTCGAAGCCAAGGAAACCGGGTGCTTGCTCTCCCCTAGCTAGGAATTCCTCCTACAGCACTCTGGACCAGGGGACACGTGCCCCTGGACCAGCAGCCTGCAAGGAAGCTGCAGCTTAGCCATCCAGAAAGGCCTGCAGCACTTGGCAGGAAGCCTTCTGCTAAGGAAAGCTTTCCCAATCCAAAGCCTTGGAGGAGTTCATGCATGCTCGGACAAGCAGCGTTTGTCACCACAGAGCATTGGGTGCCTCAAACCTCCCCTGTGGCTTCCGAGCACCGTCCCACCCACATGCCCTTGGCATCCACTCTGTTGCCAGAAGGAGGTCCTAAGCAGGACTCTCTCACTTCTGGAGCCAGAGTGCCCCCTGCTTGGAACATTCCTCAGGAGCTCATTTGAGCGAGGCTTCTCCTCCCATGCTTGTCAGCCAGCAGATGATGCCATCGTTCCGCTGGAAAACTCTCTGCTTTGCCTTCAGCCATGGATCGCCTAGCTGAACTCTCTCTGCCTCCAGGAGAAACTGCAGTGTGCATGCAGCCTACAGAAAGGAGAGTGCCTTTTCCTGAGCACTGCTATGCTGAGGCCACTCCCTGAAGACCTCCAAGGGCCTTCTCTCCCCTAACAAACTCGTGCCATTCAGCCAACCCAGGGAGCAAAGATCACCCTTGGCAGGACTCAGGATGTGGCCTGTGTGTGGTTTCTTGGCTGGAGATGGGCAGGTCCTGAAGCTTAGTGCCCACTTGTGAATGGGATCTGATGGGCATAGCCGGCATTCCCTGGTTGTGCAGCAGGCGATCTGGGGCCTCCAAGCTGCATGCAAATCCCCTCCCTGGCTGCCCCTCTTGCTTCTTCTCTGCTGCCAAGCCTCTCTCACCACACATGCGTCTCATCGAAAGGAGCAGGCTGCTTGCCATTCTTGGCAAGGACCTCATCCCACAAGCCTCGTTTGCTCAAAGGGGCGTGCAAATTGACCCAGAGCCTCCAGAGGAGCTGCACTCTCTCCAGCCACAAAGGCCTGCAGGCGAGTCCATGACAGCCTGCTGCATGGAGGGCTTCTATGGGAGAGTGCCATTCTTCCCTGGTGGGGGCTCTTTCTCACACTGCTTTCCGTGGGGAAACACTGTGTGTGCCAAGTGTCTCCTGGGGGCAGAAAATGTCTCCCCAGTGCCAGAGGAGCAGGGAATCCTCTTTGTACACAGAGCAATGTTCTAGGCACACCTCCCATGCTGGGAGATCCCCACTTCCCCAACGATCCAACTGCCTCAGGAACACACTTTTAGGGAGTGTGGTTCTGACAGGCAGGGCGGCCCGAGTGAGGCATGTGGATTGCAGGCCAAAGCCACTGCACTGAGCATGGCACCTGGAAGTCCTAGCTGAAGGCTCTCTGCAGCAGGCCCAACCTGGAATGAGCCTGCAGCCTGGCCTGCAGTCCCAGGCTTGCCCTGGGCACTGCTAGGTCGGGACCCATCCCAGGCTCAGCCAGGCCTCCCTAGGGCCTGTGCTGGCCTAGGCCTCTGCCAGCCAGCAGCACCTCGATGGAGCACAGTTCTTTCGAGAAGACCCCAGCGTGTGGCTGTGTGTCACTTGCACTGCTCGGAAGCTGCAGGTCCAGAGGCTGTGTGTGCACGTGGCCATTGGGGCCTGAGGACAAAACACTCAGAACCCCACTTTCAAGCAGGACCCCTGCCACCATGTAGCTGCCTGCCACACCCCCTTGCTGCCTGTGCTGTCTTCACTGCTGGCACGCCTCTGTGTGCACAGGCCAGTCGAAGCCAAGGAAACCGGGTGCTTGCTCTCCCCTAGCTAGGAATTCCTCCTACAGCACTCTGGACCAGGGGACACGTGCCCCTGGACCAGCAGCCTGCAAGGAAGCTGCAGCTTAGCCATCCAGAAAGGCCTGCAGCACTTGGCAGGAAGCCTTCTGCTAAGGAAAGCTTTCCCAATCCAAAGCCTTGGAGGAGTTCATGCATGCTCGGACAAGCAGCGTTTGTCACCACAGAGCATTGGGTGCCTCAAACCTCCCCTGTGTCTTCCGAGCACCATCCCACCCACATGCCCTTGGCATCCACTCTGTTGCCAGAAGGAGGTCCTAAGCAGGACTCTCTCACTTCTGGAGCCAGAGTGCCCCCTGCTTGGAACGTTCCTCAGGAACTCATTTGAGCGAGGCTTCTCCTCCCATGCTTGTCAGCCAGCAGATGATGCCATCGTTCCGCTGGAAAACTCTCTGCTTTGCCTTCAGCCATGGATCGCCTAGCTGAACTCTCTCTGCCTCCAGGAGAAACTGCAGTGTGCATGCAGCCTACAGAAAGGAGAGTGCCTTTTCCTGAGCACTGCTATGCTGAGGCCACTCCCTGAAGACCTCCTAGGGCCTTCTCTCCCCTAACACACTCGTGCCATTCAGCCAACCCAGGGAGCAAAGATCACCCTTGGCAGGACTCAGGGTGTGGCCTGTGTGTGGTTTCTTGGCTGGAGATGGGCAGGTCCTGAAGCTTAGTGCCCACTTGTGAATGGGATCTGATGGGCATAGCCGGCATCCCCTGGTTGTGCAGCAGGCGATCTGGGGCCTCCAAGCTGCATGCAAATCCCCTCCCTGGCTGCCCCTCTTGCTTCTTCTCTGCTGCCAAGCCTCTCTCACCACACATGCGTCTCATCGAAAGGAGCAGGCTGCTTGCCATTCTTGGCAAGGACCTCATCCCACAAGCCTCGTTTGCTCAAAGGGGCGTGCAAATTGACCCAGAGCCTCCAGAGGAGCTGCACTCTCTCCAGCCACAAAGGCCTGCAGGCGAGTCCATGACAGCCTGCTGCATGGAGGGCTTCTATGGGAGAGTGCCATTCTTCCCTGGTGGGGGCTCTTTCTCACACTGCTTTCCGTGGGGAAACACTGTGTGTGCCAAGTGTCTCCTGGGGGCAGAAAATGTCTCCCCAGTGCCAGAGGAGCAGGGAATCCTCTTTGTACACAGAGCAATGTTCTAGGCACACCTCCCATGCTGGGAGATCCCCACTTCCCCAATGGTCCTACTGCCTCAGGAACACACTTTTAGGGAGTGTGGCTCTGACAGGCAGGGCGGCCCGAGTGAGGCATGTGGATTGCAGGCCAAAGCCACTGCACTGAGCATGGCACCTGGAAGTCCTAGCTGAAGGCTCTCTGCAGCAGGCCCAACCTGGAATGAGCCTGCAGGCTGGCCTGCAGTCCCAGGCTTGCCCTGGGCACTGCTAGGTCGGGACCCATCCCAGGCTCAGCCAGGCCTCCCTAGGGCCTGTGCTGGCCTAGGCCTCTGCCAGCCAGCAGCACCTCGATGGAGCACAGTTTTTTCGAGAAGACACCAGCGTGTGGCTGTGTGTCACTTGCACTGCTCGGAAGCTGCAGGTCCAGAGGCTGTGTGTGCACGTGGCCATTGGGGCCTGAGGACAAAACACTCAAACTCCACTTTCAAGCAGGACCCCTGCCACCATGTAGCTGCCTGCCACACCCCCTTGCTGCCTGCGCTGTCTTCACTGCTGGCAGGCCTCTGTGTGCACAGGCCAGTCGAAGCCAAGGAAACCGGGTGCTTGCTCTCCCCTAGCTAGGAATTCCTCCTACAGCACTCTGGACCAGGGGACACGTGCCCCTGGACCAGCAGCCTGCAAGGAAGCTGCAGCTTAGCCATCCAGAAAGGCCTGCAGCACTTGGCAGGAAGCCTTCTGCTAAGGAAAGCTTTCTCAATCCAAAGCCTTGGAGGAGTTCATGCATGCTCGGACAAGCAGCGTTTGTCACCACAGAGCATTGGGTGCCTCAAACCTCCCCTGTGGCTTCCGAGCACCGTCCCACCCACATGCCCTTGGCATCCACTCTGTTGCCAGAAGGAGGTCCTAAGCAGGACTCTCTCACTTCTGGAGCCAGAGTGCCCCCTGCTTGGAACATTCCTCAGGAGCTCATTTGAGCGAGGCTTCTCCTCCCATGCTTGTCAGCCAGCAGATGATGCCATCGTTCCGCTGGAAAACTCTCTGCTTTGCCTTCAGCCATGGATCGCCTAGCTGAACTCTCTCTGCCTCCAGGAGAAACTGCAGTGTGCATGCAGCCTACAGAAAGGAGAGTGCCTTTTCCTGAGCACTGCTATGCTGAGGCCACTCCCTGAAGACCTCCAAGGGCCTTCTCTCCCCTAACAAACTCGTGCCATTCAGCCAACCCAGGGAGCAAAGATCACCCTTGGCAGGACTCAGGATGTGGCCTGTGTGTGGTTTCTTGGCTGGAGATGGGCAGGTCCTGAAGCTTAGTGCCCACTTGTGAATGGGATCTGATGGGCATAGCCGGCATTCCCTGGTTGTGCAGCAGGCGATCTGGGGCCTCCAAGCTGCATGCAAATCCCCTCCCTGGCTGCCCCTCTTGCTTCTTCTCTGCTGCCAAGCCTCTCTCACCACACATGCGTCTCATCGAAAGGAGCAGGCTGCTTGCCATTCTTGGCAAGGACCTCATCCCACAAGCCTCGTTTGCTCAAAGGGGCGTGCAAATTGACCCAGAGCCTCCAGAGGAGCTGCACTCTCTCCAGCCACAAAGGCCTGCAGGCGAGTCCATGACAGCCTGCTGCATGGAGGGCTTCTATGGGAGAGTGCCATTCTTCCCTGGTGGGGGCTCTTTCTCACACTGCTTTCCGTGGGGAAACACTGTGTGTGCCAAGTGTCTCCTGGGGGCAGAAAATGTCTCCCCAGTGCCAGAGGAGCAGGGAATCCTCTTTGTACACAGAGCAATGTTCTAGGCACACCTCCCATGCTGGGAGATCCCCACTTCCCCAACGATCCAACTGCCTCAGGAACACACTTTTAGGGAGTGTGGTTCTGACAGGCAGGGCGGCCCGAGTGAGGCATGTGGATTGCAGGCCAAAGCCACTGCACTGAGCATGGCACCTGGAAGTCCTAGCTGAAGGCTCTCTGCAGCAGGCCCAACCTGGAATGAGCCTGCAGCCTGGCCTGCAGTCCCAGGCTTGCCCTGGGCACTGCTAGGTCGGGACCCATCCCAGGCTCAGCCAGGCCTCCCTAGGGCCTGTGCTGGCCTAGGCCTCTGCCAGCCAGCAGCACCTCGATGGAGCACAGTTCTTTCGAGAAGACCCCAGCGTGTGGCTGTGTGTCACTTGCACTGCTCGGAAGCTGCAGGTCCAGAGGCTGTGTGTGCACGTGGCCATTGGGGCCTGAGGACAAAACACTCAGAACCCCACTTTCAAGCAGGACCCCTGCCACCATGTAGCTGCCTGCCACACCCCCTTGCTGCCTGTGCTGTCTTCACTGCTGGCACGCCTCTGTGTGCACAGGCCAGTCGAAGCCAAGGAAACCGGGTGCTTGCTCTCCCCTAGCTAGGAATTCCTCCTACAGCACTCTGGACCAGGGGACACGTGCCCCTGGACCAGCAGCCTGCAAGGAAGCTGCAGCTTAGCCATCCAGAAAGGCCTGCAGCACTTGGCAGGAAGCCTTCTGCTAAGGAAAGCTTTCCCAATCCAAAGCCTTGGAGGAGTTCATGCATGCTCGGACAAGCAGCGTTTGTCACCACAGAGCATTGGGTGCCTCAAACCTCCCCTGTGTCTTCCGAGCACCATCCCACCCACATGCCCTTGGCATCCACTCTGTTGCCAGAAGGAGGTCCTAAGCAGGACTCTCTCACTTCTGGAGCCAGAGTGCCCCCTGCTTGGAACGTTCCTCAGGAACTCATTTGAGCGAGGCTTCTCCTCCCATGCTTGTCAGCCAGCAGATGATGCCATCGTTCCGCTGGAAAACTCTCTGCTTTGCCTTCAGCCATGGATCGCCTAGCTGAACTCTCTCTGCCTCCAGGAGAAACTGCAGTGTGCATGCAGCCTACAGAAAGGAGAGTGCCTTTTCCTGAGCACTGCTATGCTGAGGCCACTCCCTGAAGACCTCCTAGGGCCTTCTCTCCCCTAACACACTCGTGCCATTCAGCCAACCCAGGGAGCAAAGATCACCCTTGGCAGGACTCAGGGTGTGGCCTGTGTGTGGTTTCTTGGCTGGAGATGGGCAGGTCCTGAAGCTTAGTGCCCACTTGTGAATGGGATCTGATGGGCATAGCCGGCATCCCCTGGTTGTGCAGCAGGCGATCTGGGGCCTCCAAGCTGCATGCAAATCCCCTCCCTGGCTGCCCCTCTTGCTTCTTCTCTGCTGCCAAGCCTCTCTCACCACACATGCGTCTCATCGAAAGGAGCAGGCTGCTTGCCATTCTTGGCAAGGACCTCATCCCACAAGCCTCGTTTGCTCAAAGGGGCGTGCAAATTGACCCAGAGCCTCCAGAGGAGCTGCACTCTCTCCAGCCACAAAGGCCTGCAGGCGAGTCCATGACAGCCTGCTGCATGGAGGGCTTCTATGGGAGAGTGCCATTCTTCCCTGGTGGGGGCTCTTTCTCACACTGCTTTCCGTGGGGAAACACTGTGTGTGCCAAGTGTCTCCTGGGGGCAGAAAATGTCTCCCCAGTGCCAGAGGAGCAGGGAATCCTCTTTGTACACAGAGCAATGTTCTAGGCACACCTCCCATGCTGGGAGATCCCCACTTCCCCAATGGTCCTACTGCCTCAGGAACACACTTTTAGGGAGTGTGGCTCTGACAGGCAGGGCGGCCCGAGTGAGGCATGTGGATTGCAGGCCAAAGCCACTGCACTGAGCATGGCACCTGGAAGTCCTAGCTGAAGGCTCTCTGCAGCAGGCCCAACCTGGAATGAGCCTGCAGGCTGGCCTGCAGTCCCAGGCTTGCCCTGGGCACTGCTAGGTCGGGACCCATCCCAGGCTCAGCCAGGCCTCCCTAGGGCCTGTGCTGGCCTAGGCCTCTGCCAGCCAGCAGCACCTCGATGGAGCACAGTTTCTTCGAGAAGACACCAGCGTGTGGCTGTGTGTCACTTGCACTGCTCGGAAGCTGCAGGTCCAGAGGCTGTGTGTGCACGTGGCCATTGGGGCCTGAGGACAAAACACTCAGAACCCCACTTTCAAGCAGGACCCCTGCCACCATGTAGCTGCCTTCCACACCCCCTTGCTGCCTGCGCTGTCTTCACTGCTGGCACGCCTCTGTGTGCACAGGCCAGTCGAAGCCAAGGAAACCGGGTGCTTGGTCTCCCCTAGCTAGGAATTCCTCCTACAGCACTCTGGACCAGGGGACACGTGCCCCTGGACCAGCAGCCTGCAAGGAAGCTGCAGCTTAGCCATCCAGAAAGGCCTGCAGCACTTGGCAGGAAGCCTTCTGCTAAGGAAAGCTTTCCCAATCCAAAGCCTTGGAGGAGTTCATGCATGCTCGGACAAGCAGCGTTTGTCACCACAGAGCATTGGGTGCCTCAAACCTCCCCTGTGGCTTCCGAGCACCGTCCCACCCACATGCCCTTGGCATCCACTCTGTTGCCAGAAGGAGGTCCTAAGCAGGACTCTCTCACTTCTGGAGCCAGAGTGCCCCCTGCTTGGAACGTTCCTCAGGAACTCATTTGAGCGAGGCTTCTCCTCCCATGCTTGTCAGCCAGCAGATGATGCCATCGTTCCGCTGGAAAACTCTCTGCTTTGCCTTCAGCCATGGATCGCCTAGCTGAACTCTCTCTGCCTCCAGGAGAAACTGCAGTGTGCATGCAGCCTACAGAAAGGAGAGTGCCTTTTCCTGAGCACTGCTATGCTGAGGCCACTCCCTGAAGACCTCCTAGGGCCTTCTCTCCCCTAACACACTCGTGCCATTCAGCCAACCCAGGGAGCAAAGATCACCCTTGGCAGGACTCAGGGTGTGGCCTGTGTGTGGTTTCTTGGCTGGAGATGGGCAGGTCCTGAAGCTTAGTGCCCACTTGTGAATGGGATCTGATGGGCATAGCCGGCATTCCCTGGTTGTGCAGCAGGCGATCTGGGGCCTCCAAGCTGCATGCAAATCCCCTCCCTGGCTGCCCCTCTTGCTTCTTCTCTGCTGCCAAGCCTCTCTCACCACACATGCGTCTCATCGAAAGGAGCAGGCTGCTTGCCATTCTTGGCAAGGACCTCATCCCACAAGCCTCGTTTGCTCAAAGGGGCGTGCAAATTGACCCAGAGCCTCCAGAGGAGCTGCACTCTCTCCAGCCACAAAGGCCTGCAGGCGAGTCCATGACAGCCTGCTGCATGGAGGGCTTCTATGGGAGAGTGCCATTCTTCCCTGGTGGGGGCTCTTTCTCACACTGCTTTCCGTGGGGAAACACTGTGTGTGCCAAGTGTCTCCTGGGGGCAGAAAATGTCTCCCCAGTGCCAGAGGAGCAGGGAATCCTCTTTGTACACAGAGCAATGTTCTAGGCACACCTCCCATGCTGGGAGATTCCCACTTCCCCAATGGTCCTACTGCCTCAGGAACACACTTTTAGGGAGTGTGGCTCTGACAGGCAGGGCGGCCCGAGTGAGGCATGTGGATTGCAGGCCAAAGCCACTGCACTGAGCATGGCACCTGGAAGTCCTAGCTGAAGGCTCTCTGCAGCAGGCCCAACCTGGAATGAGCCTGCAGGCTGGCCTGCAGTCCCAGGCTTGCCCTGGGCACTGCTAGGTCGGGACCCATCCCAGGCTCAGCCAGGCCTCCCTAGGGCCTGTGCTGGCCTAGGCCTCTGCCAGCCAGCAGCACCTCGATGGAGCACAGTTTTTTCGAGAAGACCCCAGCGTGTGGCTGTGTGTCACTTGCACTGCTCGGAAGCTGCAGGTCCAGAGGCTGTGTGTGCACGTGGCCATTGGGGCCTGAGGACAAAACACTCAGAACCCCACTTTCAAGCAGGACCCCTGCCACCATGTAGCTGCCTGCCACACCCCCTTGCTGCCTGTGCTGTCTTCACTGCTGGCACGCCTCTGTGTGCACAGGCCTTTCGAAGCCAAGGAAACCGGGTGCTTGCTCTCCCCTAGCTAGGAATTCCTCCTACAGTACTCTGGACCAGGGGACACGTGCCCCTGGACCAGCAGCCTGCAAGGAAGCTGCAGCTTAGCCATCCAGAAAGGCCTGCAGCACTTGGCAGGAAGCCTTCTGCTAAGGAAAGCTTTCCCAATCCAAAGCCTTGGAGGAGTTCATGCATGCTCGGACAAGCAGCGTTTGTCACCACAGAGCATTGGGTGCCTCAAACCTCCCCTGTGTCTTCCGAGCACCATCCCACCCACATGCCCTTGGCATCCACTCTGTTGCCAGAAGGAGGTCCTAAGCAGGACTCTCTCACTTCTGGAGCCAGAGTGCCCCCTGCTTGGAACGTTCCTCAGGAACTCATTTGAGCGAGGCTTCTCCTCCCATGCTTGTCAGCCAGCAGATGATGCCATCGTTCCGCTGGAAAACTCTCTGCTTTGCCTTCAGCCATGGATCGCCTAGCTGAACTCTCTCTGCCTCCAGGAGAAACTGCAGTGTGCATGCAGCCTACAGAAAGGAGAGTGCCTTTTCCTGAGCACTGCTATGCTGAGGCCACTCCCTGAAGACCTCCTAGGGCCTTCTCTCCCCTAACACACTCGTGCCATTCAGCCAACCCAGGGAGCAAAGATCACCCTTGGCAGGACTCAGGGTGTGGCCTGTGTGTGGTTTCTTGGCTGGAGATGGGCAGGTCCTGAAGCTTAGTGCCCACTTGTGAATGGGATCTGATGGGCATAGCCGGCATTCCCTGGTTGTGCAGCAGGCGATCTGGGGCCTCCAAGCTGCATGCAAATCCCCTCCCTGGCTGCCCCTCTTGCTTCTTCTCTGCTGCCAAGCCTCTCTCACCACACATGCGTCTCATCGAAAGGAGCAGGCTGCTTGCCATTCTTGGCAAGGACCTCATCCCACAAGCCTCGTTTGCTCAAAGGGGCGTGCAAATTGACCCAGAGCCTCCAGAGGAGCTGCACTCTCTCCAGCCACAAAGGCCTGCAGGCGAGTCCATGACAGCCTGCTGCATGGAGGGCTTCTATGGGAGAGTGCCATTCTTCCCTGGTGGGGGCTCTTTCTCACACTGCTTTCCGTGGGGAAACACTGTGTGTGCCAAGTGTCTCCTGGGGGCAGAAAATGTCTCCCCAGTGCCAGAGGAGCATTTAATCCTCTATATAAACATAGCAATGTTCTAGGCACACCTCCCATGCTGGGAGATCCCCACTTCCCCAACGGTCCAACTGCCTCAGGAACACACTTTTAGGGAGTGTGGTTCTGACAGGCAGGGCGGCCCGAGTGAGGCATGTGGATTGCAGGCCAAAGCCACTGCACTGAGCATGGCACCTGGAAGTCCTAGCTGAAGGCTCTCTGCAGCAGGCCCAACCTGGAATGAGCCTGCAGCCTGGCCTGCAGTCCCAGGCTTGCCCTGGGCACTGCTAGGTCGGGACCCATCCCAGGCTCAGCCTGGCCTCCCTAGGGCCTGTGCTGTCCTAGGCCTCTGCCAGCCAGCAGCACCTCGATGGAGCACAGTTTTTTCGAGAAGACACCAGCGTGTGGCTGTGTGTCACTTGCACTGCTCGGAAGCTGCAGGTCCAGAGGCTGTGTGTGCACCTGGCCATTGGGGCCTGAGGACAAAACACTCAGAACCCCACTTTCAAGCAGGACCCCTGCCACCATGTAGCTGCCTGCCACACCCCCTTGCTGCCTGTGCTGTCTTCACTGCTGGCACGCCTCTGTGTGCACAGGCCAGTCGAAGCCAAGGAAACCGGGTGCTTGCTCTCCCCTAGCTAGGAATTCCTCCTACAGCACTCTGGACCAGGGGACACGTGCCCCTGGACCAGCAGCCTGCAAGGAAGCTGCAGCTTAGCCATCCAGAAAGGCCTGCAGCACTTGGCAGGAAGCCTTCTGCTAAGGAAAGCTTTCCCAATCCAAAGCCTTGGAGGAGTTCATGCATGCTCGGACAAGCAGCGTTTGTCACCACAGAGCATTGGGTGCCTCAAAACTCCCCTGTGGCTTCCGAGCACCGTCCCACCCACATGCCCTTGGCATCCACTCTGTTGCCAGAAGGAGGTCCTAAGCAGGACTCTCTCACTTCTGGAGCCAGAGTGCCCCCTGCTTGGAACGTTCCTCAGGAACTCATTTGAGCGAGGCTTCTCCTCCCATGCTTGTCAGCCAGCAGATGATGCCATCGTTCCGCTGGAAAACTCTCTGCTTTGCCTTCAGCCATGGATCGCCTAGCTGAACTCTCTCTGCCTCCAGGAGAAACTGCAGTGTGCATGCAGCCTACAGAAAGGAGAGTGCCTTTTCCTGAGCACTGCTATGCTGAGGCCACTCCCTGAAGACCTCCTAGGGCCTTCTCTCCCCTAACACACTCGTGTCATTCAGCCAACCCAGGGAGCAAAGATCACCCTTGGCAGGACTCAGGGTGTGGCCTGTGTGTGGTTTCTTGGCTGGAGATGGGCAGGTCCTGAAGCTTAGTGCCCACTTGTGAATGGGATCTGATGGGCATAGCCGGCATTCCCTGGTTGTGCAGCAGGCGATCTGGGGCCTCCAAGCTGCATGCAAATCCCCTCCCTGGCTGCCCCTCTTGCTTCTTCTCTGCTGCCAAGCCTCTCTCACCACACATGCGTCTCATCGAAAGGAGCAGGCTGCTTGCCATTCTTGGCAAGGACCTCATCCCACAAGCCTCGTTTGCTCAAAGGGGCGTGCAAATTGACCCAGAGCCTCCAGAGGAGCTGCACTCTCTCCAGCCACAAAGGCCTGCAGGCGAGTCCATGACAGCCTGCTGCATGGAGGGCTTCTATGGGAGAGTGCCATTCTTCCCTGGTGGGGGCTCTTTCTCACACTGCTTTCCGTGGGGAAACACTGTGTGTGCCAAGTGTCTCCTGGGGGCAGAAAATGTCTCCCCAGTGCCAGAGGAGCAGGGAATCCTCTTTGTACACAGAGCAATGTTCTAGGCACACCTCCCATGCTGGGAGATCCCCACTTCCCCAACGGTCCAACTGCCTCAGGAACACACTTTTAGGGAGTGTGGTTCTGACAGGCAGGGCGGCCCGAGTGAGGCATGTGGATTGCAGGCCAAAGCCACTGCACTGAGCATGGCACCTGGAAGTCCTAGCTGAAGGCTCTCTGCAGCAGGCCCAACCTGGAATGAGCCTGCAGCCTGGCCTGCAGTCCCAGGCTTGCCCTGGGCACTGCTAGGTCGGGACCCATCCCAGGCTCAGCCTGGCCTCCCTAGGGCCTGTGCTGTCCTAGGCCTCTGCCAGCCAGCAGCACCTCGATGGAGCACAGTTTTTTCGAGAAGACACCAGCGTGTGGCTGTGTGTCACTTGCACTGCTCGGAAGCTGCAGGTCCAGAGGCTGTGTGTGCACCTGGCCATTGGGGCCTGAGGACAAAACACTCAGAACCCCACTTTCAAGCAGGACCCCTGCCACCATGTAGCTGCCTGCCACACCCCCTTGCTGCCTGTGCTGTCTTCACTGCTGGCACGCCTCTGTGTGCACAGGCCAGTCGAAGCCAAGGAAACCGGGTGCTTGCTCTCCCCTAGCTAGGAATTCCTCCTACAGCACTCTGGACCAGGGGACACGTGCCCCTGGACCAGCAGCCTGCAAGGAAGCTGCAGCTTAGCCATCCAGAAAGGCCTGCAGCACTTGGCAGGAAGCCTTCTGCTAAGGAAAGCTTTCCCAATCCAAAGCCTTGGAGGAGTTCATGCATGCTTGGACAAGCAGCGTTTGTCACCACAGAGCATTGGGTGCCTCAAACCTCCCCTGTGGCTTCCGAGCACCGTCCCACCCACATGCCCTTGGCATCCACTCTGTTGCCAGAAGGAGGTCCTAAGCAGGACTCTCTCACTTCTGGAGCCAGAGTGCCCCCTGCTTGGAACGTTCCTCAGGAACTCATTTGAGCGAGGCTTCTCCTCCCATGCTTGTCAGCCAGCAGATGATGCCATCGTTCCGCTGGAAAACTCTCTGCTTTGCCTTCAGCCATGGATCGCCTAGCTGAACTCTCTCTGCCTCCAGGAGAAACTGCAGTGTGCATGCAGCCTACAGAAAGGAGAGTGCCTTTTCCTGAGCACTGCTATGCTGAGGCCACTCCCTGAAGACCTCCTAGGGCCTTCTCTCCCCTAACACACTCGTGTCATTCAGCCAACCCAGGGAGCAAAGATCACCCTTGGCAGGACTCAGGGTGTGGCCTGTGTGTGGTTTCTTGGCTGGAGATGGGCAGGTCCTGAAGCTTAGTGCCCACTTGTGAATGGGATCTGATGGGCATAGCCGGCATTCCCTGGTTGTGCAGCAGGCGATCTGGGGCCTCCAAGCTGCATGCAAATCCCCTCCCTGGCTGCCCCTCTTGCTTCTTCTCTGCTGCCAAGCCTCTCTCACCACACATGCGTCTCATCGAAAGGAGCAGGCTGCTTGCCATTCTTGGCAAGGACCTCATCCCACAAGCCTCGTTTGCTCAAAGGGGCGTGCAAATTGACCCAGAGCCTCCAGAGGAGCTGCACTCTCTCCAGCCACAAAGGCCTGCAGGCGAGTCCATGACAGCCTGCTGCATGGAGGGCTTCTATGGGAGAGTGCCATTCTTCCCTGGTGGGGGCTCTTTCTCACACTGCTTTCCGTGGGGAAACACTGTGTGTGCCAAGTGTCTCCTGGGGGCAGAAAATGTCTCCCCAGTGCCAGAGGAGCAGGGAATCCTCTTTGTACACAGAGCAATGTTCTAGGCACACCTCCCATGCTGGGAGATCCCCACTTCCCCAACGGTCCAACTGCCTCAGGAACACACTTTTAGGGAGTGTGGTTCTGACAGGCAGGGCGGCCCGAGTGAGGCATGTGGATTGCAGGCCAAAGCCACTGCACTGAGCATGGCACCTGGAAGTCCTAGCTGAAGGCTCTCTGCAGCAGGCCCAACCTGGAATGAGCCTGCAGCCTGGCCTGCAGTCCCAGGCTTGCCCTGGGCACTGCTAGGTCGGGACCCATCCCAGGCTCAGCCTGGCCTCCCTAGGGCCTGTGCTGTCCTAGGCCTCTGCCAGCCAGCAGCACCTCGATGGAGCACAGTTTTTTCGAGAAGACACCAGCGTGTGGCTGTGTGTCACTTGCACTGCTCGGAAGCTGCAGGTCCAGAGGCTGTGTGTGCACCTGGCCATTGGGGCCTGAGGACAAAACACTCAGAACCCCACTTTCAAGCAGGACCCCTGCCACCATGTAGCTGCCTGCCACACCCCCTTGCTGCCTGTGCTGTCTTCACTGCTGGCACGCCTCTGTGTGCACAGGCCAGTCGAAGCCAAGGAAACCGGGTGCTTGCTCTCCCCTAGCTAGGAATTCCTCCTACAGCACTCTGGACCAGGGGACACGTGCCCCTGGACCAGCAGCCTGCAAGGAAGCTGCAGCTTAGCCATCCAGAAAGGCCTGCAGCACTTGGCAGGAAGCCTTCTGCTAAGGAAAGCTTTCCCACTCCAAAGCCTTGGAGGAGTTCATGCATGCTCGGACAAGCAGCGTTTGTCACCACAGAGCATTGGGTGCCTCAAACCTCCCCTGTGGCTTCCGAGCACCGTCCCACCCACATGCCCTTGGCATCCACTCTGTTGCCAGAAGGAGGTCCTAAGCAGGACTCTCTCACTTCTGGAGCCAGAGTGCCCCCTGCTTGGAACGTTCCTCAGGAACTCATTTGAGCGAGGCTTCTCCTCCCATGCTTGTCAGCCAGCAGATGATGCCATCGTTCCGCTGGAAAACTCTCTGCTTTGCCTTCAGCCATGGATCGCCTAGCTGAACTCTCTCTGCCTCCAGGAGAAACTGCAGTGTGCATGCAGCCTACAGAAAGGAGAGTGCCTTTTCCTGAGCACTGCTATGCTGAGGCCACTCCCTGAAGACCTCCTAGGGCCTTCTCTCCCCTAACACACTCGTGTCATTCAGCCAACCCAGGGAGCAAAGATCACCCTTGGCAGGACTCAGGGTGTGGCCTGTGTGTGGTTTCTTGGCTGGAGATGGGCAGGTCCTGAAGCTTAGTGCCCACTTGTGAATGGGATCTGATGGGCATAGCCGGCATTCCCTGGTTGTGCAGCAGGCGATCTGGGGCCTCCAAGCTGCATGCAAATCCCCTCCCTGGCTGCCCCTCTTGCTTCTTCTCTGCTGCCAAGCCTCTCTCACCACACATGCGTCTCATCGAAAGGAGCAGGCTGCTTGCCATTCTTGGCAAGGACCTCATCCCACAAGCCTCGTTTGCTCAAAGGGGCGTGCAAATTGACCCAGAGCCTCCAGAGGAGCTGCACTCTCTCCAGCCACAAAGGCCTGCAGGCGAGTCCATGACAGCCTGCTGCATGGAGGACTTCTATGGGAGAGGGCCATTCTTCCCTGGTGGGGGCTCTTTCTCACACTGCTTTCCGTGGGGAAACACTGTGTGTGCCAAGTGTCTCCTGGGGGCAGAAAATGTCTCCCCAGTGCCAGAGGAGCATTTAATCCTCTATATACACATAGCAATGTTCTAGGCACACCTGCCATGCTGGGAGATCCCCACTTCCCCAACGGTCCAACTGCCTCAGGAACACACTTTTAGGGAGTGTGGTTCTGACAGGCAGGGCGGCCCGAGTGAGGCATGTGGATTGCAGGCCAAAGCCACTGCACTGAGCATGGCACCTGGAAGTCCTAGCTGAAGGCTCTCTGCAGCAGGCCCAACCTGGAATGAGCCTGCAGCCTGGCCTGCAGTCCCAGGCTTGCCCTGGGCACTGCTAGGTCGGGACCCATCCCAGGCTCAGCCTGGCCTCCCTAGGGCCTGTGCTGTCCTAGGCCTCTGCCAGCCAGCAGCACCTCGATGGAGCACAGTTTTTTCGAGAAGACACCAGCGTGTGGCTGTGTGTCACTTGCACTGCTCGGAAGCTGCAGGTCCAGAGGCTGTGTGTGCACCTGGCCATTGGGGCCTGAGGACAAAACACTCAGAACCCCACTTTCAAGCAGGACCCCTGCCACCATGTAGCTGCCTGCCACACCCCCTTGCTGCCTATGCTGTCTTCACTGCTGGCACGCCTCTGTGTGCACAGGCCAGTTGAAGCCAAGGAAACCGGGTGCTTGCTCTCCCCTAGCTAGGAATTCCTCCTACAGCACTCTGGACCAGGGGACACGTGCCCCTGGACCAGCAGCCTGCAAGGAAGCTGCAGCTTAGCCATCCAGAAAGGCCTGCAGCACTTGGCAGGAAGCCTTCTGCTAAGGAAAGCTTTCCCAATCCAAAGCCTTGGAGGAGTTCATGCATGCTCGGACAAGCAGCGTTTGTCACCACAGAGCATTGGGTGCCTCAAACCTCCCCTGTGGCTTCCGAGCACCGTCCCACCCACATGCCCTTGGCATCCACTCTGTTGCCAGAAGGAGGTCCTAAGCAGGACTCTCTCACTTCTGGAGCCAGAGTGCCCCCTGCTTGGAACGTTCCTCAGGAACTCATTTGAGCGAGGCTTCTCCTCCCATGCTTGTCAGCCAGCAGATGATGCCATCGTTCCGCTGGAAAACTCTCTGCTTTGCCTTCAGCCATGGATCGCCTAGCTGAACTCTCTCTGCCTCCAGGAGAAACTGCAGTGTGCATGCAGCCTACAGAAAGGAGAGTGCCTTTTCCTGAGCACTGCTATGCTGAGGCCACTCCCTGAAGACCTCCTAGGGCCTTCTCTCCCCTAACACACTCGTGCCATTCAGCCAACCCAGGGAGCAAAGATCACCCTTGGCAGGACTCAGGGTGTGGCCTGTGTGTGGTTTCTTGGCTGGAGATGGGCAGGTCCTGAAGCTTAGTGCCCACTTGTGAATGGGATCTGATGGGCATAGCCGGCATTCCCTGGTTGTGCAGCAGGCGATCTGGGGCCTCCAAGCTGCATGCAAATCCCCTCCCTGGCTGCCCCTCTTGCTTCTTCTCTGCTGCCAAGCCTCTCTCACCACACATGCGTCTCATCGAAAGGAGCAGGCTGCTTGCCATTCTTGGCAAGGACCTCATCCCACAAGCCTCGTTTGCTCAAAGGGGCGTGCAAATTGACCCAGAGCCTCCAGAGGAGCTGCACTCTCTCCAGCCACAAAGGCCTGCAGGCGAGTCCATGACAGCCTGCTGCATGGAGGGCTTCTATGGGAGAGGGCCATTCTTCCCTGGTGGGGGCTCTTTCTCACACTGCTTTCCGTGGGGAAACACTGTGTGTGCCAAGTGTCTCCTGGGGGCAGAAAATGTCTCCCCAGTGCCAGAGGAGCATTTAATCCTCTATATACACATAGCAATGTTCTAGGCACACCTCCCATGCTGGGAGATCCCCACTTCCCCAACGGTCCAACTGCCTCAGGAACACACTTTTAGGGAGTGTGGTTCTGACAGGCAGGGCGGCCCGAGTGAGGCATGTGGATTGCAGGCCAAAGCCACTGCACTGAGCATGGCACCTGGAAGTCCTAGCTGAAGGCTCTCTGCAGCAGGCCCAACCTGGAATGAGCCTGCAGCCTGGCCTGCAGTCCCAGGCTTGCCCTGGGCACTGCTAGGTCGGGACCCATCCCAGGCTCAGCCTGGCCTCCCTAGGGCCTGTGCTGTCCTAGGCCTCTGCCAGCCAGCAGCACCTCGATGGAGCACAGTTTTTTCGAGAAGACACCAGCGTGTGGCTGTGTGTCACTTGCACTGCTCGGAAGCTGCAGGTCCAGAGGCTGTGTGTGCACCTGGCCATTGGGGCCTGAGGACAAAACACTCAGAACCCCACTTTCAAGCAGGACCCCTGCCACCATGTAGCTGCCTGCCACACCCCCTTGCTGCCTGTGCTGTCTTCACTGCTGGCACGCCTCTGTGTGCACAGGCCAGTCGAAGCCAAGGAAACCGGGTGCTTGCTCTCCCCTAGCTAGGAATTCCTCCTACAGCACTCTGGACCAGGGGACACGTGCCCCTGGACCAGCAGCCTGCAAGGAAGCTGCAGCTTAGCCATCCAGAAAGGCCTGCAGCACTTGGCAGGAAGCCTTCTGCTAAGGAAAGCTTTCCCAATCCAAAGCCTTGGAGGAGTTCATGCATGCTCGGACAAGCAGCGTTTGTCACCACAGAGCATTGGGTGCCTCAAACCTCCCCTGTGGCTTCCGAGCACCGTCCCACCCACATGCCCTTGGCATCCACTCTGTTGCCAGAAGGAGGTCCTAAGCAGGACTCTCTCACTTCTGGAGCCAGAGTGCCCCCTGCTTGGAACGTTCCTCAGGAACTCATTTGAGCGAGGCTTCTCCTCCCATGCTTGTCAGCCAGCAGATGATGCCATCGTTCCGCTGGAAAACTCTCTGCTTTGCCTTCAGCCATGGATCGCCTAGCTGAACTCTCTCTGCCTCCGGGAGAAACTGCAGTGTGCATGCAGCCTACAGAAAGGAGAGTGCCTTTTCCTGAGCACTGCTATGCTGAGGCCACTCCCTGAAGACCTCCTAGGGCCTTCTCTCCCCTAACAGACTCGTGTCATTCAGCCAACCCAGGGAGCAAAGATCACCCTTGGCAGGACTCAGGGTGTGGCCTGTGTGTGGTTTCTTGGCTGGAGATGGGCAGGTCCTGAAGCTTAGTGCCCACTTGTGAATGGGATCTGATGGGCATAGCCGGCATTCCCTGGTTGTGCAGCAGGCGATCTGGGGCCTCCAAGCTGCATGCAAATCCCCTCCCTGGCTGCCCCTCTTGCTTCTTCTCTGCTGCCAAGCCTCTCTCACCACACATGCGTCTCATCGAAAGGAGCAGGCTGCTTGCCATTCTTGGCAAGGACCTCATCCCACAAGCCTCGTTTGCTCAAAGGGGCGTGCAAATTGACCCAGAGCCTGCAGAGGAGCTGCGCTCTCTCCAGCCACAAAGGCCTGCAGGCGAGTCCATGACAGCCTGCTGCATGGAGGGCTTCTATGGGAGAGTGCCATTCTTCCCTGGTGGGGGCTCTTTCTCACACTGCTTTCCGTGGGGAAACACTGTGTGTGCCAAGTGTCTCCTGGGGGCAGAAAATGTCTCCCCAGTGCCAGAGGAGCAGGGAATCCTCTTTGTACACAGAGCAATGTTCTAGGCACACCTCCCATGCTGGGAGATCCCCACTTCCCCAACGGTCCAACTGCCTCAGGAACACACTTTTAGGGAGTGTGGTTCTGACAGGCAGGGCGGCCCGAGTGAGGCATGTGGATTGCAGGCCAAAGCCACTGCACTGAGCATGGCACCTGGAAGTCCTAGCTGAAGGCTCTCTGCAGCAGGCCCAACCTGGAATGAGCCTGCAGCCTGGCCTGCAGTCCCAGGCTTGCCCTGGGCACTGCTAGGTCGGGACCCATCCCAGGCTCAGCCTGGCCTCCCTAGGGCCTGTGCTGTCCTAGGCCTCTGCCAGCCAGCAGCACCTCGATGGAGCACAGTTTTTTCGAGAAGACACCAGCGTGTGGCTGTGTGTCACTTGCACTGCTCGGAAGCTGCAGGTCCAGAGGCTGTGTGTGCACCTGGCCATTGGGGCCTGAGGACAAAACACTCAGAACCCCACTTTCAAGCAGGACCCCTGCCACCATGTAGCTGCCTGCCACACCCCCTTGCTGCCTGTGCTGTCTTCACTGCTGGCACGCCTCTGTGTGCACAGGCCAGTCGAAGCCAAGGAAACCGGGTGCTTGCTCTCCCCTAGCTAGGAATTCCTCCTACAGCACTCTGGACCAGGGGACACGTGCCCCTGGACCAGCAGCCTGCAAGGAAGCTGCAGCTTAGCCATCCAGAAAGGCCTGCAGCACTTGGCAGGAAGCCTTCTGCTAAGGAAAGCTTTCCCAATCCAAAGCCTTGGAGGAGTTCATGCATGCTCGGACAAGCAGCGTTTGTCACCACAGAGCATTGGGTGCCTCAAACCTCCCCTGTGGCTTCCGAGCACCGTCCCACCCACATGCCCTTGGCATCCACTCTGTTGCCAGAAGGAGGTCCTAAGCAGGACTCTCTCACTTCTGGAGCCAGAGTGCCCCCTGCTTGGAACGTTCCTCAGGAACTCATTTGAGCGAGGCTTCTCCTCCCATGCTTGTCAGCCAGCAGATGATGCCATCGTTCCGCTGGAAAACTCTCTGCTTTGCCTTCAGCCATGGATCGCCTAGCTGAACTCTCTCTGCCTCCGGGAGAAACTGCAGTGTGCATGCAGCCTACAGAAAGGAGAGTGCCTTTTCCTGAGCACTGCTATGCTGAGGCCACTCCCTGAAGACCTCCTAGGGCCTTCTCTCCCCTAACAGACTCGTGTCATTCAGCCAACCCAGGGAGCAAAGATCACCCTTGGCAGGACTCAGGGTGTGGCCTGTGTGTGGTTTCTTGGCTGGAGATGGGCAGGTCCTGAAGCTTAGTGCCCACTTGTGAATGGGATCTGATGGGCATAGCCGGCATTCCCTGGTTGTGCAGCAGGCGATCTGGGGCCTCCAAGCTGCATGCAAATCCCCTCCCTGGCTGCCCCTCTTGCTTCTTCTCTGCTGCCAAGCCTCTCTCACCACACATGCGTCTCATCGAAAGGAGCAGGCTGCTTGCCATTCTTGGCAAGGACCTCATCCCACAAGCCTCGTTTGCTCAAAGGGGCGTGCAAATTGACCCAGAGCCTGCAGAGGAGCTGCGCTCTCTCCAGCCACAAAGGCCTGCAGGCGAGTCCATGACAGCCTGCTGCATGGAGGGCTTCTATGGGAGAGTGCCATTCTTCCCTGGTGGGGGCTCTTTCTCACACTGCTTTCCGTGGGGAAACACTGTGTGTGCCAAGTGTCTCCTGGGGGCAGAAAATGTCTCCCCAGTGCCAGAGGAGCAGGGAATCCTCTTTGTACACAGAGCAATGTTCTAGGCACACCTCCCATGCTGGGAGATCCCCACTTCCCCAACGGTCCAACTGCCTCAGGAACACACTTTTAGGGAGTGTGGTTCTGACAGGCAGGGCGGCCCGAGTGAGGCATGTGGATTGCAGGCCAAAGCCACCGCACTGAGCATGGCACCTGGAAGTCCTAGCTGAAGGCTCTCTGCAGCAGGCCCAACCTGGAATGAGCCTGCAGCCTGGCCTGCAGTCCCAGGCTTGCCCTGGGCACTGCTAGGTCGGGACCCATCCCAGGCTCAGCCTGGCCTCCCTAGGGCCTGTGCTGTCCTAGGCCTCTGCCAGCCAGCAGCACCTCGATGGAGCACAGTTTTTTCGAGAAGACACCAGCGTGTGGCTGTGTGTCACTTGCACTGCTCGGAAGCTGCAGGTCCAGAGGCTGTGTGTGCACCTGGCCATTGGGGCCTGAGGACAAAACACTCAGAACCCCACTTTCAAGCAGGACCCCTGCCACCATGTAGCTGCCTGCCACACCCCCTTGCTGCCTGTGCTGTCTTCACTGCTGGCACGCCTCTGTGTGCACAGGCCAGTCGAAGCCAAGGAAACCGGGTGCTTGCTCTCCCCTAGCTAGGAATTCCTCCTACAGCACTCTGGACCAGGGGACACGTGCCCCTGGACCAGCAGCCTGCAAGGAAGCTGCAGCTTAGCCATCCAGAAAGGCCTGCAGCACTTGGCAGGAAGCCTTCTGCTAAGGAAAGCTTTCCCAATCCAAAGCCTTGGAGGAGTTCATGCATGCTCAGACAAGCAGCGTTTGTCACCACAGAGCATTGGGTGCCTCAAACCTCCCCTGTGGCTTCCGAGCACCGTCCCACCCACATGCCCTTGGCATCCACTCTGTTGCCAGAAGGAGGTCCTAAGCAGGACTCTCTCACTTCTGGAGCCAGAGTGCCCCCTGCTTGGAACGTTCCTCAGGAACTCATTTGAGCGAGGCTTCTCCTCCCATGCTTGTCAGCCAGCAGATGATGCCATCGTTCCGCTGGAAAACTCTCTGCTTTGCCTTCAGCCATGGATCGCCTAGCTGAACTCTCTCTGCCTCCAGGAGAAACTGCAGTGTGCATGCAGCCTACAGAAAGGAGAGTGCCTTTTCCTGAGCACTGCTATGCTGAGGCCACTCCCTGAAGACCTCCTAGGGCCTTCTCTCCCCTAACAGACTCGTGCCATTCAGCCAACCCAGGGAGCAAAGATCACCCTTGGCAGGACTCAGGGTGTGGCCTGTGTGTGGTTTCTTGGCTGGAGATGGGCAGGTCCTGAAGCTTAGTGCCCACTTGTGAATGGGATCTGATGGGCATAGCCGGCATTCCCTGGTTGTGCAGCAGGCGATCTGGGGCCTCCAAGCTGCATGCAAATCCCCTCCCTGGCTGCCCCTCTTGCTTCTTCTCTGCTGCCAAGCCTCTCTCACCACACATGCGTCTCATCGAAAGGAGCAGGCTGCTTGCCATTCTTGGCAAGGACCTCATCCCACAAGCCTCGTTTGCTCAAAGGGGCGTGCAAATTGACCCAGAGCCTGCAGAGGAGCTGCACTCTCTCCAGCCACAAAGGCCTGCAGGCGAGTCCATGACAGCCTGCTGCATGGAGGGCTTCTATGGGAGAGGGCCATTCTTCCCTGGTGGGGGCTCTTTCTCACACTGCTTTCCGTGGGGAAACACTGTGTGTGCCAAGTGTCTCCTGGGGGCAGAAAATGTCTCCCCAGTGCCAGAGGAGCATTTAATCCTCTATATACACATAGCAATGTTCTAGGCACACCTGCCATGCTGGGAGATCCCCACTTCCCCAACGGTCCAACTGCCTCAGGAACACACTTTTAGGGAGTGTGGTTCTGACAGGCAGGGCGGCCCGAGTGAGGCATGTGGATTGCAGGCCAAAGCCACTGCACTGAGCATGGCACCTGGAAGTCCTAGCTGAAGGCTCTCTGCAGCAGGCCCAACCTGGAATGAGCCTGCAGCCTGGCCTGCAGTCCCAGGCTTGCCCTGGGCACTGCTAGGTCGGGACCCATCCCAGGCTCAGCCTGGCCTCCCTAGGGCCTGTGCTGTCCTAGGCCTCTGCCAGCCAGCAGCACCTCGATGGAGCACAGTTTTTTCGAGAAGACACCAGCGTGTGGCTGTGTGTCACTTGCACTGCTCGGAAGCTGCAGGTCCAGAGGCTGTGTGTGCACCTGGCCATTGGGGCCTGAGGACAAAACACTCAGAACCCCACTTTCAAGCAGGACCCCTGCCACCATGTAGCTGCCTGCCACACCCCCTTGCTGCCTATGCTGTCTTCACTGCTGGCACGCCTCTGTGTGCACAGGCCAGTCGAAGCCAAGGAAACCGGGTGCTTGCTCTCCCCTAGCTAGGAATTCCTCCTACAGCACTCTGGACCAGGGGACACGTGCCCCTGGACCAGCAGCCTGCAAGGAAGCTGCAGCTTAGCCATCCAGAAAGGCCTGCAGCACTTGGCAGGAAGCCTTCTGCTAAGGAAAGCTTTCCCAATCCAAAGCCTTGGAGGAGTTCATGCATGCTCGGACAAGCAGCGTTTGTCACCACAGAGCATTGGGTGCCTCAAACCTCCCCTGTGGCTTCCGAGCACCGTCCCACCCACATGCCCTTGGCATCCACTCTGTTGCCAGAAGGAGGTCCTAAGCAGGACTCTCTCACTTCTGGAGCCAGAGTGCCCCCTGCTTGGAACGTTCCTCAGGAACTCATTTGAGCGAGGCTTCTCCTCCCATGCTTGTCAGCCAGCAGATGATGCCATCGTTCCGCTGGAAAACTCTCTGCTTTGCCTTCAGCCATGGATCGCCTAGCTGAACTCTCTCTGCCTCCAGGAGAAACTGCAGTGTGCATGCAGCCTACAGAAAGGAGAGTGCCTTTTCCTGAGCACTGCTATGCTGAGGCCACTCCCTGAAGACCTCCTAGGGCCTTCTCTCCCCTAACACACTCGTGCCATTCAGCCAACCCAGGGAGCAAAGATCACCCTTGGCAGGACTCAGGGTGTGGCCTGTGTGTGGTTTCTTGGCTGGAGATGGGCAGGTCCTGAAGCTTAGTGCCCACTTGTGAATGGGATCTGATGGGCATAGCCGGCATTCCCTGGTTGTGCAGCAGGCGATCTGGGGCCTCCAAGCTGCATGCAAATCCCCTCCCTGGCTGCCCCTCTTGCTTCTTCTCTGCTGCCAAGCCTCTCTCACCACACATGCGTCTCATCGAAAGGAGCAGGCTGCTTGCCATTCTTGGCAAGGGCCTCATCCCACAAGCCTCGTTTGCTCAAAGGGGCGTGCAAATTGACCCAGAGCCTCCAGAGGAGCTGCACTCTCTCCAGCCACAAAGGCCTGCAGGCGAGTCCATGACAGCCTGCTGCATGGAGGGCTTCTATGGGAGAGGGCCATGCTTCCCTGGTGGGGGCTCTTTCTCACACTGCTTTCCGTGGGGAAACACTGTGTGTGCCAAGTGTCTCCTGGGGGCAGAAAATATCTCCCCAGTGCCAGAGGAGCAGGGAATCCTCTTTGTACACAGAGCAATGTTCTAGGCACACCTCCCATGCTGGGAGATCCCCACTTCCCCAATGGTCCTACTGCCTCAGGAACACACTTTTAGGGAGTGTGGCTCTGACAGGCAGGGCGGCCCGAGTGAGGCATGTGGATTGCAGGCCAAAGCCACTGCACTGAGCATGGCACCTGGAAGTCCTAGCTGAAGGCTCTCTGCAGCAGGCCCAACCTGGAATGAGCCTGCAGCCTGGCCTGCAGTCCCAGGCTTGCCCTGGGCACTGCTAGGTCGGGACCCATCCCAGGCTCAGCCAGGCCTCCCTAGGGCCTGTGCTGGCCTAGGCCTCTGCCAGCCAGCAGCACCTCGATGGAGCACAGTTTTTTCGAGAAGACACCAGCGTGTGGCTGTGTGTCACTTGCACTGCTCGGAAGCTGCAGGTCCAGAGGCTGTGTGTGCACCTGGCCATTGGGGCCTGAGGACAAAACACTCAGAACCCCACTTTCAAGCAGGACCCCTGCCACCATGTAGCTGCCTGCCACACCCCCTTGCTGCCTGCGCTGTCTTCACTGCTGGCAGGCCTCTGTGTGCACAGGCCAGTCGAAGCCAAGGAAACCGGGTGCTTGCTCTCCCCTAGCTAGGAATTCCTCCTACAGCACTCTGGACCAGGGGACACGTGCCCCTGGACCAGCAGCCTGCAAGGAAGCTGCAGCTTAGCCATCCAGAAAGGCCTGCAGCACTTGGCAGGACGCCTTCTGCTAAGGAAAGCTTTCCCAATCCAAAGCCTTGGAGGAGTTCATGCATGCTCGGACAAGCAGCGTTTGTCACCACAGAGCATTGGGTGCCTCAAACCTCCCCTGTGGCTTCCGAGCACCGTCCCACCCACATGCCCTTGGCATCCACTCTGTTGCCAGAAGGAGGTCCTAAGCAGGACTCTCTCACTTCTGGAGCCAGAGTGCCCCCTGCTTGGAACGTTCCTCAGGAACTCATTTGAGCGAGGCTTCTCCTCCCATGCTTGTCAGCCAGCAGATGATGCCATCGTTCCGCTGGAAAACTCTCTGCTTTGCCTTCAGCCATGGATCGCCTAGCTGAACTCTCTCTGCCTCCAGGAGAAACTGCAGTGTGCATGCAGCCTACAGAAAGGAGAGTGCCTTTTCCTGAGCACTGCTATGCTGAGGCCACTCCCTGAAGACCTCCTAGGGCCTTCTCTCCCCTAACACACTCGTGCCATTCAGCCAACCCAGGGAGCAAAGATCACCCTTGGCAGGACTCAGGGTGTGGCCTGTGTGTGGTTTCTTGGCTGGAGATGGGCAGGTCCTGAAGCTTAGTGCCCACTTGTGAATGGGATCTGATGGGCATAGCCGGCATTCCCTGGTTGTGCAGCAGGCGATCTGGGGCCTCCAAGCTGCATGCAAATCCCCTCCCTGGCTGCCCCTCTTGCTTCTTCTCTGCTGCCAAGCCTCTCTCACCACACATGCGTCTCATCGAAAGGAGCAGGCTGCTTGCCATTCTTGGCAAGGGCCTCATCCCACAAGCCTCGTTTGCTCAAAGGGGCGTGCAAATTGACCCAGAGCCTCCAGAGGAGCTGCACTCTCTCCAGCCACAAAGGCCTGCAGGCGAGTCCATGACAGCCTGCTGCATGGAGGGCTTCTATGGGAGAGGGCCATGCTTCCCTGGTGGGGGCTCTTTCTCACACTGCTTTCCGTGGGGAAACACTGTGTGTGCCAAGTGTCTCCTGGGGGCAGAAAATATCTCCCCAGTGCCAGAGGAGCAGGGAATCCTCTTTGTACACAGAGCAATGTTCTAGGCACACCTCCCATGCTGGGAGATCCCCACTTCCCCAATGGTCCTACTGCCTCAGGAACACACTTTTAGGGAGTGTGGCTCTGACAGGCAGGGCGGCCCGAGTGAGGCATGTGGATTGCAGGCCAAAGCCACTGCACTGAGCATGGCACCTGGAAGTCCTAGCTGAAGGCTCTCTGCAGCAGGCCCAACCTGGAATGAGCCTGCAGCCTGGCCTGCAGTCCCAGGCTTGCCCTGGGCACTGCTAGGTCGGGACCCATCCCAGGCTCAGCCAGGCCTCCCTAGGGCCTGTGCTGGCCTAGGCCTCTGCCAGCCAGCAGCACCTCGATGGAGCACAGTTTTTTCGAGAAGACACCAGCGTGTGGCTGTGTGTCACTTGCACTGCTCGGAAGCTGCAGGTCCAGAGGCTGTGTGTGCACCTGGCCATTGGGGCCTGAGGACAAAACACTCAGAACCCCACTTTCAAGCAGGACCCCTGCCACCATGTAGCTGCCTGCCACACCCCCTTGCTGCCTGCGCTGTCTTCACTGCTGGCAGGCCTCTGTGTGCACAGGCCAGTCGAAGCCAAGGAAACCGGGTGCTTGCTCTCCCCTAGCTAGGAATTCCTCCTACAGCACTCTGGACCAGGGGACACGTGCCCCTGGACCAGCAGCCTGCAAGGAAGCTGCAGCTTAGCCATCCAGAAAGGCCTGCAGCACTTGGCAGGAAGCCTTCTGCTAAGGAAAGCTTTCCCAATCCAAAGCCTTGGAGGAGTTCATGCATGCTCGGACAAGCAGCGTTTGTCACCACAGAGCATTGGGTGCCTCAAACCTCCCCTGTGGCTTCCGAGCACCGTCCCACCCACATGCCGTTGGCATCCACTCTGTTGCCAGAAGGAGGTCCTAAGCAGGACTCTCTCACTTCTGGAGCCAGAGTGCCCCCTGCTTGGAACGTTCCTCAGGAACTCATTTGAGCGAGGCTTCTCCTCCCATGCTTGTCAGCCAGCAGATGATGCCATCGTTCCGCTGGAAAACTCTCTGCTTTGCCTTCAGCCATGGATCGCCTAGCTGAACTCTCTCTGCCTCCAGGAGAAACTGCAGTGTGCATGCAGCCTACAGAAAGGAGAGTGCCTTTTCCTGAGCACTGCTATGCTGAGGCCACTCCCTGAAGACCTCCAAGGGCCTTTTCTGCCCTAACACACTCGTGCCATTCAGCCAACCCAGGGAGCAAAGATCACCCTTGGCAGGACTCAGGGTGTGGCCTGTGTGTGGTTTCTTGGCTGGAGATGGGCAGGTCCTGAAGCTTAGTGCCCACTTGTGAATGGGATCTGATGGGCATAGCCGGCATTCCCTGGTTGTGCAGCAGGCGATCTGGGGCCTCCAAGCTGCATGCAAATCCCCTCCCTGGCTGCCCCTCTTGCTTCTTCTCTGCTGCCAAGCCTCTCTCACCACACATGCGTCTCATCGAAAGGAGCAGGCTGCTTGCCATTCTTGGCAAGGACCTCATCACACAAGCCTCGTTTGCTCAAAGGGGCGTGCAAATTGACCCAGAGCCTGCAGAGGAGCTGCACTCTCTCCAGCCACAAAGGCCTGCAGGCGAGTCCATGACAGCCTGCTGCATGGAGGGCTTCTATGGGAGAGTGCCATTCTTCCCTGGTGGGGGCTCTTTCTCACACTGCTTTCCGTGGGGAAACACTGTGTGTGCCAAGTGTCTCCTGGGGGCAGAAAATATCTCCCCAGTGCCAGAGGAGCAGGGAATCCTCTTTGTACACAGAGCAATGTTCTAGGCACACCTCCCATGCTGGGAGATCCCCACTTCCCCAATGGTCCTACTGCCTCAGGAACACACTTTCAGGGAGTGTGGCTCTGACAGGCAGGGCGGCCCGAGTGAGGCATGTGGATTGCAGGCCAAAGCCACTGCACTGAGCATGGCACCTGGAAGTCCTAGCTGAAGGCTCTCTGCAGCAGGCCCAACCTGGAATGAGCCTGCAGCCTGGCCTGCAGTCCCAGGCTTGCCCTGGGCACTGCTAGGTCGGGACCCATCCCAGGCTCAGCCAGGCCTCCCTAGGGCCTGTGCTGGCCTAGGCCTCTGCCAGCCAGCAGCACCTCGATGGAGCACAGTTTCTTCGAGAAGACACCAGCGTGTGGCTGTGTGTCACTTGCACTGCTCGGAAGCTGCAGGTCCAGAGGCTGTGTGTGCACCTGGCCATTGGGGCCTGAGGACAAAACACTCAGAACCCTACTTTCAAGCAGGACCCCTGCCACCATGTAGCTGCCTGCCACACCCCCTTGCTGCCTGCGCTGTCTTCACTGCTGGCAGGCCTCTGTGTGCACAGGCCAGTCGAAGCCAAGGAAACCGGGTGCTTGCTCTCCCCTAGCTAGGAATTCCTCCTACAGCACTCTGGACCAGGGGACACGTGCCCCTGGACCAGCAGCCTGCAAGGAAGCTGCAGCTTAGCCATCCAGAAAGGCCTGCAGCACTTGGCAGGAAGCCTTCTGCTAAGGAAAGCTTTCCCAATCCAAAGCCTTGGAGGAGTTCATGCATGCTCGGACAAGCAGCGTTTGTCACCACAGAGCATTGGGTGCCTCAAACCTCCCCTGTGGCTTCTGAGCACCGTCCCACCCACATGCCCTTGGCATCCACTCTGTTGCCAGAAGGAGGTCCTAAGCAGGACTCTCTCACTTCTGGAGCCAGAGTGCCCCCTGCTTGGAACGTTCCTCAGGAACTCATTTGAGCGAGGCTTCTCCTCCCATGCTTGTCAGCCAGCAGATGATGCCATCGTTCCGCTGGAAAACTCTCTGCTTTGCCTTCAGCCATGGATCGCCTAGCTGAACTCTCTCTGCCTCCAGGAGAAACTGCAGTGTGCATGCAGCCTACAGAAAGGAGAGTGCCTTTTCCTGAGCACTGCTATGCTGAGGCCACTCCCTGAAGACCTCCTAGGGCCTTCTCTGCCCTAACACAGTCGTGCCATTCAGCCAACCCAGGGAGCAAAGATCACCCTTGGCAGGACTCAGGGTGTGGCCTGTGTGTGGTTTCTTGGCTGGAGATGGGCAGGTCCTGAAGCTTAGTGCCCACTTGTGAATGGGATCTGATGGGCATAGCCAGCATTCCCTGGTTGTGCAGCAGGCGATCTGGGGCCTCCAAGCTGCATGCAAATCCCCTCCCTGGCTGCCCCTCTTGCTTCTTCTCTGCTGCCAAGCCTCTCTCACCACACATGCGTCTCATCGAAAGGAGCAGGCTGCTTGCCATTCTTGGCAAGGACCTCATCCCACAAGCCTCGTTTGCTCAAAGGGGCGTGCAAATTGACCCAGAGCCTCCAGAGGAGCTGCACTCTCTCCAGCCACAAAGGCCTGCAGGCGAGTCCATGACAGCCTGCTGCATGGAGGGCTTCTATGGGAGAGTGCCATTCTTCCCTGGTGGGGGCTCTTTCTCACACTGCTTTCCGTGGGGAAACACTGTGTGTGCCAAGTGTCTCCTGGGGGCAGAAAATGTCTCCCCAGTGCCAGAGGAGCAGGGAATCCTCTTTGTACACAGAGCAATGTTCTAGGCACACCTCCCATGCTGGGAGATCCCCACTTCCCCAATGGTCCTACTGCCTCAGGAACACACTTTTAGGGAGTGTGGCTCTGATAGGCAGGGCGGCCCGAGTGAGGCATGTGGATTGCAGGCCAAAGCCACTGCACTGAGCATGGCACCTGGAAGTCCTAGCTGAAGGCTCTCTGCAGCAGGCCCAACCTGGAATGAGCCTGCAGCCTGGCCTGCAGTCCCAGGCTTGCCCTGGGCACTGCTAGGTCAGGACCCATCCCAGGCTCAGCCAGGCCTCCCTAGGGCCTGTGCTGGCCTAGGCCTCTGCCAGCCAGCAGCACCTCGATGGAGCACAGTTTTTTCGAGAAGACACCAGCGTGTGGCTGTGTGTCACTTGCACTGCTCGGAAGCTGCAGGTCCAGAGGCTGTGTGTGCACGTGGCCATTGGGGCCTGAGGACAAAACACTCAGAACCCCACTTTCAAGCAGGACCCCTGCCACCATGTAGCTGCCTGCCACACCCCCTTGCTGCCTGCGCTGTCTTCACTGCTGGCAGGCCTCTGTGTGCACAGGCCAGTCGAAGCCAAGGAAACCGGGTGCTTGCTCTCCCCTAGCTAGGAATTCCTCCTACAGCACTCTGGACCAGGGGACACGTGCCCCTGGACCAGCAGACTGCAAGGAAGCTGCAGCTTAGCCATCCAGAAAGGCCTGCAGCACTTGGCAGGAAGCCTTCTGCTAAGGAAAGCTTTCCCAATCCAAAGCCTTGGAGGAGTTCATGCATGCTCGGACAAGCAGCGTTTGTCACCACAAAGCATTGGGTGCCTCAAACCTCCCCTGTGGCTTCCGAGCTCCATCCCACCCACATGCTCTTGGCATCCACTCTGTTGCCAGAAGGAGGTCCTAAGCAGGACTCTCTCACTTGTGGAGCCAGAGTGCCCCCTGCTTGGAACGTTCCTCAGGAACTCATTTGAGCGAGGCTTCTCCTCCCATGCTTGTCAGCCAGCAGATGATGCCATCGTTCTGCTGGAAAACTCTCTGCTTTGCCTTCAGCCATGGATCGCCTAGCTGAACTCTCTCTGCCTCCAGGAGAAACTGCAGTGTGCATGCAGCCTACAGAAAGGAGAGTGCCTTTTCCTGAGCACTGCTATGCTGAGGCCACTCCCTGAAGACCTCCAAGGGCCTTTTCTGCCCTAACACACTCGTGCCATTCAGCCAACCCAGGGAGCAAAGATCACCCTTGGCAGGACTCAGGGTGTGGCCTGTGTGTGGTTTCTTGGCTGGAGATGGGCAGGTCCTGAAGCTTAGTGCCCACTTGTGAATGGGATCTGATGGGCATAGCCGGCATTCCCTGGTTGTGCAGCAGGCGATCTGGGGCCTCCAAGCTGCATGCAAATGCCCTCCCTGGCTGCCCCTCTTGCCTCTTCTCTGCTGCCAAGCCTCTCTCACCACACATGCGTCTCATCGAAAGGAGCAGGCTGCTTGCCATTCTTGGCAAGGACCTCATCACACAAGCCTCGTTTGCTCAAAGGGGCGTGCAAATTGACCCAGAGCCTGCAGAGGAGCTGCACTCTCTCCAGCCACAAAGGCCTGCAGGCGAGTCCATGACAGCCTGCTGCATGGAGGGCTTCTATGGGAGAGTGCCATTCTTCCCTGGTGGGGGCTCTTTCTCACACTGCTTTCCGTGGGGAAACACTGTGTGTGCCAAGTGTCTCCTGGGGGCAGAAAATGTCTCCCCAGTGCCAGAGGAGCAGGGAATCCTCTTTGTACACAGAGCAATGTTCTAGGCACACCTCCCATGCTGGGAGATCCCCACTTCCCCAATGGTCCTACTGCCTCAGGAACACACTTTCAGGGAGTGTGGCTCTGACAGGCAGGGCGGCCCGAGTGAGGCATGTGGATTGCAGGCCAAAGCCACTGCACTGAGCATGGCACCTGGAAGTCCTAGCTGAAGGCTCTCTGCAGCAGGCCCAACCTGGAATGAGCCTGCAGCCTGGCCTGCAGTCCCAGGCTTGCCCTGGGCACTGCTAGGTCGGGACCCATCCCAGGCTCAGCCAGGCCTCCCTAGGGCCTGTGCTGGCCTAGGCTTCTGCCAGCCAGCAGCACCTCGATGGAGCACAGTTTCTTCGAGAAGACACCAGCGTGTGGCTGTGTGTCACTTGCACTGCTCGGAAGCTGCAGGTCCAGAGGCTGTGTGTGCACCTGGCCATTGGGGCCTGAGGACAAAACACTCAGAACCCTACTTTCAAGCAGGACCCCTGCCACCATGTAGCTGCCTGCCACACCCCCTTGCTGCCTGCGCTGTCTTCACTGCTGGCAGGCCTCTGTGTGCACAGGCCAGTCGAAGCCAAGGAAACCGGGTGCTTGCTCTCCCCTAGCTAGGAATTCCTCCTACAGCACTCTGGACCAGGGGACACGTGCCCCTGGACCAGCAGCCTGCAAGGAAGCTGCAGCTTAGCCATCCAGAAAGGCCTGCAGCACTTGGCAGGAAGCCTTCTGCTAAGGAAAGCTTTCCCAATCCAAAGCCTTGGAGGAGTTCATGCATGCTCGGACAAGCAGCGTTTGTCACCACAGAGCATTGGGTGCCTCAAACCTCCCCTGTGGCTTCCGAGCACCGTCCCACCCACATGCCCTTGGCATCCACTCTGTTGCCAGAAGGAGGTCCTAAGCAGGACTCTCTCACTTCTGGAGCCAGAGTGCCCCCTGCTTGGAACGTTCCTCAGGAACTCATTTGAGCGAGGCTTCTCCTCCCATGCTTGTCAGCCAGCAGATGATGCCATCGTTCCGCTGGAAAACTCTCTGCTTTGCCTTCAGCCATGGATCGCCTAGCTGAACTCTCTCTGCCTCCAGGAGAAACTGCAGTGTGCATGCAGCCTACAGAAAGGAGAGTGCCTTTTCCTGAGCACTGCTATGCTGAGGCCACTCCCTGAAGACCTCCAAGGGCCTTTTCTGCCCTAACACACTCGTGCCATTCAGCCAACCCAGGGAGCAAAGATCACCCTTGGCAGGACTCAGGGTGTGGCCTGTGTGTGGTTTCTTGGCTGGAGATGGGCAGGTCCTGAAGCTTAGTGCCCACTTGTGAATGGGATCTGATGGGCATAGCCGGCATTCCCTGGTTGTGCAGCAGGCGATCTGGGGCCTCCAAGCTGCATGCAAATCCCCTCCCTGGCTGCCCCTCTTGCTTCTTCTCTGCTGCCAAGCCTCTCTCACCACACATGCGTCTCATCGAAAGGAGCAGGCTGCTTGCCATTCTTGGCAAGGACCTCATCACACAAGCCTCGTTTGCTCAAAGGGGCGTGCAAATTGACCCAGAGCCTGCAGAGGAGCTGCACTCTCTCCAGCCACAAAGGCCTGCAGGCGAGTCCATGACAGCCTGCTGCATGGAGGGCTTCTATGGGAGAGTGCCATTCTTCCCTGGTGGGGGCTCTTTCTCACACTGCTTTCCGTGGGGAAACACTGTGTGTGCCAAGTGTCTCCTGGGGGCAGAAAATGTCTCCCCAGTGCCAGAGGAGCAGGGAATCCTCTTTGTACACAGAGCAATGTTCTAGGCACACCTCCCATGCTGGGAGATCCCCACTTCCCCAATGGTCCTACTGCCTCAGGAACACACTTTCAGGGAGTGTGGCTCTGACAGGCAGGGCGGCCCGAGTGAGGCATGTGGATTGCAGGCCAAAGCCACTGCACTGAGCATGGCACCTGGAAGTCCTAGCTGAAGGCTCTCTGCAGCAGGCCCAACCTGGAATGAGCCTGCAGCCTGGCCTGCAGTCCCAGGCTTGCCCTGGGCACTGCTAGGTCGGGACCCATCCCAGGCTCAGCCAGGCCTCCCTAGGGCCTGTGCTGGCCTAGGCCTCTGCCAGCCAGCAGCACCTCGATGGAGCAGAGTTTCTTCGAGAAGACACCAGCGTGTGGCTGTGTGTCACTTGCACTGCTCGGAAGCTGCAGGTCCAGAGGCTGTGTGTGCACCTGGCCATTGGGGCCTGAGGACAAAACACTCAGAACCCCACTTTCAAGCAGGACCCCTGCCACCATGTAGCTGCCTGCCACACCCCCTTGCTGCCTGCGCTGTCTTCACTGCTGGCAGGCCTCTGTGTGCACAGGCCAGTCGAAGCCAAGGAAACCGGGTGCTTGCTCTCCCCTAGCTAGGAATTCCTCCTACAGCACTCTGGACCAGGGGACACGTGCCCCTGGACCAGCAGCCTGCAAGGAAGCTGCAGCTTAGCCATCCAGAAAGGCCTGCAGCACTTGGCAGGAAGCCTTCTGCTAAGGAAAGCTTTCCCAATCCAAAGCCTTGGAGGAGTTCATGCATGCTCGGACAAGCAGCGTTTGTCACCACAGAGCATTGGGTGCCTCAAACCTCCCCTGTGGCTTCCGAGCACCGTCACACCCACATGCCGTTGGCATCCACTCTGTTGCCAGAAGGAGGTCCTAAGCAGGACTCTCTCACTTCTGGAGCCAGAGTGCCCCCTGCTTGGAACGTTCCTCAGGAACTCATTTGAGCGAGGCTTCTCCTCCCATGCTTGTCAGCCAGCAGATGATGCCATCGTTCCGCTGGAAAACTCTCTGCTTTGCCTTCAGCCATGGATCGCCTAGCTGAACTCTCTCTGCCTCCAGGAGAAACTGCAGTGTGCATGCAGCCTACAGAAAGGAGAGTGCCTTTTCCTGAGCACTGCTATGCTGAGGCCACTCCCTGAAGACCTCCAAGGGCCTTTTCTGCCCTAACACACTCGTGCCATTCAGCCAACCCAGGGAGCAAAGATCACCCTTGGCAGGACTCAGGGTGTGGCCTGTGTGTGGTTTCTTGGCTGGAGATGGGCAGGTCCTGAAGCTTAGTGCCCACTTGTGAATGGGATCTGATGGGCATAGCCGGCATTCCCTGGTTGTGCAGCAGGCGATCTGGGGCCTCCAAGCTGCATGCAAATCCCCTCCCTGGCTGCCCCTCTTGCTTCTTCTCTGCTGCCAAGCCTCTCTCACCACACATGCGTCTCATCGAAAGGAGCAGGCTGCTTGCCATTCTTGGCAAGGACCTCATCCCACAAGCCTCGTTTGCTCAAAGGGGCGTGCAAATTGACCCAGAGCCTGCAGAGGAGCTGCACTCTCTCCAGCCACAAAGGCCTGCAGGCGAGTCCATGACAGCCTGCTGCATGGAGGGCTTCTATGGGAGAGTGCCATTCTTCCCTGGTGGGGGCTCTTTCTCACACTGCTTTCCGTGGGGAAACACTGTGTGTGCCAAGTGTCTCCTGGGGGCAGAAAATGTCTCCCCAGTGCCAGAGGAGCAGGGAATCCTCTTTGTACACAGAGCAATGTTCTAGGCACACCTCCCATGCTGGGAGATCCCCACTTCCCCAATGGTCCTACTGCCTCAGGAACACACTTTCAGGGAGTGTGGCTCTGACAGGCAGGGCGGCCCGAGTGAGGCATGTGGATTGCAGGCCAAAGCCACTGCACTGAGCATGGCACCTGGAAGTCCTAGCTGAAGGCTCTCTGCAGCAGGCCCAACCTGGAATGAGCCTGCAGCCTGGCCTGCAGTCCCAGGCTTGCCCTGGGCACTGCTAGGTCGGGACCCATCCCAGGCTCAGCCAGGCCTCCCTAGGGCCTGTGCTGGCCTAGGCCTCTGCCAGCCAGCAGCACCTCGATGGAGCACAGTTTCTTCGAGAAGACACCAGCGTGTGGCTGTGTGTCACTTGCACTGCTCGGAAGCTGCAGGTCCAGAGGCTGTGTGTGCACCTGGCCATTGGGGCCTGAGGACAAAACACTCAGAACCCTACTTTCAAGCAGGACCCCTGCCACCATGTAGCTGCCTGCCACACCCCCTTGCTGCCTGCGCTGTCTTCACTGCTGGCAGGCCTCTGTGTGCACAGGCCAGTCGAAGCCAAGGAAACCGGGTGCTTGCTCTCCCCTAGCTAGGAATTCCTCCTACAGCACTCTGGACCAGGGGACACGTGCCCCTGGACCAGCAGCCTGCAAGGAAGCTGCAGCTTAGCCATCCAGAAAGGCCTGCAGCACTTGGCAGGAAGCCTTCTGCTAAGGAAAGCTTTCCCAATCCAAAGCCTTGGAGGAGTTCATGCATGCTCGGACAAGCAGCGTTTGTCACCACAGAGCATTGGGTGCCTCAAACCTCCCCTGTGGCTTCCGAGCACTGTCCCACCCACATGCCCTTGGCATCCACTCTGTTGCCAGAAGGAGGTCCTAAGCAGGACTCTCTCACTTCTGGAGCCAGAGTGCCCCCTGCTTGGAACGTTCCTCAGGAACTCATTTGAGCGAGGCTTCTCCTCCCATGCTTGTCAGCCAGCAGATGATGCCATCGTTCTGCTGGAAAACTCTCTGCTTTGCCTTCAGCCATGGATCGCCTAGCTGAACTCTCTCTGCCTCCAGGAGAAACTGCAGTGTGCATGCAGCCTACAGAAAGGAGAGTGCCTTTTCCTGAGCACTGCTATGCTGAGGCCACTCCCTGAAGACCTCCTAGGGCCTTCTCTGCCCTAACACAGTCGTGCCATTCAGCCAACCCAGGGAGCAAAGATCACCCTTGGCAGGACTCAGGGTGTGGCCTGTGTGTGGTTTCTTGGCTGGAGATGGGCAGGTCCTGAAGCTTAGTGCCCACTTGTGAATGGGATCTGATGGGCATAGCCAGCATTCCCTGGTTGTGCAGCAGGCGATCTGGGGCCTCCAAGCTGCATGCAAATCCCCTCCCTGGCTGCCCCTCTTGCTTCTTCTCTGCTGCCAAGCCTCTCTCACCACACATGCGTCTCATCGAAAGGAGCAGGCTGCTTGCCATTCTTGGCAAGGACCTCATCCCACAAGCCTCGTTTGCTCAAAGGGGCGTGCAAATTGACCCAGAGCCTCCAGAGGAGCTGCACTCTCTCCAGCCACAAAGGCCTGCAGGCGAGTCCATGACAGCCTGCTGCATGGAGGGCTTCTATGGGAGAGTGCCATTCTTCCCTGGTGGGGGCTCTTTCTCACACTGCTTTCCGTGGGGAAACACTGTGTGTGCCAAGTGTCTCCTGGGGGCAGAAAATGTCTCCCCAGTGCCAGAGGAGCAGGGAATCCTCTTTGTACACAGAGCAATGTTCTAGGCACACCTCTCATGCTGGGAGATCCCCACTTCCCCAATGGTCCTACTGCCTCAGGAACACACTTTTAGGGAGTGTGGCTCTGACAGGCAGGGCGGCCCGAGTGAGGCATGTGGATTGCAGGCCAAAGCCACTGCACTGAGCATGGCACCTGGAAGTCCTAGCTGAAGGCTCTCTGCAGCAGGCCCAACCTGGAATGAGCCTGCAGCCTGGCCTGCAGTCCCAGGCTTGCCCTGGGCACTGCTAGGTCAGGACCCATCCCAGGCTCAGCCAGGCCTCCCTAGGGCCTGTGCTGGCCTAGGCCTCTGCCAGCCAGCAGCACCTCGATGGAGCACAGTTTTTTCGAGAAGACACCAGCGTGTGGCTGTGTGTCACTTGCACTGCTCGGAAGCTGCAGGTCCAGAGGCTGTGTGTGCACGTGGCCATTGGGGCCTGAGGACAAAACACTCAGAACCCCACTTTCAAGCAGGACCCCTGCCACCATGTAGCTGCCTGCCACACCCCCTTGCTGCCTGCGCTGTCTTCACTGCTGGCAGGCCTCTGTGTGCACAGGCCAGTCGAAGCCAAGGAAACCGGGTGCTTGCTCTCCCCTAGCTAGGAATTCCTCCTACAGCACTCTGGACCAGGGGACACGTGCCCCTGGACCAGCAGACTGCAAGGAAGCTGCAGCTTAGCCATCCAGAAAGGCCTGCAGCACTTGGCAGGAAGCCTTCTGCTAAGGAATACTTTCCCAATCCAAAGCCTTGGAGGAGTTCATGCATGCTCGGACAAGCAGCGTTTGTCACCACAAAGCATTGGGGGCCTCAAACCTCCCCTGTGGCTTCCGAGCTCCATCCCACCCACATGCTCTTGGCATCCACTCTGTTGCCAGAAGGAGGTCCTAAGCAGGACTCTCTCACTTCTGGAGCCAGAGTGCCCCCTGCTTGGAACGTTCCTCAGGAACTCATTTGAGCGAGGCTTCTCCTCCCATGCTTGTCAGCCAGCAGATGATGCCATCGTTCTGCTGGAAAACTCTCTGCTTTGCCTTCAGCCATGGATCGCCTAGCTGAACTCTCTCTGCCTCCAGGAGAAACTGCAGTGTGCATGCAGCCTACAGAAAGGAGAGTGCCTTTTCCTGAGCACTGCTATGCTGAGGCCACTCCCTGAAGACCTCCAAGGGCCTTTTCTGCCCTAACACACTCGTGCCATTCAGCCAACCCAGGGAGCAAAGATCACCCTTGGCAGGACTCAGGGTGTGGCCTGTGTGTGGTTTCTTGGCTGGAGATGGGCAGGTCCTGAAGCTTAGTGCCCACTTGTGAATGGGATCTGATGGGCATAGCCGGCATTCCCTGGTTGTGCAGCAGGCGATCTGGGGCCTCCAAGCTGCATGCAAATGCCCTCCCTGGCTGCCCCTCTTGCCTCTTCTCTGCTGCCAAGCCTCTCTCACCACACATGCGTCTCATCGAAAGGAGCAGGCTGCTTGCCATTCTTGGCAAGGACCTCATCACACAAGCCTCGTTTGCTCAAAGGGGCGTGCAAATTGACCCAGAGCCTGCAGAGGAGCTGCACTCTCTCCAGCCACAAAGGCCTGCAGGCGAGTCCATGACAGCCTGCTGCATGGAGGGCTTCTATGGGAGAGTGCCATTCTTCCCTGGTGGGGGCTCTTTCTCACACTGCTTTCCGTGGGGAAACACTGTGTGTGCCAAGTGTCTCCTGGGGGCAGAAAATGTCTCCCCAGTGCCAGAGGAGCAGGGAATCCTCTTTGTACACAGAGCAATGTTCTAGGCACACCTCCCATGCTGGGAGATCCCCACTTCCCCAATGGTCCTACTGCCTCAGGAACACACTTTCAGGGAGTGTGGCTCTGACAGGCAGGGCGGCCCGAGTGAGGCATGTGGATTGCAGGCCAAAGCCACTGCACTGAGCATGGCACCTGGAAGTCCTAGCTGAAGGCTCTCTGCAGCAGGCCCAACCTGGAATGAGCCTGCAGCCTGGCCTGCAGTCCCAGGCTTGCCCTGGGCACTGCTAGGTCGGGACCCATCCCAGGCTCAGCCAGGCCTCCCTAGGGCCTGTGCTGGCCTAGGCTTCTGCCAGCCAGCAGCACCTCGATGGAGCACAGTTTCTTCGAGAAGACACCAGCGTGTGGCTGTGTGTCACTTGCACTGCTCGGAAGCTGCAGGTCCAGAGGCTGTGTGTGCACCTGGCCATTGGGGCCTGAGGACAAAACACTCAGAACCCTACTTTCAAGCAGGACCCCTGCCACCATGTAGCTGCCTGCCACACCCCCTTGCTGCCTGCGCTGTCTTCACTGCTGGCAGGCCTCTGTGTGCACAGGCCAGTCGAAGCCAAGGAAACCGGGTGCTTGCTCTCCCCTAGCTAGGAATTCCTCCTACAGCACTCTGGACCAGGGGACACGTGCCCCTGGACCAGCAGCCTGCAAGGAAGCTGCAGCTTAGCCATCCAGAAAGGCCTGCAGCACTTGGCAGGAAGCCTTCTGCTAAGGAAAGCTTTCCCACTCCAAAGCCTTGGAGGAGTTCATGCATGCTCGGACAAGCAGCGTTTGTCACCACAGAGCATTGGGTGCCTCAAACCTCCCCTGTGGCTTCCGAGCACCGTCCCACCCACATGCCCTTGGCATCCACTCTGTTGCCAGAAGGAGGTCCTAAGCAGGACTCTCTCACTTCTGGAGCCAGAGTGCCCCCTGCTTGGAACGTTCCTCAGGAACTCATTTGAGCGAGGCTTCTCCTCCCATGCTTGTCAGCCAGCAGATGATGCCATCGTTCCGCTGGAAAACTCTCTGCTTTGCCTTCAGCCATGGATCGCCTAGCTGAACTCTCTCTGCCTCCAGGAGAAACTGCAGTGTGCATGCAGCCTACAGAAAGGAGAGTGCCTTTTCCTGAGCACTGCTATGCTGAGGCCACTCCCTGAAGACCTCCTAGGGCCTTCTCTGCCCTAACACAGTCGTGCCATTCAGCCAACCCAGGGAGCAAAGATCACCCTTGGCAGGACTCAGGGTGTGGCCTGTGTGTGGTTTCTTGGCTGGAGATGGGCAGGTCCTGAAGCTTAGTGCCCACTTGTGAATGGGATCTGATGGGCATAGCCAGCATTCCCTGGTTGTGCAGCAGGCGATCTGGGGCCTCCAAGCTGCATGCAAATCCCCTCCCTGGCTGCCCCTCTTGCTTCTTCTCTGCTGCCAAGCCTCTCTCACCACACATGCGTCTCATCGAAAGGAGCAGGCTGCTTGCCATTCTTGGCAAGGACCTCATCCCACAAGCCTCGTTTGCTCAAAGGGGCGTGCAAATTGACCCAGAGCCTGCAGAGGAGCTGCACTCTCTCCAGCCACAAAGGCCTGCAGGCGAGTCCATGACAGCCTGCTGCATGGAGGGCTTCTATGGGAGAGTGCCATTCTTCCCTGGTGGGGGCTCTTTCTCACACTGCTTTCCGTGGGGAAACACTGTGTGTGCCAAGTGTCTCCTGGGGGCAGAAAATGTCTCCCCAGTGCCAGAGGAGCAGGGAATCCTCTTTGTACACAGAGCAATGTTCTAGGCACACCTCTCATGCTGGGAGATCCCCACTTCCCCAATGGTCCTACTGCCTCAGGAACACACTTTTAGGGAGTGTGGCTCTGACAGGCAGGGCGGCCCGAGTGAGGCATGTGGATTGCAGGCCAAAGCCACTGCACTGAGCATGGCACCTGGAAGTCCTAGCTGAAGGCTCTCTGCAGCAGGCCCAACCTGGAATGAGCCTGCAGCCTCGCCTGCAGTCCCAGGCTTGCCCTGGGCACTGCTAGGTCAGGACCCATCCCAGGCTCAGCCAGGCCTCCCTAGGGCCTCTGCTGGCATAGGCCTCTGCCAGCCAGCAGCACCTCGATGGAGCACAGTTTTTTCGAGAAGACACCAGCGTGTGGCTGTGTGTCACTTGCACTGCTCGGAAGCTGCAGGTCCAGAGGCTGTGTGTGCACGTGGCCATTGGGGCCTGAGGACAAAACACTCAGAACCCCACTTTCAAGCAGGACCCCTGCCACCATGTAGCTGCCTGCCACACCCCCTTGCTGCCTGCGCTGTCTTCACTGCTGGCAGGCCTCTGTGTGCACAGGCCAGTCGAAGCCAAGGAAACCGGGTGCTTGCTCTCCCCTAGCTAGGAATTCCTCCTACAGCACTCTGGACCAGGGGACACGTGCCCCTGGACCAGCAGCCTGCAAGGAAGCTGCAGCTTAGCCATCCAGAAAGGCCTGCAGCGCTTGGCAGGAAGCCTTCTGCTAAGGAAAGCTTTCCCACTCCAAAGCCTTGGAGGAGTTCATGCATGCTCGGACAAGCAGCGTTTGTCACCACAGAGCATTGGGTGCCTCAAACCTCCCCTGTGGCTTCCGAGCACCGTCCCACCCACATGCCCTTGGCATCCACTCTGTTGCCAGAAGGAGGTCCTAAGCAGGACTCTCTCACTTCTGGAGCCAGAGTGCCCCCTGCTTGGAACGTTCCTCAGGAACTCATTTGAGCGAGGCTTCTCCTCCCATGCTTGTCAGCCAGCAGATGATGCCATCGTTCCGCTGGAAAACTCTCTGCTTTGCCTTCAGCCATGGATCGCCTAGCTGAACTCTCTCTGCCACCAGGAGAAACTGCAGTGTGCATGCAGCCTACAGAAAGGAGAGTGCCTTTTCCTGAGCACTGCTATGCTGAGGCCACTCCCTGAAGACCTCCTAGGGCCTTCTCTCCTCTAACACACTCGTGCCATTCAGCCAACCCAGGGAGCAAAGATCACCCTTGGCAGGACTCAGGGTGTGGCCTGTGTGTGGTTTCTTGGCTGGAGATGGGCCGGTCCTGAAGCTTAGTGCCCACTTGTGAATGGGATCTGATGGGCATAGCCGGCATTCCCTGGTTGTGCAGCAGGCGATCTGGGGCCTCCAAGCTGCATGCAAATCCCCTCCCTGGCTGCCCCTCTTGCTTCTTCTCTGCTGCCAAGCCTCTCTCACCACACATGCGTCTCATCGAAAGGAGCAGGCTGCTTGCCATTCTTGGCAAGGACCTCATCCCACAAGCCTCGTTTGCTCAAAGGGGCGTGCAAATTGACCCAGAGCCTCCAGAGGAGCTGCACTCTCTCCAGCCACAAAGGCCTGCAGGCGAGTCCATGACAGCCTGCTGCATGGAGGGCTTCTATGGGAGAGTGCCATTCTTCCCTGGTGGGGGCTCTTTCTCACACTGCTTTCCGTGGGGAAACACTGTGTGTGCCAAGTGTCTCCTGGGGGCTGAAAATGTCTCCCCAGTGCCAGAGGAGCAGGGAATCCTCTTTGTACACAGAGCAATGTTCTAGGCACACCTCTCATGCTGGGAGATCCCCACTTCCCCAATGGTCCTACTGCCTCAGGAACACACTTTTAGGGAGTGTGGCTCTGACAGGCAGGGCGGCCCGAGTGAGGCATGTGGATTGCAGGCCAAAGCCACTGCACTGAGCATGGCACCTGGAAGTCCTAGCTGAAGGCTCTCTGCAGCAGGCCCAACCTGGAATGAGCCTGCAGCCTGGCCTGCAGTCCCAGGCTTGCCCTGGGCACTGCTAGGTCGGGACCCATCCCAGGCTCAGCCAGGCCTCCCTAGGGCCTGTGCTGGCCTAGGCTTCTGCCAGCCAGCAGCACATCGATGGAGCACAGTTTCTTCGAGAAGACACCAGCGTGTGGCTGTGTGTCACTTGCACTGCTCGGAAGCTGCAGGTCCAGAGGCTGTGTGTGCACGTGGCCATTGGGGCCTGAGGACAAAACACTCAGAACCCCACTTTCAAGCAGGACCCCTGCCACCATGTAGCTGCCTGCCACACCCCCTTGCTGCCTGCGCTGTCTTCACTGCTGGCAGGCCTCTGTGTGCACAGGCCAGTCGAAGCCAAGGAAACCGGGTGCTTGCTCTCCCCTAGCTAGGAATTCCTCCTACAGCACTCTGGACCAGGGGACACGTGCCCCTGGACCAGCAGCCTGCAAGGAAGCTGCAGCTTAGCCATCCAGAAAGGCGTGCAGCACATGGCAGGAAGACTTCTGCTAAGGAAAGCTTTCCCAATCCAAAGCCTTGGAGGAGTTCATGCATGCTCGGACAAGCAGCGTTTGTCACCACAGAGCATTGGGTGCCTCAAACCTCCCCTGTGGCTTCCGAGCACCGTCCCACCCACATGCCCTTGGCATCCACTCTGTTGCCAGAAGGAGGTCCTAAGCAGGACTCTCTCACTTCTGGAGCCAGAGTGCCCCCTGCTTGGAACGTTCCTCAGGAACTCATTTGAGCGAGGCTTCTCCTCCCATGCTTGTCAGCCAGCAGATGATGCCATCGTTCCGCTGGAAAACTCTCTGCTTTGCCTTCAGCCATGGATCGCCTAGCTGAACTCTCTCTGCCTCCAGGAGAAACTGCAGTGTGCATGCAGCCTACAGAAAGGAGAGTGCCTTTTCCTGAGCACTGCTATGCTGAGGCCACTCCCTGAAGACCTCCTAGGGCCTTCTCTCCTCTAACACACTCGTGCCATTCAGCCAACCCAGGGAGCAAAGATCACCCTTGGCAGGACTCAGGGTGTGGCCTGTGTGTGGTTTCTTGGCTGGAGATGGGCAGGTCCTGAAGCTTAGTGCCCACTTGTGAATGGGATCTGATGGGCATAGCCAGCATTCCCTGGTTGTGCAGCAGGCGATCTGGGGCCTCCAAGCTGCATGCAAATCCCCTCCCTGGCTGCCCCTCTTGCTTCTTCTCTGCTGCCAAGCCTCTCTCACCACACATGCGTCTCATCGAAAGGAGCAGGCTGCTTGCCATTCTTGGCAAGGACCTCATCCCACAAGCCTCGTTTGCTCAAAGGGGCATGCAAATTGACCCAGAGCCTCCAGAGGAGCTGCACTCTCTCCAGCCACAAAGGCCTGCAGGCGAGTCCATGACAGCCTGCTGCATGGAGGGCTTCTATGGGAGAGTGCCATTCTTCCCTGGTGGGGGCTCTTTCTCACACTGCTTTCCGTGGGGAAACACTGTGTGTGCCAAGTGTCTCCTGGGGGCAGAAAATGTCTCCCCAGTGCCAGAGGAGCAGGGAATCCTCTTTGTACACAGAGCAATGTTCTAGGCACACCTCTCATGCTGGGAGATCCCCACTTCCCCAATGGTCCTACTGCCTCAGGAACACACTTTTAGGGAGTGTGGCTCTGACAGGCAGGGTGGCCCGAGTGAGGCATGTGGATTGCAGGCCAAAGCCACTGCACTGAGCATGGCACCTGGAAGTCCTAGCTGAAGGCTCTCTGCAGCAGGCCCAACCTGGAATGAGCCTGCAGCCTGGCCTGCAGTCCCAGGCTTGCCCTGGGCACTGCTAGGTCGGGACCCATCCCAGGCTCAGCCAGGCTTCCCTGGGGCCTGTGCTGGCCTAGGCCTCTGCCAGCCAGCAGCACATTGATGGAGCACAGTTTTTTCGAGAAGACACCAGCGTGTGGCTGTGTGTCACTTGCACTGCTCGGAAGCTGCAGGTCCAGAGGCTGTGTGTGCACCTGGCCATTGGGGCCTGAGGACAAAACACTCAGAACCCCACTTTCAAGCAGGAACCCTGCCACCATGTAGCTGCCTGCCACACCCCCTTGCTGCCTGCGCTGTCTTCACTGCTCGCACGCCTCTGTGTGCACAGGCCAGTCGAAGCCAAGGAAACCGGGTGCTTGCTCTCCCCTAGCTAGGAATTCCTCCTACAGCACTCTGGACCAGGGGACACGTGCCCCTGGACCAGCAGCCTGCAAGGAAGCTGCAGCTTAGCCATCCAGAAAGGCCTGCAGCACTTGGCAGGAAGCCTTCTGCTAAGGAAAGCTTTCCCACTCCAAAGCCTTGGAGGAGTTCATGCATGCTCGGACAAGCAGCGTTTGTCACCACAGAGCATTGGGTGCCTCAAACCTCCCCTGTGGCTTCCGAGCACCGTCCCACCCACATGCCCTTGGCATCCACTCTGTTGCCAGAAGGAGGTCCTAAGCAGGACTCTCTCACTTCTGGAGCCAGAGTGCCCCCTGCTTGGAACGTTCCTCAGGAACTCATTTGAGCGAGGCTTCTCCTCCCATGCTTGTCAGCCAGCAGATGATGCCATCGTTCCGCTGGAAAACTCTCTGCTTTGCCTTCAGCCATGGATCGCCTAGCTGAACTCTCTCTGCCACCAGGAGAAACTGCAGTGTGCATGCAGCCTACAGAAAGGAGAGTGCCTTTTCCTGAGCACTGCTATGCTGAGGCCACTCCCTGAAGACCTCCTAGGGCCTTCTCTCCTCTAACACACTCGTGCCATTCAGCCAACCCAGGGAGCAAAGATCACCCTTGGCAGGACTCAGGGTGTGGCCTGTGTGTGGTTTCTCGGCTGGAGATGGGCAGGTCCTGAAGCTTAGTGCCCACTTGTGAATGGGATCTGATGGGCATAGCCGGCATTCCCTGGTTGTGCAGCAGGCGATCTGGGGCCTCCAAGCTGCATGCAAATCCCCTCCCTGGCTGCCCCTCTTGCTTCTTCTCTGCTGCCAAGCCTCTCTCACCACACATGCGTCTCATCGAAAGGAGCAGGCTGCTTGCCATTCTTGGCAAGGACCTCATCCCACAAGCCTCGTTTGCTCAAAGGGGCGTGCAAATTGACCCAGAGCCTCCAGAGGAGCTGCACTCTCTCCAGCCACAAAGGCCTGCAGGCGAGTCCATGACAGCCTGCTGCATGGAGGGCTTCTATGGGAGAGTGCCATTCTTCCCTGGTGGGGGCTCTTTCTCACACTGCTTTCCGTGGGGAAACACTGTGTGTGCCAAGTGTCTCCTGGGGGCAGAAAATGTCTCCCCAGTGCCAGAGGAGCAGGGAATCCTCTTTGTACACATAGCAATGTTCTAGGCACACCTCTCATGCTGGGAGATCCCCACTTCCCCAATGGTCCTACTGCCTCAGGAACACACTTTTAGGGAATGTGGCTCTGACAGGCAGGGCGGCCCGAGTGAGGCATGTGGATTGCAGGCCAAAGCCACTGCACTGAGCATGGCACCTGGAAGTCCTAGCTGAAGGCTCTCTGCAGCAGGCCCAACCTGGAATGAGCCTGCAGCCTGGCCTGCAGTCCCAGGCTTGCCCTGGGCACTGCTAGGTCGGGACCCATCCCAGGCTCAGCCAGGCCTCCCTAGGGCCTGTGCTGGCCTAGGCCTCTGCCAGCCAGCAGCACCTCGATGGAGCACAGTTCTTTCGAGAAGACCCCAGCGTGTGGCTGTGTGTCACTTGCACTGCTCGGAAGCTGCAGGTCCAGAGGCTGTGTGTGCACGTGGCCATTGGGGCCTGAGGACAAAACACTCAGAACCCCACTTTCAAGCAGGAACCCTGCCACCATGTAGCTGCCTGCCACACCCCCTTGCTGCCTGTGCTGTCTTCACTGCTGGCACGCCTCTGTGTGCACAGGCCAGTCGAAGCCAAGGAAACCGGGTGCTTGCTCTCCCCTAGCTAGGAATTCCTCCTACAGCACTCTGGACCAGGGGACACGTGCCCCTGGACCAGCAGACTGCAAGGAAGCTGCAGCTTAGCCATCCAGAAAGGCCTGCAGTACTTGGCAGGAAGCCTTCTGCTAAGGAAAGCTTTCCCAATCCAAAGCCTTGGAGGAGTTCATGCATGCTCGGACAAGCAGCGTTTGTCACCACAGAGCATTGGGTGCCTCAAACCTCCCCTGTGGCTTCCGAACACCGTCCCACCCACATGCCCTTGGCATCCACTCTGTTGCCAGAAGGAGGTCCTAAGCAGGACTCTCTCACTTCTGGAGCCAGAGTGCCCCCTGCTTGGAACGTTCCTCAGGAACTCATTTGAGCGAGGCTTCTCCTCCCATGCTTGTCAGCCAGCAGATGATGCCATCGTTCCGCTGGAAAACTCTCTGCTTTGCCTTCAGCCATGGATCGCCTAGCTGAACTCTCTCTGCCTCCAGGAGAAACTGCAGTGTGCATGCAGCCTACAGAAAGGAGAGTGCCTTTTCCTGAGCACTGCTATGCTGAGGCCACTCCCTGAAGACCTCCAAGGGCCTTCTCTCCCCTAACAAACTCGTGCCATTCAGCCAACCCAGGGAGCAAAGATCACCCTTGGCAGGACTCAGGATGTGGCCTGTGTGTGGTTTCTTGGCTGGAGATGGGCAGGTCCTGAAGCTTAGTGCCCACTTGTGAATGGGATCTGATGGGCATAGCCGGCATTCCCTGGTTGTGCAGCAGGCGATCTGGGGCCTCCAAGCTGCATGCAAATCCCCTCCCTGGCTGCCCCTCTTGCTTCTTCTCTGCTGCCAAGCCTCTCTCACCACACATGCGTCTCATCGAAAGGAGCAGGCTGCTTGCCATTCTTGGCAAGGACCTCATCCCACAAGCCTCGTTTGCTCAAAGGGGCGTGCAAATTGACCCAGAGCCTCCAGAGGAGCTGCACTCTCTCCAGCCACAAAGGCCTGCAGGCGAGTCCATGACAGCCTGCTGCATGGAGGGCTTCTATGGGAGAGTGCCATTCTTCCCTGGTGGGGGCTCTTTCTCACACTGCTTTCCGTGGGGAAACACTGTGTGTGCCAAGTGTCTCCTGGGGGCAGAAAATGTCTCCCCAGTGCCAGAGGAGCAGGGAATCCTCTTTGTACACAGAGCAATGTTCTAGGCACACCTCCCATGCTGGGAGATCCCCACTTCCCCAACGATCCAACTGCCTCAGGAACACACTTTTAGGGAGTGTGGTTCTGACAGGCAGGGCGGCCCGAGTGAGGCATGTGGATTGCAGGCCAAAGCCACTGCACTGAGCATGGCACCTGGAAGTCCTAGCTGAAGGCTCTCTGCAGCAGGCCCAACCTGGAATGAGCCTGCAGCCTGGCCTGCAGTCCCAGGCTTGCCCTGGGCACTGCTAGGTCGGGACCCATCCCAGGCTCAGCCAGGCCTCCCTAGGGCCTGTGCTGGCCTAGGCCTCTGCCAGCCAGCAGCACCTCGATGGAGCACAGTTCTTTCGAGAAGACACCAGCGTGTGGCTGTGTGTCACTTGCACTGCTCGGAAGCTGCAGGTCCAGAGGCTGTGTGTGCACGTGGCCATTGGGGCCTGAGGACAAAACACTCAGAACCCCACTTTCAAGCAGGAACCCTGCCACCATGTAGCTGCCTGCCACACCCCCTTGCTGCCTGTGCTGTCTTCACTGCTGGCACGCCTCTGTGTGCACAGGCCAGTCGAAGCCAAGGAAACCGGGTGCTTGCTCTCCCCTAGCTAGGAATTCCTCCTACAGCACTCTGGACCAGGGGACACGTGCCCCTGGACCAGCAGACTGCAAGGAAGCTGCAGCTTAGCCATCCAGAAAGGCCTGCAGTACTTGGCAGGAAGCCTTCTGCTAAGGAAAGCTTTCCCAATCCAAAGCCTTGGAGGAGTTCATGCATGCTCGGACAAGCAGCGTTTGTCACCACAGAGCATTGGGTGCCTCAAACCTCCCCTGTGGCTTCCGAACACCGTCCCACCCACATGCCCTTGGCATCCACTCTGTTGCCAGAAGGAGGTCCTAAGCAGGACTCTCTCACTTCTGGAGCCAGAGTGCCCCCTGCTTGGAACGTTCCTCAGGAACTCATTTGAGCGAGGCTTCTCCTCCCATGCTTGTCAGCCAGCAGATGATGCCATCGTTCCGCTGGAAAACTCTCTGCTTTGCCTTCAGCCATGGATCGCCTAGCTGAACTCTCTCTGCCTCCAGGAGAAACTGCAGTGTGCATGCAGCCTACAGAAAGGAGAGTGCCTTTTCCTGAGCACTGCTATGCTGAGGCCACTCCCTGAAGACCTCCTAGGGCCTTCTCTCCCCTAACACACTCGTGCCATTCAGCCAACCCAGGGAGCAAAGATCACCCTTGGCAGGACTCAGGGTGTGGCCTGTGTGTGGTTTCTTGGCTGGAGATGGGCAGGTCCTGAAGCTTAGTGCCCACTTGTGAATGGGATCTGATGGGCATAGCCGGCATTCTCTGGTTGTGCAGCAGGCGATCTGGGGCCTCCAAGCTGCATGCAAATCCCCTCCCTGGCTGCCCCTCTTGCTTCTTCTCTGCTGCCAAGCCTCTCTCACCACACATGCGTCTCATCGAAAGGAGCAGGCTGCTTGCCATTCTTGGCAAGGACCTCATCCCACAAGCCTCGTTTGCTCAAAGGGGCATGCAAATTGACCCAGAGCCTCCAGAGGAGTTGCACTCTCTCCAGCCACAAAGGCCTGCAGGCGAGTCCATGACAGCCTGCTGCATGGAGGGCTTCTATGGGAGAGTGCCATTCTTCCCTGGTGGGGGCTCTTTCTCACACTGCTTTCCGTGGGGAAACACTGTGTGTGCCAAGTGTCTCCTGGGGGCAGAAAATGTCTCCCCAGTGCCAGAGGAGCAGGGAATCCTCTTTGTACACATAGCAATGTTCTAGGCACACCTCTCATGCTGGGAGATCCCCACTTCCCCAATGGTCCTACTGCCTCAGGAACACACTTTTAGGGAGTGTGGCTCTGACAGGCAGGGCGGCCCGAGTGAGGCATGTGGATTGCAGGCCAAAGCCACTGCACTGAGCATGGCACCTGGAAGTCCTAGCTGAAGGCTCTCTGCAGCAGGCCCAACCTGGAATGAGCCTGCAGCCTGGCCTGCAGTCCCAGGCTTGCCCTGGGCACTGCTAGGTCGGGACCCATCCCAGGCTCAGCCAGGCCTCCCTAGGGCCTGTGCTGGCCTAGGCCTCTGCCAGCCAGCAGCACCTCGATGGAGCACAGTTTTTTCGAGAAGACACCAGCGTGTGGCTGTGTGTCACTTGCACTGCTCGGAAGCTGCAGGTCCAGAGGCTGTGTGTGCACGTGGCCATTGGGGCCTGAGGACAAAACACTCAGAACCCCACTTTCAAGCAGGACCCCTGCCACCATGTAGCTGCCTGCCACACCCCCTTGCTGCCTGCGCTGTCTTCACTGCTGGCAGGCCTCTGTGTGCACAGGCCAGTCGAAGCCAAGGAAACCGGGTGCTTGCTCTCCCCTAGCTAGGAATTCCTCCTACAGCACTCTGGACCAGGGGACACGTGCCCCTGGACCAGCAGCCTGCAAGGAAGCTGCAGCTTAGCCATCCAGAAAGGCCTGCAGCACTTGGCAGGAAGCCTTCTGCTAAGGAAAGCTTTCCCAATCCAAAGCCTTGGAGGAGTTCATGCATGCTCGGACAAGCAGCGTTTGTCACCACAGAGCATTGGGTGCCTCAAACCTCCCCTGTGGCTTCCGAGCACCATCCCATCCACATGCCCTTGGCATCCACTCTGTTGCCAGAAGGAGGTCCTAAGCAGGACTCTCTCACTTCTGGAGCCAGAGTGCCCCCTGCTTGGAACGTTCCTCAGGAACTCATTTGAGCGAGGCTTCTCCTCCCATGCTTGTCAGCCAGCAGATGATGCCATCGTTCCGCTGGAAAACTCTCTGCTTTGCCTTCAGCCATGGATCGCCTAGCTGAACTCTCTCTGCCTCCAGGAGAAACTGCAGTGTGCATGCAGCCTACAGAAAGGAGAGTGCCTTTTCCTGAGCACTGCTATGCTGAGGCCACTCCCTGAAGACCTCCTAGGGCCTTCTCTGCCCTAACACAGTCGTGCCATTCAGCCAACCCAGGGAGCAAAGATCACCCTTGGCAGGACTCAGGGTGTGGCCTGTGTGTGGTTTCTTGGCTGGAGATGGGCAGGTCCTGAAGCTTAGTGCCCACTTGTGAATGGGATCTGATGGGCATAGCCGGCATTCCCTGGTTGTGCAGCAGGCGATCTGGGGCCTCCAAGCTGCATGCAAATCCCCTCCCTGGCTGCCCCTCTTGCTTCTTCTCTGCTGCCAAGCCTCTCTCACCACACATGCGTCTCATTGAAAGGAGCAGGCTGCTTGCCATTCTTGGCAAGGACCTCATCCCACAAGCCTTGTTTGCTCAAAGGGGCGTGCAAATTGACCCAGAGCCTCCAGAGGAGCTGCACTCTCTCCAGCCACAAAGGCCTGCAGGCGAGTCCATGACAGCCTGCTGCATGGAGGGCTTCTATGGGAGAGTGCCATTCTTCCCTGGTGGGGGCTCTTTCTCACACTGCTTTCCGTGGGGAAACACTGTGTGTGCCAAGTGTCTCCTGGGGGCAGAAAATGTCTCCCCAGTGCCAGAGGAGCAGGGAATCCTCTTTGTACACATAGCAATGTTCTAGGCACACCTCTCATGCTGGGAGATCCCCACTTCCCCAATGGTCCTACTGCCTCAGGAACACACTTTTAGGGAGTGTGGCTCTGACAGGCAGGGCGGCCCGAGTGAGGCATGTGGATTGCAGGCCAAAGCCACTGCACTGAGCATGGCACCTGGAAGTCCTAGCTGAAGGCTCTCTGCAGCAGGCCCAACCTGGAATGAGCCTGCAGCCTGGCCTGCAGTCCCAGGCTTGCCCTGGGCACTGCTAGGTCGGGACCCATCCCAGGCTCAGCCAGGCTTCCCTAGGGCCTGTGCTGGCCTAGGCCTCTGCCAGCCAGCAGCACATTGATGGAGCACAGTTTTTTCGAGAAGACACCAGCGTGTGGCTGTGTGTCACTTGCACTGCTCGGAAGCTGCAGGTCCAGAGGCTGTGTGTGCACGTGGCCATTGGGGCCTGAGGACAAAACACTCAGAACCCCACTTTCAAGCAGGAACCCTGCCACCATGTAGCTGCCTGCCACACCCCCTTGCTGCCTGCGCTGTCTTCACTGCTGGCACGCCTCTGTGTGCACAGGCCAGTCGAAGCCAAGGAAACCAGGTGCTTGCTCTCCCCTAGCTAGGAATTCCTCCTACAGCACTCTGGACCAGGGGACACGTGCCCCTGGACCAGCAGCCTGCAAGGAAGCTGCAGCTTAGCCATCCAGAAAGGCCTGCAGCACTTGGCAGGAAGCCTTCTGCTAAGGAAAGCTTTCCCACTCCAAAGCCTTGGAGGAGTTCATGCATGCTCGGACAAGCAGCGTTTGTCACCACAGAGCATTGGGTGCCTCAAACCTCCCCTGTGGCTTCCGAGCACCGTCCCACCCACATGCCCTTGGCATCCACTCTGTTGCCAGAAGGAGGTCCTAAGCAGGACTCTCTCACTTCTGGAGCCAGAGTGCCCCCTGCTTGGAACGTTCCTCAGGAACTCATTTGAGCGAGGCTTCTCCTCCCATGCTTGTCAGCCAGCAGATGATGCCATCGTTCCGCTGGAAAACTCTCTGCTTTGCCTTCAGCCATGGATCGCCTAGCTGAACTCTCTCTGCCTCCAGGAGAAACTGCAGTGTGCATGCAGCCTACAGAAAGGAGAGTGCCTTTTCCTGAGCACTGCTATGCTGAGGCCACTCCCTGAAGACCTCCTAGGGCCTTCTCTGCCCTAACACAGTCGTGCCATTCAGCCAACCCAGGGAGCAAAGATCACCCTTGGCAGGACTCAGGGTGTGGCCTGTGTGTGGTTTCTTGGCTGGAGATGGGCAGGTCCTGAAGCTTAGTGCCCACTTGTGAATGGGATCTGATGGGCATAGCCGGCATTCCCTGGTTGTGCAGCAGGCGATCTGGGGCCTCCAAGCTGCATGCAAATCCCCTCCCTGGCTGCCCCTCTTGCTTCTTCTCTGCTGCCAAGCCTCTCTCACCACACATGCGTCTCATCGAAAGGAGCAGGCTGCTTGCCATTCTTGGCAAGGACCTCATCCCACAAGCCTCGTTTGCTCAAAGGGGCGTGCAAATTGACCCAGAGCCTCCAGAGGAGCTGCACTCTCTCCAGCCACAAAGGCCTGCAGGCGAGTCCATGACAGCCTGCTGCATGGAGGGCTTCTATGGGAGAGGGCCATTCTTCCCTGGTGGGGGCTCTTTCTCACACTGCTTTCCGTGGGGAAACACTGTGTGTGCCAAGTGTCTCCTGGGGGCAGAAAATGTCTCCCCAGTGCCAGAGGAGCAGGGAATCCTCTTTGTACACATAGCAATGTTCTAGGCACACCTCTCATGCTGGGAGATCCCCACTTCCCCAATGGTCCTACTGCCTCAGGAACACACTTTTAGGGAGTGTGGCTCTGACAGGCAGGGTGGCCCGAGTGAGGCATGTGGATTGCAGGCCAAAGCCACTGCACTGAGCATGGCACCTGGAAGTCCTAGCTGAAGGCTCTCTGCAGCAGGCCCAACCTGGAATGAGCCTGCAGCCTGGCCTGCAGTCCCAGGCTTGCCCTGGGCACTGCTAGGTCGGGACCCATCCCAGGCTCAGCCAGGCCTCCCTAGGGCCTGTGCTGGCCTAGGCCTCTGCCAGCCAGCAGCACCTCGATGGAGCACAGTTTCTTCGAGAAGACACCAGCGTGTGGCTGTGTGTCACTTGCACTGCTCGGAAGCTGCAGGTCCAGAGGCTGTGTGTGCACCTGGCCATTGGGGCCTGAGGACAAAACACTCAGAACCCCACTTTCAAGCAGGACCCCTGCCACCATGTAGCTGCCTGCCACACCCCCTTGCTGCCTGCGCTGTCTTCACTGCTGGCAGGCCTCTGTGTGCACAGGCCAGTCGAAGCCAAGGAAACCGGGTGCTTGCTCTCCCCTAGCTAGGAATTCCTCCTACAGCACTCTGGACCAGGGGACACGTGCCCCTGGACCAGCAGCCTGCAAGGAAGCTGCAGCTTAGCCATCCAGAAAGGCCTGCAGCACTTGGCAGGAAGCCTTCTGCTAAGGAAAGCTTTCCCACTCCAAAGCCTTGGAGGAGTTCATGCATGCTCGGACAAGCAGCGTTTGTCACCACAGAGCATTGGGTGCCTCAAACCTCCCCTGTGGCTTCCGAGCACCGTCCCACCCACATGCCCTTGGCATCCACTCTGTTGCCAGAAGGAGGTCCTAAGCAGGACTCTCTCACTTCTGGAGCCAGAGTGCCCCCTGCTTGGAACGTTCCTCAGGAACTCATTTGAGCGAGGCTTCTCCTCCCATGCTTGTCAGCCAGCAGATGATGCCATCGTTCTGCTGGAAAACTCTCTGCTTTGCCTTCAGCCATGGATCGCCTAGCTGAACTCTCTCTGCCTCCAGGAGAAACTGCAGTGTGCATGCAGCCTACAGAAAGGAGAGTGCCTTTTCCTGAGCACTGCTATGCTGAGGCCACTCCCTGAAGACCTCCTAGGGCCTTCTCTGCCCTAACACACTCGTGCCATTCAGCCAACCCAGGGAGCAAAGATCACCCTTGGCAGGACTCAGGGTGTGGCCTGTGTGTGGTTTCTTGGCTGGAGATGGGCAGGTCCTGAAGCTTAGTGCCCACTTGTGAATGGGATCTGATGGGCATAGCCGGCATTCCCTGGTTGTGCAGCAGGCGATCTGGGGCCTCCAAGCTGCATGCAAATCCCCTCCCTGGCTGCCCCTCTTGCTTCTTCTCTGCTGCCAAGCCTCTCTCACCACACATGCGTCTCATCGAAAGGAGCAGGCTGCTTGCCATTCTTGGCAAGGACCTCATCCCACAAGCCTCGTTTGCTCAAAGGGGCGTGCAAATTGACCCAGAGCCTCCAGAGGAGCTGCACTCTCTCCAGCCACAAAGGCCTGCAGGCGAGTCCATGACAGCCTGCTGCATGGAGGGCTTCTATGGGAGAGTGCCATTCTTCCCTGGTGGGGGCTCTTTCTCACACTGCTTTCCGTGGGGAAACACTGTGTGTGCCAAGTGTCTCCTGGGGGCAGAAAATGTCTCCCCAGTGCCAGAGGAGCAGGGAATCCTCTTTGTACACAGAGCAATGTTCTAGGCACACCTCTCATGCTGGGAGATCCCCACTTCCCCAATGGTCCTACTGCCTCAGGAACACACTTTTAGGGAGTGTGGCTCTGACAGGCAGGGCGGCCCGAGTGAGGCATGTGGATTGCAGGCCAAAGCCACTGCACTGAGCATGGCACCTGGAAGTCCTAGCTGAAGGCTCTCTGCAGCAGGCCCAACCTGGAATGAGCCTGCAGCCTGGCCTGCAGTCCCAGGCTTGCCCTGGGCACTGCTAGGTCGGGACCCATCCCAGGCTCAGCCAGGCTTCCCTAGGGCCTGTGCTGGCCTAGGCCTCTGCCAGCCAGCAGCACATTGATGGAGCACAGCTTTTTCGAGAAGACACCAGCGTGTGGCTGTGTGTCACTTGCACTGCTCGGAAGCTGCAGGTCCAGAGGCTGTGTGTGCACGTGGCCATTGGGGCCTGAGGACAAAACACTCAGAACCCCACTTTCAAGCAGGAACCCTGCCACCATGTAGCTGCCTGCCACACCCCCTTGCTGCCTGCGCTGTCTTCACTGCTGGCACGCCTCTGTGTGCACAGGCCAGTCGAAGCTTAGGAAACCGGGTGCTTGCTCTCCCCTAGCTAGGAATTCCTCCTACAGCACTCTGGACCAGGGGACACGTGCCCCTGGACCAGCAGCCTGCAAGGAAGCTGCAGCTTAGCCATCCAGAAAGGCCTGCAGCACTTGGCAGGAAGCCTTCTGCTAAGGAAAGCTTTCCCAATCCAAAGCCTTGGAGGAGTTCATGCATGCTCGGACAAGCAGCGTTTGTCACCACAGAGCATTGGGTGCCTCAAACCTCCCCTGTGGCTTCCGAGCACCGTCCCACCCACATGCCCTTGGCATCCACTCTGTTGCCAGAAGGAGGTCCTAAGCAGGACTCTCTCACTTCTGGAGCCAGAGTGCCCCCTGCTTGGAACGTTCCTCAGGAACTCATTTGAGCGAGGCTTCTCCTCCCATGCTTGTCAGCCAGCAGATGATGCCATCGTTCCGCTGGAAAACTCTCTGCTTTGCCTTCAGCCATGGATTGCCTAGCTGAACTCTCTCTGCCTCCAGGAGAAACTGCAGTGTGCATGCAGCCTACAGAAAGGAGAGTGCCTTTTCCTGAGCACTGCTATGCTGAGGCCACTCCCTGAAGACCTCCTAGGGCCTTCTCTCCTCTAACACACTCGTGCCATTCAGCCAACCCAGGGAGCAAAGATCACCCTTGGCAGGACTCAGGGTGTGGCCTGTGTGTGGTTTCTTGGCTGGAGATGGGCCGGTCCTGAAGCTTAGTGCCCACTTGTGAATGGGATCTGATGGGCATAGCCGGCATTCCCTGGTTGTGCAGCAGGCGATCTGGGGCCTCCAAGCTGCATGCAAATCCCCTCCCTGGCTGCCCCTCTTGCTTCTTCTCTGCTGCCAAGCCTCTCTCACCACACATGCGTCTCATCGAAAGGAGCAGGCTGCTTGCCATTCTTGGCAAGGGCCTCATCCCACAAGCCTCGTTTGCTCAAAGGGGCATGCAAATTGACCCAGAGCCTCCAGAGGAGCTGCACTCTCTCCAGCCACAAAGGCCTGCAGGCGAGTCCATGACAGCCTGCTGCATGGAGGGCTTCTATGGGAGAGTGCCATTCTTCCCTGGTGGGGGCTCTTTCTCACACTGCTTTCCGTGGGGAAACACTGTGTGTGCCAAGTGTCTCCTGGGGGCAGAAAATGTCTCCCCAGTGCCAGAGGAGCAGGGAATCCTCTTTGTACACATAGCAATGTTCTAGGCACACCTCTCATGCTGGGAGATCCCCACTTCCCCAATGGTCCTACTGCCTCAGGAACACACTTTTAGGGAGTGTGGCTCTGACAGGCAGGGTGGCCCGAGTGAGGCATGTGGATTGCAGGCCAAAGCCACTGCACTGAGCATGGCACCTGGAAGTCCTAGCTGAAGGCTCTCTGCAGCAGGCCCAACCTGGAATGAGCCTGCAGCATGGCCTGCAGTCCCAGGCTTGCCCTGGGCACTGCTAGGTCGGGACCCATCCCAGGCTCAGCCAGGCCTCCCTAGGGCCTGTGCTGGCCTAGGCCTCTGCCAGCCAGCAGCACCTCGATGGAGCACAGTTTCTTCGAGAAGACACCAGCGTGTGGCTGTGTGTCACTTGCACTGCTCGGAAGCTGCAGGTCCAGAGGCTGTGTGTGCACCTGGCCATTGGGGCCTGAGGACAAAACACTCAGAACCCCACTTTCAAGCAGGACCCCTGCCACCATGTAGCTGCCTGCCACACCCCCTTGCTGCCTGCGCTGTCTTCACTGCTGGCACGCCTCTGTGTGCACAGGCCAGTCGAAGCTTAGGAAACCGGGTGCTTGCTCTCCCCTAGCTAGGAATTCCTCCTACAGCACTCTGGACCAGGGGACACGTGCCCCTGGACCAGCAGCCTGCAAGGAAGCTGCAGCTTAGCCATCCAGAAAGGCCTGCAGCACTTGGCAGGAAGCCTTCTGCTAAGGAAAGCTTTCCCAATCCAAAGCCTTGGAGGAGTTCATGCATGCTCGGACAAGCAGCGTTTGTCACCACAGAGCATTGGGTGCCTCAAACCTCCCCTGTGGCTTCCGAGCACCGTCCCACCCACATGCCCTTGGCATCCACTCTGTTGCCAGAAGGAGGTCCTAAGCAGGACTCTCTCACTTCTGGAGCCAGAGTGCCCCCTGCTTGGAACGTTCCTCAGGAACTCATTTGAGCGAGGCTTCTCCTCCCATGCTTGTCAGCCAGCAGATGATGCCATCGTTCTGCTGGAAAACTCTCTGCTTTGCCTTCAGCCATGGATCGCCTAGCTGAACTCTCTCTGCCTCCAGGAGAAACTGCAGTGTGCATGCAGCCTACAGAAAGGAGAGTGCCTTTTCCTGAGCACTGCTATGCTGAGGCCACTCCCTGTAGACCTCCTAGGGCCTTCTCTGCCCTAACACAGTCGTGCCATTCAGCCAACCCAGGGAGCAAAGATCACCCTTGGCAGGACTCAGGGTGTGGCCTGTGTGTGGTTTCTTGGCTGGAGATGGGCAGGTCCTGAAGCTTAGTGCCCACTTGTGAATGGGATCTGATGGGCATAGCCGGCATTCCCTGGTTGTGCAGCAGGCGATCTGGGGCCTCCAAGCTGCATGCAAATCCCCTCCCTGGCTGCCCCTCTTGCTTCTTCTCTGCTGCCAAGCCTCTCTCACCACACATGCGTCTCATTGAAAGGAGCAGGCTGCTTGCCATTCTTGGCAAGGACCTCATCCCACAAGCCTTGTTTGCTCAAAGGGGCGTGCAAATTGACCCAGAGCCTCCAGAGGAGCTGCACTCTCTCCAGCCACAAAGGCCTGCAGGCGAGTCCATGACAGCCTGCTGCATGGAGGGCTTCTATGGGAGAGTGCCATTCTTCCCTGGTGGGGGCTCTTTCTCACACTGCTTTCCGTGGGGAAACACTGTGTGTGCCAAGTGTCTCCTGGGGGCAGAAAATGTCTCCCCAGTGCCAGAGGAGCAGGGAATCCTCTTTGTACACATAGCAATGTTCTAGGCACACCTCTCATGCTGGGAGATCCCCACTTCCCCAATGGTCCTACTGCCTCAGGAACACACTTTTAGGGAGTGTGGCTCTGACAGGCAGGGCGGCCCGAGTGAGGCATGTGGATTGCAGGCCAAAGCCACTGCACTGAGCATGGCACCTGGAAGTCCTAGCTGAAGGCTCTCTGCAGCAGGCCCAACCTGGAATGAGCCTGCAGCCTGGCCTGCAGTCCCAGGCTTGCCCTGGGCACTGCTAGGTCGGGACCCATCCCAGGCTCAGCCAGGCTTCCCTAGGGCCTGTGCTGGCCTAGGCCTCTGCCAGCCAGCAGCACATTGATGGAGCACAGTTTTTTCGAGAAGACACCAGCGTGTGGCTGTGTGTCACTTGCACTGCTCGGAAGCTGCAGGTCCAGAGGCTGTGTGTGCACGTGGCCATTGGGGCCTGAGGACAAAACACTCAGAACCCCACTTTCAAGCAGGAACCCTGCCACCATGTAGCTGCCTGCCACACCCCCTTGCTGCCTGCGCTGTCTTCACTGCTGGCACGCCTCTGTGTGCACAGGCCAGTCGAAGCCAAGGAAACCAGGTGCTTGCTCTCCCCTAGCTAGGAATTCCTCCTACAGCACTCTGGACCAGGGGACACGTGCCCCTGGACCAGCAGCCTGCAAGGAAGCTGCAGCTTAGCCATCCAGAAAGGCCTGCAGCACTTGGCAGGAAGCCTTCTGCTAAGGAAAGCTTTCCCACTCCAAAGCCTTGGAGGAGTTCATGCATGCTCGGACAAGCAGCGTTTGTCACCACAGAGCATTGGGTGCCTCAAACCTCCCCTGTGGCTTCCGAGCACCGTCCCACCCACATGCCCTTGGCATCCACTCTGTTGCCAGAAGGAGGTCCTAAGCAGGACTCTCTCACTTCTGGAGCCAGAGTGCCCCCTGCTTGGAACGTTCCTCAGGAACTCATTTGAGCGAGGCTTCTCCTCCCATGCTTGTCAGCCAGCAGATGATGCCATCGTTCCGCTGGAAAACTCTCTGCTTTGCCTTCAGCCATGGATCGCCTAGCTGAACTCTCTCTGCCTCCAGGAGAAACTGCAGTGTGCATGCAGCCTACAGAAAGGAGAGTGCCTTTTCCTGAGCACTGCTATGCTGAGGCCACTCCCTGAAGACCTCCTAGGGCCTTCTCTGCCCTAACACAGTCGTGCCATTCAGCCAACCCAGGGAGCAAAGATCACCCTTGGCAGGACTCAGGGTGTGGCCTGTGTGTGGTTTCTTGGCTGGAGATGGGCAGGTCCTGAAGCTTAGTGCCCACTTGTGAATGGGATCTGATGGGCATAGCCGGCATTCCCTGGTTGTGCAGCAGGCGATCTGGGGCCTCCAAGCTGCATGCAAATCCCCTCCCTGGCTGCCCCTCTTGCTTCTTCTCTGCTGCCAAGCCTCTCTCACCACACATGCGTCTCATCGAAAGGAGCAGGCTGCTTGCCATTCTTGGCAAGGACCTCATCCCACAAGCCTCGTTTGCTCAAAGGGGCGTGCAAATTGACCCAGAGCCTCCAGAGGAGCTGCACTCTCTCCAGCCACAAAGGCCTGCAGGCGAGTCCATGACAGCCTGCTGCATGGAGGGCTTCTATGGGAGAGGGCCATTCTTCCCTGGTGGGGGCTCTTTCTCACACTGCTTTCCGTGGGGAAACACTGTGTGTGCCAAGTGTCTCCTGGGGGCAGAAAATGTCTCCCCAGTGCCAGAGGAGCAGGGAATCCTCTTTGTACACATAGCAATGTTCTAGGCACACCTCTCATGCTGGGAGATCCCCACTTCCCCAATGGTCCTACTGCCTCAGGAACACACTTTTAGGGAGTGTGGCTCTGACAGGCAGGGTGGCCCGAGTGAGGCATGTGGATTGCAGGCCAAAGCCACTGCACTGAGCATGGCACCTGGAAGTCCTAGCTGAAGGCTCTCTGCAGCAGGCCCAACCTGGAATGAGCCTGCAGCCTGGCCTGCAGTCCCAGGCTTGCCCTGGGCACTGCTAGGTCGGGACCCATCCCAGGCTCAGCCAGGCCTCCCTAGGGCCTGTGCTGGCCTAGGCCTCTGCCAGCCAGCAGCACCTCGATGGAGCACAGTTTCTTCGAGAAGACACCAGCGTGTGGCTGTGTGTCACTTGCACTGCTCGGAAGCTGCAGGTCCAGAGGCTGTGTGTGCACCTGGCCATTGGGGCCTGAGGACAAAACACTCAGAACCCCACTTTCAAGCAGGACCCCTGCCACCATGTAGCTGCCTGCCACACCCCCTTGCTGCCTGCGCTGTCTTCACTGCTGGCAGGCCTCTGTGTGCACAGGCCAGTCGAAGCCAAGGAAACCGGGTGCTTGCTCTCCCCTAGCTAGGAATTCCTCCTACAGCACTCTGGACCAGGGGACACGTGCCCCTGGACCAGCAGCCTGCAAGGAAGCTGCAGCTTAGCCATCCAGAAAGGCCTGCAGCACTTGGCAGGAAGCCTTCTGCTAAGGAAAGCTTTCCCACTCCAAAGCCTTGGAGGAGTTCATGCATGCTCGGACAAGCAGCGTTTGTCACCACAGAGCATTGGGTGCCTCAAACCTCCCCTGTGGCTTCCGAGCACCGTCCCACCCACATGCCCTTGGCATCCACTCTGTTGCCAGAAGGAGGTCCTAAGCAGGACTCTCTCACTTCTGGAGCCAGAGTGCCCCCTGCTTGGAACGTTCCTCAGGAACTCATTTGAGCGAGGCTTCTCCTCCCATGCTTGTCAGCCAGCAGATGATGCCATCGTTCTGCTGGAAAACTCTCTGCTTTGCCTTCAGCCATGGATCGCCTAGCTGAACTCTCTCTGCCTCCAGGAGAAACTGCAGTGTGCATGCAGCCTACAGAAAGGAGAGTGCCTTTTCCTGAGCACTGCTATGCTGAGGCCACTCCCTGAAGACCTCCTAGGGCCTTCTCTGCCCTAACACACTCGTGCCATTCAGCCAACCCAGGGAGCAAAGATCACCCTTGGCAGGACTCAGGGTGTGGCCTGTGTGTGGTTTCTTGGCTGGAGATGGGCAGGTCCTGAAGCTTAGTGCCCACTTGTGAATGGGATCTGATGGGCATAGCCGGCATTCCCTGGTTGTGCAGCAGGCGATCTGGGGCCTCCAAGCTGCATGCAAATCCCCTCCCTGGCTGCCCCTCTTGCTTCTTCTCTGCTGCCAAGCCTCTCTCACCACACATGCGTCTCATTGAAAGGAGCAGGCTGCTTGCCATTCTTGGCAAGGACCTCATCCCACAAGCCTCGTTTGCTCAAAGGGGCGTGCAAATTGACCCAGAGCCTCCAGAGGAGCTGCACTCTCTCCAGCCACAAAGGCCTGCAGGCGAGTCCATGACAGCCTGCTGCATGGAGGGCTTCTATGGGAGAGTGCCATTCTTCCCTGGTGGGGGCTCTTTCTCACACTGCTTTCCGTGGGGAAACACTGTGTGTGCCAAGTGTCTCCTGGGGGCAGAAAATGTCTCCCCAGTGCCAGAGGAGCAGGGAATCCTCTTTGTACACAGAGCAATGTTCTAGGCACACCTCTCATGCTGGGAGATCCCCACTTCCCCAATGGTCCTACTGCCTCAGGAACACACTTTTAGGGAGTGTGGCTCTGACAGGCAGGGCGGCCCGAGTGAGGCATGTGGATTGCAGGCCAAAGCCACTGCACTGAGCATGGCACCTGGAAGTCCTAGCTGAAGGCTCTCTGCAGCAGGCCCAACCTGGAATGAGCCTGCAGCCTGGCCTGCAGTCCCAGGCTTGCCCTGGGCACTGCTAGGTCGGGACCCATCCCAGGCTCAGCCAGGCTTCCCTAGGGCCTGTGCTGGCCTAGGCCTCTGCCAGCCAGCAGCACATTGATGGAGCACAGCTTTTTCGAGAAGACACCAGCGTGTGGCTGTGTGTCACTTGCACTGCTCGGAAGCTGCAGGTCCAGAGGCTGTGTGTGCACCTGGCCATTGGGGCCTGAGGACAAAACACTCAGAACCCCACTTTCAAGCAGGAACCCTGCCACCATGTAGCTGCCTGCCACACCCCCTTGCTGCCTGCGCTGTCTTCACTGCTGGCACGCCTCTGTGTGCACAGGCCAGTCGAAGCTTAGGAAACCGGGTGCTTGCTCTCCCCTAGCTAGGAATTCCTCCTACAGCACTCTGGACCAGGGGACACGTGCCCCTGGACCAGCAGCCTGCAAGGAAGCTGCAGCTTAGCCATCCAGAAAGGCCTGCAGCACTTGGCAGGAAGCCTTCTGCTAAGGAAAGCTTTCCCAATCCAAAGCCTTGGAGGAGTTCATGCATGCTCGGACAAGCAGCGTTTGTCACCACAGAGCATTGGGTGCCTCAAACCTCCCCTGTGGCTTCCGAGCACCGTCCCACCCACATGCCCTTGGCATCCACTCTGTTGCCAGAAGGAGGTCCTAAGCAGGACTCTCTCACTTCTGGAGCCAGAGTGCCCCCTGCTTGGAACGTTCCTCAGGAACTCATTTGAGCGAGGCTTCTCCTCCCATGCTTGTCAGCCAGCAGATGATGCCATCGTTCCGCTGGAAAACTCTCTGCTTTGCCTTCAGCCATGGATTGCCTAGCTGAACTCTCTCTGCCTCCAGGAGAAACTGCAGTGTGCATGCAGCCTACAGAAAGGAGAGTGCCTTTTCCTGAGCACTGCTATGCTGAGGCCACTCCCTGAAGACCTCCTAGGGCCTTCTCTCCTCTAACACACTCGTGCCATTCAGCCAACCCAGGGAGCAAAGATCACCCTTGGCAGGACTCAGGGTGTGGCCTGTGTGTGGTTTCTTGGCTGGAGATGGGCCGGTCCTGAAGCTTAGTGCCCACTTGTGAATGGGATCTGATGGGCATAGCCGGCATTCCCTGGTTGTGCAGCAGGCGATCTGGGGCCTCCAAGCTGCATGCAAATCCCCTCCCTGGCTGCCCCTCTTGCTTCTTCTCTGCTGCCAAGCCTCTCTCACCACACATGCGTCTCATCGAAAGGAGCAGGCTGCTTGCCATTCTTGGCAAGGGCCTCATCCCACAAGCCTCGTTTGCTCAAAGGGGCATGCAAATTGACCCAGAGCCTCCAGAGGAGCTGCACTCTCTCCAGCCACAAAGGCCTGCAGGCGAGTCCATGACAGCCTGCTGCATGGAGGGCTTCTATGGGAGAGTGCCATTCTTCCCTGGTGGGGGCTCTTTCTCACACTGCTTTCCGTGGGGAAACACTGTGTGTGCCAAGTGTCTCCTGGGGGCAGAAAATGTCTCCCCAGTGCCAGAGGAGCAGGGAATCCTCTTTGTACACATAGCAATGTTCTAGGCACACCTCTCATGCTGGGAGATCCCCACTTCCCCAATGGTCCTACTGCCTCAGGAACACACTTTTAGGGAGTGTGGCTCTGACAGGCAGGGCGGCCCGAGTGAGGCATGTGGATTGCAGGCCAAAGCCACTGCACTGAGCATGGCACCTGGAAGTCCTAGCTGAAGGCTCTCTGCAGCAGGCCCAACCTGGAATGAGCCTGCAGCCTGGCCTGCAGTCCCAGGCTTGCCCTGGGCACTGCTAGGTCGGGACCCATCCCAGGCTCAGCCAGGCTTCCCTAGGGCCTGTGCTGGCCTAGGCCTCTGCCAGCCAGCAGCACATTGATGGAGCACAGTTTTTTCGAGAAGACACCAGCGTGTGGCTGTGTGTCACTTGCACTGCTCGGAAGCTGCAGGTCCAGAGGCTGTGTGTGCACGTGGCCATTGGGGCCTGAGGACAAAACACTCAGAACCCCACTTTCAAGCAGGAACCCTGCCACCATGTAGCTGCCTGCCACACCCCCTTGCTGCCTGCGCTGTCTTCACTGCTGGCACGCCTCTGTGTGCACAGGCCAGTCGAAGCCAAGGAAACCAGGTGCTTGCTCTCCCCTAGCTAGGAATTCCTCCTACAGCACTCTGGACCAGGGGACACGTGCCCCTGGACCAGCAGCCTGCAAGGAAGCTGCAGCTTAGCCATCCAGAAAGGCCTGCAGCACTTGGCAGGAAGCCTTCTGCTAAGGAAAGCTTTCCCACTCCAAAGCCTTGGAGGAGTTCATGCATGCTCGGACAAGCAGCGTTTGTCACCACAGAGCATTGGGTGCCTCAAACCTCCCCTGTGGCTTCCGAGCACCGTCCCACCCACATGCCCTTGGCATCCACTCTGTTGCCAGAAGGAGGTCCTAAGCAGGACTCTCTCACTTCTGGAGCCAGAGTGCCCCCTGCTTGGAACGTTCCTCAGGAACTCATTTGAGCGAGGCTTCTCCTCCCATGCTTGTCAGCCAGCAGATGATGCCATCGTTCCGCTGGAAAACTCTCTGCTTTGCCTTCAGCCATGGATCGCCTAGCTGAACTCTCTCTGCCTCCAGGAGAAACTGCAGTGTGCATGCAGCCTACAGAAAGGAGAGTGCCTTTTCCTGAGCACTGCTATGCTGAGGCCACTCCCTGAAGACCTCCTAGGGCCTTCTCTGCCCTAACACAGTCGTGCCATTCAGCCAACCCAGGGAGCAAAGATCACCCTTGGCAGGACTCAGGGTGTGGCCTGTGTGTGGTTTCTTGGCTGGAGATGGGCAGGTCCTGAAGCTTAGTGCCCACTTGTGAATGGGATCTGATGGGCATAGCCGGCATTCCCTGGTTGTGCAGCAGGCGATCTGGGGCCTCCAAGCTGCATGCAAATCCCCTCCCTGGCTGCCCCTCTTGCTTCTTCTCTGCTGCCAAGCCTCTCTCACCACACATGCGTCTCATCGAAAGGAGCAGGCTGCTTGCCATTCTTGGCAAGGACCTCATCCCACAAGCCTCGTTTGCTCAAAGGGGCGTGCAAATTGACCCAGAGCCTCCAGAGGAGCTGCACTCTCTCCAGCCACAAAGGCCTGCAGGCGAGTCCATGACAGCCTGCTGCATGGAGGGCTTCTATGGGAGAGGGCCATTCTTCCCTGGTGGGGGCTCTTTCTCACACTGCTTTCCGTGGGGAAACACTGTGTGTGCCAAGTGTCTCCTGGGGGCAGAAAATGTCTCCCCAGTGCCAGAGGAGCAGGGAATCCTCTTTGTACACATAGCAATGTTCTAGGCACACCTCTCATGCTGGGAGATCCCCACTTCCCCAATGGTCCTACTGCCTCAGGAACACACTTTTAGGGAGTGTGGCTCTGACAGGCAGGGTGGCCCGAGTGAGGCATGTGGATTGCAGGCCAAAGCCACTGCACTGAGCATGGCACCTGGAAGTCCTAGCTGAAGGCTCTCTGCAGCAGGCCCAACCTGGAATGAGCCTGCAGCCTGGCCTGCAGTCCCAGGCTTGCCCTGGGCACTGCTAGGTCGGGACCCATCCCAGGCTCAGCCAGGCCTCCCTAGGGCCTGTGCTGGCCTAGGCCTCTGCCAGCCAGCAGCACCTCGATGGAGCACAGTTTCTTCGAGAAGACACCAGCGTGTGGCTGTGTGTCACTTGCACTGCTCGGAAGCTGCAGGTCCAGAGGCTGTGTGTGCACCTGGCCATTGGGGCCTGAGGACAAAACACTCAGAACCCCACTTTCAAGCAGGACCCCTGCCACCATGTAGCTGCCTGCCACACCCCCTTGCTGCCTGCGCTGTCTTCACTGCTGGCACGCCTCTGTGTGCACAGGCCAGTCGAAGCTTAGGAAACCGGGTGCTTGCTCTCCCCTAGCTAGGAATTCCTCCTACAGCACTCTGGACCAGGGGACACGTGCCCCTGGACCAGCAGCCTGCAAGGAAGCTGCAGCTTAGCCATCCAGAAAGGCCTGCAGCACTTGGCAGGAAGCCTTCTGCTAAGGAAAGCTTTCCCAATCCAAAGCCTTGGAGGAGTTCATGCATGCTCGGACAAGCAGCGTTTGTCACCACAGAGCATTGGGTGCCTCAAACCTCCCCTGTGGCTTCCGAGCACCGTCCCACCCACATGCCCTTGGCATCCACTCTGTTGCCAGAAGGAGGTCCTAAGCAGGACTCTCTCACTTCTGGAGCCAGAGTGCCCCCTGCTTGGAACGTTCCTCAGGAACTCATTTGAGCGAGGCTTCTCCTCCCATGCTTGTCAGCCAGCAGATGATGCCATCGTTCTGCTGGAAAACTCTCTGCTTTGCCTTCAGCCATGGATCGCCTAGCTGAACTCTCTCTGCCTCCAGGAGAAACTGCAGTGTGCATGCAGCCTACAGAAAGGAGAGTGCCTTTTCCTGAGCACTGCTATGCTGAGGCCACTCCCTGTAGACCTCCAAGGGCCTTCTCTGCCCTAACACAGTCGTGCCATTCAGCCAACCCAGGGAGCAAAGATCACCCTTGGCAGGACTCAGGGTGTGGCCTGTGTGTGGTTTCTTGGCTGGAGATGGGCAGGTCCTGAAGCTTAGTGCCCACTTGTGAATGGGATCTGATGGGCATAGCCGGCATTCCCTGGTTGTGCAGCAGGCGATCTGGGGCCTCCAAGCTGCATGCAAATCACCTCCCTGGCTGCCCCTCTTGCTTCTTCTCTGCTGCCAAGCCTCTCTCACCACACATGCGTCTCATCGAAAGGAGCAGGCTGCTTGCCATTCTTGGCAAGGACCTCATCCCACAAGCCTCGTTTGCTCAAAGGGGCGTGCAAATTGACCCAGAGCCTCCAGAGGAGCTGCACTCTCTCCAGCCACAAAGGCCTGCAGGTGAGTCCATGACAGCCTGCTGCATGGAGGGCTTCTATGGGAGAGTGCCATTCTTCCCTGGTGGGGGCTCTTTCTCACACTGCTTTCCGTGGGGAAACACTGTGTGTGCCAAGTGTCTCCTGGGGGCAGAAAATGTCTCCCCAGTGCCAGAGGAGCAGGGAATCCTCTTTGTACACATAGCAATGTTCTAGGCACACCTCTCATGCTGGGAGATCCCCACTTCCCCAATGGTCCTACTGCCTCAGGAACACACTTTTAGGGAGTGTGGCTCTGACAGGCAGGGCGGCCCGAGTGAGGCATGTGGATTGCAGGCCAAAGCCACTGCACTGAGCATGGCACCTGGAAGTCCTAGCTGAAGGCTCTCTGCAGCAGGCCCAACCTGGAATGAGCCTGCAGCCTGGCCTGCAGTCCCAGGCTTGCCCTGGGCACTGCTAGGTCGGGACCCATCACAGGCTCAGCCAGGCCTCCCTAGGGCCTGTGCTGGCCTAGGCCTCTGCCAGCCAGCAGCACATCGATGGAGCACAGTTTTTTCGAGAAGACACCAGCGTGTGGCTGTGTGTCACTTGCGCTGCTCGGAAGCTGCAGGTCCAGAGGCTGTGTGTGCACCTGGCCATTGGGGCCTGAGGACAAAACACTCAGAACCCCACTTTCAAGCAGGACCCCTGCCACCATGTAGCTGCCTGCCACACCCCCTTGCTGCCTGCGCTGTCTTCACTGCTGGCACGCCTCTGTGTGCACAGGCCAGTCGAAGCCAAGGAAACCGGGTGCTTGCTCTCCCCTAGCTAGGAATTCCTCCTACAGCACTCTGGACCAGGGGACACGTGCCCCTGGACCAGCAGCCTGCAAGGAAGCTGCAGCTTAGCCATCCAGAAAGGCCTGCAGCACTTGGCAGGAAGCCTTCTGCTAAGGAAAGCTTTCCCACTCCAAAGCCTTGGAGGAGTTCATGCATGCTCGGACAAGCAGCGTTTGTCACCACAGAGCATTGGGTGCCTCAAACCTCCCCTGTGGCTTCCGAGCACCATCCCACCCACATGCCCTTGGCATCCACTCTGTTGCCAGAAGGAGGTCCTAAGCAGGACTCTCTCACTTCTGGAGCCAGAGTGCCCCCTGCTTGGAACGTTCCTCAGGAACTCATTTGAGCGAGGCTTCTCCTCCCATGCTTGTCAGCCAGCAGATGATGCCATCGTTCTGCTGGAAAACTCTCTGCTTTGCCTTCAGCCATGGATCGCCTAGCTGAACTCTCTCTGCCTCCAGGAGAAACTGCAGTGTGCATGCAGCCTACAGAAAGGAGAGTGCCTTTTCCTGAGCACTGCTATGCTGAGGCCACTCCCTGAAGACCTCCTAGGGCCTTCTCTGCCCTAACACAGTCGTGCCATTCAGCCAACCCAGGGAGCAAAGATCACCCTTGGCAGGACTCAGGGTGTGGCCTGTGTGTGGTTTCTTGGCTGGAGATTGGCAGGTCCTGAAGCTTAGTGCCCACTTGTGAATGGGATCTGATGGGCATAGCCGGCATTCCCTGGTTGTGCAGCAGGCGATCTGGGGCCTCCAAGCTGCATGCAAATCCCCTCCCTGGCTGCCCCTCTTGCTTCTTCTCTGCTGCCAAGCCTCTCTCACCACACATGCGTCTCATCGAAAGGAGCAGGCTGCTTGCCATTCTTGGCAAGGACCTCATCCCACAAGCCTCGTTTGCTCAAAGGGGCGTGCAAATTGACCCAGAGCCTCCAGAGGAGCTGCACTCTCTCCAGCCACAAAGGCCTGCAGGTGAGTCCATGACAGCCTGCTGCATGGAGGGCTTCTATGGGAGAGTGCCATTCTTCCCTGGTGGGGGCTCTTTCTCACACTGCTTTCCGTGGGGAAACACTGTGTGTGCCAAGTGTCTCCTGGGGGCAGAAAATGTCTCCCCAGTGCCAGAGGAGCAGGGAATCCTCTTTGTACACATAGCAATGTTCTAGGCACACCTCTCATGCTGGGAGATCCCCACTTCCCCAATGGTCCTACTGCCTCAGGAACACACTTTTAGGGAGTGTGGCTCTGACAGGCAGGGCGGCCCGAGTGAGGCATGTGGATTGCAGGCCAAAGCCACTGCACTGAGCATGGCACCTGGAAGTCCTAGCTGAAGGCTCTCTGCAGCAGGCCCAACCTGGAATGAGCCTGCAGCCTGGCCTGCAGTCCCAGGCTTGCCCTGGGCACTGCTAGGTCGGGACCCATCCCAGGCTCAGCCAGGCCTCCCTAGGGCCTGTGCTGGCCTAGGCCTCTGCCAGCCAGCAGCACCTCGATGTAGCACAGTTTTTTCGAGAAGACACCAGCGTGTGGCTGTGTGTCACTTGCACTGCTCGGAAGCTGCAGGTCCAGAGGCTGTGTGTGCACGTGGCCATTGGGGCCTGAGGACAAAACACTCAGAACCCCACTTTCAAGCAGGACCCCTGCCACCATGTAGCTGCCTGCCACACCCCCTTGCTGCCTGCGCTGTCTTCACTGCTGGCAGGCCTCTGTGTGCACAGGCCAGTCGAAGCCAAGGAAACCGGGTGCTTGCTCTCCCCTAGCTAGGAATTCCTCCTACAGCACTCTGGACCAGGGGACACGTGCCCCTGGACCAGCAGCCTGCAAGGAAGCTGCAGCTTAGCCATCCAGAAAGGCCTGCAGCACTTGGCAGGAAGCCTTCTGCTAAGGAAAGCTTTCCCAATCCAAAGCCTTGGAGGAGTTCATGCATGCTCGGACAAGCAGCGTTTGTCACCACAGAGCATTGGGTGCCTCAAACCTCCCCTGTGGCTTCCGAGCACCGTCCCACCCACATGCCCTTGGCATCCACTCTGTTGCCAGAAGGAGGTCCTAAGCAGGACTCTCTCACTTCTGGAGCCAGAGTGCCCCCTGCTTGGAACGTTCCTCAGGAACTCATTTGAGCGAGGCTTCTCCTCCCATGCTTGTCAGCCAGCAGATGATGCCATCGTTCCGCTGGAAAACTCTCTGCTTTGCCTTCAGCCATGGATCGCCTAGCTGAACTCTCTCTGCCTCCAGGAGAAACTGCAGTGTGCATGCAGCCTACAGAAAGGAGAGTGCCTTTTCCTGAGCACTGCTATGCTGAGGCCACTCCCTGAAGACCTCCTAGGGCCTTCTCTGCCCTAACACAGTCGTGCCATTCAGCCAACCCAGGGAGCAAAGATCACCCTTGGCAGGACTCAGGGTGTGGCCTGTGTGTGGTTTCTTGGCTGGAGATGGGCAGGTCCTGAAGCTTAGTGCCCACTTGTGAATGGGATCTGATGGGCATAGCCGGCATTCCCTGGTTGTGCAGCAGGCGATCTGGGGCCTCCAAGCTGCATGCAAATCCCCTCCCTGGCTGCCCCTCTTGCTTCTTCTCTGCTGCCAAGCCTCTCTCACCACACATGCGTCTCATCGAAAGGAGCAGGCTGCTTGCCATTCTTGGCAAGGACCTCATCCCACAAGCCTCGTTTGCTCAAAGGGGCATGCAAATTGACCCAGAGCCTCCAGAGGAGCTGCACTCTCTCCAGCCACAAAGGCCTGCAGGCGAGTCCATGACAGCCTGCTGCATGGAGGGCTTCTATGGGAGAGTGCCATTCTTCCCTGGTGGGGGCTCTTTCTCACACTGCTTTCCGTGGGGAAACACTGTGTGTGCCAAGTGTCTCCTGGGGGCAGAAAATGTCTCCCCAGTGCCAGAGGAGCAGGGAATCCTCTTTGTACACATAGCAATGTTCTAGGCACACCTCCCATGCTGGGAGATCCCCACTTCCCCAATGGTCCTACTGCCTCAGGAACACACTTTTAGGGAGTGTGGCTCTGACAGGCAGGGTGGCCCGAGTGAGGCATGTGGATTGCAGGCCAAAGCCACTGCACTGAGCATGGCACCTGGAAGTCCTAGCTGAAGGCTCTCTGCAGCAGGCCCAACCTGGAATGAGCCTGCAGCATGGCCTGCAGTCCCAGGCTTGCCCTGGGCACTGCTAGGTCGGGACCCATCCCAGGCTCAGCCAGGCCTCCCTAGGGCCTGTGCTGGCCTAGGCCTCTGCCAGCCAGCAGCACCTCGATGGAGCACAGTTTCTTCGAGAAGACACCAGCGTGTGGCTGTGTGTCACTTGCACTGCTCGGAAGCTGCAGGTCCAGAGGCTGTGTGTGCACCTGGCCATTGGGGCCTGAGGACAAAACACTCAGAACCCCACTTTCAAGCAGGACCCCTGCCACCATGTAGCTGCCTGCCACACCCCCTTGCTGCCTGCGCTGTCTTCACTGCTGGCAGGCCTCTGTGTGCACAGGCCAGTCGAAGCTTAGGAAACCGGGTGCTTGCTCTCCCCTAGCTAGGAATTCCTCCTACAGCACTCTGGACCAGGGGACACGTGCCCCTGGACCAGCAGCCTGCAAGGAAGCTGCAGCTTAGCCATCCAGAAAGGCCTGCAGCACTTGGCAGGAAGCCTTCTGCTAAGGAAAGCTTTCCCACTCCAAAGCCTTGGAGGAGTTCATGCATGCTCGGACAAGCAGCGTTTGTCACCACAGAGCATTGGGTGCCTCAAACCTCCCCTGTGGCTTCCGAGCACCGTCCCACCCACATGCCCTTGGCATCCACTCTGTTGCCAGAAGGAGGTCCTAAGCAGGACTCTCTCACTTGTGGAGCCAGAGTGCCCCCTGCTTGGAACGTTCCTCAGGAACTCATTTGAGCGAGGCTTCTCCTCCCATGCTTGTCAGCCAGCAGATGATGCCATCGTTCTGCTGGAAAACTCTCTGCTTTGCCTTCAGCCATGGATCGCCTAGCTGAACTCTCTCTGCCTCCAGGAGAAACTGCAGTGTGCATGCAGCCTACAGAAAGGAGAGTGCCTTTTCCTGAGCACTGCTATGCTGAGGCCACTCCCTGAAGACCTCCTAGGGCCTTCTCTGCCCTAACACAGTCGTGCCATTCAGCCAACCCAGGGAGCAAAGATCACCCTTGGCAGGACTCAGGGTGTGGCCTGTGTGTGGTTTCTTGGCTGGAGATGGGCAGGTCCTGAAGCTTAGTGCCCACTTGTGAATGGGATCTGATGGGCATAGCCGGCATTCCCTGGTTGTGCAGCAGGCGATCTGGGGCCTCCAAGCTGCATGCAAATCCCCTCCCTGGCTGCCCCTCTTGCTTCTTCTCTGCTGCCAAGCCTCTCTCACCACACATGCGTCTCATCGAAAGGAGCAGGCTGCTTGCCATTCTTGGCAAGGACCTCATCCCACAAGCCTCGTTTGCTCAAAGGGGCGTGCAAATTGACCCAGAGCCTCCAGAGGAGCTGCACTCTCTCCAGCCACAAAGGCCTGCAGGTGAGTCCATGACAGCCTGCTGCATGGAGGGCTTCTATGGGAGAGTGCCATTCTTCCCTGGTGGGGGCTCTTTCTCACACTGCTTTCCGTGGGGAAACACTGTGTGTGCCAAGTGTCTCCTGGGGGCAGAAAATGTCTCCCCAGTGCCAGAGGAGCAGGGAATCCTCTTTGTACACATAGCAATGTTCTAGGCACACCTCTCATGCTGGGAGATCCCCACTTCCCCAATGGTCCTACTGCCTCAGGAACACACTTTTAGGGAGTGTGGCTCTGACAGGCAGGGCGGCCCGAGTGAGGCATGTGGATTGCAGGCCAAAGCCACTGCACTGAGCATGGCACCTGGAAGTCCTAGCTGAAGGCTCTCTGCAGCAGGCCCAACCTGGAATGAGCCTGCAGCCTGGCCTGCAGTCCCAGGCTTGCCCTGGGCACTGCTAGGTCGGGACCCATCACAGGCTCAGCCAGGCCTCCCTAGGGCCTGTGCTGGCCTAGGCCTCTGCCAGCCAGCAGCACATCGATGGAGCACAGTTTTTTCGAGAAGACACCAGCGTGTGGCTGTGTGTCACTTGCGCTGCTCGGAAGCTGCAGGTCCAGAGGCTGTGTGTGCACCTGGCCATTGGGGCCTGAGGACAAAACACTCAGAACCCCACTTTCAAGCAGGACCCCTGCCACCATGTAGCTGCCTGCCACACCCCCTTGCTGCCTGCGCTGTCTTCACTGCTGGCACGCCTCTGTGTGCACAGGCCAGTCGAAGCCAAGGAAACCGGGTGCTTGCTCTCCCCTAGCTAGGAATTCCTCCTACAGCACTCTGGACCAGGGGACACGTGCCCCTGGACCAGCAGCCTGCAAGGAAGCTGCAGCTTAGCCATCCAGAAAGGCCTGCAGCACTTGGCAGGAAGCCTTCTGCTAAGGAAAGCTTTCCCACTCCAAAGCCTTGGAGGAGTTCATGCATGCTCGGACAAGCAGCGTTTGTCACCACAGAGCATTGGGTGCCTCAAACCTCCCCTGTGGCTTCCGAGCACCGTCCCACCCACATGCCCTTGGCATCCACTCTGTTGCCAGAAGGAGGTCCTAAGCAGGACTCTCTCACTTCTGGAGCCAGAGTGCCCCCTGCTTGGAACGTTCCTCAGGAACTCATTTGAGCGAGGCTTCTCCTCCCATGCTTGTCAGCCAGCAGATGATGCCATCGTTCTGCTGGAAAACTCTCTGCTTTGCCTTCAGCCATGGATCGCCTAGCTGAACTCTCTCTGCCTCCAGGAGAAACTGCAGTGTGCATGCAGCCTACAGAAAGGAGAGTGCCTTTTCCTGAGCACTGCTATGCTGAGGCCACTCCCTGAAGACCTCCTAGGGCCTTCTCTGCCCTAACACAGTCGTGCCATTCAGCCAACCCAGGGAGCAAAGATCACCCTTGGCAGGACTCAGGGTGTGGCCTGTGTGTGGTTTCTTGGCTGGAGATGGGCAGGTCCTGAAGCTTAGTGCCCACTTGTGAATGGGATCTGATGGGCATAGCCGGCATTCCCTGGTTGTGCAGCAGGCGATCTGGGGCCTCCAAGCTGCATGCAAATCCCCTCCCTGGCTGCCCCTCTTGCTTCTTCTCTGCTGCCAAGCCTCTCTCACCACACATGCGTCTCATCGAAAGGAGCAGGCTGCTTGCCATTCTTGGCAAGGACCTCATCCCACAAGCCTCGTTTGCTCAAAGGGGCGTGCAAATTGACCCAGAGCCTCCAGAGGAGCTGCACTCTCTCCAGCCACAAAGGCCTGCAGGTGAGTCCATGACAGCCTGCTGCATGGAGGGCTTCTATGGGAGAGTGCCATTCTTCCCTGGTGGGGGCTCTTTCTCACACTGCTTTCCGTGGGGAAACACTGTGTGTGCCAAGTGTCTCCTGGGGGCAGAAAATGTCTCCCCAGTGCCAGAGGAGCAGGGAATCCTCTTTGTACACATAGCAATGTTCTAGGCACACCTCTCATGCTGGGAGATCCCCACTTCCCCAATGGTCCTACTGCCTCAGGAACACACTTTTAGGGAGTGTGGCTCTGACAGGCAGGGCGGCCCGAGTGAGGCATGTGGATTGCAGGCCAAAGCCACTGCACTGAGCATGGCACCTGGAAGTCCTAGCTGAAGGCTCTCTGCAGCAGGCCCAACCTGGAATGAGCCTGCAGCCTGGCCTGCAGTCCCAGGCTTGCCCTGGGCACTGCTAGGTCGGGACCCATCCCAGGCTCAGCCAGGCCTCCCTAGGGCCTGTGCTGGCCTAGGCCTCTGCCAGCCAGCAGCACATCGATGGAGCACAGTTTTTTCGAGAAGACACCAGCGTGTGGCTGTGTGTCACTTGCACTGCTCGGAAGCTGCAGGTCCAGAGGCTGTGTGTGCACGTGGCCATTGGGGCCTGAGGACAAAACACTCAGAACCCCACTTTCAAGCAGGACCCCTGCCACCATGTAGCTGCCTGCCACACCCCCTTGCTGCCTGCGCTGTCTTCACTGCTGGCAGGCCTCTGTGTGCACAGGCCAGTCGAAGCCAAGGAAACTGGGTGCTTGCTCTCCCCTAGATAGGAATTCCTCCTACAGCACTCTGGACCAGGGGACACGTGCCCCTGGACCAGCAGCCTGCAAGGAAGCTGCAGCTTAGCCATCCAGAAAGGCCTGCAGCACTTGGCAGGAAGCCTTCTGCTAAGGAAAGCTTTCCCAATCCAAAGCCTTGGAGGAGTTCATGCATGCTCGGACAAGCAGCGTTTGTCACCACAGAGCATTGGGTGCCTCAAAACTCCCCTGTGGCTTCCGAGCACCGTCCCACCCACATGCCCTTGGCATCCACTCTGTTGCCAGAAGGAGGTCCTAAGCAGGACTCTCTCACTTCTGGAGCCAGAGTGCCCCCTGCTTGGAACGTTCCTCAGGAACTCATTTGAGCGAGGCTTCTCCTCCCATGCTTGTCAGCCAGCAGATGATGCCATCGTTCCGCTGGAAAACTCTCTGCTTTGCCTTCAGCCATGGATCGCCTAGCTGAACTCTCTCTGCCTCCAGGAGAAACTGCAGTGTGCATGCAGCCTACAGAAAGGAGAGTGCCTTTTCCTGAGCACTGCTATGCTGAGGCCACTCCCTGAAGACCTCCTAGGGCCTTCTCTGCCCTAACACAGTCGTGCCATTCAGCCAACCCAGGGAGCAAAGATCACCCTTGGCAGGACTCAGGGTGTGGCCTGTGTGTGGTTTCTTGGCTGGAGATGGGCAGGTCCTGAAGCTTAGTGCCCACTTGTGAATGGGATCTGATGGGCATAGCCGGCATTCCCTGGTTGTGCAGCAGGCGATCTGGGGCCTCCAAGCTGCATGCAAATCCCCTCCCTGGCTGCCCCTCTTGCTTCTTCTCTGCTGCCAAGCCTCTCTCACCACACATGCGTCTCATCGAAAGGAGCAGGCTGCTTGCCATTCTTGGCAAGGACCTCATCCCACAAGCCTCGTTTGCTCAAAGGGGCATGCAAATTGACCCAGAGCCTCCAGAGGAGCTGCACTCTCTCCAGCCACAAAGGCCTGCAGGCGAGTCCATGACAGCCTGCTGCATGGAGGGCTTCTATGGGAGAGTGCCATTCTTCCCTGGTGGGGGCTCTTTCTCACACTGCTTTCCGTGGGGAAACACTGTGTGTGCCAAGTGTCTCCTGGGGGCAGAAAAGGTCTCCCCAGTGCCAGAGGAGCAGGGAATCCTCTTTGTACACATAGCAATGTTCTAGGCACACCTCCCATGCTGGGAGATCCCCACTTCCCCAATGGTCCTACTGCCTCAGGAACACACTTTTAGGGAGTGTGGCTCTGACAGGCAGGGTGGCCCGAGTGAGGCATGTGGATTGCAGGCCAAAGCCACTGCACTGAGCATGGCACCTGGAAGTCCTAGCTGAAGGCTCTCTGCAGCAGGCCCAACCTGGAATGAGCCTGCAGCATGGCCTGCAGTCCCAGGCTTGCCCTGGGCACTGCTAGGTCGGGACCCATCCCAGGCTCAGCCAGGCCTCCCTAGGGCCTGTGCTGGCCTAGGCCTCTGCCAGCCAGCAGCACCTCGATGGAGCACAGTTTCTTCGAGAAGACACCAGCGTGTGGCTGTGTGTCACTTGCACTGCTCGGAAGCTGCAGGTCCAGAGGCTGTGTGTGCACCTGGCCATTGGGGCCTGAGGACAAAACACTCAGAACCCCACTTTCAAGCAGGACCCCTGCCACCATGTAGCTGCCTGCCACACCCCCTTGCTGCCTGCGCTGTCTTCACTGCTGGCAGGCCTCTGTGTGCACAGGCCAGTCGAAGCTTAGGAAACCGGGTGCTTGCTCTCCCCTAGCTAGGAATTCCTCCTACAGCACTCTGGACCAGGGGACACGTGCCCCTGGACCAGCAGCCTGCAAGGAAGCTGCAGCTTAGCCATCCAGAAAGGCCTGCAGCACTTGGCAGGAAGCCTTCTGCTAAGGAAAGCTTTCCCAATCCAAAGCCTTGGAGGAGTTCATGCATGCTCGGACAAGCAGCGTTTGTCACCACAGAGCATTGGGTGCCTCAAACCTCCCCTGTGGCTTCCGAGCACCGTCCCACCCACATGCCCTTGGCATCCACTCTGTTGCCAGAAGGAGGTCCTAAGCAGGACTCTCTCACTTGTGGAGCCAGAGTGCCCCCTGCTTGGAACGTTCCTCAGGAACTCATTTGAGCGAGGCTTCTCCTCCCATGCTTGTCAGCCAGCAGATGATGCCATCGTTCTGCTGGAAAACTCTCTGCTTTGCCTTCAGCCATGGATCGCCTAGCTGAACTCTCTCTGCCTCCAGGAGAAACTGCAGTGTGCATGCAGCCTACAGAAAGGAGAGTGCCTTTTCCTGAGCACTGCTATGCTGAGGCCACTCCCTGAAGACCTCCTAGGGCCTTCTCTGCCCTAACACAGTCGTGCCATTCAGCCAACCCAGGGAGCAAAGATCACCCTTGGCAGGACTCAGGGTGTGGCCTGTGTGTGGTTTCTTGGCTGGAGATGGGCAGGTCCTGAAGCTTAGTGCCCACTTGTGAATGGGATCTGATGGGCATAGCCGGCATTCCCTGGTTGTGCAGCAGGCGATCTGGGGCCTCCAAGCTGCATGCAAATCCCCTCCCTGGCTGCCCCTCTTGCTTCTTCTCTGCTGCCAAGCCTCTCTCACCACACATGCGTCTCATCGAAAGGAGCAGGCTGCTTGCCATTCTTGGCAAGGACCTCATCCCACAAGCCTCGTTTGCTCAAAGGGGCGTGCAAATTGACCCAGAGCCTCCAGAGGAGCTGCACTCTCTCCAGCCACAAAGGCCTGCAGGTGAGTCCATGACAGCCTGCTGCATGGAGGGCTTCTATGGGAGAGTGCCATTCTTCCCTGGTGGGGGCTCTTTCTCACACTGCTTTCCGTGGGGAAACACTGTGTGTGCCAAGTGTCTCCTGGGGGCAGAAAATGTCTCCCCAGTGCCAGAGGAGCAGGGAATCCTCTTTGTACACATAGCAATGTTCTAGGCACACCTCTCATGCTGGGAGATCCCCACTTCCCCAATGGTCCTACTGCCTCAGGAACACACTTTTAGGGAGCGTGGCTCTGACAGGCAGGGCGGCCCGAGTGAGGCATGTGGATTGCAGGCCAAAGCCACTGCACTGAGCATGGCACCTGGAAGTCCTAGCTGAAGGCTCTCTGCAGCAGGCCCAACCTGGAATGAGCCTGCAGCCTGGCCTGCAGTCCCAGGCTTGCCCTGGGCACTGCTAGGTCGGGACCCATCACAGGCTCAGCCAGGCCTCCCTAGGGCCTGTGCTGGCCTAGGCCTCTGCCAGCCAGCAGCACATCGATGGAGCACAGTTTTTTCGAGAAGACACCAGCGTGTGGCTGTGTGTCACTTGCGCTGCTCGGAAGCTGCAGGTCCAGAGGCTGTGTGTGCACCTGGCCATTGGGGCCTGAGGACAAAACACTCAGAACCCCACTTTCAAGCAGGACCCCTGCCACCATGTAGCTGCCTGCCACACCCCCTTGCTGCCTGCGCTGTCTTCACTGCTGGCACGCCTCTGTGTGCACAGGCCAGTCGAAGCCAAGGAAACCGGGTGCTTGCTCTCCCCTAGCTAGGAATTCCTCCTACAGCACTCTGGACCAGGGGACACGTGCCCCTGGACCAGCAGCCTGCAAGGAAGCTGCAGCTTAGCCATCCAGAAAGGCCTGCAGCACTTGGCAGGAAGCCTTCTGCTAAGGAAAGCTTTCCCACTCCAAAGCCTTGGAGGAGTTCATGCATGCTCGGACAAGCAGCGTTTGTCACCACAGAGCATTGGGTGCCTCAAACCTCCCCTGTGGCTTCCGAGCACCGTCCCACCCACATGCCCTTGGCATCCACTCTGTTGCCAGAAGGAGGTCCTAAGCAGGACTCTCTCACTTCTGGAGCCAGAGTGCCCCCTGCTTGGAACGTTCCTCAGGAACTCATTTGAGCGAGGCTTCTCCTCCCATGCTTGTCAGCCAGCAGATGATGCCATCGTTCTGCTGGAAAACTCTCTGCTTTGCCTTCAGCCATGGATCGCCTAGCTGAACTCTCTCTGCCTCCAGGAGAAACTGCAGTGTGCATGCAGCCTACAGAAAGGAGAGTGCCTTTTCCTGAGCACTGCTATGCTGAGGCCACTCCCTGAAGACCTCCTAGGGCCTTCTCTGCCCTAACACAGTCGTGCCATTCAGCCAACCCAGGGAGCAAAGATCACCCTTGGCAGGACTCAGGGTGTGGCCTGTGTGTGGTTTCTTGGCTGGAGATGGGCAGGTCCTGAAGCTTAGTGCCCACTTGTGAATGGGATCTGATGGGCATAGCCGGCATTCCCTGGTTGTGCAGCAGGCGATCTGGGGCCTCCAAGCTGCATGCAAATCCCCTCCCTGGCTGCCCCTCTTGCTTCTTCTCTGCTGCCAAGCCTCTCTCACCACACATGCGTCTCATCGAAAGGAGCAGGCTGCTTGCCATTCTTGGCAAGGACCTCATCCCACAAGCCTCGTTTGCTCAAAGGGGCATGCAAATTGACCCAGAGCCTCCAGAGGAGCTGCACTCTCTCCAGCCACAAAGGCCTGCAGGCGAGTCCATGACAGCCTGCTGCATGGAGGGCTTCTATGGGAGAGTGCCATTCTTCCCTGGTGGGGGCTCTTTCTCACACTGCTTTCCGTGGGGAAACACTGTGTGTGCCAAGTGTCTCCTGGGGGCAGAAAAGGTCTCCCCAGTGCCAGAGGAGCAGGGAATCCTCTTTGTACACATAGCAATGTTCTAGGCACACCTCCCATGCTGGGAGATCCCCACTTCCCCAATGGTCCTACTGCCTCAGGAACACACTTTTAGGGAGTGTGGCTCTGACAGGCAGGGTGGCCCGAGTGAGGCATGTGGATTGCAGGCCAAAGCCACTGCACTGAGCATGGCACCTGGAAGTCCTAGCTGAAGGCTCTCTGCAGCAGGCCCAACCTGGAATGAGCCTGCAGCATGGCCTGCAGTCCCAGGCTTGCCCTGGGCACTGCTAGGTCGGGACCCATCCCAGGCTCAGCCAGGCCTCCCTAGGGCCTGTGCTGGCCTAGGCCTCTGCCAGCCAGCAGCACCTCGATGGAGCACAGTTTCTTCGAGAAGACACCAGCGTGTGGCTGTGTGTCACTTGCACTGCTCGGAAGCTGCAGGTCCAGAGGCTGTGTGTGCACCTGGCCATTGGGGCCTGAGGACAAAACACTCAGAACCCCACTTTCAAGCAGGACCCCTGCCACCATGTAGCTGCCTGCCACACCCCCTTGCTGCCTGCGCTGTCTTCACTGCTGGCAGGCCTCTGTGTGCACAGGCCAGTCGAAGCTTAGGAAACCGGGTGCTTGCTCTCCCCTAGCTAGGAATTCCTCCTACAGCACTCTGGACCAGGGGACACGTGCCCCTGGACCAGCAGCCTGCAAGGAAGCTGCAGCTTAGCCATCCAGAAAGGCCTGCAGCACTTGGCAGGAAGCCTTCTGCTAAGGAAAGCTTTCCCAATCCAAAGCCTTGGAGGAGTTCATGCATGCTCGGACAAGCAGCGTTTGTCACCACAGAGCATTGGGTGCCTCAAACCTCCCCTGTGGCTTCCGAGCACCGTCCCACCCACATGCCCTTGGCATCCACTCTGTTGCCAGAAGGAGGTCCTAAGCAGGACTCTCTCACTTGTGGAGCCAGAGTGCCCCCTGCTTGGAACGTTCCTCAGGAACTCATTTGAGCGAGGCTTCTCCTCCCATGCTTGTCAGCCAGCAGATGATGCCATCGTTCTGCTGGAAAACTCTCTGCTTTGCCTTCAGCCATGGATCGCCTAGCTGAACTCTCTCTGCCTCCAGGAGAAACTGCAGTGTGCATGCAGCCTACAGAAAGGAGAGTGCCTTTTCCTGAGCACTGCTATGCTGAGGCCACTCCCTGAAGACCTCCTAGGGCCTTCTCTGCCCTAACACAGTCGTGCCATTCAGCCAACCCAGGGAGCAAAGATCACCCTTGGCAGGACTCAGGGTGTGGCCTGTGTGTGGTTTCTTGGCTGGAGATGGGCAGGTCCTGAAGCTTAGTGCCCACTTGTGAATGGGATCTGATGGGCATAGCCGGCATTCCCTGGTTGTGCAGCAGGCGATCTGGGGCCTCCAAGCTGCATGCAAATCCCCTCCCTGGCTGCCCCTCTTGCTTCTTCTCTGCTGCCAAGCCTCTCTCACCACACATGCGTCTCATCGAAAGGAGCAGGCTGCTTGCCATTCTTGGCAAGGACCTCATCCCACAAGCCTCGTTTGCTCAAAGGGGCGTGCAAATTGACCCAGAGCCTCCAGAGGAGCTGCACTCTCTCCAGCCACAAAGGCCTGCAGGTGAGTCCATGACAGCCTGCTGCATGGAGGGCTTCTATGGGAGAGTGCCATTCTTCCCTGGTGGGGGCTCTTTCTCACACTGCTTTCCGTGGGGAAACACTGTGTGTGCCAAGTGTCTCCTGGGGGCAGAAAATGTCTCCCCAGTGCCAGAGGAGCAGGGAATCCTCTTTGTACACATAGCAATGTTCTAGGCACACCTCTCATGCTGGGAGATCCCCACTTCCCCAATGGTCCTACTGCCTCAGGAACACACTTTTAGGGAGCGTGGCTCTGACAGGCAGGGCGGCCCGAGTGAGGCATGTGGATTGCAGGCCAAAGCCACTGCACTGAGCATGGCACCTGGAAGTCCTAGCTGAAGGCTCTCTGCAGCAGGCCCAACCTGGAATGAGCCTGCAGCCTGGCCTGCAGTCCCAGGCTTGCCCTGGGCACTGCTAGGTCGGGACCCATCACAGGCTCAGCCAGGCCTCCCTAGGGCCTGTGCTGGCCTAGGCCTCTGCCAGCCAGCAGCACATCGATGGAGCACAGTTTTTTCGAGAAGACACCAGCGTGTGGCTGTGTGTCACTTGCGCTGCTCGGAAGCTGCAGGTCCAGAGGCTGTGTGTGCACCTGGCCATTGGGGCCTGAGGACAAAACACTCAGAACCCCACTTTCAAGCAGGACCCCTGCCACCATGTAGCTGCCTGCCACACCCCCTTGCTGCCTGCGCTGTCTTCACTGCTGGCACGCCTCTGTGTGCACAGGCCAGTCGAAGCCAAGGAAACCGGGTGCTTGCTCTCCCCTAGCTAGGAATTCCTCCTACAGCACTCTGGACCAGGGGACACGTGCCCCTGGACCAGCAGCCTGCAAGGAAGCTGCAGCTTAGCCATCCAGAAAGGCCTGCAGCACTTGGCAGGAAGCCTTCTGCTAAGGAAAGCTTTCCCACTCCAAAGCCTTGGAGGAGTTCATGCATGCTCGGACAAGCAGCGTTTGTCACCACAGAGCATTGGGTGCCTCAAACCTCCCCTGTGGCTTCCGAGCACCGTCCCACCCACATGCCCTTGGCATCCACTCTGTTGCCAGAAGGAGGTCCTAAGCAGGACTCTCTCACTTCTGGAGCCAGAGTGCCCCCTGCTTGGAACGTTCCTCAGGAACTCATTTGAGCGAGGCTTCTCCTCCCATGCTTGTCAGCCAGCAGATGATGCCATCGTTCTGCTGGAAAACTCTCTGCTTTGCCTTCAGCCATGGATCGCCTAGCTGAACTCTCTCTGCCTCCAGGAGAAACTGCAGTGTGCATGCAGCCTACAGAAAGGAGAGTGCCTTTTCCTGAGCACTGCTATGCTGAGGCCACTCCCTGAAGACCTCCTAGGGCCTTCTCTGCCCTAACACAGTCGTGCCATTCAGCCAACCCAGGGAGCAAAGATCACCCTTGGCAGGACTCAGGGTGTGGCCTGTGTGTGGTTTCTTGGCTGGAGATGGGCAGGTCCTGAAGCTTAGTGCCCACTTGTGAATGGGATCTGATGGGCATAGCCGGCATTCCCTGGTTGTGCAGCAGGCGATCTGGGGCCTCCAAGCTGCATGCAAATCCCCTCCCTGGCTGCCCCTCTTGCTTCTTCTCTGCTGCCAAGCCTCTCTCACCACACATGCGTCTCATCGAAAGGAGCAGGCTGCTTGCCATTCTTGGCAAGGACCTCATCCCACAAGCCTCGTTTGCTCAAAGGGGCATGCAAATTGACCCAGAGCCTCCAGAGGAGCTGCACTCTCTCCAGCCACAAAGGCCTGCAGGCGAGTCCATGACAGCCTGCTGCATGGAGGGCTTCTATGGGAGAGTGCCATTCTTCCCTGGTGGGGGCTCTTTCTCACACTGCTTTCCGTGGGGAAACACTGTGTGTGCCAAGTGTCTCCTGGGGGCAGAAAAGGTCTCCCCAGTGCCAGAGGAGCAGGGAATCCTCTTTGTACACATAGCAATGTTCTAGGCACACCTCCCATGCTGGGAGATCCCCACTTCCCCAATGGTCCTACTGCCTCAGGAACACACTTTTAGGGAGTGTGGCTCTGACAGGCAGGGTGGCCCGAGTGAGGCATGTGGATTGCAGGCCAAAGCCACTGCACTGAGCATGGCACCTGGAAGTCCTAGCTGAAGGCTCTCTGCAGCAGGCCCAACCTGGAATGAGCCTGCAGCATGGCCTGCAGTCCCAGGCTTGCCCTGGGCACTGCTAGGTCGGGACCCATCCCAGGCTCAGCCAGGCCTCCCTAGGGCCTGTGCTGGCCTAGGCCTCTGCCAGCCAGCAGCACCTCGATGGAGCACAGTTTCTTCGAGAAGACACCAGCGTGTGGCTGTGTGTCACTTGCACTGCTCGGAAGCTGCAGGTCCAGAGGCTGTGTGTGCACCTGGCCATTGGGGCCTGAGGACAAAACACTCAGAACCCCACTTTCAAGCAGGACCCCTGCCACCATGTAGCTGCCTGCCACACCCCCTTGCTGCCTGCGCTGTCTTCACTGCTGGCAGGCCTCTGTGTGCACAGGCCAGTCGAAGCTTAGGAAACCGGGTGCTTGCTCTCCCCTAGCTAGGAATTCCTCCTACAGCACTCTGGACCAGGGGACACGTGCCCCTGGACCAGCAGCCTGCAAGGAAGCTGCAGCTTAGCCATCCAGAAAGGCCTGCAGCACTTGGCAGGAAGCCTTCTGCTAAGGAAAGCTTTCCCAATCCAAAGCCTTGGAGGAGTTCATGCATGCTCGGACAAGCAGCGTTTGTCACCACAGAGCATTGGGTGCCTCAAACCTCCCCTGTGGCTTCCGAGCACCGTCCCACCCACATGCCCTTGGCATCCACTCTGTTGCCAGAAGGAGGTCCTAAGCAGGACTCTCTCACTTCTGGAGCCAGAGTGCCCCCTGCTTGGAACGTTCCTCAGGAACTCATTTGAGCGAGGCTTCTCCTCCCATGCTTGTCAGCCAGCAGATGATGCCATCGTTCCGCTGGAAAACTCTCTGCTTTGCCTTCAGCCATGGATCGCCTAGCTGAACTCTCTCTGCCTCCAGGAGAAACTGCAGTGTGCATGCAGCCTACAGAAAGGAGAGTGCCTTTTCCTGAGCACTGCTATGCTGAGGCCACTCCCTGAAGACCTCCTAGGGCCTTCTCTGCCCTAACACAGTCGTGCCATTCAGCCAACCCAGGGAGCAAAGATCACCCTTGGCAGGACTCAGGGTGTGGCCTGTGTGTGGTTTCTTGGCTGGAGATGGGCAGGTCCTGAAGCTTAGTGCCCACTTGTGAATGGGATCTGATGGGCATAGCCGGCATTCCCTGGTTGTGCAGCAGGCGATCTGGGGCCTCCAAGCTGCATGCAAATCCCCTCCCTGGCTGCCCCTCTTGCTTCTTCTCTGCTGCCAAGCCTCTCTCACCACACATGCGTCTCATCGAAAGGAGCAGGCTGCTTGCCATTCTTGGCAAGGACCTCATCCCACAAGCCTCGTTTGCTCAAAGGGGCGTGCAAATTGACCCAGAGCCTCCAGAGGAGCTGCACTCTCTCCAGCCACAAAGGCCTGCAGGCGAGTCCATGACAGCCTGCTGCATGGAGGGCTTCTATGGGAGAGGGCCATTCTTCCCTGGTGGGGGCTCTTTCTCACACTGCTTTCCGTGGGGAAACACTGTGTGTGCCAAGTGTCTCCTGGGGGCAGAAAATGTCTCCCCAGTGCCAGAGGAGCAGGGAATCCTCTTTGTACACATAGCAATGTTCTAGGCACACCTCTCATGCTGGGAGATCCCCACTTCCCCAATGGTCCTACTGCCTCAGGAACACACTTTTAGGGAGTGTGGCTCTGACAGGCAGGGTGGCCCGAGTGAGGCATGTGGATTGCAGGCCAAAGCCACTGCACTGAGCATGGCACCTGGAAGTCCTAGCTGAAGGCTCTCTGCAGCAGGCCCAACCTGGAATGAGCCTGCAGCCTGGCCTGCAGTCCCAGGCTTGCCCTGGGCACTGCTAGGTCGGGACCCATCCCAGGCTCAGCCAGGCCTCCCTAGGGCCTGTGCTGGCCTAGGCCTCTGCCAGCCAGCAGCACCTCGATGGAGCACAGTTTCTTCGAGAAGACACCAGCGTGTGGCTGTGTGTCACTTGCACTGCTCGGAAGCTGCAGGTCCAGAGGCTGTGTGTGCACCTGGCCATTGGGGCCTGAGGACAAAACACTCAGAACCCCACTTTCAAGCAGGACCCCTGCCACCATGTAGCTGCCTGCCACACCCCCTTGCTGCCTGCGCTGTCTTCACTGCTGGCAGGCCTCTGTGTGCACAGGCCAGTCGAAGCCAAGGAAACCGGGTGCTTGCTCTCCCCTAGCTAGGAATTCCTCCTACAGCACTCTGGACCAGGGGACACGTGCCCCTGGACCAGCAGCCTGCAAGGAAGCTGCAGCTTAGCCATCCAGAAAGGCCTGCAGCACTTGGCAGGAAGCCTTCTGCTAAGGAAAGCTTTCTCAATCCAAAGCCTTGGAGGAGTTCATGCATGCTCGGACAAGCAGCGTTTGTCACCACAGAGCATTGGGTGCCTCAAACCTCCCCTGTGGCTTCCGAGCACTGTCCCACCCACATGCCCTTGGCATCCACTCTGTTGCCAGAAGGAGGTCCTAAGCAGGACTCTCTCACTTCTGGAGCCAGAGTGCCCCCTGCTTGGAACGTTCCTCAGGAACTCATTTGAGCGAGGCTTCTCCTCCCATGCTTGTCAGCCAGCAGATGATGCCATCGTTCCGCTGGAAAACTCTCTGCTTTGCCTTCAGCCATGGATCGCCTAGCTGAACTCTCTCTGCCTCCAGGAGAAACTGCAGTGTGCATGCAGCCTACAGAAAGGAGAGTGCCTTTTCCTGAGCACTGCTATGCTGAGGCCACTCCCTGAAGACCTCCTAGGGCCTTCTCTGCCCTAACACAGTCGTGCCATTCAGCCAACCCAGGGAGCAAAGATCACCCTTGGCAGGACTCAGGGTGTGGCCTGTGTGTGGTTTCTTGGCTGGAGATGGGCAGGTCCTGAAGCTTAGTGCCCACTTGTGAATGGGATCTGATGGGCATAGCCGGCATTCCCTGGTTGTGCAGCAGGCGATCTGGGGCCTCCAAGCTGCATGCAAATCCCCTCCCTGGCTGCCCCTCTTGCTTCTTCTCTGCTGCCAAGCCTCTCTCACCACACATGCGTCTCATCGAAAGGAGCAGGCTGCTTGCCATTCTTGGCAAGGACCTCATCCCACAAGCCTCGTTTGCTCAAAGGGGCGTGCAAATTGACCCAGAGCCTCCAGAGGAGCTGCACTCTCTCCAGCCACAAAGGCCTGCAGGCGAGTCCATGACAGCCTGCTGCATGGAGGGCTTCTATGGGAGAGTGCCATTCTTCCCTGGTGGGGGCTCTTTCTCACACTGCTTTCCGTGGGGAAACACTGTGTGTGCCAAGTGTCTCCTGGGGGCAGAAAATGTCTCCCCAGTGCCAGAGGAGCAGGGAATCCTCTTTGTACACATAGCAATGTTCTAGGCACACCTCTCATGCTGGGAGATCCCCACTTCCCCAATGGTCCTACTGCCTCAGGAACACACTTTTAGGGAGTGTGGCTCTGACAGGCAGGGTGGCCCGAGTGAGGCATGTGGATTGCAGGCCAAAGCCACTGCACTGAGCATGGCACCTGGAAGTCCTAGCTGAAGGCTCTCTGCAGCAGGCCCAACCTGGAATGAGCCTGCAGCCTGGCCTGCAGTCCCAGGCTTGCCCTGGGCACTGCTAGGTCGGGACCCATCCCAGGCTCAGCCAGGCCTCCCTAGGGCCTGTGCTGGCCTAGGCCTCTGCCAGCCAGCAGCACCTCGATGGAGCACAGTTTCTTCGAGAAGACACCAGCGTGTGGCTGTGTGTCACTTGCACTGCTCGGAAGCTGCAGGTCCAGAGGCTGTGTGTGCACGTGGCCATTGGGGCCTGAGGACAAAACACTCAGAACCCCACTTTCAAGCAGGACCCCTGCCACCATGTAGCTGCCTGCCACACCCCCTTGCTGCCTGCGCTGTCTTCACTGCTGGCAGGCCTCTGTGTGCACAGGCCAGTCGAAGCCAAGGAAACCGGGTGCTTGGTCTCCCCTAGCTAGGAATTCCTCCTACAGCACTCTGGACCAGGGGACACGTGCCCCTGGACCAGCAGCCTGCAAGGAAGCTGCAGCTTAGCCATCCAGAAAGGCCTGCAGCACTTGGCAGGAAGCCTTCTGCTAAGGAAAGCTTTCCCACTCCAAAGCCTTGGAGGAGTTCATGCATGCTCGGACAAGCAGCGTTTGTCACCACAGAGCATTGGGTGCCTCAAACCTCCCCTGTGGCTTCCGAGCACCGTCCCACCCACATGCCCTTGGCATCCACTCTGTTGCCAGAAGGAGGTCCTAAGCAGGACTCTCTCACTTCTGGAGCCAGAGTGCCCCCTGCTTGGAACGTTCCTCAGGAACTCATTTGAGCGAGGCTTCTCCTCCCATGCTTGTCAGCCAGCAGATGATGCCATCGTTCTGCTGGAAAACTCTCTGCTTTGCCTTCAGCCATGGATCGCCTAGCTGAACTCTCTCTGCCTCCAGGAGAAACTGCAGTGTGCATGCAGCCTACAGAAAGGAGAGTGCCTTTTCCTGAGCACTGCTATGCTGAGGCCACTCCCTGAAGACCTCCTAGGGCCTTCTCTGCCCTAACACAGTCGTGCCATTCAGCCAACCCAGGGAGCAAAGATCACCCTTGGCAGGACTCAGGGTGTGGCCTGTGTGTGGTTTCTTGGCTGGAGATGGGCAGGTCCTGAAGCTTAGTGCCCACTTGTGAATGGGATCTGATGGGCATAGCCGGCATTCCCTGGTTGTGCAGCAGGCGATCTGGGGCCTCCAAGCTGCATGCAAATCCCCTCCCTGGCTGCCCCTCTTGCTTCTTCTCTGCTGCCAAGCCTCTCTCACCACACATGCGTCTCATCGAAAGGAGCAGGCTGCTTGCCATTCTTGGCAAGGACCTCATCCCACAAGCCTCGTTTGCTCAAAGGGGCGTGCAAATTGACCCAGAGCCTCCAGAGGAGCTGCACTCTCTCCAGCCACAAAGGCCTGCAGGCGAGTCCATGACAGCCTGCTGCATGGAGGGCTTCTATGGGAGAGGGCCATTCTTCCCTGGTGGGGGCTCTTTCTCACACTGCTTTCCGTGGGGAAACACTGTGTGTGCCAAGTGTCTCCTGGGGGCAGAAAATGTCTCCCCAGTGCCAGAGGAGCAGGGAATCCTCTTTGTACACATAGCAATGTTCTAGGCACACCTCTCATGCTGGGAGATCCCCACTTCCCCAATGGTCCTACTGCCTCAGGAACACACTTTTAGGGAGTGTGGCTCTGACAGGCAGGGTGGCCCGAGTGAGGCATGTGGATTGCAGGCCAAAGCCACTGCACTGAGCATGGCACCTGGAAGTCCTAGCTGAAGGCTCTCTGCAGCAGGCCCAACCTGGAATGAGCCTGCAGCCTGGCCTGCAGTCCCAGGCTTGCCCTGGGCACTGCTAGGTCGGGACCCATCCCAGGCTCAGCCAGGCCTCCCTAGGGCCTGTGCTGGCCTAGGCCTCTGCCAGCCAGCAGCACCTCGATGGAGCACAGTTTCTTCGAGAAGACACCAGCGTGTGGCTGTGTGTCACTTGCACTGCTCGGAAGCTGCAGGTCCAGAGGCTGTGTGTGCACCTGGCCATTGGGGCCTGAGGACAAAACACTCAGAACCCCACTTTCAAGCAGGACCCCTGCCACCATGTAGCTGCCTGCCACACCCCCTTGCTGCCTGCGCTGTCTTCACTGCTGGCACGCCTCTGTGTGCACAGGCCAGTCGAAGCCAAGGAAACCGGGTGCTTGCTCTCCCCTAGCTAGGAATTCCTCCTACAGCACTCTGGACCAGGGGACACGTGCCCCTGGACCAGCAGCCTGCAAGGAAGCTGCAGCTTAGCCATCCAGAAAGGCCTGCAGCACTTGGCAGGAAGCCTTCTGCTAAGGAAAGCTTTCCCACTCCAAAGCCTTGGAGGAGTTCATGCATGCTCGGACAAGCAGCGTTTGTCACCACAGAGCATTGGGTGCCTCAAACCTCCCCTGTGGCTTCCGAGCACCGTCCCACCCACATGCCCTTGGCATCCACTCTGTTGCCAGAAGGAGGTCCTAAGCAGGACTCTCTCACTTCTGGAGCCAGAGTGCCCCCTGCTTGGAACGTTCCTCAGGAACTCATTTGAGCGAGGCTTCTCCTCCCATGCTTGTCAGCCAGCAGATGATGCCATCGTTCTGCTGGAAAACTCTCTGCTTTGCCTTCAGCCATGGATCGCCTAGCTGAACTCTCTCTGCCTCCAGGAGAAACTGCAGTGTGCATGCAGCCTACAGAAAGGAGAGTGCCTTTTCCTGAGCACTGCTATGCTGAGGCCACTCCCTGAAGACCTCCTAGGGCCTTCTCTGCCCTAACACAGTCGTGCCATTCAGCCAACCCAGGGAGCAAAGATCACCCTTGGCAGGACTCAGGGTGTGGCCTGTGTGTGGTTTCTTGGCTGGAGATGGGCAGGTCCTGAAGCTTAGTGCCCACTTGTGAATGGGATCTGATGGGCATAGCCGGCATTCCCTGGTTGTGCAGCAGGCGATCTGGGGCCTCCAAGCTGCATGCAAATCCCCTCCCTGGCTGCCCCTCTTGCTTCTTCTCTGCTGCCAAGCCTCTCTCACCACACATGCGTCTCATCGAAAGGAGCAGGCTGCTTGCCATTCTTGGCAAGGACCTCATCCCACAAGCCTCGTTTGCTCAAAGGGGCATGCAAATTGACCCAGAGCCTCCAGAGGAGCTGCACTCTCTCCAGCCACAAAGGCCTGCAGGCGAGTCCATGACAGCCTGCTGCATGGAGGGCTTCTATGGGAGAGTGCCATTCTTCCCTGGTGGGGGCTCTTTCTCACACTGCTTTCCGTGGGGAAACACTGTGTGTGCCAAGTGTCTCCTGGGGGCAGAAAATGTCTCCCCAGTGCCAGAGGAGCAGGGAATCCTCTTTGTACACATAGCAATGTTCTAGGCACACCTCTCATGCTGGGAGATCCCCACTTCCCCAATGGTCCTACTGCCTCAGGAACACACTTTTAGGGAGTGTGGCTCTGACAGGCAGGGCGGCCCGAGTGAGGCATGTGGATTGCAGGCCAAAGCCACTGCACTGAGCATGGCACCTGGAAGTCCTAGCTGAAGGCTCTCTGCAGCAGGCCCAACCTGGAATGAGCCTGCAGCCTGGCCTGCAGTCCCAGGCTTGCCCTGGGCACTGCTAGGTCGGGACCCATCCCAGGCTCAGCCAGGCTTCCCTAGGGCCTGTGCTGGCCTAAGCCTCTGCCAGTAGCAGCACATTGATGGAGCACAGTTTTTTCGAGAAGACACCAGCGTGTGGCTGTGTGTCACTTGCACTGCTCGGAAGCTGCAGGTCCAGAGGCTGTGTGTGCACGTGGCCATTGGGGCCTGAGGACAAAACACTCAGAACCCCACTTTCAAGCAGGACCCCTGCCACCATGTAGCTGCCTGCCACACCCCCTTGCTGCCTGCGCTGTCTTCACTGCTGGCACGCCTCTGTGTGCACAGGCCAGTCGAAGCTTAGGAAACCGGGTGCTTGCTCTCCCCTAGCTAGGAATTCCTCCTACAGCACTCTGGACCAGGGGACACGTGCCCCTGGACCAGCAGCCTGCAAGGAAGCTGCAGCTTAGCCATCCAGAAAGGCCTGCAGCACTTGGCAGGAAGCCTTCTGCTAAGGAAAGCTTTCCCACTCCAAAGCCTTGGAGGAGTTCATGCATGCTCGGACAAGCAGCGTTTGTCACCACAGAGCATTGGGTGCCTCAAACCTCCCCTGTGGCTTCCGAGCACCGTCCCACCCACATGCCCTTGGCATCCACTCTGTTGCCAGAAGGAGGTCCTAAGCAGGACTCTCTCACTTCTGGAGCCAGAGTGCCCCCTGCTTGGAACGTTCCTCAGGAACTCATTTGAGCGAGGCTTCTCCTCCCATGCTTGTCAGCCAGCAGATGATGCCATCGTTCCGCTGGAAAACTCTCTGCTTTGCCTTCAGCCATGGATCGCCTAGCTGAACTCTCTCTGCCTCCAGGAGAAACTGCAGTGTGCATGCAGCCTACAGAAAGGAGAGTGCCTTTTCCTGAGCACTGCTATGCTGAGGCCACTCCCTGAAGACCTCCTAGGGCCTTCTCTGCCCTAACACAGTCGTGCCATTCAGCCAACCCAGGGAGCAAAGATCACCCTTGGCAGGACTCAGGGTGTGGCCTGTGTGTGGTTTCTTGGCTGGAGATGGGCAGGTCCTGAAGCTTAGTGCCCACTTGTGAATGGGATCTGATGGGCATAGCCGGCATTCCCTGGTTGTGCAGCAGGCGATCTGGGGCCTCCAAGCTGCATGCAAATCCCCTCCCTGGCTGCCCCTCTTGCTTCTTCTCTGCTGCCAAGCCTCTCTCACCACACATGCGTCTCATCGAAAGGAGCAGGCTGCTTGCCATTCTTGGCAAGGACCTCATCCCACAAGCCTCGTTTGCTCAAAGGGGCGTGCAAATTGACCCAGAGCCTCCAGAGGAGCTGCACTCTCTCCAGCCACAAAGGCCTGCAGGCGAGTCCATGACAGCCTGCTGCATGGAGGGCTTCTATGGGAGAGTGCCATTCTTCCCTGGTGGGGGCTCTTTCTCACACTGCTTTCCGTGGGGAAACACTGTGTGTGCCAAGTGTCTCCTGGGGGCAGAAAATGTCTCCCCAGTGCCAGAGGAGCAGGGAATCCTCTTTGTACACAGAGCAATGTTCTAGGCACACCTCTCATGCTGGGAGATCCCCACTTCCCCAATGGTCCTACTGCCTCAGGAACACACTTTTAGGGAGTGTGGCTCTGACAGGCAGCGCGGCCCGAGTGAGGCATGTGGATTGCAGGCCAAAGCCACTGCACTGAGCATGGCACCTGGAAGTCCTAGCTGAAGGCTCTCTGCAGCAGGCCCAACCTGGAATGAGCCTGCAGCCTGGCCTGCAGTCCCAGGCTTGCCCTGGGCACTGCTAGGTCGGGACCCATCCCAGGCTCAGCCAGGCCTCCCTAGGGCCTGTGCTGGCCTAGGCCTCTGCCAGCCAGCAGCACCTCGATGGAGCACAGTTTTTTCGAGAAGACACCAGCGTGTGGCTGTGTGTCACTTGCACTGCTCGGAAGCTGCAGGTCCAGAGGCTGTGTGTGCACCTGGCCATTGGGGCCTGAGGACAAAACACTCAGAACCCCACTTTCAAGCAGGAACCCTGCCACCATGTAGCTGCCTGCCACACCCCCTTGCTGCCTGCGCTGTCTTCACTGCTGGCACGCCTCTGTGTGCACAGGCCAGTCGAAGCCAAGGAAACCGGGTGCTTGCTCTCCCCTAGCTAGGAATTCCTCCTACAGCACTCTGGACCAGGGGACACGTGCCCCTGGACCAGCAGCCTGCAAGGAAGCTGCAGCTTAGCCATCCAGAAAGGCCTGCAGCACTTGGCAGGAAGCCTTCTGCTAAGGAAAGCTTTCCCACTCCAAAGCCTTGGAGGAGTTCATTCATGCTCGGACAAGCAGCGTTTGTCACCACAGAGCATTGGGTGCCTCAAACCTCCCCTGTGGCTTCCGAGCACCGTCCCACCCACATGCCCTTGGCATCCACTCTGTTGCCAGAAGGAGGTCCTAAGCAGGACTCTCTCACTTCTGGAGCCAGAGTGCCCCCTGCTTGGAACGTTCCTCAGGAACTCATTTGAGCGAGGCTTCTCCTCCCATGCTTGTCAGCCAGCAGATGATGCCATCGTTCCACTGGAAAACTCTCTGCTTTGCCTTCAGCCATGGATCGCCTAGCTGAACTCTCTCTGCCTCCAGGAGAAACTGCAGTGTGCATGCAGCCTACAGAAAGGAGAGTGCCTTTTCCTGAGCACTGCTATGCTGAGGCCACTCCCTGAAGACCTCCTAGGGCCTTCTCTGCCCTAACACAGTCGTGCCATTCAGCCAACCCAGGGAGCAAAGATCACCCTTGGCAGGACTCAGGGTGTGGCCTGTGTGTGGTTTCTTGGCTGGAGATGGGCAGGTCCTGAAGCTTAGTGCCCACTTGTGAATGGGATCTGATGGGCATAGCCGGCATTCCCTGGTTGTGCAGCAGGCGATCTGGGGCCTCCAAGCTGCATGCAAATCCCCTCCCTGGCTGCCCCTCTTGCTTCTTCTCTGCTGCCAAGCCTCTCTCACCACACATGCGTCTCATCGAAAGGAGCAGGCTGCTTGCCATTCTTGGCAAGGACCTCATCCCACAAGCCTCGTTTGCTCAAAGGGGCGTGCAAATTGACCCAGAGCCTCCAGAGGAGCTGCACTCTCTCCAGCCACAAAGGCCTGCAGGCGAGTCCATGACAGCCTGCTGCATGGAGGGCTTCTATGGGAGAGTGCCATTCTTCCCTGGTGGGGGCTCTTTCTCACACTGCTTTCCGTGGGGAAACACTGTGTGTGCCAAGTGTCTCCTGGGGGCAGAAAATGTCTCCCCAGTGCCAGAGGAGCAGGGAATCCTCTTTGTACACAGAGCAATGTTCTAGGCACACCTCTCATGCTGGGAGATCCCCACTTCCCCAATGGTCCTACTGCCTCAGGAACACACTTTTAGGGAGTGTGGCTCTGACAGGCAGGGTGGCCCGAGTGAGGCATGTGGATTGCAGGCCAAAGCCACTGCACTGAGCATGGCACCTGGAAGTCCTAGCTGAAGGCTCTCTGCAGCAGGCCCAACCTGGAATGAGCCTGCAGCCTGGCCTGCAGTCCCAGGCTTGCCCTGGGCACTGCTAGGTCGGGACCCATCCCAGGCTCAGCCAGGCCTCCCTAGGGCCTGTGCTGGCCTAGGCCTCTGCCAGCCAGCAGCACCTCGATGGAGCACAGTTTCTTCGAGAAGACACCAGCGTGTGGCTGTGTGTCACTTGCACTGCTCGGAAGCTGCAGGTCCAGAGGCTGTGTGTGCACGTGGCCATTGGGGCCTGAGGACAAAACACTCAGAACCCCACTTTCAAGCAGGACCCCTGCCACCATGTAGCTGCCTGCCACACCCCCTTGCTGCCTGCGCTGTCTTCACTGCTGGCACGCCTCTGTGTGCACAGGCCAGTCGAAGCTTAGGAAACCGGGTGCTTGCTCTCCCCTAGCTAGGAATTCCTCCTACAGCACTCTGGACCAGGGGACACGTGCCCCTGGACCAGCAGCCTGCAAGGAAGCTGCAGCTTAGCCATCCAGAAAGGCCTGCAGCACTTGGCAGGAAGCCTTCTGCTAAGGAAAGCTTTCCCACTCCAAAGCCTTGGAGGAGTTCATGCATGCTCGGACAAGCAGCGTTTGTCACCACAGAGCATTGGGTGCCTCAAACCTCCCCTGTGGCTTCCGAGCACCGTCCCACCCACATGCCCTTGGCATCCACTCTGTTGCCAGAAGGAGGTCCTAAGCAGGACTCTCTCACTTCTGGAGCCAGAGTGCCCCCTGCTTGGAACGTTCCTCAGGAACTCATTTGAGCGAGGCTTCTCCTCCCATGCTTGTCAGCCAGCAGATGATGCCATCGTTCCGCTGGAAAACTCTCTGCTTTGCCTTCAGCCATGGATCGCCTAGCTGAACTCTCTCTGCCTCCAGGAGAAACTGCAGTGTGCATGCAGCCTACAGAAAGGAGAGTGCCTTTTCCTGAGCACTGCTATGCTGAGGCCACTCCCTGAAGACCTCCTAGGGCCTTCTCTGCCCTAACACAGTCGTGCCATTCAGCCAACCCAGGGAGCAAAGATCACCCTTGGCAGGACTCAGGGTGTGGCCTGTGTGTGGTTTCTTGGCTGGAGATGGGCAGGTCCTGAAGCTTAGTGCCCACTTGTGAATGGGATCTGATGGGCATAGCCGGCATTCCCTGGTTGTGCAGCAGGCGATCTGGGGCCTCCAAGCTGCATGCAAATCCCCTCCCTGGCTGCCCCTCTTGCTTCTTCTCTGCTGCCAAGCCTCTCTCACCACACATGCGTCTCATCGAAAGGAGCAGGCTGCTTGCCATTCTTGGCAAGGACCTCATCCCACAAGCCTCGTTTGCTCAAAGGGGCGTGCAAATTGACCCAGAGCCTCCAGAGGAGCTGCACTCTCTCCAGCCACAAAGGCCTGCAGGCGAGTCCATGACAGCCTGCTGCATGGAGGGCTTCTATGGGAGAGTGCCATTCTTCCCTGGTGGGGGCTCTTTCTCACACTGCTTTCCGTGGGGAAACACTGTGTGTGCCAAGTGTCTCCTGGGGGCAGAAAATGTCTCCCCAGTGCCAGAGGAGCAGGGAATCCTCTTTGTACACATAGCAATGTTCTAGGCACACCTCTCATGCTGGGAGATCCCCACTTCCCCAATGGTCCTACTGCCTCAGGAACACACTTTTAGGGAGTGTGGCTCTGACAGGCAGGGTGGCCCGAGTGAGGCATGTGGATTGCAGGCCAAAGCCACTGCACTGAGCATGGCACCTGGAAGTCCTAGCTGAAGGCTCTCTGCAGCAGGCCCAACCTGGAATGAGCCTGCAGCCTGGCCTGCAGTCCCAGGCTTGCCCTGGGCACTGCTAGGTCGGGACCCATCCCAGGCTCAGCCAGGCCTCCCTAGGGCCTGTGCTGGCCTAGGCCTCTGCCAGCCAGCAGCACCTCGATGGAGCACAGTTTCTTCGAGAAGACACCAGCGTGTGGCTGTGTGTCACTTGCACTGCTCGGAAGCTGCAGGTCCAGAGGCTGTGTGTGCACGTGGCCATTGGGGCCTGAGGACAAAACACTCAGAACCCCACTTTCAAGCAGGACCCCTGCCACCATGTAGCTGCCTGCCACACCCCCTTGCTGCCTGCGCTGTCTTCACTGCTGGCAGGCCTCTGTGTGCACAGGCCAGTCGAAGCCAAGGAAACCGGGTGCTTGCTCTCCCCTAGCTAGGAATTCCTCCTACAGCACTCTGGACCAGGGGACACGTGCCCCTGGACCAGCAGCCTGCAAGGAAGCTGCAGCTTAGCCATCCAGAAAGGCCTGCAGCACTTGGCAGGAAGCCTTCTGCTAAGGAAAGCTTTCCCAATCCAAAGCCTTGGAGGAGTTCATGCATGCTCGGACAAGCAGCGTTTGTCACCACAGAGCATTGGGTGCCTCAAACCTCCCCTGTGGCTTCCGAGCACCGTCCCACCCACATGCCCTTGGCATCCACTCTGTTGCCAGAAGGAGGTCCTAAGCAGGACTCTCTCACTTCTGGAGCCAGAGTGCCCCCTGCTTGGAACGTTCCTCAGGAACTCATTTGAGCGAGGCTTCTCCTCCCATGCTTGTCAGCCAGCAGATGATGCCATCGTTCCGCTGGAAAACTCTCTGCTTTGCCTTCAGCCATGGATCGCCTAGCTGAACTCTCTCTGCCTCCAGGAGAAACTGCAGTGTGCATGCAGCCTACAGAAAGGAGAGTGCCTTTTCCTGAGCACTGCTATGCTGAGGCCACTCCCTGAAGACCTCCTAGGGCCTTCTCTGCCCTAACACAGTCGTGCCATTCAGCCAACCCAGGGAGCAAAGATCACCCTTGGCAGGACTCAGGGTGTGGCCTGTGTGTGGTTTCTTGGCTGGAGATGGGCAGGTCCTGAAGCTTAGTGCCCACTTGTGAATGGGATCTGATGGGCATAGCCGGCATTCCCTGGTTGTGCAGCAGGCGATCTGGGGCCTCCAAGCTGCATGCAAATCCCCTCCCTGGCTGCCCCTCTTGCTTCTTCTCTGCTGCCAAGCCTCTCTCACCACACATGCGTCTCATCGAAAGGAGCAGGCTGCTTGCCATTCTTGGCAAGGACCTCATCCCACAAGCCTCGTTTGCTCAAAGGGGCGTGCAAATTGACCCAGAGCCTCCAGAGGAGCTGCACTCTCTCCAGCCACAAAGGCCTGCAGGCGAGTCCATGACAGCCTGCTGCATGGAGGGCTTCTATGGGAGAGTGCCATTCTTCCCTGGTGGGGGCTCTTTCTCACACTGCTTTCCGTGGGGAAACACTGTGTGTGCCAAGTGTCTCCTGGGGGCAGAAAATGTCTCCCCAGTGCCAGAGGAGCAGGGAATCCTCTTTGTACACATAGCAATGTTCTAGGCACACCTCTCATGCTGGGAGATCCCCACTTCCCCAATGGTCCTACTGCCTCAGGAACACACTTTTAGGGAGTGTGGCTCTGACAGGCAGGGTGGCCCGAGTGAGGCATGTGGATTGCAGGCCAAAGCCACTGCACTGAGCATGGCACCTGGAAGTCCTAGCTGAAGGCTCTCTGCAGCAGGCCCAACCTGGAATGAGACTGCAGCCTGGCCTGCAGTCCCAGGCTTGCCCTGGGCACTGCTAGGTCAGGACCCATCCCAGGCTCAGCCAGGCCTCCCTAGGGCCTCTGCTGGCCTAGGCCTCTGCCAGCCAGCAGCACCTCGATGGAGCACAGTTTTTTCGAGAAGACACCAGCGTGTGGCTGTGTGTCACTTGCACTGCTCGGAAGCTGCAGGTCCAGAGGCTGTGTGTGCACGTGGCCATTGGGGCCTGAGGACCAAACACTCAGAACCCCACTTTCAAGCAGGAACCCTGCCACCATGTAGCTGCCTGCCACACCCCCTTGCTGCCTGTGCTGTCTTCACTGCTGGCACGCCTCTGTGTGCACAGGCCATTCGAAGCCAAGGAAACCGGGTGCTTGCTCTCCCCTAGCTAGGAATTCCTCCTACAGCACTCTGGACCAGGGGACACGTGCCCCTGGACCAGCAGACTGCAAGGAAGCTGCAGCTGAGCCATCCAGAAAGGCCTGCAGCACTTGGCAGGAAGCCTTCTGCTAAGGAAAGCTTTCCCAATCCAAAGCCTTGGAGGAGTTCATGCATGCTCGGACAAGCAGCGTTTGTCACCACAGAGCATTGGGTGCCTCAAACCTCCCCTGTGGCTTCCGAGCACCGTCCCACCCACATGCCCTTGGCATCCACTCTGTTGCCAGAAGGAGGTCCTAAGCAGGACTCTCTCACTTCTGGAGCCAGAGTGCCCCCTGCTTGGAACGTTCCTCAGGAACTCATTTGAGCGAGGCTTCTCCTCCCATGCTTGTCAGCCAGCAGATGATGCCATCGTTCCGCTGGAAAACTCTCTGCTTTGCCTTCAGCCATGGATCGCCTAGCTGAACTCTCTCTGCCTCCAGGAGAAACTGCAGTGTGCATGCAGCCTACAGAAAGGAGAGTGCCTTTTCCTGAGCACTGCTATGCTGAGGCCACTCCCTGAAGACCTCCTAGCGCCTTCTCTCCCCTAACACACTCGTGCCATTCAGCCAACCCACGGAGCAAAGATCACCCTTGGCAGGACTCAGGGTGTGGCCTGTGTGTGGTTTCTTGGCTGGAGATGTGCAGGTCCTGATGCTTAGTGCCCACTTGTGAATGGGATCTGATGGGCATAGCCGGCATTCCCTGGTTGTGCAGCAGGCGATCTGGGGCCTCCAAGCTGCATGCAAATCCCCTCCCTGGCTGCCCCTCTTGCTTCTTCTCTGCTGCCAAGCCTCTCTCACCACACATGCGTCTCATCGAAAGGAGCAGGCTGCTTGCCATTCTTGGCAAGGACCTCATCCCACAAGCCTCGTTTGCTCAAAGGGGCGTGCAAATTGACCCAGAGCCTCCAGAGGAGCTGCACTCTCTCCAGCCACAAAGGCCTGCAGGCGAGTCCATGACAGCCTGCTGCATGGAGGGCTTCTATGGGAGAGTGCCATTCTTCCCTGGTGGGGGCTCTTTCTCACACTGCTTTCCGTGGGGAAACACTGTGTGTGCCAAGTGTCTCCTGGGGGCAGAAAATGTCTCCCCAGTGCCAGAGGAGCAGGGAATCCTCTTTGTACACATAGCAATGTTCTAGGCACACCTCTCATGCTGGGAGATCCCCACTTCCCCAATGGTCCTACTGCCTCAGGAACACACTTTTAGGGAGTGTGGCTCTGACAGGCAGGGTGGCCCGAGTGAGGCATGTGGATTGCAGGCCAAAGCCACTGCACTGAGCATGGCACCTGGAAGTCCTAGCTGAAGGCTCTCTGCAGCAGGCCCAACCTGGAATGAGCCTGCAGCCTGGCCTGCAGTCCCAGGCTTGCCCTGGGCACTGCTAGGTCGGGACCCATCCCAGGCTCAGCCAGGCCTCCCTAGGGCCTGTGCTGGCCTAGGCCTCTGCCAGCCAGCAGCACCTCGATGGAGCACAGTTTCTTCGAGAAGACACCAGCGTGTGGCTGTGTGTCACTTGCACTGCTCGGAAGCTGCAGGTCCAGAGGCTGTGTGTGCACCTGGCCATTGGGGCCTGAGGACAAAACACTCAGAACCCCACTTTCAAGCAGGACCCCTGCCACCATGTAGCTGCCTGCCACACCCCCTTGCTGCCTGCGCTGTCTTCACTGCTGGCAGGCCTCTGTGTGCACAGGCCAGTCGAAGCCAAGGAAACCGGGTGCTTGCTCTCCCCTAGCTAGGAATTCCTCCTACAGCACTCTGGACCAGGGGACACGTGCCCCTGGACCAGCAGCCTGCAAGGAAGCTGCAGCTTAGCCATGCAGAAAGGCCTGCAGCACTTGGCAGGAAGCCTTCTGCTAAGGAAAGCTTTCCCAATCCAAAGCCTTGGAGGAGTTCATGCATGCTCGGACAAGCAGCGTTTGTCACCACAGAGCATTGGGTGCCTCAAACCTCCCCTGTGGCTTCCGAGCACCGTCCCACCCACATGCCCTTGGCATCCACTCTGTTGCCAGAAGGAGGTCCTAAGCAGGACTCTCTCACTTCTGGAGCCAGAGTGCCCCCTGCTTGGAACGTTCCTCAGGAACTCATTTGAGCGAGGCTTCTCCTCCCATGCTTGTCAGCCAGCAGATGATGCCATCGTTCCGCTGGAAAACTCTCTGCTTTGCCTTCAGCCATGGATCGCCTAGCTGAACTCTCTCTGCCTCCAGGAGAAACTGCAGTGTGCATGCAGCCTACAGAAAGGAGAGTGCCTTTTCCTGAGCACTGCTATGCTGAGGCCACTCCCTGAAGACCTCCTAGGGCCTTCTCTGCCCTAACACAGTCGTGCCATTCAGCCAACCCAGGGAGCAAAGATCACCCTTGGCAGGACTCAGGGTGTGGCCTGTGTGTGGTTTCTTGGCTGGAGATGGGCAGGTCCTGAAGCTTAGTGCCCACTTGTGAATGGGATCTGATGGGCATAGCCGGCATTCCCTGGTTGTGCAGCAGGCGATCTGGGGCCTCCAAGCTGCATGCAAATCCCCTCCCTGGCTGCCCCTCTTGCTTCTTCTCTGCTGCCAAGCCTCTCTCACCACACATGCGTCTCATCGAAAGGAGCAGGCTGCTTGCCATTCTTGGCAAGGACCTCATCCCACAAGCCTCGTTTGCTCAAAGGGGCGTGCAAATTGACCCAGAGCCTCCAGAGGAGCTGCACTCTCTCCAGCCACAAAGGCCTGCAGGCGAGTCCATGACAGCCTGCTGCATGGAGGGCTTCTATGGGAGAGTGCCATTCTTCCCTGGTGGGGGCTCTTTCTCACACTGCTTTCCGTGGGGAAACACTGTGTGTGCCAAGTGTCTCCTGGGGGCAGAAAATGTCTCCCCAGTGCCAGAGGAGCAGGGAATCCTCTTTGTACACAGAGCAATGTTCTAGGCACACCTCTCATGCTGGGAGATCCCCACTTCCCCAATGGTCCTACTGCCTCAGGAACACACTTTTAGGGAGTGTGGCTCTGACAGGCAGGGTGGCCCGAGTGAGGCATGTGGATTGCAGGCCAAAGCCACTGCACTGAGCATGGCACCTGGAAGTCCTAGCTGAAGGCTCTCTGCAGCAGGCCCAACCTGGAATGAGCCTGCAGCCTGGCCTGCAGTCCCAGGCTTGCCCTGGGCACTGCTAGGTCGGGACCCATCCCAGGCTCAGCCAGGCCTCCCTAGGGCCTGTGCTGGCCTAGGCCTCTGCCAGCCAGCAGCACCTCGATGGAGCACAGTTTCTTCGAGAAGACACCAGCGTGTGGCTGTGTGTCACTTGCACTGCTCGGAAGCTGCAGGTCCAGAGGCTGTGTGTGCACCTGGCCATTGGGGCCTGAGGACAAAACACTCAGAACCCCACTTTCAAGCAGGACCCCTGCCACCATGTAGCTGCCTGCCACACCCCCTTGCTGCCTGCGCTGTCTTCACTGCTGGCAGGCCTCTGTGTGCACAGGCCAGTCGAAGCCAAGGAAACCGGGTGCTTGCTCTCCCCTAGCTAGGAATTCCTCCTACAGCACTCTGGACCAGGGGACACGTGCCCCTGGACCAGCAGCCTGCAAGGAAGCTGCAGCTTAGCCATCCAGAAAGGCCTGCAGCACTTGGCAGGAAGCCTTCTGCTAAGGAAAGCTTTCCCAATCCAAAGCCTTGGAGGAGTTCATGCATGCTCGGACAAGCAGCGTTTGTCACCACAGAGCATTGGGTGCCTCAAACCTCCCCTGTGGCTTCCGAGCACCGTCCCACCCACATGCCCTTGGCATCCACTCTGTTGCCAGAAGGAGGTCCTAAGCAGGACTCTCTCACTTCTGGAGCCAGAGTGCCCCCTGCTTGGAACGTTCCTCAGGAACTCATTTGAGCGAGGCTTCTCCTCCCATGCTTGTCAGCCAGCAGATGATGCCATCGTTCCGCTGGAAAACTCTCTGCTTTGCCTTCAGCCATGGATCGCCTAGCTGAACTCTCTCTGCCTCCAGGAGAAACTGCAGTGTGCATGCAGCCTACAGAAAGGAGAGTGCCTTTTCCTGAGCACTGCTATGCTGAGGCAACTCCCTGAAGACCTCCTAGGGCCTTCTCTGCCCTAACACAGTCGTGCCATTCAGCCAACCCAGGGAGCAAAGATCACCCTTGGCAGGACTCAGGGTGTGGCCTGTGTGTGGTTTCTTGGCTGGAGATGGGCAGGTCCTGAAGCTTAGTGCCCACTTGTGAATGGGATCTGATGGGCATAGCCGGCATTCCCTGGTTGTGCAGCAGGCGATCTGGGGCCTCCAAGCTGCATGCAAATCCCCTCCCTGGCTGCCCCTCTTGCTTCTTCTCTGCTGCCAAGCCTCTCTCACCACACATGCGTCTCATCGAAAGGAGCAGGCTGCTTGCCATTCTTGGCAAGGACCTCATCCCACAAGCCTCGTTTGCTCAAAGGGGCGTGCAAATTGACCCAGAGCCTCCAGAGGAGCTGCACTCTCTCCAGCCACAAAGGCCTGCAGGCGAGTCCATGACAGCCTGCTGCATGGAGGGCTTCTATGGGAGAGTGCCATTCTTCCCTGGTGGGGGCTCTTTCTCACACTGCTTTCCGTGGGGAAACACTGTGTGTGCCAAGTGTCTCCTGGGGGCAGAAAATGTCTCCCCAGTGCCAGAGGAGCAGGGAATCCTCTTTGTACACATAGCAATGTTCTAGGCACACCTCTCATGCTGGGAGATCCCCACTTCCCCAATGGTCCTACTGCCTCAGGAACACACTTTTAGGGAGTGTGGCTCTGACAGGCAGGGTGGCCCGAGTGAGGCATGTGGATTGCAGGCCAAAGCCACTGCACTGAGCATGGCACCTGGAAGTCCTAGCTGAAGGCTCTCTGCAGCAGGCCCAACCTGGAATGAGACTGCAGCCTGGCCTGCAGTCCCAGGCTTGCCCTGGGCACTGCTAGGTCAGGACCCATCCCAGGCTCAGCCAGGCCTCCCTAGGGCCTCTGCTGGCCTAGGCCTCTGCCAGCCAGCAGCACCTCGATGGAGCACAGTTTTTTCGAGAAGACACCAGCGTGTGGCTGTGTGTCACTTGCACTGCTCGGAAGCTGCAGGTCCAGAGGCTGTGTGTGCACGTGGCCATTGGGGCCTGAGGACCAAACACTCAGAACCCCACTTTCAAGCAGGAACCCTGCCACCATGTAGCTGCCTGCCACACCCCCTTGCTGCCTGTGCTGTCTTCACTGCTGGCACGCCTCTGTGTGCACAGGCCATTCGAAGCCAAGGAAACCGGGTGCTTGCTCTCCCCTAGCTAGGAATTCCTCCTACAGCACTCTGGACCAGGGGACACGTGCCCCTGGACCAGCAGACTGCAAGGAAGCTGCAGCTTAGCCATCCAGAAAGGCCTGCAGCACTTGGCAGGAAGCCTTCTGCTAAGGAAAGCTTTCCCAATCCAAAGCCTTGGAGGAGTTCATGCATGCTCGGACAAGCAGCGTTTGTCACCACAGAGCATTGGGTGCCTCAAACCTCCCCTGTGGCTTCCGAGCACCGTCCCACCCACATGCCCTTGGCATCCACTCTGTTGCCAGAAGGAGGTCCTAAGCAGGACTCTCTCACTTCTGGAGCCAGAGTGCCCCCTGCTTGGAACGTTCCTCAGGAACTCATTTGAGCGAGGCTTCTCCTCCCATGCTTGTCAGCCAGCAGATGATGCCATCGTTCCGCTGGAAAACTCTCTGCTTTGCCTTCAGCCATGGATCGCCTAGCTGAACTCTCTCTGCCTCCAGGAGAAACTGCAGTGTGCATGCAGCCTACAGAAAGGAGAGTGCCTTTTCCTGAGCACTGCTATGCTGAGGCCACTCCCTGAAGACCTCCTAGCGCCTTCTCTCCCCTAACACACTCGTGCCATTCAGCCAACCCACGGAGCAAAGATCACCCTTGGCAGGACTCAGGGTGTGGCCTGTGTGTGGTTTCTTGGCTGGAGATGTGCAGGTCCTGATGCTTAGTGCCCACTTGTGAATGGGATCTGATGGGCATAGCCGGCATTCCCTGGTTGTGCAGCAGGCGATCTGGGGCCTCCAAGCTGCATGCAAATCCCCTCCCTGGCTGCCCCTCTTGCTTCTTCTCTGCTGCCAAGCCTCTCTCACCACACATGCGTCTCATCGAAAGGAGCAGGCTGCTTGCCATTCTTGGCAAGGACCTCATCCCACAAGCCTCGTTTGCTCAAAGGGGCGTGCAAATTGACCCAGAGCCTCCAGAGGAGCTGCACTCTCTCCAGCCACAAAGGCCTGCAGGCGAGTCCATGACAGCCTGCTGCATGGAGGGCTTCTATGGGAGAGTGCCATTCTTCCCTGGTGGGGGCTCTTTCTCACACTGCTTTCCGTGGGGAAACACTGTGTGTGCCAAGTGTCTCCTGGGGGCAGAAAATGTCTCCCCAGTGCCAGAGGAGCAGGGAATCCTCTTTGTACACATAGCAATGTTCTAGGCACACCTCTCATGCTGGGAGATCCCCACTTCCCCAATGGTCCTACTGCCTCAGGAACACACTTTTAGGGAGTGTGGCTCTGACAGGCAGGGTGGCCCGAGTGAGGCATGTGGATTGCAGGCCAAAGCCACTGCACTGAGCATGGCACCTGGAAGTCCTAGCTGAAGGCTCTCTGCAGCAGGCCCAACCTGGAATGAGCCTGCAGCCTGGCCTGCAGTCCCAGGCTTGCCCTGGGCACTGCTAGGTCGGGACCCATCCCAGGCTCAGCCAGGCCTCCCTAGGGCCTGTGCTGGCCTAGGCCTCTGCCAGCCAGCAGCACCTCGATGGAGCACAGTTTCTTCGAGAAGACACCAGCGTGTGGCTGTGTGTCACTTGCACTGCTCGGAAGCTGCAGGTCCAGAGGCTGTGTGTGCACCTGGCCATTGGGGCCTGAGGACAAAACACTCAGAACCCCACTTTCAAGCAGGACCCCTGCCACCATGTAGCTGCCTGCCACACCCCCTTGCTGCCTGCGCTGTCTTCACTGCTGGCAGGCCTCTGTGTGCACAGGCCAGTCGAAGCCAAGGAAACCGGGTGCTTGCTCTCCCCTAGCTAGGAATTCCTCCTACAGCACTCTGGACCAGGGGACACGTGCCCCTGGACCAGCAGCCTGCAAGGAAGCTGCAGCTTAGCCATGCAGAAAGGCCTGCAGCACTTGGCAGGAAGCCTTCTGCTAAGGAAAGCTTTCCCAATCCAAAGCCTTGGAGGAGTTCATGCATGCTCGGACAAGCAGCGTTTGTCACCACAGAGCATTGGGTGCCTCAAACCTCCCCTGTGGCTTCCGAGCACCGTCCCACCCACATGCCCTTGGCATCCACTCTGTTGCCAGAAGGAGGTCCTAAGCAGGACTCTCTCACTTCTGGAGCCAGAGTGCCCCCTGCTTGGAACGTTCCTCAGGAACTCATTTGAGCGAGGCTTCTCCTCCCATGCTTGTCAGCCAGCAGATGATGCCATCGTTCCGCTGGAAAACTCTCTGCTTTGCCTTCAGCCATGGATCGCCTAGCTGAACTCTCTCTGCCTCCAGGAGAAACTGCAGTGTGCATGCAGCCTACAGAAAGGAGAGTGCCTTTTCCTGAGCACTGCTATGCTGAGGCCACTCCCTGAAGACCTCCTAGGGCCTTCTCTCCTCTAACACACTCGTGCCATTCAGCCAACCCAGGGAGCAAAGATCACCCTTGGCAGGACTCAGGGTGTGGCCTGTGTGTGGTTTCTTGGCTGGAGATGGGCAGGTCCTGAAGCTTAGTGCCCACTTGTGAATGGGATCTGATGGGCATAGCCGGCATTCCCTGGTTGTGCAGCAGGCGATCTGGGGCCTCCAAGCTGCATGCAAATCCCCTCCCTGGCTGCCCCTCTTGCTTCTTCTCTGCTGCCAAGCCTCTCTCACCACACATGCGTCTCATCGAAAGGAGCAGGCTGCTTGCCATTCTTGGCAAGGACCTCATCCCACAAGCCTCGTTTGCTCAAAGGGGCGTGCAAATTGACCCAGAGCCTCCAGAGGAGCTGCACTCTCTCCAGCCACAAAGGCCTGCAGGCGAGTCCATGACAGCCTGCTGCATGGAGGGCTTCTATGGGAGAGTGCCATTCTTCCCTGGTGGGGGCTCTTTCTCACACTGCTTTCCGTGGGGAAACACTGTGTGTGCCAAGTGTCTCCTGGGGGCAGAAAATGTCTCCCCAGTGCCAGAGGAGCAGGGAATCCTCTTTGTACACAGAGCAATGTTCTAGGCACACCTCTCATGCTGGGAGATCCCCACTTCCCCAATGGTCCTACTGCCTCAGGAACACACTTTTAGGGAGTGTGGCTCTGACAGGCAGGGTGGCCCGAGTGAGGCATGTGGATTGCAGGCCAAAGCCACTGCACTGAGCATGGCACCTGGAAGTCCTAGCTGAAGGCTCTCTGCAGCAGGCCCAACCTGGAATGAGCCTGCAGCCTGGCCTGCAGTCCCAGGCTTGCCCTGGGCACTGCTAGGTCGGGACCCATCCCAGGCTCAGCCAGGCCTCCCTAGGGCCTGTGCTGGCCTAGGCCTCTGCCAGCCAGCAGCACCTCGATGGAGCACAGTTTCTTCGAGAAGACACCAGCGTGTGGCTGTGTGTCACTTGCACTGCTCGGAAGCTGCAGGTCCAGAGGCTGTGTGTGCACCTGGCCATTGGGGCCTGAGGACAAAACACTCAGAACCCCACTTTCAAGCAGGACCCCTGCCACCATGTAGCTGCCTGCCACACCCCCTTGCTGCCTGCGCTGTCTTCACTGCTGGCACGCCTCTGTGTGCACAGGCCAGTCGAAGCTTAGGAAACCGGGTGCTTGCTCTCCCCTAGCTAGGAATTCCTCCTACAGCACTCTGGACCAGGGGACACGTGCCCCTGGACCAGCAGCCTGCAAGGAAGCTGCAGCTTAGCCATCCAGAAAGGCCTGCAGCACTTGGCAGGAAGCCTTCTGCTAAGGAAAGCTTTCCCACTCCAAAGCCTTGGAGGAGTTCATGCATGCTCGGACAAGCAGCGTTTGTCACCACAGAGCATTGGGTGCCTCAAACCTCCCCTGTGGCTTCCGAGCACCGTCCCACCCACATGCCCTTGGCATCCACTCTGTTGCCAGAAGGAGGTCCTAAGCAGGACTCTCTCACTTCTGGAGCCAGAGTGCCCCCTGCTTGGAACGTTCCTCAGGAACTCATTTGAGCGAGGCTTCTCCTCCCATGCTTGTCAGCCAGCAGATGATGCCATCGTTCCGCTGGAAAACTCTCTGCTTTGCCTTCAGCCATGGATCGCCTAGCTGAACTCTCTCTGCCTCCAGGAGAAACTGCAGTGTGCATGCAGCCTACAGAAAGGAGAGTGCCTTTTCCTGAGCACTGCTATGCTGAGGCCACTCCCTGAAGACCTCCTAGGGCCTTCTCTGCCCTAACACAGTCGTGCCATTCAGCCAACCCAGGGAGCAAAGATCACCCTTGGCAGGACTCAGGGTGTGGCCTGTGTGTGGTTTCTTGGCTGGAGATGGGCAGGTCCTGAAGCTTAGTGCCCACTTGTGAATGGGATCTGATGGGCATAGCCGGCATTCCCTGGTTGTGCAGCAGGCGATCTGGGGCCTCCAAGCTGCATGCAAATCCCCTCCCTGGCTGCCCCTCTTGCTTCTTCTCTGCTGCCAAGCCTCTCTCACCACACATGCGTCTCATCGAAAGGAGCAGGCTGCTTGCCATTCTTGGCAAGGACCTCATCCCACAAGCCTCGTTTGCTCAAAGGGGCGTGCAAATTGACCCAGAGCCTCCAGAGGAGCTGCACTCTCTCCAGCCACAAAGGCCTGCAGGCGAGTCCATGACAGCCTGCTGCATGGAGGGCTTCTATGGGAGAGTGCCATTCTTCCCTGGTGGGGGCTCTTTCTCACACTGCTTTCCGTGGGGAAACACTGTGTGTGCCAAGTGTCCCCTGGGGGCAGAAAATGTCTCCCCAGTGCCAGAGGAGCAGGGAATCCTCTTTGTACACAGAGCAATGTTCTAGGCACACCTCTCATGCTGGGAGATCCCCACTTCCCCAATGGTCCTACTGCCTCAGAAACACACTTTTAGGGAGTGTGGCTCTGACAGGCAGGGCGGCCCGAGTGAGGCATGTGGATTGCAGGCCAAAGCCACTGCACTGAGCATGGCACCTGGAAGTCCTAGCTGAAGGCTCTCTGCAGCAGGCCCAACCTGGAATGAGCCTGCAGCCTGGCCTGCAGTCCCAGGCTTGCCCTGGGCACTGCTAGGTCGGGACCCATCCCAGGCTCAGCCAGGCCTCCCTAGGGCCTGTGCTGGCCTAGGCCTCTGCCAGCCAGCAGCACCTCGATGGAGCACAGTTTTTTCGAGAAGACACCAGCGTGTGGCTGTGTGTCACTTGCACTGCTCGGAAGCTGCAGGTCCAGAGGCTGTGTGTGCACCTGGCCATTGGGGCCTGAGGACAAAACACTCAGAACCCCACTTTCAAGCAGGACCCCTGCCACCATGTAGCTGCCTGCCACACCCCCTTGCTGCCTGCGCTGTCTTCACTGCTGGCAGGCCTCTGTGTGCACAGGCCAGTCGAAGCCAAGGAAACCGGGTGCTTGCTCTCCCCTAGCTAGGAATTCCTCCTACAGCACTCTGGACCAGGGGACACGTGCCCCTGGACCAGCAGCCTGCAAGGAAGCTGCAGCTTAGCCATCCAGAAAGGCCTGCAGCACTTGGCAGGAAGCCTTCTGCTAAGGAAAGCTTTCCCACTCCAAAGCCTTGGAGGAGTTCATGCATGCTCGGACAAGCAGCGTTTGTCACCACAGAGCATTGGGTGCCTCAAACCTCCCCTGTGGCTTCCGAGCACCGTCCCACCCACATGCCCTTGGCATCCACTCTGTTGCCAGAAGGAGGTCCTAAGCAGGACTCTCTCACTTCTGGAGCCAGAGTGCCCCCTGCTTGGAACGTTCCTCAGGAACTCATTTGAGCGAGGCTTCTCCTCCCATGCTTGTCAGCCAGCAGATGATGCCATCGTTCCACTGGAAAACTCTCTGCTTTGCCTTCAGCCATGGATCGCCTAGCTGAACTCTCTCTGCCTCCAGGAGAAACTGCAGTGTGCATGCAGCCTACAGAAAGGAGAGTGCCTTTTCCTGAGCACTGCTATGCTGAGGCCACTCCCTGAAGACCTCCTAGGGCCTTCTCTGCCCTAACACAGTCGTGCCATTCAGCCAACCCAGGGAGCAAAGATCACCCTTGGCAGGACTCAGGGTGTGGCCTGTGTGTGGTTTCTTGGCTGGAGATGGGCAGGTCCTGAAGCTTAGTGCCCACTTGTGAATGGGATCTGATGGGCATAGCCGGCATTCCCTGGTTGTGCAGCAGGCGATCTGGGGCCTCCAAGCTGCATGCAAATCCCCTCCCTGGCTGCCCCTCTTGCTTCTTCTCTGCTGCCAAGCCTCTCTCACCACACATGCGTCTCATCGAAAGGAGCAGGCTGCTTGCCATTCTTGGCAAGGACCTCATCCCACAAGCCTCGTTTGCTCAAAGGGGCATGCAAATTGACCCAGAGCCTCCAGAGGAGCTGCACTCTCTCCAGCCACAAAGGCCTGCAGGCGAGTCCATGACAGCCTGCTGCATGGAGGGCTTCTATGGGAGAGTGCCATTCTTCCCTGGTGGGGGCTCTTTCTCACACTGCTTTCCGTGGGGAAACACTGTGTGTGCCAAGTGTCTCCTGGGGGCAGAAAATGTCTCCCCAGTGCCAGAGGAGCAGGGAATCCTCTTTGTACACATAGCAATGTTCTAGGCACACCTCTCATGCTGGGAGATCCCCACTTCCCCAATGGTCCTACTGCCTCAGGAACACACTTTTAGGGAGTGTGGCTCTGACAGGCAGGGTGGCCCGAGTGAGGCATGTGGATTGCAGGCCAAAGCCACTGCACTGAGCATGGCACCTGGAAGTCCTAGCTGAAGGCTCTCTGCAGCAGGCCCAACCTGGAATGAGCCTGCAGCCTGGCCTGCAGTCCCAGGCTTGCCCTGGGCACTGCTAGGTCGGGACCCATCCCAGGCTCAGCCAGGCCTCCCTAGGGCCTGTGCTGGCCTAGGCCTCTGCCAGCCAGCAGCACATCGATGGAGCACAGTTTTTTCGAGAAGACACCAGCGTGTGGCTGTGTGTCACTTGCACTGCTCGGAAGCTGCAGGTCCAGAGGCTGTGTGTGCACCTGGCCATTGGGGCCTGAGGACAAAACACTCAGAACCCCACTTTCAAGCAGGACCCCTGCCACCATGTAGCTGCCTGCCACACCCCCTTGCTGCCTGCGCTGTCTTCACTGCTGGCAGGCCTCTGTGTGCACAGGCCAGTCGAAGCCAAGGAAACCGGGTGCTTGCTCTCCCCTAGCTAGGAATTCCTCCTACAGCACTCTGGACCAGGGGACACGTGCCCCTGGACCAGCAGCCTGCAAGGAAGCTGCAGCTTAGCCATCCAGAAAGGCCTGCAGCACTTGGCAGGAAGCCTTCTGCTAAGGAAAGCTTTCCCACTCCAAAGCCTTGGAGGAGTTCATGCATGCTCGGACAAGCAGCGTTTGTCACCACAGAGCATTGGGTGCCTCAAACCTCCCCTGTGGCTTCCGAGCACCGTCCCACCCACATGCCCTTGGCATCCACTCTGTTGCCAGAAGGAGGTCCTAAGCAGGACTCTCTCACTTCTGGAGCCAGAGTGCCCCCTGCTTGGAACGTTCCTCAGGAACTCATTTGAGCGAGGCTTCTCCTCCCATGCTTGTCAGCCAGCAGATGATGCCATCGTTCCGCTGGAAAACTCTCTGCTTTGCCTTCAGCCATGGATCGCCTAGCTGAACTCTCTCTGCCTCCAGGAGAAACTGCAGTGTGCATGCAGCCTACAGAAAGGAGAGTGCCTTTTCCTGAGCACTGCTATGCTGAGGCCACTCCCTGAAGACCTCCTAGGGCCTTCTCTGCCCTAACACAGTCGTGCCATTCAGCCAACCCAGGGAGCAAAGATCACCCTTGGCAGGACTCAGGGTGTGGCCTGTGTGTGGTTTCTTGGCTGGAGATGGGCAGGTCCTGAAGCTTAGTGCCCACTTGTGAATGGGATCTGATGGGCATAGCCGGCATTCCCTGGTTGTGCAGCAGGCGATCTGGGGCCTCCAAGCTGCATGCAAATCCCCTCCCTGGCTGCCCCTCTTGCTTCTTCTCTGCTGCCAAGCCTCTCTCACCACACATGCGTCTCATCGAAAGGAGCAGGCTGCTTGCCATTCTTGGCAAGGACCTCATCCCACAAGCCTCGTTTGCTCAAAGGGGCATGCAAATTGACCCAGAGCCTCCAGAGGAGCTGCACTCTCTCCAGCCACAAAGGCCTGCAGGCGAGTCCATGACAGCCTGCTGCATGGAGGGCTTCTATGGGAGAGTGCCATTCTTCCCTGGTGGGGGCTCTTTCTCACACTGCTTTCCGTGGGGAAACACTGTGTGTGCCAAGTGTCTCCTGGGGGCAGAAAATGTCTCCCCAGTGCCAGAGGAGCAGGGAATCCTCTTTGTACACATAGCAATGTTCTAGGCACACCTCTCATGCTGGGAGATCCCCACTTCCCCAATGGTCCTACTGCCTCAGGAACACACTTTTAGGGAGTGTGGCTCTGACAGGCAGGGTGGCCCGAGTGAGGCATGTGGATTGCAGGCCAAAGCCACTGCACTGAGCATGGCACCTGGAAGTCCTAGCTGAAGGCTCTCTGCAGCAGGCCCAACCTGGAATGAGCCTGCAGCCTGGCCTGCAGTCCCAGGCTTGCCCTGGGCACTGCTAGGTCGGGACCCATCCCAGGCTCAGCCAGGCCTCCCTAGGGCCTGTGCTGGCCTAGGCCTCTGCCAGCCAGCAGCACCTCGATGGAGCACAGTTTCTTCGAGAAGACACCAGCGTGTGGCTGTGTGTCACTTGCACTGCTCGGAAGCTGCAGGTCCAGAGGCTGTGTGTGCACCTGGCCATTGGGGCCTGAGGACAAAACACTCAGAACCCCACTTTCAAGCAGGACCCCTGCCACCATGTAGCTGCCTGCCACACCCCCTTGCTGCCTGCGCTGTCTTCACTGCTGGCAGGCCTCTGTGTGCACAGGCCAGTCGAAGCCAAGGAAACCGGGTGCTTGCTCTCCCCTAGCTAGGAATTCCTCCTACAGCACTCTGGACCAGGGGACACGTGCCCCTGGACCAGCAGCCTGCAAGGAAGCTGCAGCTTAGCCATCCAGAAAGGCCTGCAGCACTTGGCAGGAAGCCTTCTGCTAAGGAAAGCTTTCCCACTCCAAAGCCTTGGAGGAGTTCATGCATGCTCGGACAAGCAGCGTTTGTCACCACAGAGCATTGGGTGCCTCAAACCTCCCCTGTGGCTTCCGAGCACCGTCCCACCCACATGCCCTTGGCATCCACTCTGTTGCCAGAAGGAGGTCCTAAGCAGGACTCTCTCACTTCTGGAGCCAGAGTGCCCCCTGCTTGGAACGTTCCTCAGGAACTCATTTGAGCGAGGCTTCTCCTCCCATGCTTGTCAGCCAGCAGATGATGCCATCGTTCCGCTGGAAAACTCTCTGCTTTGCCTTCAGCCATGGATCGCCTAGCTGAACTCTCTCTGCCTCCAGGAGAAACTGCAGTGTGCATGCAGCCTACAGAAAGGAGAGTGCCTTTTCCTGAGCACTGCTATGCTGAGGCCACTCCCTGAAGACCTCCTAGGGCCTTCTCTGCCCTAACACAGTCGTGCCATTCAGCCAACCCAGGGAGCAAAGATCACCCTTGGCAGGACTCAGGGTGTGGCCTGTGTGTGGTTTCTTGGCTGGAGATGGGCAGGTCCTGAAGCTTAGTGCCCACTTGTGAATGGGATCTGATGGGCATAGCCGGCATTCCCTGGTTGTGCAGCAGGCGATCTGGGGCCTCCAAGCTGCATGCAAATCCCCTCCCTGGCTGCCCCTCTTGCTTCTTCTCTGCTGCCAAGCCTCTCTCACCACACATGCGTCTCATCGAAAGGAGCAGGCTGCTTGCCATTCTTGGCAAGGACCTCATCCCACAAGCCTCGTTTGCTCAAAGGGGCATGCAAATTGACCCAGAGCCTCCAGAGGAGCTGCACTCTCTCCAGCCACAAAGGCCTGCAGGCGAGTCCATGACAGCCTGCTGCATGGAGGGCTTCTATGGGAGAGTGCCATTCTTCCCTGGTGGGGGCTCTTTCTCACACTGCTTTCCGTGGGGAAACACTGTGTGTGCCAAGTGTCTCCTGGGGGCAGAAAATGTCTCCCCAGTGCCAGAGGAGCAGGGAATCCTCTTTGTACACAGAGCAATGTTCTAGGCACACCTCCCATGCTGGGAGATCCCCACTTCCCCAATGGTCCTACTGCCTCAGAAACACACTTTTAGGAAGTGTGGCTCTGACAGGCAGGGCGGCCCGAGTGAGGCATGTGGATTGCAGGCCAAAGCCACTGCACTGAGCATGGCACCTGGAAGTCCTAGCTGAAGGCTCTCTGCAGCAGGCCCAACCTGGAATGAGCCTGCAGCCTGGCCTGCAGTCCCAGGCTTGCCCTGGGCACTGCTAGGTCGGGACCCATCCCAGGCTCAGCCAGGCCTCCCTAGGGCCTGTGCTGGCCTAGGCCTCTGCCAGCCAGCAGCACATCGATGGAGCACAGTTTTTTCGAGAAGACACCAGCGTGTGGCTGTGTGTCACTTGCACTGCTCGGAAGCTGCAGGTCCAGAGGCTGTGTGTGCACGTGGCCATTGGGGCCTGAGGACAAAACACTCAGAACCCCACTTTCAAGCAGGAACCCTGCCACCATGTAGCTGCCTGCCACACCCCCTTGCTGCCTGCGCTCTCTTCATTGCTGCCAGGCCTCTGTGTGCACAGGCCAGTCGAAGCCAAGGAAACCGGGTGCTTGCTCTCCCCTAGCTAGGAATTCCTCCTACAGCACTCTGGACCAGGGGACACGTGCCCCTGGACCAGCAGACTGCAAGGAAGCTGCAGCTTAGCCATCCAGAAAGGCCTGCAGCACTTGGCAGGAAGCCTTCTGCTAAGGAAAGCTTTCCCAATCCAAAGCCTTGGAGGAGTTCATGCATGCTCGGACAAGCAGCGTTTGTCACCACAGAGCATTGGGTGCCTCAAACCTCCCCTGTGGCTTCCGAGCACCGTCCCACCCACATGCCCTTGGCATCCACTCTGTTGCCAGAAGGAGGTCCTAAGCAGGACTCTCTCACTTGTGGAGCCAGAGTGCCCCCTGCTTGGAACGTTCCTCAGGAACTCATTTGAGCGAGGCTTCTCCTCCCATGCTTGTCAGCCAGCAGATGATGCCATCGTTCCGCTGGAAAACTCTCTGCTTTGCCTTCAGCCATGGATCGCCTAGCTGAACTCTCTCTGCCTCCAGGAGAAACTGCAGTGTGCATGCAGCCTACAGAAAGGAGAGTGCCTTTTCCTGAGCACTGCTATGCTGAGGCCACTCCCTGAAGACCTCCAAGGGCCTTTTCTGCCCTAACACACTCGTGCCATTCAGCCAACCCAGGGAGCAAAGATCACCCTTGGCAGGACTCAGGGTGTGGCCTGTGTGTGGTTTCTTGGCTGGAGATGGGCAGGTCCTGAAGCTTAGTGCCCACTTGTGAATGGGATCTGATGGGCATAGCCGGCATTCCCTGGTTGTGCAGCAGGCGATCTGGGGCCTCCAAGCTGCATGCAAATCCCCTCCCTGGCTGCCCCTCTTGCTTCTTCTCTGCTGCCAAGCCTCTCTCACCACACATGCGTCTCATCGAAAGGAGCAGGCTGCTTGCCATTCTTGGCAAGGACCTCATCCCACAAGCCTCGTTTGCTCAAAGGGGCGTGCAAATTGACCCAGAGCCTCCAGAGGAGCTGCACTCTCTCCAGCCACAAAGGCCTGCAGGCGAGTCCATGACAGCCTGCTGCATGGAGGGCTTCTATGGGAGAGTGCCATTCTTCCCTGGTGGGGGCTCTTTCTCACACTGCTTTCCGTGGGGAAACACTGTGTGTGCCAAGTGTCTCCTGGGGGCAGAAAATGTCTCCCCAGTGCCAGAGGAGCAGGGAATCCTCTTTGTACACATAGCAATGTTCTAGGCACACCTCCCATGCTGGGAGATCCCCACTTCCCCAATGGTCCTACTGCCTCAGAAACACACTTTTAGGGAGTGTGGCTCTGACAGGCAGGGCGGCCCGAGTGAGGCATGTGGATTGCAGGCCAAAGCCACTGCACTGAGCATGGCACCTGGAAGTCCTAGCTGAAGGCTCTCTGCAGCAGGCCCAACCTGGAATGAGCCTGCAGCCTGGCCTGCAGTCCCAGGCTTGCCCTGGGCACTGCTAGGTCGGGACCCATCCCAGGCTCAGCCAGGCCTCCCTAGGGCCTCTGCTGGCCTAGGCCTCTGCCAGCCAGCAGCACATCGATGGAGCACAGTTTTCTCGAGAAGACCCCAGCGTGTGGCTGTGTGTCACTTGCACTGCTCGGAAGCTGCAGGTCCAGAGGCTGTGTGTGCACGTGGCCATTGAGGCCTGAGGACAAAACACTCAGAACCCCACTTTCAAGCAGGACCCCTGCCACCATGTAGCTGCCTGCCACACCCCCTTGCTGCCTGCGCTGTCTTCACTGCTGGCACGCCTCTGTGTGCACAGGCCAGTTGAAGCCAAGGAAACTGGGTGCTTGCTCTCCCCTAGCTAGGAATTCCTCCTACAGCACTCTGGACCAGGGGACACGTGCCCCTGGACCAGCAGCCTGCAAGGAAGCTGCAGCTTAGCCATCCAGAAAGGCCTGCAGCACTTGGCAGGAAGCCTTCTGCTAAGGAAAGCTTTCCCAATCCAAAGCCTTGGAGGAGTTCATGCATGCTCGGACAAGCAGCGTTTGTCACCACAGAGCATTGGGTGCCTCAAACCTCCCCTGTGGCTTCCGAGCACCGTCCCACCCACATGCCCTTGGCATCCACTCTGTTGCCAGAAGGAGGTCCTAAGCAGGACTCTCTCACTTCTGGAGCCAGAGTGCCCCCTGCTTGGAACGTTCCTCAGGAACTCATTTGAGCGAGGCTTCTCCTCCCATGCTTGTCAGCCAGCAGATGATGCCATCGTTCCGCTGGAAAACTCTCTGCTTTGCCTTCAGCCATGGATCGCCTAGCTGAACTCTCTCTGCCTCCAGGAGAAACTGCAGTGTGCATGCAGCCTACAGAAAGGAGAGTGCCTTTTCCTGAGCACTGCTATGCTGAGGCCACTCCCTGAAGACCTCCTAGGGCCTTCTCTGCCCTAACACAGTCGTGCCATTCAGCCAACCCAGGGAGCAAAGATCACCCTTGGCAGGACTCAGGGTGTGGCCTGTGTGTGGTTTCTTGGCTGGAGATGGGCAGGTCCTGAAGCTTAGTGCCCACTTGTGAATGGGATCTGATGGGCATAGCCGGCATTCCCTGGTTGTGCAGCAGGCGATCTGGGGCCTCCAAGCTGCATGCAAATCCCCTCCCTGGCTGCCCCTCTTGCTTCTTCTCTGCTGCCAAGCCTCTCTCACCACACATGCGTCTCATCGAAAGGAGCAGGCTGCTTGCCATTCTTGGCAAGGACCTCATCCCACAAGCCTCGTTTGCTCAAAGGGGCATGCAAATTGACCCAGAGCCTCCAGAGGAGCTGCACTCTCTCCAGCCACAAAGGCCTGCAGGCGAGTCCATGACAGCCTGCTGCATGGAGGGCTTCTATGGGAGAGTGCCATTCTTCCCTGGTGGGGGCTCTTTCTCACACTGCTTTCCGTGGGGAAACACTGTGTGTGCCAAGTGTCTCCTGGGGGCAGAAAATGTCTCCCCAGTGCCAGAGGAGCAGGGAATCCTCTTTGTACACAGAGCAATGTTCTAGGCACACCTCCCATGCTGGGAGATCCCCACTTCCCCAATGGTCCTACTGCCTCAGAAACACACTTTTAGGAAGTGTGGCTCTGACAGGCAGGGCGGCCCGAGTGAGGCATGTGGATTGCAGGCCAAAGCCACTGCACTGAGCATGGCACCTGGAAGTCCTAGCTGAAGGCTCTCTGCAGCAGGCCCAACCTGGAATGAGCCTGCAGCCTGGCCTGCAGTCCCAGGCTTGCCCTGGGCACTGCTAGGTCGGGACCCATCCCAGGCTCAGCCAGGCCTCCCTAGGGCCTGTGCTGGCCTAGGCCTCTGCCAGCCAGCAGCACATCGATGGAGCACAGTTTTTTCGAGAAGACACCAGCGTGTGGCTGTGTGTCACTTGCACTGCTCGGAAGCTGCAGGTCCAGAGGCTGTGTGTGCACGTGGCCATTGGGGCCTGAGGACAAAACACTCAGAACCCCACTTTCAAGCAGGAACCCTGCCACCATGTAGCTGCCTGCCACACCCCCTTGCTGCCTGCGCTCTCTTCATTGCTGCCAGGCCTCTGTGTGCACAGGCCAGTCGAAGCCAAGGAAACCGGGTGCTTGCTCTCCCCTAGCTAGGAATTCCTCCTACAGCACTCTGGACCAGGGGACACGTGCCCCTGGACCAGCAGACTGCAAGGAAGCTGCAGCTTAGCCATCCAGAAAGGCCTGCAGCACTTGGCAGGAAGCCTTCTGCTAAGGAAAGCTTTCCCAATCCAAAGCCTTGGAGGAGTTCATGCATGCTCGGACAAGCAGCGTTTGTCACCACAGAGCATTGGGTGCCTCAAACCTCCCCTGTGGCTTCCGAGCACCGTCCCACCCACATGCCCTTGGCATCCACTCTGTTGCCAGAAGGAGGTCCTAAGCAGGACTCTCTCACTTGTGGAGCCAGAGTGCCCCCTGCTTGGAACGTTCCTCAGGAACTCATTTGAGCGAGGCTTCTCCTCCCATGCTTGTCAGCCAGCAGATGATGCCATCGTTCCGCTGGAAAACTCTCTGCTTTGCCTTCAGCCATGGATCGCCTAGCTGAACTCTCTCTGCCTCCAGGAGAAACTGCAGTGTGCATGCAGCCTACAGAAAGGAGAGTGCCTTTTCCTGAGCACTGCTATGCTGAGGCCACTCCCTGAAGACCTCCAAGGGCCTTTTCTGCCCTAACACACTCGTGCCATTCAGCCAACCCAGGGAGCAAAGATCACCCTTGGCAGGACTCAGGGTGTGGCCTGTGTGTGGTTTCTTGGCTGGAGATGGGCAGGTCCTGAAGCTTAGTGCCCACTTGTGAATGGGATCTGATGGGCATAGCCGGCATTCCCTGGTTGTGCAGCAGGCGATCTGGGGCCTCCAAGCTGCATGCAAATCCCCTCCCTGGCTGCCCCTCTTGCTTCTTCTCTGCTGCCAAGCCTCTCTCACCACACATGCGTCTCATCGAAAGGAGCAGGCTGCTTGCCATTCTTGGCAAGGACCTCATCCCACAAGCCTCGTTTGCTCAAAGGGGCGTGCAAATTGACCCAGAGCCTCCAGAGGAGCTGCACTCTCTCCAGCCACAAAGGCCTGCAGGCGAGTCCATGACAGCCTGCTGCATGGAGGGCTTCTATGGGAGAGTGCCATTCTTCCCTGGTGGGGGCTCTTTCTCACACTGCTTTCCGTGGGGAAACACTGTGTGTGCCAAGTGTCTCCTGGGGGCAGAAAATGTCTCCCCAGTGCCAGAGGAGCAGGGAATCCTCTTTGTACACATAGCAATGTTCTAGGCACACCTCCCATGCTGGGAGATCCCCACTTCCCCAATGGTCCTACTGCCTCAGAAACACACTTTTAGGGAGTGTGGCTCTGACAGGCAGGGCGGCCCGAGTGAGGCATGTGGATTGCAGGCCAAAGCCACTGCACTGAGCATGGCACCTGGAAGTCCTAGCTGAAGGCTCTCTGCAGCAGGCCCAACCTGGAATGAGCCTGCAGCCTGGCCTGCAGTCCCAGGCTTGCCCTGGGCACTGCTAGGTCGGGACCCATCCCAGGCTCAGCCAGGCCTCCCTAGGGCCTCTGCTGGCCTAGGCCTCTGCCAGCCAGCAGCACATCGATGGAGCACAGTTTTCTCGAGAAGACCCCAGCGTGTGGCTGTGTGTCACTTGCACTGCTCGGAAGCTGCAGGTCCAGAGGCTGTGTGTGCACGTGGCCATTGAGGCCTGAGGACAAAACACTCAGAACCCCACTTTCAAGCAGGACCCCTGCCACCATGTAGCTGCCTGCCACACCCCCTTGCTGCCTGCGCTGTCTTCACTGCTGGCACGCCTCTGTGTGCACAGGCCAGTTGAAGCCAAGGAAACTGGGTGCTTGCTCTCCCCTAGCTAGGAATTCCTCCTACAGCACTCTGGACCAGGGGACACGTGCCCCTGGACCAGCAGCCTGCAAGGAAGCTGCAGCTTAGCCATCCAGAAAGGCCTGCAGCACTTGGCAGGAAGCCTTCTGCTAAGGAAAGCTTTCCCAATCCAAAGCCTTGGAGGAGTTCATGCATGCTCGGACAAGCAGCGTTTGTCACCACAGAGCATTGGGTGCCTCAAACCTCCCCTGTGGCTTCCGAGCACCGTCCCACCCACATGCCCTTGGCATCCACTCTGTTGCCAGAAGGAGGTCCTAAGCAGGACTCTCTCACTTCTGGAGCCAGAGTGCCCCCTGCTTGGAACGTTCCTCAGGAACTCATTTGAGCGAGGCTTCTCCTCCCATGCTTGTCAGCCAGCAGATGATGCCATCGTTCCGCTGGAAAACTCTCTGCTTTGCCTTCAGCCATGGATCGCCTAGCTGAACTCTCTCTGCCTCCAGGAGAAACTGCAGTGTGCATGCAGCCTACAGAAAGGAGAGTGCCTTTTCCTGAGCACTGCTATGCTGAGGCCACTCCCTGAAGACCTCCTAGGGCCTTCTCTGCCCTAACACAGTCGTGCCATTCAGCCAACCCAGGGAGCAAAGATCACCCTTGGCAGGACTCAGGGTGTGGCCTGTGTGTGGTTTCTTGGCTGGAGATGGGCAGGTCCTGAAGCTTAGTGCCCACTTGTGAATGGGATCTGATGGGCATAGCCGGCATTCCCTGGTTGTGCAGCAGGCGATCTGGGGCCTCCAAGCTGCATGCAAATCCCCTCCCTGGCTGCCCCTCTTGCTTCTTCTCTGCTGCCAAGCCTCTCTCACCACACATGCGTCTCATCGAAAGGAGCAGGCTGCTTGCCATTCTTGGCAAGGACCTCATCCCACAAGCCTCGTTTGCTCAAAGGGGCGTGCAAATTGACCCAGAGCCTCCAGAGGAGCTGCACTCTCTCCAGCCACAAAGGCCTGCAGGCGAGTCCATGACAGCCTGCTGCATGGAGGGCTTCTATGGGAGAGTGCCATTCTTCCCTGGTGGGGGCTCTTTCTCACACTGCTTTCCGTGGGGAAACACTGTGTGTGCCAAGTGTCTCCTGGGGGCAGAAAATGTCTCCCCAGTGCCAGAGGAGCAGGGAATCCTCTTTGTACACAGAGCAATGTTCTAGGCACACCTCTCATGCTGGGAGATCCCCACTTCCCCAATGGTCCTACTGCCTCAGGAACACACTTTTAGGGAGTGTGGCTCTGACAGGCAGGGTGGCCCGAGTGAGGCATGTGGATTGCAGGCCAAAGCCACTGCACTGAGCATGGCACCTGGAAGTCCTAGCTGAAGGCTCTCTGCAGCAGGCCCAACCTGGAATGAGCCTGCAGCCTGGCCTGCAGTCCCAGGCTTGCCCTGGGCACTGCTAGGTCGGGACCCATCCCAGGCTCAGCCAGGCCTCCCTAGGGCCTGTGCTGGCCTAGGCCTCTGCCAGCCAGCAGCACATCGATGGAGCACAGTTTTCTCGAGAAGACCCCAGCGTGTGGCTGTGTGTCACTTGCACTGCTCGGAAGCTGCAGGTCCAGAGGCTGTGTGTGCACGTGGCCATTGAGGCCTGAGGACAAAACACTCAGAACCCCACTTTCAAGCAGGACCCCTGCCACCATGTAGCTGCCTGCCACACCCCCTTGCTGCCTGCGCTGTCTTCTCTGCTGGCACGCCTCTGTGTGCACAGGCCAGTTGAAGCCAAGGAAACTGGGTGCTTGCTCTCCCCTAGCTAGGAATTCCTCCTACAGCACTCTGGACCAGGGGACACGTGCCCCTGGACCAGCAGCCTGCAAGGAAGCTGCAGCTTAGCCATCCAGAAAGGCCTGCAGCACTTGGCAGGAAGCCTTCTGCTAAGGAAAGCTTTCCCAATCCAAAGCCTTGGAGGAGTTCATGCATGCTCGGACAAGCAGCGTTTGTCACCACAGAGCATTGGGTGCCTCAAACCTCCCCTGTGGCTTCCGAGCACCGTCCCACCCACATGCCCTTGGCATCCACTCTGTTGCCAGAAGGAGGTCCTAAGCAGGACTCTCTCACTTGTGGAGCCAGAGTGCCCCCTGCTTGGAACGTTCCTCAGGAACTCATTTGAGCGAGGCTTCTCCTCCCATGCTTGTCAGCCAGCAGATGATGCCATCGTTCCGCTGGAAAACTCTCTGCTTTGCCTTCAGCCATGGATCGCCTAGCTGAACTCTCTCTGCCTCCAGGAGAAACTGCAGTGTGCATGCAGCCTACAGAAAGGAGAGTGCCTTTTCCTGAGCACTGCTATGCTGAGGCCACTCCCTGAAGACCTCCTAGGGCCTTCTCTGCCCTAACACAGTCGTGCCATTCAGCCAACCCAGGGAGCAAAGATCACCCTTGGCAGGACTCAGGGTGTGGCCTGTGTGTGGTTTCTTGGCTGGAGATGGGCAGGTCCTGAAGCTTAGTGCCCACTTGTGAATGGGATCTGATGGGCATAGCCGGCATTCCCTGGTTGTGCAGCAGGCGATCTGGGGCCTCCAAGCTGCATGCAAATCCCCTCCCTGGCTGCCCCTCTTGCTTCTTCTCTGCTGCCAAGCCTCTCTCACCACACATGCGTCTCATCGAAAGGAGCAGGCTGCTTGCCATTCTTGGCAAGGACCTCATCCCACAAGCCTCGTTTGCTCAAAGGGGCGTGCAAATTGACCCAGAGCCTCCAGAGGAGCTGCACTCTCTCCAGCCACAAAGGCCTGCAGGCGAGTCCATGACAGCCTGCTGCATGGAGGGCTTCTATGGGAGAGTGCCATTCTTCCCTGGTGGGGGCTCTTTCTCACACTGCTTTCCGTGGGGAAACACTGTGTGTGCCAAGTGTCTCCTGGGGGCAGAAAATGTCTCCCCAGTGCCAGAGGAGCAGGGAATCCTCTTTGTACACAGAGCAATGTTCTAGGCACACCTCCCATGCTGGGAGATCCCCACTTCCCCAATGGTCCTACTGCCTCAGAAACACACTTTTAGGGAGTGTGGCTCTGACAGGCAGGGCGGCCCGAGTGAGGCATGTGGATTGCAGGCCAAAGCCACTGCACTGAGCATGGCACCTGGAAGTCCTAGCTGAAGGCTCTCTGCAGCAGGCCCAACCTGGAATGAGCCTGCAGCCTGGCCTGCAGTCCCAGGCTTGCCCTGGGCACTGCTAGGTCGGGACCCATCCCAGGCTCAGCCAGGCCTCCCTAGGGCCTCTGCTGGCCTAGGCCTCTGCCAGCCAGCAGCACATCGATGGAGCACAGTTTTCTCGAGAAGACCCCAGCGTGTGGCTGTGTGTCACTTGCACTGCTCGGAAGCTGCAGGTCCAGAGGCTGTGTGTGCACGTGGCCATTGAGGCCTGAGGACAAAACACTCAGAACCCCACTTTCAAGCAGGACCCCTGCCACCATGTAGCTGCCTGCCACACCCCCTTGCTGCCTGCGCTGTCTTCACTGCTGGCACGCCTCTGTGTGCACAGGCCAGTTGAAGCCAAGGAAACTGGGTGCTTGCTCTCCCCTAGCTAGGAATTCCTCCTACAGCACTCTGGACCAGGGGACACGTGCCCCTGGACCAGCAGCCTGCAAGGAAGCTGCAGCTTAGCCATCCAGAAAGGCCTGCAGCACTTGGCAGGAAGCCTTCTGCTAAGGAAAGCTTTCCCAATCCAAAGCCTTGGAGGAGTTCATGCATGCTCGGACAAGCAGCGTTTGTCACCACAGAGCATTGGGTGCCTCAAACCTCCCCTGTGGCTTCCGAGCACCGTCCCACCCACATGCCCTTGGCATCCACTCTGTTGCCAGAAGGAGGTCCTAAGCAGGACTCTCTCACTTCTGGAGCCAGAGTGCCCCCTGCTTGGAACGTTCCTCAGGAACTCATTTGAGCGAGGCTTCTCCTCCCATGCTTGTCAGCCAGCAGATGATGCCATCGTTCCGCTGGAAAACTCTCTGCTTTGCCTTCAGCCATGGATCGCCTAGCTGAACTCTCTCTGCCTCCAGGAGAAACTGCAGTGTGCATGCAGCCTACAGAAAGGAGAGTGCCTTTTCCTGAGCACTGCTATGCTGAGGCCACTCCCTGAAGACCTCCTAGGGCCTTCTCTGCCCTAACACAGTCGTGCCATTCAGCCAACCCAGGGAGCAAAGATCACCCTTGGCAGGACTCAGGGTGTGGCCTGTGTGTGGTTTCTTGGCTGGAGATGGGCAGGTCCTGAAGCTTAGTGCCCACTTGTGAATGGGATCTGATGGGCATAGCCGGCATTCCCTGGTTGTGCAGCAGGCGATCTGGGGCCTCCAAGCTGCATGCAAATCCCCTCCCTGGCTGCCCCTCTTGCTTCTTCTCTGCTGCCAAGCCTCTCTCACCACACATGCGTCTCATCGAAAGGAGCAGGCTGCTTGCCATTCTTGGCAAGGACCTCATCCCACAAGCCTCGTTTGCTCAAAGGGGCGTGCAAATTGACCCAGAGCCTCCAGAGGAGCTGCACTCTCTCCAGCCACAAAGGCCTGCAGGCGAGTCCATGACAGCCTGCTGCATGGAGGGCTTCTATGGGAGAGTGCCATGCTTCCCTGGTGGGGGCTCTTTCTCACACTGCTTTCCGTGGGGAAACACTGTGTGTGCCAAGTGTCTCCTGGGGGCAGAAAATGTCTCCCCAGTGCCAGAGGAGCAGGGAATCCTCTTTGTACACATAGCAATGTTCTAGGCACACCTCTCATGCTGGGAGATCCCCACTTCCCCAATGGTCCTACTGCCTCAGGAACACACTTTCAGGGAGTGTGGCTCTGACAGGCAGGGCGGCCCGAGTGAGGCATGTGGATTGCAGGCCAAAGCCACTGCACTGAGCATGGCACCTGGAAGTCCTAGCTGAAGGCTCTCTGCAGCAGGCCCAACCTGGAATGAGCCTGCAGCCTGGCCTGCAGTCCCAGGCTTACCCTGGGCACTGCTAGGTCGGGACCCATCCCAGGCTCAGCCAGGCCTCCCTAGGGCCTGTGCTGGCCTAGGCCTCTGCCAGCCAGCAGCACATCGATGGAGCACAGTTTTTTCGAGAAGACACCAGCGTGTGGCTGTGTGTCACTTGCACTGCTCGGAAGCTGCAGGTCCAGAGGCTGTGTGTGCACGTGGCCATTGGGGCCTGAGGACAAAACACTCAGAACCCCACTTTCAAGCAGGACCCCTGCCACCATGTAGCTGCCTGCCACACCCCCTTGCTGCCTGCGCTGTCTTCACTGCTGGCACGCCTCTGTGTGCACAGGCCAGTTGAAGCCAAGGAAACTGGGTGCTTGCTCTCCCCTAGCTAGGAATTCCTCCTACAGCACTCTGGACCAGGGGACACATGCCCCTGGACCAGCAGCCTGCAAGGAAGCTGCAGCTTAGCCATCCAGAAAGGCCTGCAGCACTTGGCAGGAAGCCTTCTGCTAAGGAAAGCTTTCCCAATCCAAAGCCTTGGAGGAGTTCATGCATGCTCGGACAAGCAGCGTTTGTCACCACAGAGCATTGGGTGCCTCAAACCTCCCCTGTGGCTTCCGAGCACCGTCCCACCCACATGCCCTTGGCATCCACTCTGTTGCCAGAAGGAGGTCCTAAGCAGGACTCTCTCACTTCTGGAGCCAGAGTGCCCCCTGCTTGGAACGTTCCTCAGGAACTCATTTGAGCGAGGCTTTTCCTCCCATGCTTGTCAGCCAGCAGATGATGCCATCGTTCCGCTGGAAAACTCTCTGCTTTGCCTTCAGCCATGGATCGCCTAGCTGAACTCTCTCTGCCTCCAGGAGAAACTGCAGTGTGCATGCAGCCTACAGAAAGGAGAGTGCCTTTTCCTGAGCACTGCTATGCTGAGGCCACTCCCTGAAGACCTCCTAGGGCCTTCTCTGCCCTAACACAGTCGTGCCATTCAGCCAACCCAGGGAGCAAAGATCACCCTTGGCAGGACTCAGGGTGTGGCCTGTGTGTGGTTTCTTGGCTGGAGATGGGCAGGTCCTGAAGCTTAGTGCCCACTTGTGAATGGGATCTGATGGGCATAGCCGGCATTCCCTGGTTGTGCAGCAGGCGATCTGGGGCCTCCAAGCTGCATGCAAATCCCCTCCCTGGCTGCCCCTCTTGCTTCTTCTCTGCTGCCAAGCCTCTCTCACCACACATGCGTCTCATCGAAAGGAGCAGGCTGCTTGCCATTCTTGGCAAGGACCTCATCCCACAAGCCTCATTTGCTCAAAGGGGCATGCAAATTGACCCAGAGCCTCCAGAGGAGCTGCACTCTCTCCAGCCACAAAGGCCTGCAGGCGAGTCCATGACAGCCTGCTGCATGGAGGGCTTCTATGGGAGAGGGCCATTCTTCCCTGGTGGGGGCTCTTTCTCACACTGCTTTCCGTGGGGAAACACTGTGTGTGCCAAGTGTCTCCTGGGGGCAGAAAATGTCTCCCCAGTGCCAGAGGAGCAGGGAATCCTCTTTGTACACATAGCAATGTTCTAGGCACACCTCCCATGCTGGGAGATCCCCACTTCCCCAATGGTCCTACTGCCTCAGAAACACACTTTTAGGGAGTGTGGCTCTGACAGGCAGGGCGGCCCGAGTGAGGCATGTGGATTGCAGGCCAAAGCCACTGCACTGAGCATGGCACCTGGAAGTCCTAGCTGAAGGCTCTCTGCAGCAGGCCCAACCTGGAATGAGCCTGCAGCCTGGCCTGCAGTCCCAGGCTTGCCCTGGGCACTGCTAGGTCGGGACCCATCCCAGGCTCAGCCAGGCCTCCCTAGGGCCTGTGCTGGCCTAGGCCTCTGCCAGCCAGCAGCACATCGATGGAGCACAGTTTTTTCGAGAAGACACCAGCGTGTGGCTGTGTGTCACTTGCACTGCTCGGAAGCTGCAGGTCCAGAGGCTGTGTGTGCACCTGGCCATTGGGGCCTGAGGACAAAACACTCAGAACCCCACTTTCAAGCAGGAACCCTGCCACCATGTAGCTGCCTGCCACACCCCCTTGCTGCCTGCGCTGTCTTCACTGCTGGCACGCCTCTGTGTGCACAGGCCAGTTGAAGCCAAGGAAACTGGGTGCTTGCTCTCCCCTAGCTAGGAATTCCTCCTACAGCACTCTGGACCAGGGGACACGTGCCCCTGGACCAGCAGCCTGCAAGGAAACTGCAGCTTAGCCATCCAGAAAGGCCTGCAGCACTTGGCAGGAAGCCTTCTGCTAAGGAAAGCTTTCCCAATCCAAAGCCTTGGAGGAGTTCATGCATGCTCGGACAAGCAGCGTTTGTCACCACAGAGCATTGGGTGCCTCAAACCTCCCCTGTGGCTTCCGAGCACCGTCCCACCCACATGCCCTTGGCATCCACTCTGTTGCCAGAAGGAGGTCCTAAGCAGGACTCTCTCACTTCTGGAGCCAGAGTGCCCCCTGCTTGGAACGTTCCTCAGGAACTCATTTGAGCGAGGCTTCTCCTCCCATGCTTGTCAGCCAGCAGATGATGCCATCGTTCCGCTGGAAAACTCTCTGCTTTGCCTTCAGCCATGGATCGCCTAGCTGAACTCTCTCTGCCTCCAGGAGAAACTGCAGTGTGCATGCAGCCTACAGAAAGGAGAGTGCCTTTTCCTGAGCACTGCTATGCTGAGGCCACTCCCTGAAGACCTCCTAGGGCCTTCTCTGCCCTAACACAGTCGTGCCATTCAGCCAACCCAGGGAGCAAAGATCACCCTTGGCAGGACTCAGGGTGTGGCCTGTGTGTGGTTTCTTGGCTGGAGATGGGCAGGTCCTGAAGCTTAGTGCCCACTTGTGAATGGGATCTGATGGGCATAGCCGGCATTCCCTGGTTGTGCAGCAGGCGATCTGGGGCCTCCAAGCTGCATGCAAATCCCCTCCCTGGCTGCCCCTCTTGCTTCTTCTCTGCTGCCAAGCCTCTCTCACCACACATGCGTCTCATCGAAAGGAGCAGGCTGCTTGCCATTCTTGGCAAGGACCTCATCCCACAAGCCTCGTTTCCTCAAAGGGGCGTGCAAATTGACCCAGAGCCTCCAGAGGAGCTGCACTCTCTCCAGCCACAAAGGCCTGCAGGCGAGTCCATGACAGCCTGCTGCATGGAGGGCTTCTATGGGAGAGTGCCATTCTTCCCTGGTGGGGGCTCTTTCTCACACTGCTTTCCGTGGGGAAACACTGTGTGCCAAGTGTCTCCTGGGGGCAGAAAATGTCTCCCCAGTGCCAGAGGAGCAGGGAATCCTCTTTGTACACAGAGCAATGTTCTAGGCACACCTCCCATGCTGGGAGATCCCCACTTCCCCAATGGTCCTACTGCCTCAGAAACACACTTTTAGGGAGTGTGGCTCTGACAGGCAGGGCGGCCCGAGTGAGGCATGTGGATTGCAGGCCAAAGCCACTGCACTGAGCATGGCACCTGGAAGTCCTAGCTGAAGGCTCTCTGCAGCAGGCCCAACCTGGAATGAGCCTGCAGCCTGGCCTGCAGTCCCAGGCTTGCCCTGGGCACTGCTAGGTCGGGACCCATCCCAGGCTCAGCCAGGCCTCCCTAGGGCCTGTGCTGGCCTAGGCCTCTGCCAGCCAACAGCACATCGATGGAGCACAGTTTTTTCGAGAAGACCCCAGCGTGTGGCTGTGTATCACTTGCACTGCTCGGAAGCTGCAGGTCCAGAGGCTGTGTGTGCACGTGGCCATTGGGGCCTGAGGACAAAACACTCAGAACCCCACTTTCAAGCAGGACCCCTGCCACCATGTAGCTGCCTGCCACACCCCCTTGCTGCCTGCGCTGTCTTCACTGCTGGCACGCCACTGTGTGCACAGGCCAGTTGAAACCAAGGAAACCGGGTGCTTGCTCTCCCCTAGCTAGGAATTCCTCCTACAGCACTCTGGACCAGGGGACACGTGCCCCTGGACCAGCAGCCTGCAAGGAAGCTGCAGCTTAGCCATCCAGAAAGGCCTGCAGCACTTGGCAGGAAGCCTTCTGCTAAGGAAAGCTTTCCCAATCCAAAGCCTTGGAGGAGTTCATGCATGCTCGGACAAGCAGCGTTTGTCACCACAGAGCATTGGGTGCCTCAAACCTCCCCTGTGGCTTCCGAGCACCGTCCCACCCACATGCCCTTGGCATCCACTCTGTTGCCAGAAGGAGGTCCTAAGCAGGACTCTCTCACTTCTGGAGCCAGAGTGCCCCCTGCTTGGAACGTTCCTCAGGAACTCATTTGAGCGAGGCTTCTCCTCCCATGCTTCTCAGCCAGCAGATGATGCCATCGTTCCGCTGGAAAACTCTCTGCTTTGCCTTCAGCCATGGATCGCCTAGCTGAACTCTCTCTGCCTCCAGGAGAAACTGCAGTGTGCATGCAGCCTACAGAAAGGAGAGTGCCTTTTCCTGAGCACTGCTATGCTGAGGCCACTCCCTGAAGACCTCCAAGGGCCTTTTCTGCCCTAACACACTCGTGCCATTCAGCCAACCCAGGGAGCAAAGATCACCCTTGGCAGGACTCAGGGTGTGGCCTGTGTGTGGTTTCTTGGCTGGAGATGGGCAGGTCCTGAAGCTTAGTGCCCACTTGTGAATGGGATCTGATGGGCATAGCCGGCATTCCCTGGTTGTGCAGCAGGCGATCTGGGGCCTCCAAGCTGCATGCAAATCCCCTCCCTGGCTGCCCCTCTTGCTTCTTCTCTGCTGCCAAGCCTCTCTCACCACACATGCGTCTCATCGAAAGGAGCAGGCTGCTTGCCATTCTTGGCAAGGACCTCATCCCACAAGCCTCGTTTGCTCAAAGGGGCGTGCAAATTGACCCAGAGCCTGCAGAGGAGCTGCACTCTCTCCAGCCACAAAGGCCTGCAGGCGAGTCCATGACAGCCTGCTGCATGGAGGGCTTCTATGGGAGAGTGCCATTCTTCCCTGGTGGGGGCTCTTTCTCACACTGCTTTCCGTGGGGAAACACTGTGTGTGCCAAGTGTCTCCTGGGGGCAGAAAATGTCTCCCCAGTGCCAGAGGAGCAGGGAATCCTCTTTGTACACAGAGCAATGTTCTAGGCACACCTCCCATGCTGGGAGATCCCCACTTCCCCAACGGTCCTACTGCCTCAGGAACACAGTTTCAGGGAGTGTGGCTCTGACAGGCAGGGCGGCCCGAATGAGGCATGTGGATTGCAGGCCAAAGCCACTGCACTGAGCATGGCACCTGGAAGTCCTAGCTGAAGGCTCTCTGCAGCAGGCCCAACCTGGAATGAGCCTGCAGCCTGGCCTGCAGTCCCAGGCTTACCCTGGGCACTGCTAGGTCGGGACCCATCCCAGGCTCAGCCAGGCCTCCCTAGGGCCTGTGCTGGCCTAGGCCTCTGCCAGCCAGCAGCACATCGATGGAGCACAGTTTTTTCGAGAAGTCACCAGCGTGTGGCTGTGTGTCACTTGCACTGCTCGGAAGCTGCAGGTCCAGAGGCTGTGTGTGCACGTGGCCATTGGGGCCTGAGGACAAAACACTCAGAACCCCACTTTCAAGCAGGACCCCTGCCACCATGTAGCTGCCTGCCACACCCCCTTGCTGCCTGCGCTGTCTTCACTGCTGGCACGCCTCTGTGTGCACAGGCCAGTTGAAGCCAAGGAAACTGGGTGCTTGCTCTCCCCTAGCTAGGAATTCCTCCTACAGCACTCTGGACCAGGGGACACGTGCCCCTGGACCAGCAGCCTGCAAGGAAGCTGCAGCTTAGCCATCCAGAAAGGCCTGCAGCACTTGGCAGGAAGCCTTCTGCTAAGGAAAGCTTTCCCAATCCAAAGCCTTGGAGGAGTTCATGCATGCTCGGACAAGCAGCGTTTGTCACCACAGAGCATTGGGTGCCTCAAACCTCCCCTGTGGCTTCCGAGCACCGTCCCACCCACATGCCCTTGGCATCCACTCTGTTGCCAGAAGGAGGTCCTAAGCAGGACTCTCTCACTTCTGGAGCCAGAGTGCCCCCTGCTTGGAACGTTCCTCAGGAACTCATTTGAGCGAGGCTTCTCCTCCCATGCTTGTCAGCCAGCAGATGATGCCATCGTTCCGCTGGAAAACTCTCTGCTTTGCCTTCAGCCATGGATCGCCTAGCTGAACTCTCTCTGCCTCCAGGAGAAACTGCAGTGTGCATGCAGCCTACAGAAAGGAGAGTGCCTTTTCCTGAGCACTGCTATGCTGAGGCCACTCCCTGAAGACCTCCTAGGGCCTTCTCTGCCCTAACACAGTCGTGCCATTCAGCCAACCCAGGGAGCAAAGATCACCCTTGGCAGGACTCAGGGTGTGGCCTGTGTGTGGTTTCTTGGCTGGAGATGGGCAGGTCCTGAAGCTAGTGCCCACTTGTGAATGGGATCTGATGGGCATAGCCGGCATTCCCTGGTTGTGCAGCAGGCGATCTGGGGCCTCCAAGCTGCATGCAAATCCCCTCCCTGGCTGCCCCTCTTGCTTCTTCTCTGCTGCCAAGCCTCTCTCACCACACATGCGTCTCATCGAAAGGAGCAGGCTGCTTGCCATTCTTGGCAAGGACCTCATCCCACAAGCCTCGTTTGCTCAAAGGGGCATGCAAATTGACCCAGAGCCTCAAGAGGAGCTGCACTCTCTCCAGCCACAAAGGCCTGCAGGCGAGTCCATGACAGCCTGCTGCATGGAGGGCTTCTATGGGAGAGTGCCATTCTTCCCTGGTGGGGGCTCTTTCTCACACTGCTTTCCGTGGGGAAACACTGTGTGTGCCAAGTGTCTCCTGGGGGCAGAAAATGTCTCCCCAGTGCCAGAGGAGCAGGGAATCCTCTTTGTACACAGAGCAATGTTCTAGGCACACCTCCCATGCTGGGAGATCCCCACGTCCCCAATGGTCCTACTGCCTCAGAAACACACTTTTAGGAAGTGTGGCTCTGACAGGCAGGGCGGCCCGAGTGAGGCATGTGGATTGCAGGCCAAAGCCACTGCACTGAGCATGGCACCTGGAAGTCCTAGCTGAAGGCTCTCTGCAGCAGGCCCAACCTGGAATGAGCCTGCAGCCTGGCCTGCAGTCCCAGGCTTGCCCTGGGCACTGCTAGGTCGGGACCCATCCCAGGCTCAGCCAGGCCTCCCTAGGGCCTGTGCTGGCCTAGGCCTCTGCCAGCCAGCAGCACATCGATGGAGCACAGTTTTTTCGAGAAGACACCAGCGTGTGGCTGTGTGTCACTTGCACTGCTCGGAAGCTGCAGGTCCAGAGGCTGTGTGTGCACGTGGCCTTTGGGGCCTGAGGACAAAACACTCAGAACCCCACTTTCAAGCAGGACCCCTGCCACCATGTAGCTGCCTGCCACACCCCCTTGCTGCCTGCGCTGTCTTCACTGCTGGCAGGCCTCTGTGTGCACAGGCCAGTCGAAGCCAAGGAAACCGGGTGCTTGCTCTCCCCTAGCTAGGAATAGCTCCTACAGCACTCTGGACCAGGGGACACGTGCCCCTGGACCAGCAGCCTGCAAGGAAGCTGCAGCTTAGCCATCCAGAAAGGCCTGCAGCACTTGGCAGGAAGCCTTCTGCTAAGGAAAGCTTTCCCACTCCAAAGCCTTGGAGGAGTTCATGCATGCTCGGACAAGCAGCGTTTGTCACCACAGAGCATTGGGTGCCTCAAACCTCCCCTGTGGCTTCCGAGCACCGTCCCACCCACATGCCCTTGGCATCCACTCTGTTGCCAGAAGGAGGTCCTAAGCAGGACTCTCTCACTTCTGGAGCCAGAGTGCCCCCTGCTTGGAACGTTCCTCAGGAACTCATTTGAGCGAGGCTTCTCCTCCCATGCTTGTCAGCCAGCAGATGATGCCATCGTTCCGCTGGAAAACTCTCTGCTTTGCCTTCAGCCATGGATCGCCTAGCTGAACTCTCTCTGCCTCCAGGAGAAACTGCAGTGTGCATGCAGCCTACAGAAAGGAGAGTGCCTTTTCCTGAGCACTGCTATGCTGAGGCCACTCCCTGAAGACCTCCTAGGGCCTTCTCTGCCCTAACACACTCGTGCCATTCAGCCAACCCAGGGAGCAAAGATCACCCTTGGCAGGACTCAGGGTGTGGCCTGTGTGTGGTTTCTTGGCTGGAGATGGGCAGGTCCTGAAGCTTAGTGCCCACTTGTGAATGGGATCTGATGGGCATAGCCGGCATTCCCTGGTTGTGCAGCAGGCGATCTGGGGCCTCCAAGCTGCATGCAAATCCCCTCCCTGGCTGCCCCTCTTGCTTCTTCTCTGCTGCCAAGCCTCTCTCACCACACATGCGTCTCATCGAAAGGAGCAGGCTGCTTGCCATTCTTGGCAAGGACCTCATCCCACAAGCCTCGTTTGCTCAAAGGGGCATGCAAATTGACCCAGAGCCTCCAGAGGAGCTGCACTCTCTCCAGCCACAAAGGCCTGCAGGCGAGTCCATGACAGCCTGCTGCATGGAGGGCTTCTATGGGAGAGTGCCATTCTTCCCTGGTGGGGGCTCTTTCTCACACTGCTTTCCGTGGGGAAACACTGTGTGTGCCAAGTGTCTCCTGGGGGCAGAAAATGTCTCCCCAGTGCCAGAGGAGCAGGGAATCCTCTTTGTACACAGAGCAATGTTCTAGGCACACCTCTCATGCTGGGAGATCCCCACTTCCCCAATGGTCCTACTGCCTCAGGAACACACTTTTAGGGAGTGTGGCTCTGACAGGCAGGGCGGCCCGAGTGAGGCATGTGGATTGCAGGCCAAAGCCACTGCACTGAGCATGGCACCTGGAAGTCCTAGCTGAAGGCTCTCTGCAGCAGGCCCAACCTGGAATGAGCCTGCAGCCTGGCCTGCAGTCCCAGGCTTGCCCTGGGCACTGCTAGGTCGGGACCCATCCCAGGCTCAGCCAGGCCTCCCTAGGGCCTGTGCTGGCCTAGGCCTCTGCCAGCCAGCAGCACCTCGATGGAGCACAGTTTTTTCGAGAAGACACCAGCGTGTGGCTGTGTGTCACTTGCACTGCTCGGAAGCTGCAGGTCCAGAGGCTGTGTGTGCACGTGGCCATTGGGGCCTGAGGACAAAACACTCAGAACCCCACTTTCAAGCAGGACCCCTGCCACCATGTAGCTGCCTGCCACACCCCCTTGCTGCCTGCGCTGTCTTCACTGCTGGCACGCCTCTGTGTGCACAGGCCAGTTGAAGCCAAGGAAACCGGGTGCTTGCTCTCCCCTAGCTAGGAATTCCTCCTACAGCACTCTGGACCAGGGGACACGTGCCCCTGGACCAGCAGCCTGCAAGGAAGCTGCAGCTTAGCCATCCAGAAAGGCCTGCAGCACTTGGCAGGAAGCCTTCTGCTAAGGAAAGCTTTCCCACTCCAAAGCCTTGGAGGAGTTCATGCATGCTCGGACAAGCAGCGTTTGTCACCACAGAGCATTGGGTGCCTCAAACCTCCCCTGTGGCTTCCGAGCACCGTCCCACCCACATGCCCTTGGCATCCACTCTGTTGCCAGAAGGAGGTCCTAAGCAGGACTCTCTCACTTCTGGAGCCAGAGTGCCCCCTGCTTGGAACGTTCCTCAGGAACTCATTTGAGCGAGGCTTCTCCTCCCATGCTTGTCAGCCAGCAGATGATGCCATCGTTCCGCTGGAAAACTCTCTGCTTTGCCTTCAGCCATGGATCGCCTAGCTGAACTCTCTCTGCCTCCAGGAGAAACTGCAGTGTGCATGCAGCCTACAGAAAGGAGAGTGCCTTTTCCTGAGCACTGCTATGCTGAGGCCACTCCCTGAAGACCTCCTAGGGCCTTCTCTCCCCTAACACACTCGTGCCATTCAGCCAACCCAGGGAGCAAAGATCACCCTTGGCAGGACTCAGGGTGTGGCCTGTGTGTGGTTTCTTGGCTGGAGATGGGCAGGTCCTGAAGCTTAGTGCCCACTTGTGAATGGGATCTGATGGGCATAGCCGGCATTCCCTGGTTGTGCAGCAGGCGATCTGGGGCCTCCAAGCTGCATGCAAATCCCCTCCCTGGCTGCCCCTCTTGCTTCTTCTCTGCTGCCAAGCCTCTCTCACCACACATGCGTCTCATCGAAAGGAGCAGGCTGCTTGCCATTCTTGGCAAGGACCTCATCCCACAAGCCTCGTTTGCTCAAAGGGGCGTGCAAATTGACCCAGAGCCTGCAGAGGAGCTGCACTCTCTCCAGCCACAAAGGCCTGCAGGCGAGTCCATGACAGCCTGCTGCATGGAGGGCTTCTATGGGAGAGTGCCATTCTTCCCTGGTGGGGGCTCTTTCTCACACTGCTTTCCGTGGGGAAACACTGTGTGTGCCAAGTGTCTCCTGGGGGCAGAAAATGTCTCCCCAGTGCCAGAGGAGCAGGGAATCCTCTTTGTACACATAGCAATGTTCTAGGCACACCTCCCATGCTGGGAGATCCCCACTTCCCCAATGGTCCTACTGCCTCAGGAACACACTTTCAGGGAGTGTGGCTCTGACAGGCAGGGCGGCCCGAGTGAGGCATGTGGATTGCAGGCCAAAGCCACTGCACTGAGCATGGCACCTGGAAGTCCTAGCTGAAGGCTCTCTGCAGCAGGCCCAACCTGGAATGAGCCTGCAGCCTGGCCTGCAGTCCCAGGCTTGCCCTGGGCACTGCTAGGTCGGGACCCATCCCAGGCTCAGCCAGGCCTCCCTAGGGCCTCTGCTGGCCTAGGCCTCTGCCAGCCAGCAGCACATCGATGGAGCACAGTTTTCTCGAGAAGACCCCAGCGTGTGGCTGTGTGTCACTTGCACTGCTCGGAAGCTGCAGGTCCAGAGGCTGTGTGTGCACGTGGCCATTGAGGCCTGAGGACAAAACACTCAGAACCCCGCTTTCAAGCAGGACCCCTGCCACCATGTAGCTGCCTGCCACACCCCCTTGCTGCCTGCGCTGTCTTCACTGCTGGCACGCCTCTGTGTGCACAGGCCAGTTGAAGCCAAGGAAACTGGGTGCTTGCTCTCCCCTAGCTAGGAATTCCTCCTACAGCACTCTGGACCAGGGGACACGTGCCCCTGGACCAGCAGCCTGCAAGGAAGCTGCAGCTTAGCCATCCAGAAAGGCCTGCAGCACTTGGCAGGAAGCCTTCTGCTAAGGAAAGCTTTCCCAATCCAAAGCCTTGGAGGAGTTCATGCATGCTCGGACAAGCAGCGTTTGTCACCACAGAGCATTGGGTGCCTCAAACCTCCCCTGTGGCTTCCGAGCACCGTCCCACCCACATGCCCTTGGCATCCACTCTGTTGCCAGAAGGAGGTCCTAAGCAGGACTCTCTCACTTCTGGAGCCAGAGTGCCCCCTGCTTGGAACGTTCCTCAGGAACTCATTTGAGCGAGGCTTCTCCTCCCATGCTTGTCAGCCAGCAGATGATGCCATCGTTCCGCTGGAAAACTCTCTGCTTTGCCTTCAGCCATGGATCGCCTAGCTGAACTCTCTCTGCCTCCAGGAGAAACTGCAGTGTGCATGCAGCCTACAGAAAGGAGAGTGCCTTTTCCTGAGCACTGCTATGCTGAGGCCACTCCCTGAAGACCTCCTAGGGCCTTCTCTGCCCTAACACAGTCGTGCCATTCAGCCAACCCAGGGAGCAAAGATCACCCTTGGCAGGACTCAGGGTGTGGCCTGTGTGTGGTTTCTTGGCTGGAGATGGGCAGGTCCTGAAGCTTAGTGCCCACTTGTGAATGGGATCTGATGGGCATAGCCGGCATTCCCTGGTTGTGCAGCAGGCGATCTGGGGCCTCCAAGCTGCATGCAAATCCCCTCCCTGGCTGCCCCTCTTGCTTCTTCTCTGCTGCCAAGCCTCTCTCACCACACATGCGTCTCATCGAAAGGAGCAGGCTGCTTGCCATTCTTGGCAAGGACCTCATCCCACAAGCCTCGTTTGCTCAAAGGGGCGTGCAAATTGACCCAGAGCCTCCAGAGGAGCTGCACTCTCTCCAGCCACAAAGGCCTGCAGGCGAGTCCATGACAGCCTGCTGCATGGAGGGCTTCTATGGGAGAGTGCCATTCTTCCCTGGTGGGGGCTCTTTCTCACACTGCTTTCCGTGGGGAAACACTGTGTGTGCCAAGTGTCTCCTGGGGGCAGAAAATGTCTCCCCAGTGCCAGAGGAGCAGGGAATCCTCTTTGTACACAGAGCAATGTTCTAGGCACACCTCTCATGCTGGGAGATCCCCACTTCCCCAATGGTCCTACTGCCTCAGGAACACACTTTTAGGGAGTGTGGCTCTGACAGGCAGGGTGGCCCGAGTGAGGCATGTGGATTGCAGGCCAAAGCCACTGCACTGAGCATGGCACCTGGAAGTCCTAGCTGAAGGCTCTCTGCAGCAGGCCCAACCTGGAATGAGCCTGCAGCCTGGCCTGCAGTCCCAGGCTTGCCCTGGGCACTGCTAGGTCGGGACCCATCCCAGGCTCAGCCAGGCCTCCCTAGGGCCTGTGCTGGCCTAGGCCTCTGCCAGCCAGCAGCACATCGATGGAGCACAGTTTTTTCGAGAAGACACCAGCGTGTGGCTGTGTGTCACTTGCACTGCTCGGAAGCTGCAGGTCCAGAGGCTGTGTGTGCACCTGGCCATTGGGGCCTGAGGACAAAACACTCAGAACCCCACTTTCAAGCAGGACCCCTGCCACCATGTAGCTGCCTGCCACACCCCCTTGCTGCCTGCGCTGTCTTCACTGCTGGCACGCCTCTGTGTGCACAGGCCAGTTGAAGCCAAGGAAACTGGGTGCTTGCTCTCCCCTAGCTAGGAATTCCTCCTACAGCACTCTGGACCAGGGGACACGTGCCCCTGGACCAGCAGCCTGCAAGGAAGCTGCAGCTTAGCCATCCAGAAAGGCCTGCAGCACTTGGCAGGAAGCCTTCTGCTAAGGAAAGCTTTCCCAATCCAAAGCCTTGGAGGAGTTCATGCATGCTCGGACAAGCAGCGTTTGTCACCACAGAGCATTGGGTGCCTCAAACCTCCCCTGTGGCTTCCGAGCACCGTCCCACCCACATGCCCTTGGCATCCACTCTGTTGCCAGAAGGAGGTCCTAAGCAGGACTCTCTCACTTCTGGAGCCAGAGTGCCCCCTGCTTGGAACGTTCCTCAGGAACTCATTTGAGCGAGGCTTCTCCTCCCATGCTTGTCAGCCAGCAGATGATGCCATCGTTCCGCTGGAAAACTCTCTGCTTTGCCTTCAGCCATGGATCGCCTAGCTGAACTCTCTCTGCCTCCAGGAGAAACTGCAGTGTGCATGCAGCCTACAGAAAGGAGAGTGCCTTTTCCTGAGCACTGCTATGCTGAGGCCACTCCCTGAAGACCTCCTAGGGCCTTCTCTGCCCTAACACAGTCGTGCCATTCAGCCAACCCAGGGAGCAAAGATCACCCTTGGCAGGACTCAGGGTGTGGCCTGTGTGTGGTTTCTTGGCTGGAGATGGGCAGGTCCTGAAGCTTAGTGCCCACTTGTGAATGGGATCTGATGGGCATAGCCGGCATTCCCTGGTTGTGCAGCAGGCGATCTGGGGCCTCCAAGCTGCATGCAAATCCCCTCCCTGGCTGCCCCTCTTGCTTCTTCTCTGCTGCCAAGCCTCTCTCACCACACATGCGTCTCATCGAAAGGAGCAGGCTGCTTGCCATTCTTGGCAAGGACCTCATCCCACAAGCCTCGTTTCCTCAAAGGGGCATGCAAAATGACCCAGAGCCTCCAGAGGAGCTGCACTCTCTCCAGCCACAAAGGCCTGCAGGCGAGTCCATGACAGCCTGCTGCATGGAGGGCTTCTATGGGAGAGTGCCATTCTTCCCTGGTGGGGGCTCTTTCTCACACTGCTTTCCGTGGGGAAACACTGTGTGTGCCAAGTGTCTCCTGGGGGCAGAAAATGTCTCCCCAGTGCCAGAGGAGCAGGGAATCCTCTTTGTACACAGAGCAATGTTCTAGGCACACCTCCCATGCTGGGAGATCCCCACTTCCCCAATGGTCCTACTGCCTCAGAAACACACTTTTAGGGAGTGTGGCTCTGACAGGCAGGGCGGCCCGAGTGAGGCATGTGGATTGCAGGCCAAAGCCACTGCACTGAGCATGGCACCTGGAAGTCCTAGCTGAAGGCTCTCTGCAGCAGGCCCAACCTGGAATGAGCCTGCAGCCTGGCCTGCAGTCCCAGGCTTGCCCTGGGCACTGCTAGGTCGGGACCCATCCCAGGCTCAGCCAGGCCTCCCTAGGGCCTGTGCTGGCCTAGGCCTCTGCCAGCCAACAGCACATCGATGGAGCACAGTTTTTTCGAGAAGACCCCAGCGTGTGGCTGTGTGTCACTTGCACTGCTCGGAAGCTGCAGGTCCAGAGGCTGTGTGTGCACGTGGCCATTGGGGCCTGAGGACAAAACACTCAGAACCCCACTTTCAAGCAGGACCCCTGCCACCATGTAGCTGCCTGCCACACCCCCTTGCTGCCTGCGCTGTCTTCACTGCTGGCACGCCACTGTGTGCACAGGCCAGTTGAAACAAAGGAAACCGGGTGCTTGCTCTCCCCTAGCTAGGAATTCCTCCTACAGCACTCTGGACCAGGGGACACGTGCCCCTGGACCAGCAGCCTGCAAGGAAGCTGCAGCTTAGCCATCCAGAAAGGCCTGCAGCACTTGGCAGGAAGCCTTCTGCTAAGGAAAGCTTTCCCAATCCAAAGCCTTGGAGGAGTTCATGCATGCTCGGACAAGCAGCGTTTGTCACCACAGAGCATTGGGTGCCTCAAACCTCCCCTGTGGCTTCCGAGCACAGTCCCACCCACATGCCCTTGGCATCCACTCTGTTGCCAGAAGGAGGTCCTAAGCAGGACTCTCTCACTTCTGGAGCCAGAGTGCCCCCTGCTTGGAACGTTCCTCAGGAACTCATTTGAGCGAGGCTTCTCCTCCCATGCTTGTCAGCCAGCAGATGATGCCATCGTTCCGCTGGAAAACTCTCTGCTTTGCCTTCAGCCATGGATCGCCTAGCTGAACTCTCTCTGCCTCCAGGAGAAACTGCAGCGTGCATGCAGCCTACAGAAAGGAGAGTGCCTTTTCCTGAGCACTGCTATGCTGAGGCCACTCCCTGAAGACCTCCTAGGGCCTTCTCTCCTCTAACACACTCGTGCCATTCAGCCAACCCAGGGAGCAAAGATCACCCTTGGCAGGACTCAGGGTGTGGCCTGTGTGTGGTTTCTTGGCTGGAGATGGGCAGGTCCTGAAGCTTAGTGCCCACTTGTGAATGGGATCTGATGGGCATAGCCGGCATTCCCTGGTTGTGCAGCAGGCGATCTGGGGCCTCCAAGCTGCATGCAAATCCCCTCCCTGGCTGCCCCTCTTGCTTCTTCTCTGCTGCCAAGCCTCTCTCACCACACATGCGTCTCATCGAAAGGAGCAGGCTGCTTGCCATTCTTGGCAAGGACCTCATCCCACAAGCCTCGTTTGCTCAAAGGGGCGTGCAAATTGACCCAGAGCCTCCAGAGGAGCTGCACTCTCTCCAGCCACAAAGGCCTGCAGGCGAGTCCATGACAGCCTGCTGCATGGAGGGCTTCTATGGGAGAGTGCCATTCTTCCCTGGTGGGGGCTCTTTCTCACACTGCTTTCCGTGGGGAAACACTGTGTGTGCCAAGTGTCTCCTGGGGGCAGAAAATGTCTCCCCAGTGCCAGAGGAGCAGGGAATCCTCTTTGTACACAGAGCAATGTTCTAGGCACACCTCCCATGCTGGGAGATCCCCACTTCCCCAATGGTCCTACTGCCTCAGAAACACACTTTTAGGGAGTGTGGCTCTGACAGGCAGGGCGGCCCGAGTGAGGCATGTGGATTGCAGGCCAAAGCCACTGCACTGAGCATGGCACCTGGAAGTCCTAGCTGAAGGCTCTTCAGCAGGCCCAACCTGGAATGAGCCTGCAGCCTGGCCTGCAGTCCCAGGTTTACCCTGGGCACTGCTAGGTCGGGACCCATCCCAGGCTCAGCCAGGCCTCCCTAGGGCCTGTGCTGGCCTAGGCCTCTGCCAGCCAGCAGCACATCGATGGAGCACAGTTTTTTCGAGAAGACACCAGCATGTGGCTGTGTGTCACTTGCACTGCTCGGAAGCTGCAGGTCCAGAGGCTGTGTGTGCACGTGGCCATTGGGGCCTGAGGACAAAACACTCAGAACCCCACTTTCAAGCAGGACCCCTGCCACCATGTAGCTGCCTGCCACACCCCCTTGCTGCCTGCGCTGTCTTCACTGCTGGCACGCCACTGTGTGCACAGGCCAGTTGAAACAAAGGAAACCGGGTGCTTGCTCTCCCCTAGCTAGGAATTCCTCCTACAGCACTCTGGACCAGGGGACACGTGCCCCTGGACCAGCAGCCTGCAAGGAAGCTGCAGCTTAGCCATCCAGAAAGGCCTGCAGCACTTGGCAGGAAGCCTTCTGCTAAGGAAAGCTTTCCCAATCCAAAGCCTTGGAGGAGTTCATGCATGCTCGGACAAGCAGCATTTGTCACCACAGAGCATTGGGTGCCTCAAACCTCCCCTGTGGCTTCCGAGCACCGTCCCACCCACATGCCCTTGGCATCCACTCTGTTGCCAGAAGGAGGTCCTAAGCAGGACTCTCTCACTTCTGGAGCCAGAGTGCCCCCTGCTTGGAACGTTCCTCAGGAACTCATTTGAGCGAGGCTTCTCCTCCCATGCTTGTCAGCCAGCAGATGATGCCATCGTTCCGCTGGAAAACTCTCTGCTTTGCCTTCAGCCATGGATCGCCTAGCTGAACTCTCTCTGCCTCCAGGAGAAACTGCAGTGTGCATGCAGCCTACAGAAAGGAGAGTGCCTTTTCCTGAGCACTGCTATGCTGAGGCCACTCCCTGAAGACCTCCTAGGGCCTTCTCTGCCCTAACACAGTCATGCCATTCAGCCAACCCAGGGAGCAAAGATCACCCTTGGCAGGACTCAGGGTGTGGCCTGTGTGTGGTTTCTTGGCTGGAGATGGGCAGGTCCTGAAGCTTAGTGCCCATTTGTGAATGGGATCTGATGGGCATAGCTGGCATTCCCTGGTTGTGCAGCAGGCGATCTGGGGCCTCCAAGCTGCATGCAAATCCCCTCCCTGGCTGCCCCTCTTGCTTCTTCTCTGCTGCCAAGCCTCTCTCACCACACATGCGTCTCATCGAAAGGAGCAGGCTGCTTGCCATTCTTGGCAAGGACCTCATCCCACAAGCCTCGTTTGCTCAAAGGGGCATGCAAATTGACCCAGAGCCTCCAGAGGAGCTGCACTCTCTCCAGCCACAAAGGCCTGCAGGCGAGTCCATGACAGCCTGCTGCATGGAGGGCTTCTATGGGAGAGTGCCATTCTTCCCTGGTGGGGGCTCTTTCTCACACTGCTTTCCGTGGGGAAACACTGTGTGTGCCAAGTGTCTCCTGGGGGCAGAAAATGTCTCCCCAGTGCCAGAGGAGCAGGGAATCCTCTTTGTACACAGAGCAATGTTCTAGGCACACCTCTCATGCTGGGAGATCCCCACTTCCCCAATGGTCCTACTGCCTCAGGAACACACTTTTAGGGAGTGTGGCTCTGACAGGCAGGGCGGCCCGAGTGAGGCATGTGGATTGCAGGCCAAAGCCACTGCACTGAGCATGGCACCTGGAAGTCCTAGCTGAAGGCTCTCTGCAGCAGGCCCAACCTGGAATGAGCCTGCAGCCTGGCCTGCAGTCCCAGGCTTGCCCTGGGCACTGCTAGGTCGGGACCCATCCCAGGCTCAGCCAGGCCTCCCTAGGGCCTGTGCTGGCCTAGGCCTCTGCCAGCCAGCAGCACCTCGATGGAGCACAGTTTTTTCGAGAAGACACCAGCGTGTGGCTGTGTGTCACTTGCACTGCTCGGAAGCTGCAGGTCCAGAGGCTGTGTGTGCACGTGGCCTTTGGGGCCTGAGGACAAAACACTCAGAACCCCACTTTCAAGCAGGACCCCTGCCACCATGTAGCTGCCTGCCACACCCCCTTGCTGCCTGCGCTGTCTTCACTGCTGGCAGGCCTCTGTGTGCACAGGCCAGTCGAAGCCAAGGAAACCGGGTGCTTGCTCTCCCCTAGCTAGGAATTCCTCCTACAGCACTCTGGACCAGGGGACACGTGCCCCTGGACCAGCAGCCTGCAAGGAAGCTGCAGCTTAGCCATCCAGAAAGGCCTGCAGCACTTGGCAGGAAGCCTTCTGCTAAGGAAAGCTTTCCCAATCCAAAGCCTTGGAGGAGTTCATGCATGCTCGGACAAGCAGCGTTTGTCACCACAGAGCATTGGGTGCCTCAAACCTCCCCTGTGGCTTCCGAGCACCGTCCCACCCACATGCCCTTGGCATCCACTCTGTTGCCAGAAGGAGGTCCTAAGCAGGACTCTCTCACTTCTGGAGCCAGAGTGCCCCCTGCTTGGAACGTTCCTCAGGAACTCATTTGAGCGAGGCTTCTCCTCCCATGCTTGTCAGCCAGCAGATGATGCCATCGTTCCGCTGGAAAACTCTCTGCTTTGCCTTCAGCCATGGATCGCCTAGCTGAACTCTCTCTGCCTCCAGGAGAAACTGCAGTGTGCATGCAGCCTACAGAAAGGAGAGTGCCTTTTCCTGAGCACTGCTATGCTGAGGCCACTCCCTGAAGACCTCCTAGGGCCTTCTCTGCCCTAACACAGTCGTGCCATTCAGCCAACCCAGGGAGCAAAGATCACCCTTGGCAGGACTCAGGGTGTGGCCTGTGTGTGGTTTCTTGGCTGGAGATGGGCAGGTCCTGAAGCTTAGTGCCCACTTGTGAATGGGATCTGATGGGCATAGCCGGCATTCCCTGGTTGTGCAGCAGGCGATCTGGGGCCTCCAAGCTGCATGCAAATCCCCTCCCTGGCTGCCCCTCTTGCTTCTTCTCTGCTGCCAAGCCTCTCTCACCACACATGCGTCTCATCGAAAGGAGCAGGCTGCTTGCCATTCTTGGCAAGGACCTCATCCCACAAGCCTCGTTTGCTCAAAGGGGCATGCAAATTGACCCAGAGCCTCCAGAGGAGCTGCACTCTCTCCAGCCACAAAGGCCTGCAGGCGAGTCCATGACAGCCTGCTGCATGGAGGGCTTCTATGGGAGAGTGCCATTCTTCCCTGGTGGGGGCTCTTTCTCACACTGCTTTCCGTGGGGAAACACTGTGTGTGCCAAGTGTCTCCTGGGGGCAGAAAATGTCTCCCCAGTGCCAGAGGAGCAGGGAATCCTCTTTGTACACATAGCAATGTTCTAGGCACACCTCTCATGCTGGGAAATCCCCACTTCCCCAATGGTCCTACTGCCTCAGGAACACACTTTTAGGGAGTGTGGCTCTGACAGGCAGGGCGGCCCGAGTGAGGCATGTGGATTGCAGGCCAAAGCCACTGCACTGAGCATGGCACCTGGAAGTCCTAGCTGAAGGCTCTCTGCAGCAGGCCCAACCTGGAATGAGCCTGCAGCCTGGCCTGCAGTCCCAGGCTTGCCCTGGGCACTGCTAGGTCGGGACCCATCCCAGGCTCAGCCAGGCCTCCCTAGGGCCTGTGCTGGCCTAGGCCTCTGCCAGCCAGCAGCACCTCGATGGAGCACAGTTTTTTCGAGAAGACACCAGCGTGTGGCTGTGTGTCACTTGCACTGCTCGGAAGCTGCAGGTCCAGAGGCTGTGTGTGCACGTGGCCTTTGGGGCCTGAGGACAAAACACTCAGAACCCCACTTTCAAGCAGGACCCCTGCCACCATGTAGCTGCCTGCCACACCCCCTTGCTGCCTGCGCTGTCTTCACTGCTGGCACGCCTCTGTGTGCACAGGCCAGTCGAAGCCAAGGAAACCGGGTGCTTGCTCTCCCCTAGCTAGGAATTCCTCCTACAGCACTCTGGACCAGGGGACACGTGCCCCTGGACCAGCAGCCTGCAAGGAAGCTGCAGCTTAGCCATCCAGAAAGGCCTGCAGCACTTGGCAGGAAGCCTTCTGCTAAGGAAAGCTTTCCCACTCCAAAGCCTTGGAGGAGTTCATGCATGCTCGGACAAGCAGCGTTTGTCACCACAGAGCATTGGGTGCCTCAAACCTCCCCTGTGGCTTCCGAGCACCGTCCCACCCACATGCCCTTGGCATCCACTCTGTTGCCAGAAGGAGGTCCTAAGCAGGACTCTCTCACTTCTGGAGCCAGAGTGCCCCCTGCTTGGAACGTTCCTCAGGAACTCATTTGAGCGAGGCTTCTCCTCCCATGCTTGTCAGCCAGCAGATGATGCCATCGTTCCGCTGGAAAACTCTCTGCTTTGCCTTCAGCCATGGATCGCCTAGCTGAACTCTCTCTGCCTCCAGGAGAAACTGCAGTGTGCATGCAGCCTACAGAAAGGAGAGTGCCTTTTCCTGAGCACTGCTATGCTGAGGCCACTCCCTGAAGACCTCCTAGGGCCTTCTCTGCCCTAACACACTCGTGCCATTCAGCCAACCCAGGGAGCAAAGATCACCCTTGGCAGGACTCAGGGTGTGGCCTGTGTGTGGTTTCTTGGCTGGAGATGGGCAGGTCCTGAAGCTTAGTGCCCACTTGTGAATGGGATCTGATGGGCATAGCCGGCATTCCCTGGTTGTGCAGCAGGCGATCTGGGGCCTCCAAGCTGCATGCAAATCCCCTCCCTGGCTGCCCCTCTTGCTTCTTCTCTGCTGCCAAGCCTCTCTCACCACACATGCGTCTCATCGAAAGGAGCAGGCTGC